>NW_027507788.1:58728055-59328055 GCF_037356315.1 Lithobates pipiens
TGCGGTACAGTCTGCTGTTCTGTAAGGACCGCTATCGGTCCACAATAGATAGGGTTGACGTGCACCACTGCTGACCGCTGCCCTATACTGCAGCAGTCCTTCAGCGGTATAGGGACTGACGTACAGTCTGCTAATCACTAACACACAACCTGCTTGTTCCACAAAAGTTCTTATAAGGACTGGTAACTTGGTATAGGGTGCTACGGTACATAGGCTTGAGTGCGGTACAGTCTGCTGTTCTGTAAGGACCGCTATCGGTCCACAATAGATAGGGTTGACGTGCACCACTGCTGACCGCTGCCCTATACTGCAGCAGTCCTTCAGCGGTATAGGGACTGACGTACAGTCTGCTAATCACTAACACACAACCTGCTTGTTCCACAAAAGTTCTTATAAGGACTGGTAACTTGGTATAGGGTGCTACGGTACATAGGCTTGAGTGCGGTACAGTCTGCTGTTCTGTAAGGACCGCTATAGGTCCACAATAGATAGGGTTGACGTGCACCACTGCTGACCGCTCACCTATACTGCAGCAGTCCTTCAGCGGTATAGGGACTGACGTACAGTCTGCTAATCACTAACACACAACCTGCTTGTTCCACAAAAGTTCTTATAAGGACTGGTAACTTGGTATAGGGTGCTACGGTACATAGGCTTGAGTGCGGTACAGTCTGCTGTTCTGTAAGGACCGCTATCGGTCCACAATAGATAGGGTTGACGTGCACCACTGCTGACCGCTGCCCTATACTGCAGCAGTCCTTCAGCGGTATAGGGACTGACGTACAGTCTGCTAATCACTAACACACAACCTGCTTGTTCCACAAAAGTTCTTATAAGGACTGGTAACTTGGTATAGGGTGCTACGGTACATAGGCTTGAGTGCGGTACAGTCTGCTGTTCTGTAAGGACCGCTATCGGTCCACAATAGATAGGGTTGACGTGCACCACTGCTGACCGCTGCCCTATACTGCAGCAGTCCTTCAGCGGTATAGGGACTGACGTACAGTCTGCTAATCACTAACACACAACCTGCTTGTTCCACAAAAGTTCTTATAAGGACTGGTAACTTGGTATAGGGTGCTACGGTACATAGGCTTGAGTGCGGTACAGTCTGCTGTTCTGTAAGGACCGCTATAGGTCCACAATAGATAGGGTTGACGTGCACCACTGCTGACCGCTCACCTATACTGCAGCAGTCCTTCAGCGGTATAGGGACTGACGTACAGTCTGCTAATCACTAACACACAACCTGCTTGTTCCACAAAAGTTCTTATAAGGACTGGTAACTTGGTATAGGGTGCTACGGTACATAGGCTTGAGTGCGGTACAGTCTGCTGTTCTGTAAGGACCGCTATCGGTCCACAATAGATAGGGTTGACGTGCACCACTGCTGACCGCTGCCCTATACTGCAGCAGTCCTTCAGCGGTATAGGGACTGACGTACAGTCTGCTAAACACTAACACACAACCTGCTTGGTCCACAAAAGTTCTTATAAGGACTGGTAACTTGGTATAGGGTGCTACGGTACATAGGCTTGAGTGCGGTACAGTCTGCTGTTCTGTAAGGACCGCTATCGGTCCACAATAGATAGGGTTGACGTGCACCACTGCTGACCGCTCACCTATACTGCAGCAGTCCTTCAGCGGTATAGGGACTGACGTACAGTCTGCTAATCACTAACACACAACCTGCTTGTTCCACAAAAGTTCTTATAAGGACTGGTAACTTGGTATAGGGTGCTACGGTACATAGGCTTGAGTGCGGTACAGTCTGCTGTTCTGTAAGGACCGCTATAGGTCCACAATAGATAGGGTTGACGTGCACCACTGCTGACCGCTCACCTATACTGCAGCAGTCCTTCAGCGGTATAGGGACTGACGTACAGTCTGCTAATCACTAACACACAACCTGCTTGTTCCACAAAAGTTCTTATAAGGACTGGTAACTTGGTATAGGGTGCTACGGTACATAGGCTTGAGTGCGGTACAGTCTGCTGTTCTGTAAGGACCGCTATCGGTCCACAATAGATAGGGTTGACGTGCACCACTGCTGACCGCTGCCCTATACTGCAGCAGTCCTTCAGCGGTATAGGGACTGACGTACAGTCTGCTAATCACTAACACACAACCTGCTTGTTCCACAAAAGTTCTTATAAGGACTGGTAACTTGGTATAGGGTGCTACGGTACATAGACTTGAGTGCGGTACAGTCTGCTGTTCTGTAAGGACCGCTATCGGTCCACAATAGATAGGGTTGACGTGCACCACTGCTGACCGCTGCCCTATACTGCAGCAGTCCTTCAGCGGTATAGGGACTGACGTACAGTCTGCTAATCACTAACACACAACCTGCTTGTTCCACAAAAGTTCTTATAAGGACTGGTAACTTGGTATAGGGTGCTACGGTACATAGGCTTGAGTGCGGTACAGTCTGCTGTTCTGTAAGGACCGCTATAGGTCCACAATAGATAGGGTTGACGTGCACCACTGCTGACCGCTCACCTATACTGCAGCAGTCCTTCAGCGGTATAGGGACTGACGTACAGTCTGCTAATCACTAACACACAACCTGCTTGTTCCACAAAAGTTCTTATAAGGACTGGTAACTTGGTATAGGGTGCTACGGTACATAGGCTTGAGTGCGGTACAGTCTGCTGTTCTGTAAGGACCGCTATCGGTCCACAATAGATAGGGTTGACGTGCACCACTGCTGACCGCTGCCCTATACTGCAGCAGTCCTTCAGCGGTATAGGGACTGACGTACAGTCTGCTAAACACTAACACACAACCTGCTTGGTCCACAAAAGTTCTTATAAGGACTGGTAACTTGGTATAGGGTGCTACGGTACATAGGCTTGAGTGCGGTACAGTCTGCTGTTCTGTAAGGACCGCTATCGGTCCACAATAGATAGGGTTGACGTGCACCACTGCTGACCGCTCACCTATACTGCAGCAGTCCTTCAGCGGTATAGGGACTGACGTACAGTCTGCTAATCACTAACACACAACCTGCTTGTTCCACAAAAGTTCTTATAAGGACTGGTAACTTGGTATAGGGTGCTACGGTACATAGGCTTGAGTGCGGTACAGTCTGCTGTTCTGTAAGGACCGCTATCGGTCCACAATAGATAGGGTTGACGTGCACCACTGCTGACCGCTGCCCTATACTGCAGCAGTCCTTCAGCGGTATAGGGACTGACGTACAGTCTGCTAATCACTAACACACAACCTGCTTGTTCCACAAAAGTTCTTATAAGGACTGGTAACTTGGTATAGGGTGCTACGGTACATAGGCTTGAGTGCGGTACAGTCTGCTGTTCTGTAAGGACCGCTATAGGTCCACAATAGATAGGGTTGACGTGCACCACTGCTGACCGCTCACCTATACTGCAGCAGTCCTTCAGCGGTATAGGGACTAAGAGTTTTGTCACAGGGTCATTTAAAAAATGACATGCAGAGGAAGAGGCAGGCCCTTCCGCAGGGGTGGTAGGGGTAGGGCAGGAGCAACAGGCTTGAGCCAAAGTGGGAAGTTGCAGAAGGTGCGTTCAATTACTTTAAAGGATGCACCAGACTTGGTTGAGTGGCTCGCTCAGCCTTACTCTTCTGCACCCTCCTCATCCTCTCGATCTGCACCCTCTTCTTCACTCTCTGCTATGTGCACCCCCAAAGACACTACCACCAACAACACGACCACCACCACCACCACCACATACCTTCCGCTTGAGTCACTGGAATTATTTTCCGATCCATATCAAGAGGACATTTCTGATGCGCAGCCACTCTTGGTATTGGATCAGGAAGAGGAGGTAGCAACAAGCGCTACTCAGCAGTCTGACGCCAGTACCCAGATCAGCCCAAGGAGGAGGTTGGTCCCCGGTGTTGCTGCCTACTCCGAGATCTCTACTTATAGCGGTGGGGAAGGTGACGTTGATGATGACGTGTCTAGTGATGTCACGTGGGTGCCCACAAGAGAGGAAGAGGAGGGGAGTTCAGAGGGAGATATGGACCAGCAGATAGGGAGGAGAAGCAGCAATGACTTACATTGCACAGCAGGGACAAAGCAGACTGCAAATGTATCAGGAGCGAGTCATCGACCATGTACGGTCACATCTGGCGCTCCCAGGACACCGGCACATGGCTCCGCAGTGTGGGCTTTTTTTAACGTGTCCGCTGCTGACAATAGCGTTGCCATCTGCAATCTTTGCAGTCAACGCGTTAGTCGCGGTAAGCCCAATACTCACCTAGGGACGACCGCCTTAAGAAGGCACATGAGCAGCCATCACCGAGCCCAGTGGGAGCAACGGAACACACAAAGCCACACTGCAGGCTCTCACCGTCCAGCCTCGTCTTCTACTTCTCCTTCTCCTCTCTCCTCACAATTGTCCTCCACTCCACCTTCCATCACGCCAAGCTCACATTTTTCTGCAAAAAGGCAGGCTTCCGTGGGCCTAATGTTTGAGCGTAAAAAAATGATGATGCCGGATAACCCTCTTGCCCAACGGTTGGCGGCTGGCTTGTCAGAACTCATAGCCCGCCAACTACTGCCATATAAACTGGTGGACTCGGAGGCCTTTCGCAAATTTGTGGCCATTGGAACACCACAATGGAAGGTCCCAGGAAGGAAGTATTTCTCAGAGAAGGGCATCCCAGAGCTATATGGCCATGTTCAGCGGCAAGTGAATGTATCTCTGGCACACAGTGTCGGTGCCAAGATACATCTGACCACAGACACGTGGTCTAGCAAACACGGGCAGGGAAGGTATATCAGTTTTACTGCCCACTGGGTGAACCTTCTGACGGCCGTCAAGCATGTAACCCGTGGCACCCGTGTAGATTTGGTTTTACCGCCACGGATTGCATGCAGGCCTGACTCTTCTTCTCCTCCTCCTACTCCATCCTCCTCCCTCTCCTCCTCAGCTGCCTCCTCCTTTTCCGCTGCTAGCGTCTCTTCCACTGCACCGCCCAAGCTCCCCAGAACCTATTCCACATGCCAGGTGAGACGTTGCCATGCCGTGCTGCGTCTGTTGTGCCTGGAAGCAAAGAGCCACACTGGCCCGGCACTCCTTTCAGCTTTGCGTTCACAGGCAGATGAGTGGCTAACACCGCTCAATTTGACAGTTGGTAAAGTGGTGTGTGACAACGGTGCCAATCTGCTTAGCGCATTGAAACAGGGCAAAATCACGCACGTGCCGTGCATGGCACACGTCTTAAACTTGGTCGTGCAGCGATTCCTTGTCAAATACCCTGGGGTCCAGGACATCTTGCGGCAGGCAAGGAAAATCTCGGCCCATTTCAGAAGATCTTACACGGCCATGGCTCGCCTTGCTGACATTCAGCGGCGACACCATCTGCCGGTCAGACGTCTTATTTGCGATTGCCCGACGCGATGGAACTCAACCTTCTATATGCTTGATAGGCTGCTCCAGCAGAAACGTGCAGTTAACGTCTACCTGTATGAACTCTGCGAAAGAAACGGTTCTGGGGAGCTGGGTTTTTTTTCACCGCGCCAGTGGCTGCTCATGCGCGACACATGCAGACTTCTGCGGCCATTTGAGGAGATCACCAAACTGGTCAGTCGCAGCCATGGCGCCATCAGTGACATGGTACCTTATGCCTTCTTTCTGGAGCGTGCATTGCGTCGTGTCATTGATCAGGCTGTGGAGGAGCAGGAGCGGGAAGATGAGGAAGTCGCAATGCTGGATGAATTCCCAGGGGGGGCTACTCTATCTGAGACAAGTCAACAACAGGAGTCTGATGAGGAGTCAGAGGAGGATGGTGCCGGGGCGGATGAGCAGGAGCAAGAAGAGCATGCTTTAAACCTTTCTGGGATCCCTGTTGTGCGTGGATGGGGAGAGGAGAATGAAGAGGACGACATTATCCTGGATGATGAGCAGGAGCCAGGCCACCACACCGCTTCCACTTTAGTGCAAATGGGGGCCTTCATGCTCCAGTGTTTTAATAGGGACCCCCGTATAAAAAGCATGAGGGTCAAGGACCAGTACTGGGTGGCAACGTACTTAGACCCCCGGTACAAACACAAAATGGCGGAAATGTTACCGCCGTCGCAGAGGGCTGTCAGAATGCAGCACTTCCAGGCCTTGCTTCGAGAAATGCTGCATTCTGCTTTTGCGTGCGCTGGCAGAGGAGCAATTCCCACTCCCAGAGAAGGATTTGCGGGTACCAATCCAACAGCGCCTGCAAGAAGAGGCCGGTTTGAAGATGTGTTGGTGACTTCGGATATGAGGTCATTCTTTCAGCCGACCCATCGACAGGTGTCATCCGGATCCAGCATCAGGGAACGCCTAGACCGTCAGGTGTCCGACTACATTGGGTTAACGGCCGATGTGGACGCTCTGAGGAGTGATGAACCCCTAGACTACTGGGTGGGCAGGCTTGACCTCTGGCCAGAGCTTGCCCAATTTGCAATCGAACTGTTGGCTTGCCCCTCATCCAGTGTCCTGTCCGAAAGGACGTTCAGCGCAGCAGGGGGGATTGTGACCGATAAGCGTACTCGCCTAGCTCACCACAGTGTTAACTACCTCACATTTCTAAAAATGAATGAGGCATGGATCTCGGAGGAATTCAACACATGTGACCAGTAGACCATGTATATGTCTATAAACTATTTTTTTAATCAAGCACACAGACCTTCTTAATTCATTTGGCTCACTTCCTTGACCCAAAAAAGCACACCGTACTATATGCCCCTACCCTCCTCTTTGAAGAGGTTGAGCGGTGTCATATTTCTACTGGGGCTGCTTATGATATCCCTGTGCTGTGCTGACTTCCTCCTGGGGGTTCTTATTATGAAGGGATCACACTATCCCTGTGCTGTGCTGACTTCCTCCTGGGGGTTCTTATTATGAGGGGATCACACCATCCCTGTGCTGTGCTGACTTCCTCCTGGGGCTGCTTACGGTGCTGCTGTCAGTGCTGTATGTCACGGTGCTGCTGTCAGCGCTGTATGTCACGGTGCTGCTGTCAGCGCTGTATGTCACGGTGCTGCTGTCAGCGCTGTATGTCACGGTGCTGCTGTCAGCGCTGTATGTCACGGTGCTGCTGTCAGCGCTGTATGTCACGGTGCTGCTGTCAGCGCTGTATGTCACGGTGCTGCTGTCAGCGCTGTATGTCACGGTGCTGCTGTCAGCGCTGTATGTCACGGTGCTGCTGTCAGCGCTGTATGTCACGGTGCTGCTGTCAGCGCTGTATGTCACGGTGCTGCTGTCAGCGCTGTATGTCACGGTGCTGCTGTCAGTGCTCTGTATTACGGTGCTGCTGTCAGATGCCTCTATCACGGTGCATGTGTCATTCCGGTATGTCACGCTGCTGGTGATCATCTCCTGCACCCTCTTCTTTGCCTACCCTGGTCCCTGACCTTCCCTCTCCTCCATTGCCTTCATTAGCTCCATAGTCCTGAATTGTTAGAACAATTTCCCAAATAAAATAAAAATGCTTGTAGTTATCGATCCCAAATTCACCTCATACATGTATTATGTCATTGTCCAGATGGTGGGACTACGTTTTACCCCCTAATAATTACCACGTGGCCGCAAATTCGACATGAAGGTTTGCAAAGTTCGCCTCCCATTGAAGTCAATGGGGCCCGCGGCGAACGTTCTGTTTCGCGAACGTTTGGGTCCGTTCGCATTTCGCGTTCGCGAAACGTCCCGTCGGAAGTTCGTCCATCACTAGAAGGGACATCATTTTGTTGACTCCCTGCTTATACTGTGCTGATTACAATGTTAGAAGTGGGAAGTAAACTTTATTTGGCTTGGGTCAACACAGCACATTCATAGAGAAGCCACTGCTGACAGATACTTGTGCTTTTTCAAAACATCTGGATCTAGGCATAAAACCTCTATTCCAACCTTTGGCAAGCTGTTCGTAGTGAATAGATGGGATGTTTTAGAATTTTACTATTATGCTGAACTGTCCTAGTTAGTCAGGTTGAAAAAAAGACACTAGTCTTGCTCAACCAATTAAAAATAAATTACACACACACGTAGAAAACCTCCATATATAGTATCCCATACCCACAGTTGATCCAGAGGAAGGCAAAAAAACAAAAAACAAAGTGTTATCCAATTCGCTCCAGTGGGGGGGGGGATCCTTCCTGATCCCCCATGAGGCAATATTCCCTGGATCAACTAGCCCTCTCATTATTACCTCTAAATATTAATATCCAGTTATATTTTGTAAATTTAGGAATGCATCCAGACCTTTTTGAAAAACTACTACTGAGCTGGCCAGAATATTTTATTGAGGGAGTCTGTTCCTAAAAATATAAGTGGGTCTTGGTGGAAAAAGGCAGGGTATCTGCCAATATATTAACTTTGTTCATCAATAATTAAAAGCAAGTAATCAGCGGATATCATAGAAACATCCATCATCGTTCCTGGGCATGATGGGTCCATGATTTGACAAGGCTATGAGGTCCCCAGGTGAAAAGAGCCTCCCTGCCCCAAAGCACCCCCCCCCCATGCTTAAGGCATGTGGCCTAGTATGCTTCACACTTGCTCACCCCTCCCCCCCTTTTTTTGACCTGCCAGGCTGCATGCTCAGATAAGGATCTTGTATGGATTTGGGGGGGGGGGGTGTGGGGTTTCCCTCAAAATCCATACCAGCCCTTTCATTTTGGGGTCGACCCCATGCCATTTTTTTTCTCAAAGTCAGATCAAAATTGGATCCTCTTCATTAACGTCACATGGAAGTTGGATCGATGCCTGAAGTTGCAGGGCAAAGTTGGCACAAAAATCGCACGACTTTCATGTGGCACCAGTGTGAACCGAGACAGTGGTTTTGCACCCAGGAGAATGTCGGATTTACTTTTTCCAAGGCTGCTGTACTTCTTATACACTCCCCCCCCCCACCCAAGATGTTGGGGGTGGGGAGCAGGCTGCTTTTGTCTTTTTTTATATTGAACATTCCTCCCAACCTATGAGGCTGCCATCTGTGATCACTTTCATGAGCATGGTGGAAATTACTTTCCCATTTCCAACGGTAAGTTCTAAATCCATTAAGTAAGACCCGATAGACACTATTAGATTTTCTGCAGATTTTTGTCTTCAGATTTACCAAAACCATGTAGTACAAGGGCCTGCCTGATCACATACACATTGAAACTCTTAAGGTTTAACCTCGTATTATATGGTTTTGGTAAATCTGAAGACAAAAATCTGCAGAAAATCTAATAGTGTGTATGGGGCTTTAGATAATTCCTTGGTTGCCTGGATTGAAACATGATAAGATCAAGAGAGGGAGTGTGTTTGCACCAAATATTAAATCAAAATGAATAAACTATATGTTTGCGACGCTCAGAGTGTGTGCCTTTAGGGAAGGCTACTGCAGGCGCTAAAGCAACCCTGATAAATCCATATTGTTAGTGATGTTATTTCAGCCTGCTGCCTTCCTCCTAATGCTGTGAAAAAGATGATATCAAAGACTTTTATACATGATCCAAAAACTCCTGTCCTGTGATGCATGAGTCCTGACAATGACTATACTCCTATTCTCTCAGGAATATTAGATAAAAATCTAGCTGGAGAATGATAGATGATAATTTGTGATTTAGCATTCACTGCAGACACTCTCACTCTCAGATAGCAATGATGCCTCAGAGGTATAGCTTGTGTCTACACATGCAGTGATTGATTAACTTTTTCTCAGGGCGCCACTTCTACGCATTTCAGGGATAGGACATCTCCTTCTTTAGGAAAACAACGTGCTGTGATACTGTGGTCCTATAAAGCAGATTTGCCTAATCCCATTGTTACCAGTCCCTTCTTCTTTTTTTTTTTTTTTTTTTTTTATCTTGCATCAGTATATTAAAAATACTCATAATGTTTATAGGCTTCAAACCACACAGTTTTATCATGCTCACTATGTCATATTACTTTTATTAGCTTTTCTGGCAGGCTACTCCTGCATCAAAAAATCTTGTACGCTTATATAAAAACTGAATAAACATATTTTTTTAAAAAATACTCATTGTCCCTGGTGATTATTACCTTTTAAAACATTATCATATAACATTACATTTGATTTAAGGAATAAACCTAAGAGTAAAACCAATTATAATACTTGTTAAAAATAAAGATATTTTTTATGTCATAATCCATATAGGGGATTTTAATCTCTCTCTCATATACAGGTATATATATATATATATATATATATATATATATATATATATATATATACACACACATACACACACGCACACACACACACACGCAAGCACACAGTGAATATAGAAAAGTCTACACACCCATTAAAATGTCAGGTATCTGATGTAAAGAAATTAGACAAAGATAACTAATTTCAGAACTTTTTCCACCTTTAATGTGACCTATAAACTGTTCAACTCAATTGAAAAACAAACTGAAATCGTTTAGGATGGGGAAAAATAAAAAATAATTGGGTTGCATAAGTGTGCACACCCTCTTATAACTGGGGATGTAGCTGTGTTCAGAATTAAGCAATCACATTCAAATTCATGTTAAATAGGAGTCAGTACACAACTCATTTAAAGTGCCTCTGATTAGCCCCAAGTAAAGTTTAGCTGTTCTAGTAGGCCTTTCCTGACATTTTCTTAGTTGCATCCTACAGCAAAAGCCATGGTCCGCACAGAGCTTCCAAAGCATCAGAGGGATCTCATTGTTAAAAGGTATCAGTCAGGAGAAAGGTACAAAAGAATTTCCAAGGCATTAGATATACCATGGAACACAGTGAAGATGGTCATTATCAAGTGGAGAAAATATGGTATAACAGTGACTGGACGTCCCTCCAAAATTGATGAAAAGACGAGCAGAAAACTGGTCAGGGAGGCTGCTAAGAGGCCTGCAGCAATGTTATGAGCTATAGGACTATCTAGCAAGTACTGGCTGTGTGGTGCATGTGACAAAAACGTCCTGTATTCTTCATATGTCTGGGCTATGGGGTAGAGTGGCAAGGTGGAAGTCTTTTCTTATGAAGAAAAACATCCATGGTTTACAAGGGAAAAGATAGTCACGTAGAGCCGGAAACTGTCCAGACTACATACAGAGCACTGGTAAGAGTATGTGGTACTTGGTGTCACCCTTATTTGGAAAGGGGTACCACTTGTACGTAGACAATTATTACACAAGCGTGACACTTTTTAGCCAACTTTTTGAATGTGCAATTGGTGCGTGTGGCACCGAGTGATCTTATCGCCTGAGCTTCCCCCCAACTGCTTCTAGAATCCCGACTTAGACGGGGGGAGAGAGCCTGCTTGAAGTGTAATAATTTGTTAGCAGTGAAGTGGATGGATTCACTGAATGTTTTCATTCTGTCCTCCCTTCACGCAGATCCAAACTCCTGCAGGGACTGTTGTTGTGGAGAAACCCCTCTGTATCCACAAATACAACCAGTTGTTGGCGTCATACCTAATTGCCCATAAGGCCAGACGCTGATACAAAAAAGTGTCTGTATACTTATTTCAATTGGCTCTGCTGAACGCTTTTGTGCTATACAAAGCTTCAGGACGAACTGGATCCTGCCTAAAATTCCAGGAAGAGATTGTAACAGCCCTTCTGTTTCCAGACGTCCCACCTTCCCAAAGCAAATGCAGTGAGCCAGCTGCATGAGAGGCATTTTCTGTATGTCCTCCCTGGTACCCCTGCCCAAAGAGCACCCCAAAAAGATGTCATGTCTGCAGAAAATGCGGATTTAGGCGTGACACCCGCTTTTATTGTCCCTCCTGTCGCGACCAACCTGGTCTCTGCATTGGTGACTGTTTCAAACACTACCACATACTAGTGTCGTATTAGCATAGGGTACAGCACTGCACAGTTCTAAGGCACACTAACACAGGGTCTCGAAAGATGAGATGGCCATTACATTTTGAGAGGCCCTAATCTGGAACGTTCACAGTTTTCAATTTTCATAAAAGTGCAAAAAAACAAAACAAAAATATAAAATAAAAAAGCCAAAAATAGTTGTGGTTTTATTTTTCTTCTCTCTCTTATGTTCGCTCTCTACCGTATGCTCTATTGTTCGCTCACTATTGTTCTATATCTATTAAAAGAAAATAAATAAAGTGCAGCGCTTGGCCACTAAATGTGTATGTGGCCTAACAAATGTAAATATAAACCAAAAAAAACTGTGAAGTCAAATACACAAATATTATTAAAAAATCTTAATGAAAAATACTTCTGAAAACCAAGTGTCCAATGAGATCAAAATATGGGCACACACAGGGCTCCCAGCTAGGGATGAGCTTCGTGTTCGAGTCGAACATACGTTCGACTCGAACATCAGCTGTTCGCCCGTTCGGCGAATTCCGAACGTTATGGGCCGTTCGCGCCAAATTCGTGTGGCGCTCACGGCCCACAATGCACTGTGTCATCGCAGTGCATTGCTGGCTCATGATTGGCCAAGCATGCACTGTGACCCCGCATGCTTGGCCAATCACAGCGCCAGCAGCGAGGAGAGCCATGATTGGCCACAGGCAGGATGCCTGTGGCCAATCATAGCTCAGCCTGTGTAGTACACGCCCCACACTATATAAGGCCGCCAGCGCGGCGGCCTAGTGTAGTGTGTTGGCGTCTGAAGCAGTTAGTGGGTGTTCTGTGTACCTTCAACACAGTACACACCGATCGTTTTCGGCCGATTTTCGATCTTGCTGTTGTGTAGTGGTTGTTGTCTGTGTGCCCTGACCGCAGTATACACCGCTATATTCACCTCACCTATATAGCTAGTGATCTATCTTTTATAATAGAGCTTGCAGTCAGTAGTGTTAGGAGCTTGTGCGTGCTGTCTGCGTGCTCTGTACCCAGTACACACCGCTATATCCACCTACATAGCTCTTCTCTATTTGAGCCCACTTGCCATCTGCAGGAGTTATTGGAAGTTGTGTGTGCCTCCAGCACAGCACAGTATACATCTGTATATATCCCTTTATCTCTGGTGTTCTATAAAAAAGGCATCTGCAGGAGTTAGTGTGTTTTTTTGTGCCTCCAGCACAATATACACCTGTATCTACCCTTTATTGCTGTTCTCTAATAGAGCCATCTGCAGGGCTTAGTGGGTGTTGTGTGACTCAATTACAGTATACCCCTTTATCTCTGGTGTTCTATAATAAAGGCATCTCCAGGAGTTAGTGGGTGTTGTGTGACTCCAGCACAATATACACCTGTATCTACCGTTTATTGCTGTTCTCTAATAGAGCCATCTGCAGGGCTTAGTGGGTGTTGTGTGACTCCATTACACTGCTGTTTTACCCAACTCCCTTCAGGCCATTACCATGTCTGGAAGGCCAGCAAGGAGAGGCAGACAGGCGCGAGCCGATAAAAGAGGGCAAGCAGGCTCTGTGTCTAGAGACAACAGTGCTGGTCGTGGACGCGGTTCATTGTCATCAGCACGTGGCCATGGGACACGCTTGTCCTTTTCGGCAGCTGGACATGTTGAAACGCAACATGCCAACGACTTGGTAGAGTGGATGACCAAGCCCTTTTCATCCTCCTCATCCTCTCTCACTCAGTCTCAGGGTACTAGCAAAGCAGCTGCCAAGGCATCGTCTTCCCTCCTCTCAATGTCATCATCAGTGACTCCTTCCCTAGACCCACCACGTCCTCCTGAGGAGTCTCCTGAACTCTTTGAGCACAGTGTTGGGTACATGCTCCAGGAGGATGCCCAGTGTTTTGTGGGCTCTGATGATGACACTCAGCTAGAGGAAGGCAGTAGCGTGAGAGCAGAGAGAGGGGATGCTCAAGAAGGACAGCAATCTGGCAGTCATGTTCCACAAGCTGCAGCATACTGCCAGGTTTGCTACAGCGATGAAGAGGGAGGGGATGATGAGGGCACTGACTCCACGTGGGTGCCTGGAAGGAGAGAGGAGGAGGAGGAGGAGGAGGAGGAGGCACATGTCCAACGAGGCAGGATGCCCTCCGGGGGCCAGCTTAGGAGCAGCACACCGACTGAATCACACCGCAGAGCTCCGCCTGTGCAGGGCGCTGCCTCTGCGCGTTATTCTAAAAGTTCTTTGGTGTGGGCCTTTTTTGAGACGAGTGCATCAGATCGCACCGCTGCTATTTGCAACATATGTCTCAAGCGTATCTCGCGTGGCGAAAACATCAGCCGCTTGGGCACCACATGCTTGACCAGACATATGTTGACCTGCCATGTAGCTCGTTGGCAAGCGTACCTCAAAGACCCACACCAAAGAAGAAAGCGGACCTCTCCTTGCTCCTCATCAGCTGGCATCTCCAACCCCACTAGACCTTCAGTCCTCTCTGAAACCTGCTCTGAGAGGAATGAAGGTGTAGAATTAGGTGTGTCACAGCCAAGTGCTTCCGGGAACTCTGCTAGCGGTACACCCACGTCCGATTATAGCAGGCAAATGTCCCTGCCCCAGCTGCTGGACCGGCGAAAGAAGTTCACTCCCAGCCATCCACATGCCCAGCGGTTGAATGCTAGCTTGGCTAAATTGCTAGCACTTCAACTGCTGCCTTTTCAGTTGGTAGACTCGGCCCCCTTCCGTGAGTTTGTACAATGTGCGGTTCCTCAGTGGCAGGTCCCCAAACGCCACTTTTTCTCACGGAAGGCGATTCCGGCTCTCTACCAGCATGTGGAAGGCAATGTCCTTGCCTCGCTGGACAGGGCGGTCAGCGGTAAGGTGCATACAGTGGTGTGAAAAAGTGTTTGCCCCCTTCCTCATTTCCTGTTCCTTTGCATGTTTGTCACACTTAAGTGTTTCGGAACATCAAACCAATTTAAACAATAGTCAAGGACAACACAAGTAAACACAAAATGCAATTTGTAAATGAAGGTGTTTATTATTAAAGGTGAAAAAAAATCCAAACCATCATGGCCCTGTGTGAAAAAATGATTGCCCCCCTTGTTAAAACATACTATAACTGTGGTTGTCCACACCTGAGTTCAATTTCTCTAGCCACACCCAGGCCTGATTATTGCCACACCTGTTCACAATCAAGGCATCACTTAAATAGGAGCTGCTTGACACAGTAAGGTCCACCAGAAGATCCTTAAAAGCTACACATCATGCCGAGACCCAAAGAAATTCAGGAACAATTGAGAAAGAAAGTAATTGAGATCTATCAGTCTGGAAAGGGTTATAAAGCCATTTCCAAAGCTTTGGGAATCCAGCGAACCACAGTGAGAGCCATTATCCACAAATGGCGAAGACATGGAACAGTGGTGAACCTTCCCAGGAGTGGCCGGCCGCTCAAAATTACCCCAAGAGCGCATCGACGACTCATCCAAGAGGTCACAAAAGACCCCACAACAACGTCCAAGGAACTGCAGGCCTCACTTGCCTCAGTTAAGGTCAGCGTTCATGCCTCCACCATCAGGAAAAGACTGGGCAAAAATGGCCTGCATGGCAGAGTTCCAAGGAGAAAACCACTGCTGAGCAAAAAGAACATCAAAGCTCGTCTCAATTTCTCCACAACACATCTTGATGATCCCCAAGACTTTTGGGACAACATTCTGTGGACCGATGAGACAAAAGTGGAACTCTTTGGAAGGTGTGTGTCCAAGTATATCTGGCGTAGAAGGAACACTGCATTTCATAAAAAGAACATTATACCAACAGTAAAATATGGTGGTGGTAGTGTGATGGTCTGGGGCTGTTTTGCTGCTTCAGGACCTGGAAGACTTGCCGTGATAAAAGTAACTATGAATTCTGCTGTCTACCAAGAGATCCTGAAGGAGAATGTCCGACCATCTGTTTCGTGTACTCAAGCTGAAACGAACTTGGGTTCTGCAGCAGGACAATGATCCTAAACACACCAGCAAGTCCACCACCGAATGGCTGAAGAAAAACAAAATGAAGACTTTGGAGTGGCCTAGCCAAAGTCCTGACCTGAATCCTATTGAGATGTTGTGGTATGACCTTAAAAAGGCCGTTCATGCTCGAAAACCCTCTAATGTAACTGAATTAGGACAATTCTGCAAAGATGAGTGGGCCAAAATTCCTCCAGGACGCTGTAAAAGCCTCATTGCACGTTATCGCAAACGCTTGGTTGCAGTTGTTGCTGCTAAGGGTGGCCCAACCAGTTATTAGGTTTCGGGGGCAATCACTTTTTCACACAGGGCCATGATGGTTTGGATTTTTTTTCACCTTTAATAATAAACACCTTCATTTACAAATTGCATTTTGTGTTTACTTGTGTTGTCCTTGACTATTGTTTAAATTGGTTTGATGTTCCGAAACACTTAAGTGTGACAAACATGCAAAGGAACAGGAAATGAGGAAGGGGGCAAACACTTTTTCACACCACTGTATTACCGCTGACTCATGGGCCAGCAGGCATGGACAGGGACGTTACCTGTCTTTCACGGCCCATTGGGTCACTCTTCTGGCAGCTGGGAAGGATGCAGGACAAGGTGCAGTAGTGTTGGAGGTTGTTCCGCCACCACGCCTCCAAAATGCTACTATTGGTTGTGACACACCTCTCTCCTCCACCCCCTCCTCTTCTTCTTCCTCCATGGCCTCTTCCAGTGCTCTGTCCTCAGAACCAGCGGTGCTCCGTAGGCGTTCCAGGGGCTACGCAAGTAAGCAGGCAAAACGATGCCATGCCGTGCTTGCGCTGGTTTGTTTGGGGGACAGGAGCCACACTGGGGCGGATGTTTTGTCAGCTCTGCAGGGGCAGGCCGAGAGGTGGTTGACATTACGCCAGCTTAAGCCAGGAATGGTGGTTTGCGACAATGGCACCAACCTCCTCTCCACCCTCCGACAGGGAAAACTGACCCATGTGCCCTGTGTAGCTCACGTCCTTAACCTGGTGGTGCAGCGGTTCTTGGGCAGGCTTACAGGATGTCCTGAAGCAGGCCAGGAAAGTCTGTGTGCATTTCCGACGATCATTTAATGCCTGTGCTCGGCTGGCTGAGCTCCAAAAGGAGTTGAACCTGCCCAAGAACCGCCTTATATGTGACATGCCCACCAGATGGAACTCAACATTGGCCATGCTGCAGCGGCTGCACACGCAGCAGAGGGCCATCAATGAGTACCTGTGCGACTACGGCACCAGGACAGGGTCAGGGCAGCTTGTTTTTTTCTCACCACGCCAGTGGGGCATGATCAGGGATGCATGCACTGTCCTGTCACCATTTGAGGAGGCCACAAGGATGGTGAGCAGTGACAGTGCATGCATCAGTGACACTGTACCTCTTGTCCACCTCTTGGAGCATACGCTGCATGGAATAATGGACAGGGCACTTGAGGCAGAACAGAGGCAGGAAGAGGAGGACTTCCTTGCCTCTCAAGGCCCCCTTTATTCAGACAGTGTTCCTGCTGTGCCACCCATCACACAGGAAGAGGATGAGGAGGAGGAAGAAGAGGAGGAGGATGATTGTGTCAGCATGGAGGTGGAGGCTGGCACTCAGCAGCAGCAGCAGCAGTCTTGTAGGGATGATTTACAGTCCCAAGAAACACGTGGACTTGTACGTGGCTGGGAGGAGGTAGCTGCGGATCATGTTGTCCTTAGTGACCCAGAGGACTCCGGACCGAATGCCTCAGCTAACCTACGCTGCATGGCCTCCCTGATCCTGCAAAGCCTGTGGAAGGATCCTCGTATTCTTCGGATCAAGGAGAGGGACCATTACTGGCTGGCCACTCTCCTTGATCCACGGTACAAGGGTAAGGTTGCTGACCTTATCTTGCCATCGCAGAGGGAGCAGAGGATGAGACAACTCCGGGAGGCCTTGCAGAAAGGTCTGTGCAACGCGTTCCCAGAGACTGGGAGGTTACAAACTCCTGGTCCTGGACAACGTGTTGCTGAGGCATCGGTCAGAAGGAGCGGTGGAGAAGGTGGCCGTCTGACTGATGCTTTCAGACAATTTTTTAGTCCGCAGCCCCAAGGTATGATCGGTTCCAGCACCCATCGCCAGCGTCTGATTTACATGGTGCAGGAATACCTAGGGGCAAGGTCAGACTTGGACACCTTTCCCACCGAAAATCCTCTGGCTTACTGGGTCTTGAGGATGGATCACTTGCCAGAGCTTGCACAGTATGCAATTGAGCTACTGGCCTGTCCTGCATCCAGCGTTCTTTCGGAACGCACCTTCAGTGCTGCTGGTGGCTTTGTTACCGATCACAGGGTGCGCCTGTCCACCGAATCAGTTGATCGACTGACCTTCATCAAGATGAATCAGTCTTGGATCACCCACAGCTACCAAGCACCTGAAGCTGATGTAACAGAATAATTTTTTTTTAAATATCACATCCCTTCAAGACTGCCTATGCTGATGCTGAGTGACTGTCCTGTTATGTTGATTGTCTATCCTCTTCCTCCTCCGCTGATATGTTGGAAGAACATTTCTGGTTCTGGGTGATGCCTAAGGCCCAATTTTTCTGCCCCTGTTTAACAGGGGCGTTTAAGTAAAATTTTTGATGCAATGCTTTGCAGCAGGGCTAATTCCTGCAATAAAACTAGAGTATATGGAAGAGGTTGCAGTGTGGTGGCACCAGCACCTAAGGCCCAATTTTTCTGCCCCTGTTTAACAGGGGCGTTTAATTACAATTTTTGATGCAATGCTTTGCAGCAGGGCTAATTCCTGCAATAAAACTAGAGTATATGGAAGAGGTTGCAGTGTGGTGGCACCAGCACCAGTGCCTAAGGCCCAATTTGTCTGCCCCTGTTTAACAGGGCGTTTAATTACAATTTTTGATGCAATGCTTTGCAGCAGGGCTAATTCCTGCAATAAAACTAGAGCATATGGCAGAGGTTGCAGTGTGGTGGCACCAGCACCAGTGCCTAAGGCCCAATTTTTCTGCCCCTGTTTAACAGGGACATGTAATTACAATTCTTGATATAATATTTCACAGGAGGGCCCCTTCCTGTGCCCACCCAGAGTAACGGTGAGGACTTATAGTGTTGTGGCACCAGCACCACAACCACCAAAGGTCAATTTTTCTACCACTGTTCAACAATGGCATGTAATTACAATTCTTGATATAATCGTTCACAGCAGGGCGCTCCAGCGCCCACCAAGAGTCACTTTGAGGGCTTACAATGTTGTTGCAAAACCAACACCTTGTTCCGCCATTTCTGCAGAGCATATAGGGCAGGCCCCTACTTTCAAACATCCAGCTTACAAACATCTCCTACTTGCAAACGGAAGGAGACAACAGCAAGTGAGATGAAAAAAGATGAACGACAAAACAAATTATACAGGGGTGATAACCCTTCCCTATGTTTTCCAAAAAGCTTAAAAATAGTTTTTTTGACTGGAGCTACACTTTAAAAATGTACCAGTTGAAAATTACAAACAGATTCAACTTAACACAACAAACCTACACAGTCCCTGTCTTGTTTGCACCGCCTGTATACTGCTGTTCTGAGTATATAGGGCCTGGGGGCCACACGCATTTCCTTTTTTTAATATGGGTACAGGGTTCCCCTTAATATGCGTACAAGACCCAAATAGGCTGGTAATGGGCAGGGAGGGCTACCCATGCCATTTTTCTCAATGATTTTCAACCATATTGCAGGAACCAGATATAACATTAAAACCGCAAGCAGTTTTAAATGGTGTTATTTCCGTTTAATGTCATTTTGTGCAGGGACTGTTCTAAACACGGGAAACACGTGGCACTTCACAGGCATACTACAGACACCCCCAGGCACCATATTTAAAGGAATATTTCACTTTTTTTTTTTCACTTTAATCGTCATTAAAATCAGTGCTCCCGCCAAAACGGCCATTTTTAAAAACATTTTATGCATTGACCCATGTCCCCTGGGGCAGGGGCCAGGTCCCCAAACCCTTTTTAGGACAGTATCTTGCATATTAGCCGTTAAAATTAGCACTTTTAATTTTGAACGTTCGAGTCCCATAGACTTCAATGGGGTTCTAAAGTTTGTTCGAATTTGGGGTCCGTTCAAAAGTTCTGGTGAGAACCGAACCGGGGGTGTTCGGCTCATCCCTACTCCCAGCCAATGCAAACACCCGCCGATGGCGAGGTCCACTCACCAGGCATTGATCCTCTGCATATGTGTGCCATAATACCACACTGCTGATAGCTGGGGACTCAGTGCCCACTTGAGCCATCCTGGAAGACTACTGGATATCACAGGACGCTCCTAACATACACACAGCTGTCCCAAAAAAGAAACAAAAAGTGGGCCTTGCACGCATTTATCCACTTAAATAAAGTGGTCACTCATAGATCATTCACGGTGTAGGGTGCTGTTACTGTAATCAAAAGCATATAGATCACAAACTATAGCCCAGCATAGAGCACCAGGAAAGGGTTACATACGGTAACAGAAATTGGATCATACTAGAGCAATCTAAAATCGGAATTTATTATATTACAAAAATTGGCACAGTCTAAGGCCAGTAGTAGAAAAAATCAGCTTCACAGTAATTGGCTAACAACAAGTCTCCATTGGGAGGTAATCACAACACACACACAAGACACTACATATAACAATTAAAAAAGAAAATGTCCAGATGCCATGTAACAACACACAGACAGGTTGTCAGATGAAAAACTCATCATGGAAAGGATTAAATAACAGTAACTATATCAATTACAACAACTTGACTGACACAAGACCCAGTCTGTGATACTTCTAAAAGGTAGGAAAACTTCATACAAAATTGGTCCTATGAGTGGAGGAGGACAAAAAAGCAACGCGGCCTTTGTCTCAGCCTTAACATTTATGGGAGTGTGGTCCTATGGGGTAGGAGCGAGTGTGGGGTTACCCAAACATATGCTGCCATGGAGTTGGTCAGAAAATATATTTCAGTCTGCAGAGAAAAAAAAATAATTATACCGTTGCAAAAAAATGTAACAATATACAATAAACTGTGTAAAGAACCTAATTAAATGCATGCAGACTGCTCTATTTCTACATTGAATCCCCATAGTAATAAAGTATGCAAACCCTTAAAAAAAACAAAAAAAAAACACAAATATTTGTGCCAATATTGAATGGTATTGAATAATTCCCTCTACCTTGACTAAGGCCCCTGTGTTCCAGCTGAAGCAAAACAGCCCCAAAGCATGATGCTGCCACCACCATGTTTCACTGTGGGTATGGTGTTCTTTGGTGATGTGCAGTGTTTTTGTGCCAAAATATATCTTTTGGAATAATAGCCAAAAAGTTCAACCTTGGTTTCATCCAGCCATAACACGTTTTCCCACATGCTTTTGGGAGACTTCAGATGTGTTTTTGCAAAATTTAGCCAGGCTTGGATGTTTTTCTTTGTAAGAAAAGGCTTCCATCTTACTACTCTACCCCATAGCCCAGACATATGAAGAATATGGGAGATTGTTGTCACATGTACCACAAAGCCAGTACTTGTCATATATTCCTACAGCTCCTTTAATGCTGCTGTAGGCCCCTTGCCAGCCTCCCTGACCAGTTTTCTTCTCATCTTTTCATCAATTTTGGAGGGACGTCCAGTTCTTGGTAATGCCACTGTTGTGTCATATTTTCTCCACTTGATGATGACTGTTTTCACTGTCTTCCATGCTATATCTAATGTCTTGGAAAGTCTTTTGTATCTTTCTCCTGACTGATACCTTTTAACAATGAGATCCCTCTGATGCTTTGGAAGCGCTGTGCGGACCATGGCTTTTGCTGTAGAATGCGACTAAGAAAATGTCCGAAAAGACCTAGAACAGCTGAACATTATTTGGGGTTAATACTAGGCACTTTAAATTATGGAAGGTGTGTACTGACTCCTATTTAACATAAGTTTGAATGTGATTGCTTAATTCTGAACACAGCTTCATCCCCAGTTATAAGAGGTTGTGCACACTTATGCAACTATATTATTTTAGTTTTTTAATTTTTACTCTCCCCTAAAAGATTTCAGTTTGTTTTTCAATTAAGTTGTACAGTTTATAGGTCACAATAAAGGTGGAAAAAGTTCTGAAATTATCACATTTTTTTACATCATAGAAACCTGACATTTCAACAGTAGTGTGTAGACTTTATAATTATATATATATATATATATATATATATATATATATATATATATATAAAAGGCGATGGGTGAGATGCACAAACGGTCAAAGTGTGTCAGCAATCAAGAGTCCTTCCCAAAGACTTAATATAAAGAAAAAATCAAAAAGGGATTGCTGCACAAACAAGTGTAAATTTATTGATGAAAATTTACAATACATCAGGTATAATTCAGGTGACGTTTCGGGCTAAACATGATATCGCCCTTCCTCATGACCACATACCTGCTATGAAAGATATAACAAACTCCGTATATAAATGCTTATGACCAACATATGTCACTAATCAATTAATTAAATTCAGCTGGAATCGTTCTCCATAGTAAACCCTTTGCGTTTCTCATACATTATTTTTATCTATAGGTATTTAGAACAACAGCTGAAAAACGGGACAAAAGGATCCTTCCCTAGATAATAATATGCTTGATAATATAGTTCATCTATAAAAAATATACAAAAAAATAATCAATTCATGATGAAAATTAATTTATATATCTGCATACTATAGAAAAAACACTAAAAAATATACAAAAAAAGAAACCAAAATGTCCAGCACAATCTCACAATGTGGGATCGCATGGGTCGATATCCGGCCGACCGATCCACACACTGGGAGATTAGTACCGTCAAATAATCATAAAAATAAAGATCAAAATCCATGTTTAACCCCTTAGGATACAAAGAATCCAAGCGATTTATCCAGTAAACTTCTCTTTTTCTCAATTCCCTGTACATTGCACACTCACATCAGTCCCTACCCTCAAGGAGCCCACAATCCAAGGTCCCCATTCATATACTAGGGCCAATTTTGGACAGAAGCCAATTAGCCTACCTGCATGTCTTTGGAGTGTGGGAGGAAACCGGAGTACCCGGAGGAAACCCACGCAGGCACAGGGAGAACATGCAAACTCCAAGATGGAAATTCTTGGAACTCTAGTCATAACCTAGAGAAAAAAACTGCAGAAATCCATCTGTCTTGACATTGTTCCTGCCAGATCTTGAAAACTGCAGGACTTTTCCCCCCACCCGAACGAGCGAGGGTGTACCTTCATGAGAAGGTTTTAGCATTCTACTTTGTGGGCTTTCTGCCCCAAGATCTCTTCTGACCCTGGTGCTGCCCTTGGGGACTTTCCCTTGAACCTGACAGTTGAGGCCATCGAGACTGCCTGGAGGCAGATGCCCCTGGCATAGGTGAGGCAGCACGATTAAAAGGAGAAATGTTTGAACCGCTTAACTGGTAAAAGAGAGCTTTTCCCATTAGAGGTCCTTTGGATGTACTTATCCAGATCGTCTTTAAATAGCCATACACCATGAAGGGGAAAAACTGGCTAAGAGCTTTTTACACGGTGCTTCGGCTGATCAATTTTTCAGCCACAGAACTCTGCGAGAATGCACTAGTCCAAGCATAAGCCATAAGGCTTCAATTATAGAGTCTTTCATACCATCTACTGTGAGACATAGTGCGTCAGATACACCAGCCCATTGCAGGGCCTGCCGATCAGGCAGAATTTCAGGTATCGCTCCAAACTGTTCATTAATGGATTGAGATCCACCAATTGCAGCAAAAACCGGCTGCGCTACTGAACTTGTTAAAGACATATTGTCTTTAGAAAGAAGTTCCAACTTTTTATCTGTTGGATCCTTTAACATCAGTGCATTATCCACCAGACATGTGAGACTCTTGCTCACTGAGGCAATTGCAGCATCAATTGCTGGAACCCCTCATTTTCTTCATAGAAATCCTCTTTCATAAAGAGTGGAGAATTTCTTGGGAGGATAATATTGTTTATCCGGATTGAGAATACATAAGCTTTTTTAGCCATGCATGAATAAGAAAAAATATCCCCAGATGGGGGAGGTTCTAGTGAACCCAATTAGAGGTAGGTTCCTCAAGAGTCTGTCCTGCAGGCAGCAAAAAAAGGTTGAGTAAGGGAGTACACAAGCAACCCGTCTTGTGATGCTACTCCTTCCATATTAGGATCCTCAGAAGAAGATAAATAAGTATCTTCCAAATATTTGGGAAGATCTACCTGGTCCCCAACCCCCTGCACCTCAACAAGAGGGTCCTGAGGACTAGATGGGAATCTGCTATGTTTAGCCCCACTATGGAGAGATATCATAGCATTAATCTTCTTTCCAAATTACAAATGGTAGAAGAAGAAAAAACCTTTTGTATGATATATACAGGGACTGAAGCGTTTTATGCAACAAGTTTCCCCTGATGGCTCAATCTGACTAGCCACATTTCTCTCAGAGGAGGATGACATTCTTTTGGAAATAGATTCAGTTTATAGTGAAAACCACTGACCCCTTTAGAGAAGTTCCTGGTCCCATTACCATTCATAGCCTGAAGCATAAAGCACTACCAGCAAAAGAATGTACATTGCTAGGCTGTAGTTCAGCGCCATTAGCTGCTATTAATCCTAGCCTGGTAAAGTATAATGTGTCAAAAGGAAAAAAGCCTGCGTCACTAACCTGAACAAGCCATCCTCCTGCTCTGTCCCTCCACAGCCAACAGCAGCTTCACACACACAAAGCGCTCAAAACCAACTTCCTGAATGTGTGACCGGTGTCTGACGCCGTTAGCCACTCCCCCCAACGTGAATTACGCCCCCCTTTTCTTTCAAAGTAAAGTGCTTTCCCGCGCCACTGGCGTCCTGTGGAAAATGCAGGCTTGGCGGGAGAGGGGGGTAAATCCTCCACTGATTGGCCACAGTCTGTCTTTTTTTTTTTTAAAAGGATCTAGTTTGGCATCTTATCCCCCCGAAGGGGAAAAACTATTTTTGGGGGCACAGGAAGAGAAGCAGACCCCCCCTCTTACCGGAGGATCTGTTGTGGCTGGAGGAGAGGAGAAAATGACAGGCTTCTGTGCTGTTTCCAGTGTCAGGTCGGTGAGTGTTCAAAACAGCCCCCAGTGGTGACACATATGCATGACAACATTATACATAGAAGGCGAAATTCCTGAGAAAATCTCCCTTACCTCTTCCTCGCAGCAGGGTTTATCAGAGATAAAGACCCAATCGTCACCCTTCACGGTGGGCTCCAAGACCTTTTAGGAAACCTTCAGGAACCGGGGAACCTCAGGTAACCCACAATCCTGGACCTGCGACAGCACCCTGCCAGTAAAAACTTTATGGCTTTACTATCAAAAAAGTACTGGATCCCAGGGCCCAGCTCTCGAAAGAGAAGCGTTCACAAGCAAAACCTAATTTCTTCAGACATTAGGCCCGGGTACCATTCGTTTAGCCCATGAAAAGACATCAGAATGGATCCGGTCAGCATGGCTAGCCCAAGCAAGGATTGCTTCCAGTGGAGCTCAACACAGCACATCTTTACTCATGACCAAAACCTTAGACACTGGTGAAAAAACTGAGGACTCCCAGTAGTGGGAGGGGTTATATAGGGAGTACACTTCTTGCCTTAGGGTGCGCCAGTGTCCATCACCTATCAGTGGCCCTATAACCCACATAGTAACTAAAATGGCTCTGTGTCCCCTGATGTAAGAAAAGAAAATGTGTTTACACTTTTCAATCACACATGGGGCCAAGGAAATTTTTTATTTTCAAGTCAAGAACACGAAGGGCAAAACTAGAACCAAAATATCTGACAATTTCTCTTCTTCCAATGAGGTCCAGGAAGGTCAAAAGATTTGACAACCCTGGGTCATCTAGGTATCCTATGATTGGGTTCTTGACTGCCAACCTCTGCACACTGTGCCTGTTTTATGAAGTTTTTGTGATCACCTTTTTTATGTCCACATCTTGAATGATGTTTATACTTTTTATATATTATTAAATCCTACGTTGCTTGATCTACGCTTACTGAGAGTATTTTCTCAACTATTGGAGGATCGTGGCCTGAGTTATGGGTTTCCATGCATGCCTCTATGACCCACTGTCACTGGTGTGTGTGTCCATGTCCTATGGTAAGAGTACCTACCCCTTCCGCTTGGTGGTGGAGCACAGCCCTGGGTGCTTTTGAAGTATCGGAATTTTAGAATCTTTAGGTTTTGAGATCCATTTGACTTTCATGTCATGGGCTATTCAGGAGGCGTACAACATGATACTCATTATTGATGTACTTCATATTGTGCGGATATGTACCGAGATCTAATTATCTACTGACGTCACACTTTATTTTGTATATTGTTTTTTCATATACATCTCTTCACTTTTTATTTATTCGTTTATATGAAGTCACTTGATTCTTAGGTGCTATTTGTATCAAGGTTAGCATTAATGCACGTTTTGTTTTTCCAAAAACATTAGTTTAATTACTGTTGTATATGTTCACTTATTACTAAATTTTTGGGGTTTACTTGCATTTGTAGCGCTGCACTTTTTATCACATTTTTTATTTACAATTAGTCTTATTGATGCTGGCAGCTTACACACCATTCTCACTAGTAGAACGGTAATTTTCCTCCAATCCACTGATCTGAATGCCCTGAGTTCTTAGAAGGGTGAGTAGGGGTTCAAGCACCATTGTAAATACATTGGGGGCTGGCAGGTCAAATGGCATTATGCCACACTGAAAAGTTTTGTCTCCTACAGCAACTCACAGAAAGCACCAATAAGGTGGGTAAACAGTAATGTGCAGGTCTGCATATTGAATATCTACTGATGGAAAATATTCTCTTTAGAATTTCAGTAAACTATTACGGTAAGTAACGTACAAAGCCTTGTAATGCATGGAAAGCAATCAGAGGTATCTGTCGATTGCCTCCCAGACCGAATAGGTACAGCCACCTGAGGCAACTAGTTGAGTTTAGGAAAATGGTGGTTACATATGATTAAAAGATGGTTATGTCCTGACTGCATGCCTAAATACCTACTACTGTCTATGTTAAACTTTTCTGAAAATACCCAAATCTTAAAGGAAAAGCATAGTGTGCAGATGTTAGGTAATTTGGATCAAATACAGTGCCTTGCAAAAGTATTCACCCCCTTGGAATTTTTCGTGTTTTGTTGCCTCACAAGCTGGAATGAACATGTATTGTTTGAGGATTTGCATCATTTAATTTACAGAACATGCCCACAAATTTGAAGATTTATTTATTGTGAAGCAAACAACAAATAGGACAAAATAACAGAAAGGGTCAATTTGTTCACCCCCCCTAAAGTCAATACTTTGTAGAGCCACCCTTTGAGACTATCACAGCTCCAAGTCACTTTAGATAAGTCTCTATGAGCTTGCCACATCTCACCACTGGGATTTATGCCCATTCTTCCTTGCAAAACTGCTCCAACTCCTTCAAGTTGGATGGTTTGCGCTTGTGAACAGCAATCTTTAAGTCTGACCACAGATTATCTGTTGGATTGAGGTTTGGCCTTTGACTACGTTTCCCCTTAAACCACTCAAATATGTGGTTTAGCAGTGTGTTTGCAGTCATTGTCCTGCAGGAAGGTGAACCTCCGTCTTTGCTCGGTCCGTGAGTTTTGGTGGGCGACCGTCTCTTGGCAGAATTGCTGCTGTGCCATGTTCTTTTTCTTTGGTTAAGATAGATTTGATGGTGCTCCTCATCATCAATGATTTGCATATTTTTTTATAACCTAACCCTGACTTGTATTTCTCAACAACAGTGTCCCTTACTTGTTTGGAGAGTTCCTTGGTCTTCATGGCAGTGTTTGATTAGTGGTGCCTCTTGCTCAGGTGTTGCAGCCTCTGGGGCCTTTCAAAAAGGTGTGTATATGTAATGACAGATCATGTGACACTTACATTGCACAAAGGTGGACATCATTTCACTAATTATGTAACTTCCGAAGGTAATTGGTTGCACCAGAGCTTTTTATGGTCTTCATAACAAAAGGGGTGAATACATACGCACATGCCAATTATCAGTTTTTTTATTTCTAAAAAAGTTTTATGTATATATTTTTCTAATTTGACTTCATCAACTTAGACTATTGTGTTCAGATCCATTGCATATAATTCAGATAAAAAAAAAAAAAAACATTGAACTAAAGGCTGTAAGGTAACAAAATAGGTATAAAGCCAAGGGGGGGTGACAACTTTTGCAAGGCACTGTAGCTGTTAGACTGCTGTAGCAATGGTTTTTAGAATTTAGGCCACACCTACCACTGCATGTCCACTCATTAATGTTTTGCTTTCCATCAGGCTCCTCTCATCAGGAGATGATGTACAACTATTACCAATATGAACCAAAAGTCATGCTAAAACAGAATGTACTTCACCTCTGCAATAGACTGCACAGAAATGACAAATATACAGTTGTGCTCATACGTTTACATACCCTGGCAGAATTTATGATTTCTTGGCCATTTTTCAGAGAATATGAATGATAACACATTTATCACTCATGGTTAGTGTTTGGCTGAAGCCATTTATTATTATCTTTATAAATCATAATGGCAACATAAAGTACCCAAATGACCCTGATCAAAAGTTTACATACCCTGGTGATTTTGGCCTGATAACATGCACACAGGTTGACACAAAGGGGTTTGAATGGCTATTAAAGTTACCATCCTTACCTGTGATCTGTTTATGTGTGTGTGTGTGTGTGTGTGTGTGTGTGTGTGTGTGTGTGTGTGTGTGTGCGTGCGTGCGTGCGTAAAAAAATATAAAAGGTCAATGAGTTTCTGGACTCCTGACAGACCCTTGCATTGTTCATCCAGTGCTGCACTGACTATTCTGAGTCATAGGGAAAGCAAAAGAATTGTCATAGGATCTACGGGAAAAGGTAGTTGAACTGTATAAAACAGGAAAGGGATACAAAAAGATATCCAAGGTATTGAGACAGGCAATCAGCAGTGTTCAAACTCCAATCAAGTGGAAAATTAGGGGTTCTGTTGAAACCAAACCACGGTCAGGTAGGCCAACTAAAATGGTAGCCACAACTTCCAGGTAAAATACAGGACTCTGAAAATCGTGGTGTGGCTTTTTCAAGATGCACAATAAGGTAAAATACAGGACTCTGAAAAAATTGTGGTGTGGCTTTTTCAAGATGCACAATAAGGTAAAATACAGGACTCTGAAAAAATGTGGTGTGGCTTTTTCAAGATGCACAATAAGAAGACACTTGATGGGCTGCATAGTCGAGTCTCCAGAAGAAAGCCATTACTATGCCAATGCCATAAAGTATCCCACTTACAATATGCCAAACAGCACAGAGTCAAAGCTCAAACCTTCTGCACAGACATTTGGAGTGATGAGACCAAAATTGAGCTTTCTAGCCGCAACCATAAACGCTTCATTTGAAGAGGAGTCAACAAGGTCTATGATGAAAGATACACCATTCCTACTGTGAAACATGGAGGTGGAGCGTTGATGTTTTGGGGGATATGTACAAAGGCACAGGAAATTAGGTCAAAAATTGTTGGCAAGATGAATGCAGTATTATCAAAAAATATTGGATGAACATTTGCATTCATCAGCTGGGAAGCTGTGCATTGGATCTACTTTGACATTCCAACATGACAATGATCCAAACACAAGGCTAAGTCAACCTGTCGTTGGCTACAGCAGAATAAAGTGAAGATTCTGGAGCGGCCATCTCAGTCTCCTGACCTCAATATCATTGAGCCACTCTGGGGAGGTCTCAAACATGCAGTTCATGCAGGACAAAGATAAAGTGCCTCATTCACAAATACCACAGAAGACTTCAAGCTGTCATTGATGTTAAAAGGGTGCAATACACAGTATTAACTGGGGTGTGTAAACTTTTGATCAGGGTCATTTGAGTAGTTTCTGTTGCCATTATGGTTTAAAAAGAGCAAACAAAGCTGATTGATAATAAATGGCTTCAGCCAAATACTAACCATGAGTGAAAGAAAAGTTTGTGTTATTCATATTCTCTGAAAAATGGCCAGGAAATCATAAATGCTGCCAGGGTATGTAAACTTATGAGCATAACTAACATGGGAGTGTGGGAGGAAACCGGGGTAACTATCAGTCTCGCAAAACAAAACCAAAAAACTGAGAACTGTGTGTAGGTCACAAAGTTGGCAGTCTCGCAAATCTGGGATACAGTAGACTGATGCCAAAAAGCACGTATAGATCTAGTAGAATGTGCAATTGACAGGAAGGAGTGGACAACAATCCTTAAGTTCATAAACTTGCTTGATGATCTGTCTGAGCAACAGAGAAAAGGTGGAACGAGAAGCAGGTTCCCTTTCAAGGGGACCAGAAGGATTGCTAGAGAGTCTCTGAATTTCTAATAAAGACAATAACTGTGTGGGAGTCACACACAGGACAAACTGCATCCAAGCAAAGGTGGAAGAGGGGCCAACAGATGGACAGAAAAAATATGTCCTGGTTAAAGGTAAAGGACCAAAACTACCTTGGAAAGGAAGTACTGGGTCCTCAACATTACTTGTTACCTGTGTAATACCAGTATGGGTAGCCTTTCAGAAGCAATGGCTACAAGGAACACAACCTTGGTGGCAGCATCATGTTGTGGGGATGCTTTTTTTTTCTTGCAGGGACAGGAAAGCTACTCAGAGTTGATGGGAAGATGGATGGAGCTAAATACAGAGATATCTTGGAAGAAAACTTGTTCAAGTTTGCAAAAGACTTGAGACTGGGGCAGAGGTTCAGCTTCTAACAGCACAAAGACCCTAAACATACAGCCAGAGCTACAAATGGAATCGGTTACATAGTTAGTAAGGTTAAATAAAGACACCAATCCCTCCAGTTCAACCTGGGTGAGTGTGGGTGCTTGTCTACCATTGTCCCCATCTCTATACTACATTGTGTCTCATTAAGATGCTCATCTGTTTTTAAAGGTACCCATATATCGCTGTCAATTTTACACAGCACTCCACACATACATCACACATTCACATTGGTCCCTATCCTCAAGGAGCCCACAATCCAAGGTCCTCAACTCACATTCATATACTAGGGCCAATTTTTTTTTGGACAAAAGCCAATTAACCTACCAGCATGTCTTTGGCGTGTGGGAGGAAACCGGGGTACCCGGAGGAAACCCACGCAGGCACAGGGAGAACATGCCAACTCCAGGCAGGTAGTGTCGTGCTTGGGATTCAACCACTCCACACACCACTGTGCCGCTCAAACTTTTTGGCCTAAAAGCAAAAAACACTGCTCATTACCCTGAACACACCATCCCCACTGTGAAGCATGGTGGTGGTAGCGTCATGTTGTGGGGGTGCTTTTCTCCTTGCAGGGAAGCTGCTCAAAGTTGATGGGAAGATAGATGGAGCCAAATACAGGGCAATCTTAGAAGAAAACCTGTTAGAGTTTGCAAAAGACTTGAGACTGGGAAGGAGGTTCACCTTCGTGCAGCACAACAACCCTAAACATACATCCAGAGCTACAATGGAATGGTTTAGATCAAAGCATATTCATGTGTTAGAATGGCCCAGGCAAAGTCCAGACCTAATTCCAATTGAGAATCTGCGGTAAGACTTGAAAATTGCTGTTCACAGACACTCTCCATCCAATCTGAAAGAGTTTGAGCTAATTTGCAAAGAAGAATGGGGACACATTTGACTTTCTAGATGTATAAAACTGGTAGAGACATCCCCAAAAAGACTTGCAGCTGTAAATGCAGTGAAAGGCGGTTCTAAAAAGTAAATACAAATGCACACCACACTTCAGATATTTGTAAAAAAAAAATTGAAAACCATTTATCATTTTCTTTCCACTTCACAATTATGCACCATTTTGTGTTGGGCCATCACATAAAATATATTTACGTTTTTGGTTGCAACATGACAAAATGTGTAAAAAATGTACAGGGGTTTGAATCAATTAATTGTTCAAATTAAAACAGGACACAGGTGAGATTTATCTGCATATCACAAGTTTATTTTCAGGAATTCACTTCCAAAAATCATTTTTTAACGTCTAAAAAAAAAAGAAAAAAAAAGAAGAAAGAAAAAAGAAGAAGAAAGAAGAAAGAAATCACTTAAACAGCCATTTTTAATACATCTTTTATAGTTTTTTTTTTCTAGTCCAGCCTAAAGAAATAAAAATATCAACCAGAAAACAAAACAAAATTACTTTAGACATACTTCAGATAAAGAGAGCAGTTTTGTTACATTCAGCTGATTCCTGCATGTATTGGATGCAAATAAACAACGGAGCAGAAACTATCAGTATTTACAAGGTAATTCGTACGACTCTGAATCAAATGAAAATGCTATTGAGGAACCAAAAGGGACCAAGTTGCTGTAAAACTGGTATTTTAGCAAAAGCTCACCACTCATCTAACCACTTTTAAGCACAATGTTGTGGGTTGTTAAAGTTTAAAATGCGATTTTTGAAAAAACTGTAGGATACATTTCTTGGATTTCTATGAGGGACACAGAATTCATAGACGGTTGGGTTATACTGTGGCCTACAGAAGAATTGTGACACCAACAAACGAAAAAAAAAATTGTGGCCAGCTTGGTATAATGACCTCTGACTCAAAGTATACCTTAGTTTTGTAGGCAAGCAGTACAAAGAGCATGATCATAGACAAAGAAAGGTGAGACTTGTGCCCCTCAATGAAATTAAAGAAAAGGGTTTTATGGCAAGTACAAAATCCCATTTTCTTTCTGGTTTATTCAGGGACATAGGCATTCAGAGACTGTCATGACACCCAAAATCAGTCTAAGGAGTGAGAAACAGAAACAAAACCATCAGTCTCGCAAAACAAAAACAAAAAACTGAGGACTGTCTGCAGGTCACAAAGTGGGCAGTCTCACAAATCTGGGATACAGTAGCCCGATGCCAAAAAGCACGTAAAGATCTAGTAGAATGCGCAATTGACAGGAAGTAGTGGACAACAATCCTTAAGTTCATAAACTTGCTTGATGATCTGTCTGAGCCACTGGGAAAAGGTGGAACGAGAAGCAGGTTCCCTTTTAAGGGGACCAGAAGGATTGCTAGAGATTCTCTGAAATTCTAATAAAGACAATAACTGTGTGGGAGTCACACACAGGACAAACTGCATCCAAGCAAAGGTGGAAGAGGGGCCAACAGATGGACAGAAAAATGATGTCCTGGTTAAAGGTAAAGGACCAAAACTACCTTGGAAAGGAAGTACTGGGTCCTCAAGATTACTTGTTACCTGTGTAATACCAGTATGGGTAGCCTTTCAGAAGCAATGGCTACAAGAAACACAACCTTTCAAGTTAGAGTGTAAGCAGGAATATTCCTGATAGGTTGAAAATACATTTTCAAAGGGCCAACAAACAAAAACAGGCCCAGATACCACAAGGTAGCATATGTAAGCCCTATGAAAGACACTCTTGTACAAAAGTCACTTTTAAAAGAATGGAAAACTAGCCATTATTGGAACAAGATCGCAAGCACCAATATCTGACCCTTGATGATACACAAGGTCAAATCCTATGCACGCTTATTTGCAGAAAAGCCAGGATTCATCCCATAGAGCTTTTTTTTCCTGTGATGAAAGCTTCCTGCCTCACACTAAGAAAAATGTGACTTACATGTGTGATAGTAGACTTTGTAGGAAGAAGACTTCCTAGTCTTTAGCACCTTGGAAATTACAGATTCAAATGTCCCTGTCCCTCAAAACCTGGGCTTCAACAGGCATGCTGTTAAAGCCAGCAAGCGTGAACCAGGATAGTAGAATCAGCCCGGGGAAAGAAGATCCAGACAATCTTGCAGTGGCCTTATAGAGGATACCAGGAGTCTAATCAGGTTGAAGTACCACATTCATGTGGGCCAATTCAAAATGATGAGAATTAGTGGAATACCCCCCACCGTGATCCTGCAATGCAGATGAGGAAGGAGTAGCAGAGGAGGAAACGACTAGGTCAGGCTTTATTGATTCCACCAGAGACCAGAGTGTCCACTGCTTCAGCTGGATGATTCTGGAGACAAATCTGTCTAGTTAGTTGTTGAACCTGGGGGTCCACATCTGGTGTCCCCCATCTCGGACACTGGTCCTAGGACACATTTAGGGTGTAGCGATCATTCCCTTGGGTCCAGGCACTGCCCACCGAGAAAGACTGCTTGCCAATTGTTCATGTCTGGGATGTTAACCATATAAAATACTGGAACATGAAGTTCTGCCCAGGACAGGCTCTGTTCTAGGCTTCAACATTTTGCAATGTAAGGCAGGTGCAATGTAGTTCAGGGTACAAGACTGGGCTTTGAATACTCAGGAAACAGCTGCTGGTAACAGGAGGGATTCAGATGGCCTGAGGTGACAAGGTCACTGTAATTTGACAGCAGAGACCAACCAAGGACAGATGCACGTGTCCCTTGTGGTCAGGAGAAGCAGCACATAGATGATTCCTCCACCATGAAAAGAGCATGGAGTATGTGTGATACTCTATCCAATGGATGACATCAGCACAAAATCCTTCTGTGATAAACTGATGGAAAGTGAAGATTTCAAATGGAACACAGTGGCACTAGTAACAAGCTGGCTCTCAGGGCGTGGCCTGCATAGCCTACTTGCAAATTGAATTTTCAGAGAATGCACAACACCTCGGGCTGTGCCATGGCTCTGGACCCAGAAAGAGCTCGTGGCAAGCAGCATACTCAAAATCCGAAAAACATCACATTGTCAAGTCCAGCGCCCCTAGGTCACATTACTGGCTAGCCCAGCAACGGTCCAGGCCAATAGGGTTCAGGTACAGCAAAGCTATTACTGAGGAAGCTGTGCTTTGATTAGCTACGTACAGAGACCAGCTTAAGCAACTTGTAGAGGAATCTTGCAAGAAGAAAGAAAATCTTCATCTCCTAGGAGAACAAAAATGGCAAGAGTGGAAGGGGTTATATGTGGTTGCCCACATTTTTTTTTTTGCCAGTGTCCAAATCCTCCTTTGGCCAGCAAATTAACCCAACAGTCTTTGGATTCCTGGGGCCCTTAATGAGAGACAAGGAAACCAGGTTTATTGATTTGATCTTGTGGTAAATGTTTAAAAGCTCTGCATTGTAAAAGTTTGCCTGGGGCATAGTATGGATGATATCTGTAAGCAACTTCATATGATTTATTGTTAATAAAGGCAATCTTTCCTGGCCACTACAATGTCCCTCAGTGCTTTAAATACTTTGAATTAATAACCCAGAAAAAACATAAAGATAAGGCCGATTGGCTTTATTCAGACATCCCTGATCTGCTCCAGCTTAATGACATGAAGTGTAAAGGAAAGAAAACCAGCTTTTCCTTTCTATGGTCAGCAATAGCAGCATCCATATTTCTCTCAGTTAAAGTGGTTGTAAACCTAAGGACAAAAAACAAACAAAAAACCTGCAAGACAAAGGCATAACAAACTAGTATGCATAGCTTACTAGCTCATTATGAATTACTTACCTGAGATCAAAGCCCCTGCAGTTGTCCTCATACACTGCTCCGGTGGCCGACAATGCTCGCAGAGTTACTTCCAGATATCGTGGGCTCCAGCGCTGTGATTGGCCGGAGCCGCGATGACGTCACTCACGTGCATATGCGTGGGAGCTGCCGGTAGCAGCACTCACTGAAGCAATGGCGCGTACATGCTGTTGCTTCAGATTTAGGAGATATCCAGGGTAGTTACAGGTAAGCCTTATTATAGGCTTACCTGTAGCAAAAAGTGTGTTGTAAGGGTTTACAACCACTTTAAGGTTTTAATAACACTCATTGTGCAATGGGTGAATATGAAGGGTACCTATTAGATAACTAGTATAAAAACTGCACCTGCTGGCTTGTTTTTTCTGATGGATGTAAGCTCTAGGGTGACCCAACTCTTTATAAGCACTAACAATGAAAGCCCTGGAGTATACATTTACAACATCTACAAAATGTCAGCAAATGCAGCTTCTATATTTCTAACTTGATAAGCTCTTTTTAAGATACAAAAGTGCTGGACACTGCAAATCAGCAGAGTTCAACCAACCTATAAAAACTTTTAAAAGGCAGTCACGTCAGCAAAAAGAAAATCCATAATAAGATCTGACTCACGCTCACACAAAAAAAAAAAACATTCTCTGTTACTTTCACATAAGAATAAACCAGAAGCTATGGTGAGGAGAGCTCACCTCTACAGAATCAGAGCGGAAATGAATAAAACCAGCTTATGACTTGTCCAGTCAGAGTCAATGCTGATGTACATTTTGGCCAAACACAACATTAGCAGACGGCGCCCAAAGGGTGGTGCTCAAGAGCTGAAATTCTTCGTAGTACATCACTACATTCGTGTTTGCTGGCCGACAATTGTGTACCATTTTAATGCAAGACAAGTTCCTGGCACATGCCCTTCAGACAAAAGTCTGACGCTTTGTTGGCCAACAAGCCGATCGTGTGTACCAGGCTTTAGGCCCCATACACACTATTCGATTTTCTGCAGATTTTTGTCTTCAGATTTACCAAAACCATGTAGTGCAAGAGCCTGCCTGATTGCATACAAATTGAAATTTAAGGCTTGACCTCATACTATATAGTTTTAGTAGATCTGAAGAATATCTAATAGTGTGTATGGGGTGTCCCACTGGGGAGATTTTTCTTTACTTCTTGTCCCATAGCCAAAACAGGAAATCTCTCCAAGCCCTGGTTGTTACCAGAACTAGTGCCCCCTTTTGAAGATTTCACCTATATTACTGTTCTGGGGACAACCCAAAATTTTGAATTTTATTTTACTTTCACCTCACTTTCCTCAAATGGGGCACAGACAGCAGATAAAACTGGACAGGTGTTCTGATCTCTCTGCACTTCATCTAAAGCTAAGGTTTTGCCCTTAGTTTTACTTTAAGCCATAAGAGAAAAGCCAGGGATATTGCTAATCTTCTGAAAATGCTAGTTGTCTGGCCACATCTTGCTTTAACCACTTAAGGACCACCTCACGCCGATATACGTCATCAGAATGGCACGGTTGGGCACAAGCACGTACAGGTACATTGCCCTTTAAGAACCCAGCCGTGGGTCATGCACGCCGGCGGCGGTGCACTCGTGACCTGGTCCTGAGCTCCGTGACCGTGGGACCCGAACGCCGGCAGTGTCCTGCGATTGGGTATTAGAGCTGAAGAACAGGGAGCGGTAAACGTAAACAAACCTCTCCCCGTGCTTCCTAGTGAGCCTGTCACTGATTGTCTGTTCCCTGTCATAGAGAAAGACGATCAGTGACCTCACATGCCAAGCCACGCCCCCTACAGTTTAAAAAAAAAAAAAAAAAAACACATTAGGTACACTTAACCCCTAACACTGCCTTTACTGACCGCTGCTATTACTAGTAAAAAATAAATAAAAAAAATATATTAATAAAAATGCCATAAAACTAACCCCTATTTTGTAGACGCTATAAATTTTGCGCAAAATCAATAATCAATTGATAATATATTTTTTATCAAATGTATGTAGAAGAACACGTATTGGCCTAAACTGAGGGAAAAAAAAAATCACTATTTTTGGGGGATATTTATTATAGCAAAAAGTAATATTGATTTTTTTTTCAAAATTGTCGCTTTATTTTTGTTTATAGCACAAAAAATAAAAACCACAGAGGTGATCAAATACCACCAAAAGAAAGCTCTATTTGTGGGGAAAAAAGAATGCCAATTTTGTTTGGGAGCCACGTCGCACGACCGCACAATTGTCAGTTAAACAACGCAGTGCCTAATCTCAAAAAGGGGCTTGGTCCTTTAGCTGGAAAATGGTCCGGGGCTTAAGTGGTTAAAACTTTCAGAGTCATTTGCTTGCAATAAGTATGCAGATCATGAACGTTATATTAATAAATCCAGTTGGGTTTATTGCTGTCTGTGTCCTTGCTAGAGACATGCACTCTACTTCTCATGGGGATCACCGTCACTGTGACTAAAAGAAAGGGAAATTCTAAATTTGGGTTATCACTACAGCACTAGTACAAATAAAATGGAGGGGAAATTCCCTTTTGAGTTATTTCTTCTTGTTTCATGTTATGTCTACAGGAGGTCAAGTGAACAGAAACCTTTCTAATAGGACACATATGTTAAAGGAAACGACAAAACTGACAGGGGTTGTAGCTATTCCCTATTCTAAGCAAAAGGAAAAAGTGCTAGCAGATGCTTTAGTCTCAGAAATAATTTATAACATAGGGCAACGTTGGGTATTACGCTTATTCTATATTCATGGTGAAAAACACTAGTACCAAGATCAAACGTCACAAGGAGGTAAAAACCAACATCACGTGGGACAGCAAATCTTCTGACAGGGTAGTAAATTGCTGACCTAACAATTTAATGTCAGTGCAAAAGGGAAGGGAAAGGCAGATATATAAAAAAAAAAAAAAAAAAAAAAAAAAAAAAAATCAAATCCTGCGAGCCTTATAAAGCTCCCTATATAACTATATGCCACTATCAAGCTGCAAACGTTAAATACGTCTCATACATACGTCCATAATAAAATAAAAATATAAATAACATATGCTGTGCTAGATAGGTCCTATACCTAATAATCTGTGCCTTGATCTATAATTATAGGTACACAGGTGAGTAATAAAGTGCATAAATAATAAACACACAGCTGGTATAAAGTGCAGGTGCAATCTATGGCAAGCAAATAACGCGCACACAAATGTAAACACACAACTGGAAAAAAGTGCACAAAGCAAAACGATATTGCACCTTTTTTTCATGCACTTTTTAAATACTGCACTGAGGAAACTTCTGATCCAGGGAAACAGCTGAGAAACCCATAGTGGTTCATATGCGTGATTTGACTTAGTGTAAAAGCTAGTCGCATGCTCCAAGGTGAGCTCATTACCATAAGGGGTCTCTGGATTTCACCTATACATGATTCAGAATCACGGCTGGATATAGAAGCATGTTGTTAATTTGATCACTGGAGATCACGTCGTTTTGCATCGATCTCACCACCATCAGTACTTTGTTTCTCATCACAGCCTAACACAGGCTGCTACAAAAGACTGTTTAATGTTTATCATATAGGGACAATCATATGGTGTATGCACTTCTTTATAATACATATACATATATACATATACATATATATATATACATATATATATATATATATATATATATATATATACCTAACCATACGTAATGGTTAGGTTTATATATTTTAATCAAATTTGTTGAGTTTGGTTCTGGCACTATTTGCACATTTTTTCCAGTTGTGTGTTTATATTTGTGTGCACATTGTTTACTTGCCATAGATTGCACCTGCACTTTATACCAGCTGTGTGTTTATTATTTATGCACTTTATTACTCACCTGTGTACCTATAATTATAGATCAAGGCACGGATTATTAGGTATAGGACCTATCTACGCAGCATATGTTATTTTTATTGGAAAGGCAGATATTGCTGGGTCATCAAGGGACAAAAATAGTGATTAGTTTTGTGACCTAAACAATTGATCTTCCCTTAATCAAATAATTGACATGCCCCCCATATTTGACTGAACAGTGGATTGTCATCTCACATATAAGCTGCTTAAAATGGTTATAAAGGGTGACGTTTTTTTCCCCCTTAATACATACTCTGCATAAAAGTAAAAAAATAAAAACTTACATTCAGCTCCCCACTTAGAATCCCCTCCCCAAATACCTTCCTAAACCTGATCTTAATCCTGCGCTGCCCCGTCCTCACCCTTTGGTTCCTGCTCTGTCAATCAAATCCTGCGAGGAGGGAGTGGGGCCGAGCTGTGCATGTCAATAGATGGACAACAGGCCGGCTCAGGATTGAGCCTGCAAGAGCACCCTCATAGCAAGCTGCTTGCTATGGAGGGGGCACTCGGAAGGGAGAAAGAGGCAGGGGACCCCAGAAGAGGAGGTTCAGGGCCACTCTGTGCAAAGCCATTGCACAGAGCAGGTAACTATAACAGGTTTATTATATATATATATATATATTTTTTTTTTTAAGAGCCTTTACATCCACTTTAAGGTAAGCAGCTTTATTGCCCTAAGCAACCAGATTATAGGAGTTTGTTCTTAGACAGCAGCTACATTTCGATTGCTTGATAAAAGGAAGGAACTAGTTTCATTTTTCCACCTCTGATGCTCTGGGCATATTAAAGTGATTGTCATGCTCACAGGGGCCGCATACAGCCACTTACTTGTATGGCTGGCCGTACTCTTGAAAACAGCAACTCCTCCAGTGCATTGGCGTTTTTCCCACACATGCACATATAGCATCCAGCATATGTTCAGCTTCTCACTGTCCATGGGCATGAGGCCTTAACTTTACCATCAAACTACTCTGGCCTGTCCACAAAACACAAATACAAGTACAAAACGACTTTATTATTTTACTGTAATTGCAGAGAAAAACACACCAATGCTGTAGAGGAGAACCAAATATCCTACATCAGCTCAGAGCTTTCAAAGCCCCAGCTCGGCCGATACCATCAGATGCATACACAATCAAGGAAGCAGTTCATGGAGGTATGTGGCAAACGTCAGATTTTATTTATGTAAAAGCATGTAACAGCTTTTGATGCGTTTCTCACAAAAGGGTGCATAACCACAAGCCTTATTTAGTAATTCTTGGTGCAGGATGCATCAAGGCGACAACTGTGACCTGTTGTATCCTGCTTTTACATAAATACCTCTAACTTTGGCCACATAGCCCTATGGACTGCATTCCTGTTTGTGTTTCATTTTCTCCAAATCAACTTGCATTATAAATTTAATTGGCTAGGGGCAGCCAGTGAATATGTTTAGATGGCACATTGGGGGAGATTTACTAAAACTGGTGCAAACATTATCTGGTGCAGCTGTGCATTGTAATCAGCTTCAGGGATTTATTGTCAAAGCTTAAAGGGGTTGTAATGCTTTATTTTTTATTTTCTAAATAGGTTCCTTTAAGCTAGTGCATTGTTGGTTCACTTACCTTTTCCTTCAATTTCCCTTCTAAGGCCTCATGCACACGGACGTTTTTACAGCCGCTTTTTTGAGCTTTTTTTGCAGCTTAAAAAGGCCTGTCCATGTTAGTCTATAGCTTCATGCCCACCTAGGCGTTTTTGAGCTGCAAATGGCATAGGCGTTTTTAAGCTGTAAAAAAAACCCAGGACCAGTGCGTTCCGTGGCGTGGAGCTCGAGCTGTAAAAACGCGAATCGCGGGAAAACGCGCAAAAACGCGCACAAACGCGCATAAACGCACAACATATTTTCTTTGTTTTCTGAGTCCTATAGCCAAGAGATGTGTTTCTTAAAAAAAGCTACTTAACGCTAACGCTAAAAAACGCGCAAAAACGCGCAAAAACGCCAATGCAAAACGCGGTAAAAATCACGACGATTTTTCCAGGCGTCGGAGCTAGCTTTGCAGCCAGTTTTTTAAAACGTCTGTGTGCATGAGCACTTAATGTTTTTTTTCTTTGTCTGAATTTCTCACTTCCTGTTTCTCCTCAGTAAACTTCCCACCATCATCCGAGCGATGTTTAGTCAGCCAGAACAGCTTACTGAGGAGGAACAGGAAGTGAGAAATTCAGACAAAGAAAAAAAACATTTAGAAGGGAAATCGAAGGAAAGGGTAAGTGAACCAACAATGCACTAGCTTAAAGGAACCTATTTAGAAAATAAAAAATGAAGCTTTACAACCCCTTTAATTGAATAAGCTGAATATAGAAGCTGATTGGTTACTATGCACAGCTGCACCAAATTCTGAGTGCACCAGTTTTAATAAATCTCCCCCTATGGGGCTTCTCTACTTTTCAGGGCAAACAAATTAATTTTATGTTCAACATTTCTTTAGAAGTCTTGTTTACACCTTGCTCTAGAATGTGTTAATATACTGTGTTTTGTTATTCCCGTCAGGCTCAAATGAAGCTGTCGGTCAATGGTGTTTATTGCATGAATTAGAACAATTGCAGCATAAACATTTTACCCCAGAGAAAGGGACCTCAATTTTCCTATAAGTTTTAGGGCTCCTTCACAGACGTGTCCATGTATGGAGCCCGCTCTGCTCAGCGGGGGATCGATCCGTCGATCTCTGCTGGGCTGGAAGATGACAGGTCTGTCTCTGCACACTGCGCAGGGATGGACCTGTCAGAGCGCCGCTTTCCCCTATGGGGGATCGGATGAGGACGGACCGCAGAGTCCGTCGTCACTCGATCCGATGACGGATGGAAAAGTAGGATTTTCCTCCGTCGCACTTTTTGGGAACGGAACGGGTTGGATGTCAGCGGACCTTATTGGACAGTCCGTGTGAAAGAGGCCTTAGGCTGCAATTTTACCTAAGGAATAAAGTAATTATCAACTGGAGAATAACTGATGTCACTCAGATTACCCCACTTGCTGACCACTGTACGCCGATATACGTTGGCACAATGGCAACGGTGGGCAAATAGGCGCACCTGTACGTCTCCTTTAATTGGTGGGGCTAGAGTGCTCGCACGCTCGCCACGTTGACTGTGCCCATGGACTCGATGTCTGCCAGGGTCTCGTGATTGTCAGTAAACAAGGCATTTCCCTGTTCTGCCTAGCAACATGACAGAAATCTACTGCTCCCTGTCATCGGGAGCAGCGATCGCTGTCATGTCAGTGGTAGCCCACCCCCCCTTAGAATCACTCCCTAGGAAACACTTAACCCCTTGGTCACCCCATAGTGTTTAACCCCTTCCCTGCCAGTGTAATTTACACCGTAATCAGTGCATTTTTATAGCACTGATCGCTGTATAAATGACAATGGTCCCAAAATAGCGTCAAAAGTGTCTGATGTGTCCACCATAACGTCAGAGTCATGATAAAAATCGCAGATCGCCATAATTTCTAATAAAAATGGCATAAACTATCACCTATTTTGTAGACGCTATAACTTTTGCACAAACCAATCAATATACGATTATTGTGTTTTTTTTTTACCAAAAATATGTAGAAGAGCACATATTGGCCTAAACTGAGGAAAAAAAATGATTTTTTTATATATTTTTGGGGGATATTTATTATAGCAAAAAGTAAAAAATATTTTTAAAAATTATCGCTTTTTGTTTATAGCGTAAAAAATGAAAACCGCAGGAGGTGATCAAATACCACCAAAAGAAAACTATTTGTGGGAAAAAATTGAGTCAATTTTGTTTTGGTGTAATGTCGAATGACCGCACAATTGTCAGTTAAAGCAGTGCAGTCCCGAAACGCAAAAAGTGCTCTGGTCAGGAAGGGGGTAAAATCTTTCAGGGCTGAAGAGGTTAAATTCTTAAACCACTGGGAACACAAAAAGCATTGATTCAATATGCCATTTATGAAACATACAACAAAGACATTTTTAGTGATCCAAGTGTGACCAAAGCCTAAAGCTAGCCGACCATTACAGGTTGATTAGCTGTGCAAGCATGACCTAACCAATGGACAATATCTCCTATAAAATCCTTTTCCATAAACAAGCACATTTAGATGACCTGTATGTACTGTAGATGTTGAGGAGCATAGTGGAGAGAAGGGGAAGCAGAAAGGCATCTAAATGAAGAAAACTGCATTGAACAAAAAATCCAACAGGAGGTCTGCCAAATTCAACAGATGTAGTAATTGTTACTCAAAAATTGTCCGGATGGGGTAAATCTTCTTTTGACTATGGGTTAGAGATGCGGTGGTTGAAAAACAGTACAGGTTTTTTTTTGTAATTTTGTCAAAAAGAATTTACAGTCATCCATAGGTTATTTTGGAAAGTGGAGATAAAAGAAGAGCTACATTGTACAAGTAACTGGGTATAACATACTAGCCACTGCTGGTGCTGTTTCAAGATTTCTAGTGATTGTAATCTGGAAATCTGGTACGTCAATACAGGGTTGATTTACTAAAAATGGAGAGCGTACAATTTGATCCAACTTCAGCTTGTTTAATTAAGCTTTGGCAAACAATAAAAAAAACAGAAGCTGATTGGTTTCTATGCAAAGCTGCATCAGATTTTGCACTTCAGTTTTAGTAAAAAAACAAAAACAAAAAAAAAAACGACCCTATATTAGAATCTTAAATTGCCAAAACGATTATAGAAAAATTTGTAAAGCTGAAACTCCTCTCAATGCCCTTTTCTGCTTGGGAGCCACGCACACTGGGCTTTAAAAAATTGCCAGTTCTTTTGGCAGAAAACAACGCTCATATAGAGCGTGTTTGTACAGGTCTTTAGGAGGTTTAACTTTTTCTACCAGAAAACTCCTCTCCAAAAAGTTTTTTTTTCTGCCTTTAAATGTCCCAATGTGCATGGACACACAGGACAACATTGAGCTGCATCTACAAGCAAAACACAAAAAGAGAGCAGTGACTGACAGTCACCAGATTTCTGCTCAGGGAGCTTTGAGAACCAATTTCTAGTGAATCCCTTAAGAAAAGGCAAGAGCAAATCTGAAGCTCCTAAAATCTGGTTGGCTACAACTGTTCTAGAATTTCCTTAAAAAAACGTTTGATTTTGGAACATCTGATTCATTTTGTAATGGTTAGGTCCAATTGATGATCATGTTTAACTGTAGCGATAATAAAATTCAAACAAACAAGATGGGTTTTTTTTTTTTGGTTTCTTATCTGAATTAAATGAATTTTAAGTGTAAATGTGATTTCCATTAAGGAAAAAAAAAATTGTATATACAGTACACTGTAATGCTCATGTGCTAGGCACAAAAGAAATTTGTTTAATACGTCTGTAATTCCAATAACGTAGGTCTGGACAAAACATTTAAAAACAAAATTAGTCAACAGTGATGGCAAGATCAAATGCTCTGACAAACCCATTTTTCAGAATTTTAAACTAAGGTTTGAATAGTCCACAGCTTTTGTATCCCTAGTATAGGAATATCATTAAGCTGTGAGCGGATAACATTTGCCAGCCATCCTATTAACCTCTTCCTAACTAAATTATCTGTCACTAAATTTTACTTCATACACTGCCAGACTGCAAGATGTCACTAGACTTACACGCGTCTTGGACCAATTTGTGTATGGATAATATTTGACATCAAACATATAAAAAATACTTTCTTAATAATACACCAGCGGAGCCAATTTATATAGTTGCATATGGTCATCAGCTTAAAATATGAGCTCATTGTGAAAATCATCATATTTAGCAAGAATTTCAAAGCATTTCAAATGTGCCAGCTGCCACCTAAGCACACTTTAGCAAAAGCCTGGAAACATGTACTTCAGAAACATAATTTTACGATAAAAGATCTATGGTCAATTAAGTTTTTCGTGTCCTTAGGTTTATAAACTCATATAAACTTTTTCATATTTTATATGCATACCCTTTAAAATCAAATATAAACATTTAATACAATGGGCTTCCATTGCAGTCTATTTCCAGAGTTTATGGCATGCCCTTGGCCAAACACAATGCAAAGCACATGCTTTACCAGCCAATAGAGGTGGCATGCTTATTACATTATGGAATGGGTTGGTCCACAGCTCCAGCTAGGCACTAAAGTAAAATTTTGCATTCTGAATATACCAGTGTTTTTGGGCTCCCTGGAAATAAATCAAAGGTTAGCTGCATGTGCAAATAAAATAAATTCAGTGCCAGAGAAATTATCCCCTCCGACTTGACATACACCATGGACCCTACCCTCCCCATTTTCTTAGTCTAAACCAAGACAACGTTTACAGTCTGTTTGGAAGTTGTGGGCTGTAGAGGTGAATGGGAAGCTAGGTAGATGGCTCTCCCACAGCAGTACAGGAGGCAGGGCTGTGGGTTTAGTGGAAGTCCCAGACATTAATATGCAGTCTGTCAGGCTAGCCACAGGAGTGGCTGCAAAATACTAAAAATTCTTTGGTAGGTAAAAATTCACATATTTGTATTTTCAATGATGCCTTTAGATATTTTCCTGGAATTCAGCCTTATAGCAAACCAAAGAAAGAATATTTACACAGCTTTGCATAAGTACACATCCTCTTGAGTATTACAATGTGGAATTAAAATGGATTTTAGTGTAATTTTAAACTATATCAACCACAAATTGGCAATCGACAACTTGAATTATACAAAATTCAAATCCCATTTGCACTTGACCATAGGGCACATGGGAGATGAACCAATGTGAAAGCTCCTCCTCTGATGTAATATGACCAAAGTTATTCCTTTTGGTGGGAGCACAAATTATTTTGTGCCAGACAGACAACACTGCTCATTGCCTTGAAAACACTGCACAGTGAAGCATGCTGGGTCTCTCACTCATCTAGGGAAAAATTATAGGTTTTGAAATATTGAGGTTAAGCTTTAGTCTGTTTTTTTTTACATTTCTTTTTTTTTCTCTATCCATACCGCCCTCAGTCCTGAACAGCTTTTTAGTGCCTTCCAAGGGAACGCACACATGCCCATCTCATCATACATATCCTTATGTATAGCTTATAGCTTGGCACCTTGAATCATCCCCTGTTGGCAATTGGATCCTCATAGGATAGTTTTTCAAACTGCGTGAAGCATAGATTTTAATTGTATAATAGGGGAGCCACCAGCTTAATCCATGAAAGTTCCAAGTCACATACTGCTCAAATGAATAAAATTATACTTAGCTGTCCATGTAGGTCTTGGGAAATCCAAACGGTTCTCATGGATGATAGTGGTCTATATGTTTTTGTCCAGAGGAACCATGGTCTCTTCTATAGATGGAGGAGATGGGGGAGAGAGAGGCAGCTCAACAGCTGACATGGGAGAAAGGCTGGAAACCTGACCGGTTTCGCCAGTCATGCTGGCTGCTGAAGAGGTAAATGTCGGCCAATGCACGTTAGAAAGGTTTGTAAATGCGCTTTAAATGGCCGCCATTGGCACTTTCATTAACCACTTGGGATCCGCGCTATTGCAAAATGACGGCAATAGCGCGGACCCACATTTTCGGGACTACGTCTATTGACGTAGTCCCGGTTACGAGCGGCCTGCGCGCCCCCTGAGGGGCGCGCGCGGCGCGCTCTGTGATCGGCGAGTCCGTGAGACTCGCCTGATCACCGATCCGTGTAAGGGGTCGATCCCGACCCCTTATCACGTGATCAGCTGTCAGCCAATGACAGCTGATCATGTGATAAAACGGAGCCGGTAATCGGCTAGTATTCCTCCTCGCGCTGACAGCGCGAGGAGAAAAAAAAAAAGCCGATCGCCGGCGGCCGTGTTCGGGACATCAGTCCAGATCACGGCCAGCAATTTAAAAGGACACCTGCCCCCTGCCAGTGCCCACCTGCCACCCGCAGTGCCATCCTGAAATAAAGTAAGTGCCCCCCTGTCAGTGCCACCCAGCAGTGCCCATAGTGCCCACAGTGCCACCCAGCAGTGCCCACAGTGCCACCCAGCAGTGCCCACAGTGCCACCCACAGTGCCACCCAAAATCTGCCTCAGGTGCTGCACCCCAGTGCCGCCCATCAGTGCCCAGCAGTGCCGCCCATCAGTGCCCAGCAGTGCCGCCCATCAGTGCCACCTATCAGAGCCACCTATCAGTGCCACCTATCAGTGCCCATCAGTCCCATCTATCTGTGGTACCTATCAGTGCCCATCCGTGCCACCCATCCGTGCCACTTATCCGTGCCACCCATCCGTGCCATCTTATCTGTGCCCATCTTTGCCCATCAGTGCCGCCTTATCTGTGCCCATCGGTGCCGCCTTATCTGTGCCTATTAGTGCCGCCTTAACTATGCCTATCAGTGCCCACCAGTGCAGCCTATCAGTGCCCACCAATGCAGCCCATCAGTGCCCACCAATGCAGCCCATCAGTGCCCACCAATGCAGCCTATCAGTGCCGCCTAATCAGCGCACTTCAATGAAGGAGAAAAATGACCCGTTTGCAAAATTTTATAACAAACTATTAAAACATGATTTTTTTTTTTTTGCATCTTTTTTTGTTTGTTTAGCAAAAAATAAAACTCCGAGCTGTAACTAAATACCACCAAAAGAAAGCTCTATTTGTGGGAAAAAAATGATAAAAATTTCATTTGGGTACAGTGTTGTATGACCGCGTAATTGTCACTCAAAGTGCATCAGCGCTGAAAGCTGAAAATTGGTCTGGGACTGAGGGGGGTTTAAGTGCCCAGTAAGCAAGTGGTTAAGCTGGTGGCTCCCCTATTAGGCAATTACAATCTATGCTTCACACAGTTTAAAGAACTATCCTACAGTGCCTTGCGAAAGTATTCGGCCCCCTTGAACTTTTCAACCTTTTGCCACATTTCAGGCTTCAAACATAAAGATATAAAATTTTTATTTTTTGTGAAGAATCACCAACAAGTGGGATACAATTGTGAAGTGGAACGAAATCTATTGGATTTTTGAAACTTTTTTAATAAAAAAATGAAAAGTGGGGCGTGCAAAATTATTCGGCCCGTTAATACTTTGTAGAGCCACCTTTTGCTGCGATTACAGCTGCAAGTCGCTTGGGGTATGTCTCTATCAGTTTTGCACATCGAGAGGCTGAAATTCTTGCCCATTCCTCCTTGCAAAACAGCTCGAGCTCAGTGAGGTTGGATTTCCACAGATTCTCGATTGGATTCAGGTCTGGACTTTGACTTGGCCATTCTAACACCTGGATATGTTTATTTGTGAACCATTCCTTTGTAGATTTTGCTGTATGTTTGGGATCATTGTCTTGTTGGAAGATAAATCTCCATCCCAGTTTCAGGTCTTTTGCAGACTCCAACAGGTTTTCATCCAGAATGGTCCTGTATTTGGCTGCATCCATCTTCCCCTCAATTTTAACCATCTTCCCTGTCCCTGCTGAAGAAAAGCAGGCCCAAACCATGATGCTGCCACCACCATGTTTGACAGTGGGGATGGTGTGTTGAGGGTGATGAGCTGTGTTGATTTTACGCCAAACATATCGTTTTGCATTGTGGGCAAAAAGTTCGAATTTTGGTTTCATCTGACCAGAGCACCTTCTTCCACATGTTTGGTGTGTCTCCCAGGTGGCTTGTGGCAAACTTTAGACGAGACTTTTTATGGATATCTTTGAGAAATGGCTTTCTTCTTGCCACTCTTCCATAAAGGCCAGATTTGTGCAGTGTACGACTGATTGTTGTCCTATGGACAGACTCTCCCACCTCAGCTGTAGTTTTCTGCAGTTCATCCAGAGTGATCATGGGCCTCTTGGTTGCATCTCTGTCTTCTCCTTGTCTGAGCTGAAAGTTTAGAGGGACGGCCAGGTCTTGGTAGATTTGCAGTGGTCGGATACTCCTTCCATTTCAAAATGATCGCTTGCACAATGCTCCTTGGGATGTTTAAAGCTTGGGAAATCTTTTTGTATCCAAATCCGGCTTTAAACTTCTCCACAACAGTATTACGGACCTGCCTGGTGTGTTCCTTGGTCTTCATGATGCTCTCTGCGCTTTCAACAGAACCCTGAGACTATCACAGAGCAGGTGCATTTATACAGAGACTTGATTACACACAGGTGGATTCTATTTATCACCATCAGTCATTTAGGACAACATTGGATCATTCAGAGATCCTCGCTGAACTTCTGGAGTGAGTTTGCTGCACTGAAAGTAAAGGGGCCGAATAATTTTGCACGCACCACTTTTCAGTTTTTTATTTGCTAAAAAAGTTTAAAATATCCAATAGATTTCGTTCCACTTCACAATTGTGTCCCACTTGTTGGTGATTCTTCACAAAAAATTAAAATTTTATATCTTTATGTTTGAAGACTGAAATGTGGCAAAAGGTTGAAAAGTTCAAGGGGGCCGAATACTTTCGCAAGGCACTGTATGAGGATCCAATTGTCAACAGTGGAGCTTTACATAAGGATACATGTGATGACATGGGCACCTTTTCCTGGGAGTCTTCCAGTGATCCATCAGGCTGGTGGCTCCCCAATTACAGGTTATGCCGCACAGTTTGAAGAGCATTCCTATAAGGATTCAGTTGCTTACAGGGGATGACTTAAGGTGATATGCTATGAGCTACACGCAAGAAAACATGTGATGACATGGGCACCTTTCCCTGGGAGTCTTCCAGTAATCTGACATATTTGCCATAATTTGCTCTGGTTCTACACTGTCCACATGTGGGTTGGTCCTACAATATATTCAATTATAAGATTTCACCATGGACTCTGAGTGGCCTATCTTTGGATACTAATAAGGAGGAGAGGTATTTTTCATGTGATGCAGCTATATAGTTCATAGCAATTCTACAAGAAACCCTGTTTCAGTCTGCAAGAGACTTTACTGAATTTCACCTTCCAGCAGGATAATGACCCTAAACATACATCCAAATTTACAAATATGGTTTACAGTTAAGAGCGGGAATATCCTAGAAAGACCTAGTGGAAAAATCCAGACTGTTATAAATTTGAGAAACTACAGTTCACAAATTAACACCATCCAACATGGAGATGGCGCAATATTGCCAAGAATGGTTAAAGATGGCAGGATCCAGATGTGCAAACTGCTAATGAATTGCACCTCAAGACTTGCAACTGTATTTTACAGCCAAACAGGGGGAACAGTTTGGCTAAAACTTTATGTCACAGGTATATATTGTCTCTTCAAATTGTTAAACATGTAGCGAAGATAAAGTAAACGTAATTAAACCCATTTTAATTCCAGGTTATAACACTGCACGTTGTGGAAAAGTCCAATGGCCTTGTAAAGCTGCTGATGCACAAAATAGCAGGCACATGGCATCTTCCTAAGACAACCAATCTTTAGCAAACCAACTGTATGGCCTAGGAGGGGTTATTCCTAGGTTGATATTTACAGCCTGAAAGTCTGATGTTCTACAAAGCTGAGGAGAAGAACTAACCTGATGTGCCTGTTATACTGTCAGTGACCGTTCAGGGAAGTATTTATTTTTATTTAAAGTGTGTATCAAACTGCCTAACAAGAGTATCAGTTGAACAAATCCAATTTGCTTTTTGTTCATCTTGCTGCCCTCATATCCAAACCCTCTGGTTGTCCATTGTTTTGCTAAATGCAGGTCTTGTAGCAGTTTCCCTTTAAACTCAGTGCAGTGGTATTCTATTATTGTGAACCTCCTACTGAAATGCTGGAAGACTGGTTACCAAGCCAATTATTTGACTACAATGCTTCCAGAGCCACTACATTAAAGTTTACAGATCGGTAATTGCTTTCATCCTTATTCTAGGTCTGCGGCTTACAGTACTGATACCAGAGAAACCATGAGAGCTATGCAATGTGCATTTGAGTTGGACTTTATATATTATTGCCATCTGCTTGCCAGTCTCTTGAAACCAATTCTGTTTTGTATCCATGTAAAGGTATGCAAACGCAACGATATAAAAGATTTATTTTAGCATATCTTTGGGCATGTTTTTAGCAAAGCAACAAGAGAAGCATGTTTTGAAGGTACAGTAGCCAGTAGTACAGCACAAGTGTAAACAAAAAATAGCCACTTTCCACAAATGTCAGGACAAAGCCAAAATGTATCGACTTTTCCCACACATTTTGTGCTCCTTGTTCATAACAAAACAAACGGGACAGAAGATTTGGCACTGCATAAAGAACCAGTGTTCTCTGTGCTTTCCACTACCCAAATAGGAGCTATTGAAAACATTGTTTAGGATGGTGGCAACTTTCTTGATCCCTGAGGAATGTTAATATTAAAAAAGACCCTGGACCCTAGACCTTACCTTCATTTACAACCCTGCATTATGTGCTTCTAGGACCATTGTGAATTCTACTGTGGTGTTCTATGTTTGACATTGTGGGTTATAATTGGGAAATCAATGCATCTAACTCAAAGATGGACAACTAGGATTCAGGGAAAGATCGGACAGTAGCTTGGGCTATGGCTAATAAATCCACTGTAGAGAAAATCAAGTTATTATCCTAAAACAAGCTTTCTCAACCTTATAACCTTAGAGGAACCCCAAAAATATTTTTTATGTTTCAAGAAACCTGTCTTAAAACCAAATCATCAGGGCTCAATAGGAACAATGCTCCTTATATTGGTGGTTAAAAGGGAGAATGTCGCTCTTAAAGTGGTGTTCAGAATGCCACCCTTAAAGACAGCTAAAAAGATATTTGGCGTCATGCTTCTGGCTTTACTAAGTTGTGCTAAACCTTGAACTCTGTAGACATCAAATAGGTGGTTCACTAGCCACAGCTCAAGGAACCCCTAGCAACCTCTGGAGGAACCCCAGGGTTCCACGGAACCCTGGTTGAGAATGGCTGCCCTAAAACATGACATCTGCAGAGTTTTTAATACTAAGGGTTTCAAATGTGATCTCTGAGGGTTTCACCATTCTTCCTGCAATCTCCATAAGGTAAACTGAAAGGATGAAAAAAAGACAAGAGTAAATTCCTTCACTGTTATGACTGCAGTATGAAGTTGAAGATGGAAACACTGCCCCAAGGCAAATAAGCTGGTGAGTAATTTAGTTTGTATCTGAAGTCAACCAATGAAAATCTGGTCTCGCATGTTCCCTGTATCAAATGCGTTTCTTCTTAAAACAAGTATTTACACATAAGTTCCCACGTGTACAGTTAATGTCTCCCATGGAAATAGCAAAGCTTTAATTCACAGTATTTTAGTAGAGGGCTTTTTGGTTCCTTTGTCTTTCCTCATTATAACCATATAGGACAAGGGTAATTCTCTTTGTGGGAACACTTTACCAGCATCAGAATTATTTAAAATCATATTCCATTATCACGAGTGAAAACTGGATCATCCCTGTACGAAACACTGCAGAAGCCCAATTACCAGCAAGGGAGACGTGATGGAATAACGTATTATTAATTTAAGAAGCAACTCCATAGGATAATACAAATTGAGTTTAAATGGTTCTGTCACTGGAAAGGGAATTCCCCAACTGAAGTGACCATTGCCTTAAGTTAATATCTGAAAGTTAAAAGGAGCTTTGTAAAACAAAACATTGCCCTCCTTTATCTGGGTTTGAAGTGAGACTGATTGCTCAGTTAGAAATTGGAATGGCATCAGTGCTTCAAATTCAACCAGTCACCAACCAACTTCACTTAAAAATTATATTGCAAAGGAAGGTTGATACTTGAGATTGCAAAACGGTTTATGTCTCAGATCTACTAAACTCCCAAGATCGCCTATTTGAGCTTTTACATACATTTGGTGATGTTCAGCAAATGCTTGTTTGACATGTCTGCAGTGTGTTCTAAGTAAGCTAATTCTTGGGAATATTTGCCAATTTCCAGTAGAAGCAAACACAACATATCTTCCAAGAATATAAAAATAACAGAAATCTTTAAACAGAGAAAAAAAAATGATACAAAAAAATTCCAGAAAGAGAAAGGATGCATATAAAAAGCATGCAAATCAAAGATACAGACTATTGACCATTATTTCAAGAAGCTATCCAATAATTAGATCAGATGTTGCTGGAATGTGTGTGTCATGCATTCAGGACAGGTAAATGGGCCTTACATTTAAACTCCAGTTTTACTGAGGTATATAAAAAAAAAAAAAGGATTTTTACAAAGCTTTGTCTGCTTCTGTTCTGTAGATAAAGCACTTTTATTTCACATTGGTGTTAAGTGGAAGGGGCTATCAGTATGTAAAATCCCGTAGCCAGTGTTAGGACTGTAGTAACAGACACTGCTTCTTCTGATGTCACTCTAGAAGTTCAGCAGTCAATACAAGTATCTCATCAAGTTGAAACACTCTCAGTGCAGTAAACCAAAGGACATTGCAGAGGATGCCTGCCATTTGTTCTTAAGATCAGTAAACCTTTCTGGGAAAAGTAGTAAGCAAATTACTAAACCAAGGGATAAGGATTTTCAATCCTGTTTAAACTTGTACTGCTGGAATTTTACTTTAAGGTCCCCTTAGTTACGAATGTCATAACACACAAGCATAAACCCTTACAACTGCTCATGCCATCTTTTGCTGCTAGGTCTAGCAACATTGCTGAGGCCGCAAACAAAAAACGTGTGCAAATGTCAAAATGTAATCAATGGGTGCCTGAACCCCATAAGATTCCATGTTAGAAAGAAGATAAATTGTAAATATGTCATACTTTGGTAGGCACATCAGTTAAAAAAAAAAAAAAGGGAAAGGAAAATCACCACCTGCGCTTTTCATAACATTAAAAGCTTTTTTTTTGGCATTACTGTGATTACCGTATTAGATTACCCACAACTCTCATACGGAAATTCTTTCATGTCAGAAAAGTAAAAAAAAATACCCAGCTGGGCAAGCAAAAAGAAAAATGTGGGACCAGAATAAATGTCAAGTGTTAAATGAGAATGGCCAAAACTAGTAAATAGAGTTAAGAGGAGGAGGAGGTTGGCTCATAGAGTGAAGTCCTCTCTGATGATCATTCCCTGCACCTGTAAGGGCATGTACCTACTTACATGGCACACCTCACAACAAAAAACACTATAGGTGGCAGGAGAAAAGATGGCAGCACTCCTAATATCCAATATTTTAAATATATATTCTATATCCAAGAAAAAAAGCAGCACAAAAACAATCCAGTGATCCACCACCAATGTTTTTAAAAAAAAAAATACTATTCTTTGTGCCCTTGCAGGGACAGATGAAGAAAAAAGCATGTCTCTGTGAACAAGGCGTCACAGCATGGCCCTCTGAAGGTGGTGGTGGATAGTTGTAACTTCTTCCTTCAAGGATTTGGAATACAGATTATGTTCTTATATTTGGAGGGCTGGCATGTGGGACTGTCACTATTTAAACTTTAAAGACATAACATCACAAAAGGTATCTTAAAGCTAAAGCAAACAGCTAAATATACAGACAAAATACATATACTAGAGGGGGTGTTTTTCCTACCAAAGGATTTGTATTTCTGTTGATCTGATTTTGAGATGCACACCATGGTCAGCTTGCAAACCTGATTTTTTTTCTGCTACAGCTAACACTTGTCCCTTCTCCAGCCCATGAAAGAACACAGAGAAGCAGCACACATTTGAGCTTGTCTTTTATTCTCGCTCTTCACATCAGCATGTCCCTTCTCCCCACATGAACACTAAAGCACAAGTGATTAGCCCCTTGTGCTGCTTCTCTGTCTTCTAGTCTGAAGCTTTACTGTACAGTGGATTGCAAGAGGCTAATACAAAGACATATTTGCATTTAAAAAAAAATAAAAAATAACATGCATTTAAAAAATACCTTTATAGATGAATACAGAACTGCATGAATTTGTGTCTTTTGTTTTGCCTGGAGTTCAGTTTTAATCATCCTACATCCAAAATGAAATCAAAGGTTTTGGGCTGTGCTCTCATTTAAGTATTTGTCCTAAGAGAACCAGCTTCTGGGTAATCACACACTATATACATCTTTTTAAACATTTTACCTCAATCCTTCACCCATGGACAACAAGTTTATTTGGCCCCCTACAAACTAAAATTGAGCTAAGTGCAATGAGTGTAGATTTTAGAAATTGTAAAATAAAGGAAGAAAAGAAAGAGAAAACAAAGTCTAAACAATAAACATCAAATGTAAAAACAAACACAAAGATGGGTTTAAGTGAGTGAGGACCCACATGCAGACCTATATATTCTACCCTCTTAAAACACAAACTTCAGGTTTTTTCTTTCTTTTTTTATTACCAATAATAATAATTATATAACAACATTTAGGGGAACAAGAACAATGAGCTATGAAAAAAACATTTCTTATGTCAAATGAAAGATATGCAGAGGGAGCCTGCTAAGATTAGCAGGAGCAAGAATGAAATATATATATATATATATATATATATATATATATATATATTAATTACACCATTGTTTAGATATTTGTGTTTATAAGAGAAAAGAGAGGCTCTTTGGGCCACAATTGAAATGAATTGGTGAGGAGTGCAGGGACGACACACACACACTGGTGTATATAAAGACATAGTGCTCCCCACCCCCCAATCCCACCTCCCAGAATGCTCTCTGATTGCACATACTCCACATCCCATGACTGATGTCCTCATTCATGGTGTTCCTGATTAAAAACTCAAATAAGGAGGGTCTGAACGTTCCATAGCAGTAAAATGTATTTCATAGTCTCACCAACTAAACTTGATTGCTATGAAATGTTTCCTTTACTTCCTTATCTTAAAAATAAATCAAGTGTGCTTTAGAAAATATCTAAAAAATAGGCAGGTAATATTCGCAAGGCTGAAAAGATACAAATGAAAACTCACTTTTGTATTATCGATGAAAGAGGGGAGCAACAGATAACCGAACCCCAACTTCTGAGATCAAATGAACTTTTAGCAGGCACCTAATCTCTATAGCTACCTGTGAATTGCATGTTAGTTGATTGTGCTTGATTAAGCCCTTGTAATGCCTGGTGTACACGGACCGAAAAATTGGAAAAATTGGTTGGTTCTGCAAAAAAAGAGGCAAACTTTCAGTCCCTGTGTACAGCTTCCTGTCCAACAAACAGGAATGCTGGAAAACCAGCATTGTATCCGCATCTGATTAGCACTGTCAGCCAATGGCTGCAAGCGCTGGCCGGTGTGTTCTGACAGGGGCGGCCCCCCCTGTCAGATTAGCACAGCACAGTGGGGGAGATTTCTGTACGAACTTTGCTTGGGTTAGTACAGAAATCTGTAAAGTTTTTTTTTTTTTTTTCATTCAGCCCACTGAGTTAAACGAAAAAAACAACTTCTAGTGTGTACCAGGCTTTAGACATGCTTGAAACCAAACCTATCTCAGACAAAGTGTGAAAGAATGTCAAAAAAGATCATTTTACCAATGAGTAGCCCATACAGTTATTTCACAATCTGTTATTAGTCAACAATTGTGGATACCTTTTTAACAAAACACAAAATATAGGTTTAAGGTGGTTATATAAATGGCCACAGCTGAGTAAGCAGATGTAGGGTTCTGAGCAGTATAACCTGCTAGTAATCAGACAAAAGATAATTGCTGGGCTTATCAGACATGGAAGTTTGGAGATGGATAACCATGGGGCAGCAGAGGTGAGGATGAGGAACCATTGTGCGTGTGATGTATAAAATATACACTGTGGCAGGTTAGAGTGCAGGGCAAAGTCTTGTTTGCTTGAATTGCTTTTATGGCTTAAAAGCAGGAGTCACAAACATGAAACCTTACCAGCAAAAAATACAATGCACAGTCTGAACTCTTCTCCCTGGGTGAGCTGGCAACAGCTGGGTATAAAGTCCCTTACTGATTAATTAGGTGGTGATGGAGATAAATGAAAGCATAACCAAACTGGCATGATTATATAAGAGGTTTTAAAAAAAAACTGCTCACCAGTAACAATTTTCAATCTCTAGGAGCAAATGTCTTTATACAGACCGACTCATGCTCAATATATATACATCCATACACAGACATATTTACACATACATACAAATGTACACAGTCCCTACACACACTCCACGTGGAACACTAAGATCTCGCTTTAACCCACTCGCTGCCATATGGAGAAGACATTCTCCTGGCATACTGTAGGTTAATTCTGACCATGATGTATGACAGACAAAACACAAAAAAAAAAAAATAATAAAAATAATCATATGTAAAATAAGTAGCATATTGCACCAGGCCTAATCTCCCAAGGGCCTCACAGGCACTGTGTGGGATCTGTGTCTCTCAGGGTGGATAGGCAGGAGGAGTTAGACACCTTGGGCGTTTGATTATGCTAAATGTCAGCACAGCCATAATTGCAGCAACAGATACAATACTCAAAAAACTACGCAAAAATGATAAAAACTACAACAAAGAAGAGCTGACAGTTGGGCATGGCACATCTCATCATTGTCACTACAACATACATCTTCCAAAGACAGCAGCTTTATCGTGTGCAAAACGGTGCCAAGATATAGTACTTAAAAGTACGGAGTAAAATCACTAACTGCTACTAGATCAAACTAGCAAGGACCTCACTCTGACTTCAAGCACTGATATAGTGTTTTTGAGATAATATCTTCATTAGCTTGTCAGAGTCTTTATGTATTTAATCCTTCCTATACACACAAAACACAATGCATGTGTGCCAGTGCTTTTTATATTGGCAGATAGATTACTATCCCAATAGGATGCTGCTTCCAGTATCAGATATTAAAGCAGAACTTCAGCCAAACCGTGAAATGTACAAGCTGAATTAGATAAGTAAGCTGTACATGTCAATTCAGTTATCCCTTCCACACTTCCCAAAGTTCAGCATTATTAAAATCCCAGTTTTATAGCCTTAGGAAAATTTGTATGAAAATTCTCAGAACATTCGAATGTCGTTTAAAATATTTTGTTTGCTTTTAACATACAATTTTGGAATGAATGGACTTTACCAAACGAAAACCACACTGTTCGAAATTTGCTTGTTCGAGAATCATTTTCCATCCTGCTCCCTCAAATTTTCTTGTCACTGCGGTCGAAAACGAACATTGATTTGACTATAGATTAAAATTAACAAATGCCTCTTTTCTTAAGAATTTTCATTTTAAAATGCACCCATCTATGGCCAGCTTAAGTATCTAAAACATCTCTTTACCGTGATGAGGGCGATCAGGTGAATTCAATAGAAACAGATTTTGTGTTGTTATAGCAGCTTGCATTTCATGGTTTTGAATACATAACTGGACTTAAAATTAGCTTTCCTATTTCTTTGAAGTTCTGCTTTAATTTCTTTAAATCATATAACCATCTCTTTATACACATATGCTTTGACATTAAAGATACAATCCTCTGGAAATTGGCCATGAACGGGAAAATACACGCTATAAGGAATGAAATCTTACATTGCTGGAAAGGAATCTGCTTTCTACACAATAAAGCTATAAAAATAGTACATTGCAAAATAAAATGGCACATACATCCTACCCACAGTGAAGGGATAGGCCTTTTTTTTCTTTTCTTTGGCTTTTTTTCACCTTAGGAAGGATACAGAAAACTAAATGCTCTCAGCTATACGGGTTAAAATAAAATAGTGCAATTTCTGAAAAACTGAGCTTGATAAGTAAGATTCCAGACCCAGTAGATATTTGTCAACCTAAAAACATGGACAGAGAACTTAAAAAAAAAAGCTAGTGTAGATTGTGGAATACCTACTTTTATATTCTAAAAAGAACACCACCCTAGGCACTAGTCACTCCTGCCATACCACCCTTGGACACCAGTCTCTTATACTGGTTACCCACAGGCTACAGTGTGTCACATGTCCCTGCTTGGGAACCAGCTGCTTCCATAGTGAGGCTGCAGTCTCTCTTGCCACAATAGGTGCCAGACATTTATATAGAATTCTGTGCTGGTGTTTCTATGTTTCAGCAACCAAATTTTTCCCACCCAATGCTACCTTTCCCCAAAGCGCCTTTTGAATAAAACACCTCCTCCTTTTCTGCCAATGTCTGCAAGGGTGGCAAGTTCACAGATTAATCTCCATTAAACAAGTGGGTGTCCCCCCCCTCCCCACGACTAATCCCTGCTTTTTATTTTTGAAGCCCCATCCTCCTGATTGGAGGAAAGGTTACACAAGTACATAAAATAAAACAAATTAAATGATGGGGGGCAATCCCAGAATCCGTCTGTGATGGGGTGGGGTACGGCGAGTCAGTTCAGGGAAAGAATACAAATGAAATTTGGCGCTAAAGCTGCAGATACTGTTGGTGTTCAGAAAGATGGGACCCTCCATTTTTCGACAGAAAACCTGTAAGATAAAAGGTAACTTTCTTTAGCGTGTTAAAATATCATTAAATTCACATCATAGATTACATGCTGTTCATACTCAGTCACTACGGAATTCGTTTTTTGTATTCTGCAAAAAAATGGATTGATCCTGCTGTTCTCTTCACCTCTCTCAACTCCATGTCACCACTGTAGTTGGGGATTCTGCAGACCAGCCATTCGCAGCTAGTGCACATGCTTAGTTTGCAGTGAGTTTCTATGCAGAGCATTTCCTCTATGATCACATCTGTCCAGCCCATGTGACTATAGAGTCACACATGTGGGTGTATACACAGTGGTAACAATTACAGCCCACTCCCTCTCCCCTCCTCTATGCCCACAACAACTAAACACAAGTTTGGGGGGAGGGGGGGTTACATCTTGATTGATGGAGGCTTCACCTCCCTGTTAGTCTAAGTGCACACACACACACACACAGGCTGGAGGGGCATGACACAGCCTGTAATTGACAGAAATCCACTCATACCATGCTATTGAAAAAAAATAAGACTTGCTTTAAAAATATATATTTCTATGACAATTTCTATGACAATTTAAAACAGTTTATTATTAATTATTTTGGCTCTGCATTCCAAAGGCTTTTTTTTTAACAAGTGACTGGCAGCAGAAGGCTAGAAGCTTCTCCTGCCACCGTTTCCCTGTAGACAGGATGGGAAAGAGCTGGGTCACATGACAGCTGTATTTCCTATAATTAGGAAAAATGCACTTAGATTTCTCTTTTTTTTTTAAATAAGATAATTACAGTGCCATCATCCACACACAGAGAAATTGGATACTGTAAATGAAACACTGTGTGTAGTAGCAATTTAACCCCCTTTAATACAGGGCACTTTTAACCCCTTCCTGCCCAGGCCAATGTTCAGCTTTCAGAGCTGTGGCACTTTGAATGACAATTGCACAGTCATACAACACTTTACCCAAATTACATTTTGATTATTATTCTTTTTCAGCCAGGTACAGCTTTCTTCTGATGGTATTTCATTGCGTATGGGTTTTTTTTATTTTTTGCTAAACAAATGAAAAAAGAACAAAACTTAAAAAAAAAAAATTCTTAGTTTCCGTTATATAATTTTGCAAATAAGCAATTTTTCTTCTTCACTGATGGGCCCTGGTGTGGGTGCACTGATGATCAGTGCCCTGCTTGAAGTTGCCTGAGATTTGTGTGTATGGCCAGTACTACAGCAGTAGTTCAGGTATAACAAATGCATTTCCTGAAAATAATACCTCACACGCCGGCTTGCTCCATACTGAAGTTCATATCGGTGTGCTTGTACCCCAGCAGCATGGTTGTGGGGTAGCAAGAAGTGGAGAGATGTTGCCCATTGTCTCCAATAATGGATAAATCTGTATCCTCTGGAGTTCTCTCACAGTCTGTAAAGAGGCAACAGGAATAGAGATTAAAAAAAAAATTACTAAAAAAAAAAATGATCATTGTAATTATTACATGTACACATAAGCATTTCATTTTGTGTACCTGTGTTCAGTCAATGGTAAGTTCCTTTCAATTGAAACTGAACTCAACTGTGTTGTTAGTCTTCATGGGAATGATAAGTAAAGAACAGAAGGGCAGCAGTGCTTACATTTTCAGCATAATAGGCTGCCTAAGACTCCCACTGTAGTGCTGGCTACATTTCCGAAAGACTAGGCACAATCATTTAATCTCCACTGAAGGTGAGGAATAAAGGATAGGTTTACTCTGATCAACTAGTTAGACATACATATATACACACACAAACACATATAATATATATATATATATATATATATATATATATATATATATATATATATATATATATATATATATATATATATATATATATATATATATATATATATATATATGTGTATGTATGTATGTATAACATGTTGGTAATCTCCAGTCCCCTCACCCTGTGACAGCGGGCAGGGATTCTTCTCCCCATAGCTGCTGTCACATTACATTTAAAATTGGAGCGGCTGTGTGGGGCTCATTTATTCACAGATCTGTTAATGAATAAATTACAAGATTGTAGTTCTCAATGGACTATGAGTGAGAAGATCAGCACCCTTGTAGTCCATTGACACTTCCGGAAGCTCACTAATTGTCTGCACAAACAGAAGTACGAGAAGAGAGCTGTTAGTAGCATCTGCAGGAGCTGAACTTCGCACACACGATCCAAGCTCCTGCGTAAAATAAATAAATGTATAAACAATAAACATCGTTTTCTCCTAAAAAAATCATGTGTATATATTTTTTTTTCTAAAGGTGAACTTATCCCTTAACCACTTTAAGACCGGACCATTTTGCTGGTAAATGACCAGAGGTCTTTTTACACTTTGGCACTGCGCTGCTTTAACTGGTAATTGCGCGGTCATGCAATGTTGTACCCAAACAAAATTTGCGTCCTTTTCTTCCCACAAATAGAGCTTTCTTTTGATGGTATTTGATTGCCTCTGCGATTTTTATTTTTTGCGATATAAACGTAAAAAGACCGCAAATTTTGAAAAAAAATGATATTTTCTACTTTTTGTTATTAGAAAAATCCAATAAACTCAATTTTAGTCATACATTTAGGCCAAAATGTATTCAGCCACATGTCTTTGGTAAAAAAAAAGTCAATAATTGTATATTTATTGGTTTGCGCAAAAGTTGTCACATCTACAAACTAAGGTACGTTTTCTGGAATTTACGCAGCTTTTAGTTTACGACTGCCTATCTCATTTCTTGAGGTGCTAAAATGGCAGGGCAGTACAAAACCCCCCCAAATGACCCCATTTTGGAAAGTAGACCCCCTAAGGAAATTGATAAGAGGCATGTTGAGCCCATTGAATATTTTATTTTTTTGCCTCAAGCGATTGAATAATGACAAAAAAAAAATTTTTTTTTTTTTTTACACAAAGTTGTCACTAAATGATATATTGCTCACACATGCTATGGGCGTATGTGAAATGACACCCCAAAATAAATTCTGCTGCTTCTCCTGAGTACGGGGATACCACATATGTGGGACTTTTTGGGAGCCTAGCCGCGTACGGGGCCCCGAAAACCAAGCACCGCCTTCAGGCTTTCTAAGGGCGTAAATTTTTGAGTTCACTTCTCACTACCTATTACAGTTTTGAAGGCCATAAAATGCCAAGATGGCACAAAACCCCCACAAATGACCCCATTTTAGAAAGTAGACACCCCAAGCTATTTGCTGAGAGGCATGTTGAGTTCATGGAATATTTTATATTTTGCCACAAGTTGCGGGAAAATTACAAACTTTTTTTTTTTTTTTTTTTTTTTTCACAAAGTTGTCACTAAATGATATATTGCTCACACATGCCATGGGCATATGTGAAATGACACCCCAAAATAAATTCTGCTGCTTCTCCTGAGTACGGGGATACCACATATGTGGGACTTTTTGGGAGCCTAGCCGCGTACGGGGCCCCGAAAACCAAGCACCGCCTTCAGGCTTTCTAAGGGCGTAAATATTTGACTTCACTCCTCACTACCTATTACAGTTTTGAAGGCCATAAAATGCCAAGATGGCACAAAACCCCCACAAATGACCCCATTTTAGAAAGTAGACACCCCAAGCTATTTGCTGAGAGGCATGTTGAGTCCATGGAATATTTTATATTTTGCCACAAGTTGCGGGAAAATTACAAACTTTTTTTTTTTTTTTTTTTTCACAAAGTTGTCACTAAATGATATATTGCTCACGCATGCCATGGGCATATGTGAAATGACACCCCAAAATAAATTCTGCTGCTTCTCCTGAGTACGGGGATACCACATATGTGGGACTTTTTGGGAGCCTAGCCGCGTACGGGGCCCCGAAAACCAAGCACCGCCTTCAGGCTTTCTAAGGGCGTTACAGTTTTGAAGGCCATAAAATGCCAAGATGGCACAAACCCCCCCCAAATGACCCCATTTTGGAAAGTAGACACCCCTAAATTTAGGGGTACACTAGTGAGACTAGGTAATAAATGGCGGGTGCCCTGAAACTATAAAAAAATAACTAACCAACCAGCGTCACCTGTAACAGTTATATGGTGATCACTGGTGAAAGGGTTAACTAGGGGGCAATCAGGGGGCTTTATGCGGTAGTATATGGGGGTCCCTGGCGCTATAAAAAGCTGCGGCGAACCTAAATACCTACTTGCCTAACTAGCGTCACCTGTGACACTAATACAGCGATCAGAAAAACGATCGCTTATTAGGCTGGGTTCACACTGGAGCGATGCGGGAACGCCACGAATGCGCGGCGGGTTCCCGCATCGCATGCCTCCCGGCGGCAGTTCACACTGCCCTATGCGAACTGCTGGGAGTGTCAGTGAAATGTTACTGACACCCCCAGATCAGTTCGCATATCGCAGTGCGATCTGAAAACTCGGATCGCATGGTGTGAACACCCATGCGATCCGATTCTGCTGCGGGCCAAAAAAAGGGTCCCGTGCGAATTTGCGGCGGGTGCGGCGGGTGTGGCGAATGGCTGAACTCGAATCGCACAGAGATCGGATGTGATTTGCACTGCAGTGCGGTGCGAATCACATCCGTTCTCAAACCGCTGCAATCTGAACCCAGCCTTAGTGACACTGGCGACGGGGGGTGATCACGGGGTTAAACCTTTATTGGGGGGGTTAGGGGGGTACCTTAGAACTAAAGGGGGCTAACCCTAACTGCCCTAACAGTTATTAGTCACAAATGACACCCGCCGGGTGATCAGGGGGTTAAACCTTTATTAGGTAATAAATGGCGGGTGCCCTGAAACTATAAAAAAATAACTAACCAACCAGCGTCACCTGTAACAGTTATATGGTGATCACTGGTGAAAGGGTTAACTAGGGGGCAATCAGGGGGCTTTATGCGGTAGTATATGGGGGTCCCTGGCGCTATAAAAAGCTGCGGCGAACCTAAATACCTACCTGCCTAACTAGCGTCACCTGTGACACTAATACGGCGATCAGAAAAATGATCGCTTATTAGGCTGGGTTCACACTGGAGCGATGCGGAAACGCCGCGAATCCGCGGCGGGTTCCCGCATCGCATGCCTCCCGGCGGCAGTTCACACTGCCCTATGCGAACTGCTGGGAGTGTCAGTGAAATGTTACTGACACCCCCAGATCAGTTCGCATATCGCAGTGCGATCTGCAAACTCGGATCGCATGGTGTGAACACCCATGCGATCCGATTCTGCTGCGGGCCAAAAAAAGGGTCCCGTGCGAATTTGCGGCGGGTGCGGCGGGTGTGGCGGGTGCGGCGAATGGCTGAACTCGAATCGCACAGAGATCGGATGTGATTTGCACTGCAGTGCGGTGCGAATCACATTCGTTCTCATAAACCGCTGCAATGTGAACCCAGCCTTAGTGACACTGGCGACGGGGGGTGATCACGGGGTTAAACCTTTATTGGGGGGGTTAGGGGGGTACATTAGAACTAAAGGGGGCTAACTCTAACTGCCCTAACAGTTATTACAGTCACAAATGACACCAATGCAAAAAAAAAAAAAAAAAAAAAAAAAAAAATGACATTGGTGTCACTGTGACTGGGGGGCAGGGGTAATTGGGGGGGTGATCGGGGGGTAAAGGGGGGGTGTGAGTGTGCCTGGCATGTTCTACTGTGTGTGTAGAGTGTTGGTGCAACTCACCGATCCGCTCTCCTCCGTGTCGGAACGGAAAATACCGACACGGAGGAGAGAATACATCACTTCCTCTCCTGTGTTTACATTACAGGAGAGGAAGTGATGTCACGGGGGATTTCCATTCGTCGAGAGCGATCGCGAGGGGGTGGCCATGAATGAATGGCCGTCCCCTCATCCCTGATCTCTCCCGAACGAATGCCGACCGCCGCAGGCACCGGGGGGGGGCCCGATCGGGCCCCCCACCCGCGGGCAGGCATGGACTTATATATACGCCAATATGCCTGCCCGTGCCATTCTGCCGACGTATATCGTCGTGCGGCGGTCGGCAAGTGGTTAAGCAATTCAAGCTTAATTTATTTTCAATTATATAAATTATTTGTACTTGTCTTTTTAATACTCTCTAAAATCAAAGTGACTGTTAAAGTGGTTGTGTGTGTATGTATGTATGTATGTGTAATATTATATATATATATATATATATATATATATATCTAATTTCATTCATTTTTATTTATTTTTTTACGTACAGGTAAGCCTATAATGAGGCTTAGCTGTAGGTAAAATTAATATCTCCTAAACCTGTACGGTTTTGGAGATATTCACTTTGCATGCAGCCACTGTCAGCAGCGCATGCGCTGTGAAGACCCGGCTGGCACTGCCAGATCTTGCTGGGAAGAAGACTCCCATGCCCAATGCACGGGAGTGATGTAATCGTGGCTCCGGGCCACTCACAGCATCGGAGCCACGAACCCGGAAGAAACACAGAGGGCAAAATGTCAGTGGAGTGGACTGGGATCAGATGCCAACGCTTCGTTTTAAGGTATTTCATAATGAGCTAGTATGTGCTGCATACTAGCTCATTATGCCTTTGCCTTACAGGATTAAAAAAAAAAAAATAATAATAATTCTGTGCGGATATACAAACATTTTAAAGTTTAATGTTAAACACAGGTATAGCTATGTGTTACCCACATAGGGCACAAGTAATCTGGCACGGCTCTTATAGTAAACTGAATCCAGTGGTAAGTAAACCTTTCAGTGTAGAGGAGTGTTTAAAGGTAACGCTAAAGCAGAAGGACAAATCATATTCGCTACTGCCATGCTCATGTACATTTAACGTGCAGCTACAGGCAAAACGTGTGTATGTGCATGTATGTGTGTATATAATATATACACTCACTGACCACTTTATTATTAGGTTCATTTGTGAACACAAATTGCTAATCAGCCAATCACTTGACAACAACTTAATGCATCTAAGCCTCTAGACGTGATGAAGACGACTTGCTAAAGTTGAAACTGAGCATCAGAATGCAGAAGAAATGGGATTCAAGTGACATTGAACATGGTGTGGTTGTTGGTGCCAGATGGACTGGTCTGAGTATTTCAAAAACTGCTGATCTACTGGGATTTTCACGCAAATGATCTCTAGGGTTTACAGAGAGTGGTCCAAAAAAGAGAAAATATCAAGAGAGTGGCATATATATATACACAGATAGATATCTGGGAAGGGTTGTCAGGTATTTATGGGAGATTAATCCCTAACCTTGTTGTGGCAACTGATCTAAAGAGTGGAATTACTATCACTTAGCTGGATTTCATATGTTCTGGCTTAGAGTCACTAATTTTTGCCCAATAATGGTGGCATAATTATCCTATTAAAGGTTCTAACCCATCCCCACTCTACTAAAATTAATGACTTTAGCTTTAAAAATGAACTCTTTAGTAGGATTAAGTAAGGCACCCCAGCAAAATTCTATTCAAACATAATGAAAATAAAAATGGACAAGGCATAACTGTTTACATAAACCAGGATTCGATTTAAATCAAGTAGATTTAAATCACTAGTAAAAAGGCTTGATTTAAATCAACTCAATTTAAATCATAATTTTTAAAGAGCATCTGTCATCTCTGACCCGCTGTTGAAAGTGCCATTCACTTTAATGACACAACAAAGTGAGGGATGTGGTGGCAGCAACTGAGTGGATACCACTAACAGGCACTGGCATGATGGATCTGAAATGACAGGTGCTCTTTAAATGTAAAGGCTCATGCACACAGGACGTTTTTAAAGCTGCCGTTAGGCATTTTTTTTTCTAACTGCTTCTAAACGCCCTTCCATGTTAGCCTATGTGTCCATGCACACACAAACTGTCAGAGGCAGAAGCAGTTCGGGGCAGTAGACAAAAAAAAAAAAAAAAAAAGACAGCCTGTGCTGTAGCAGTAAAACGAGCCGTAAAAACGAAAAACGCCCCTAAACACTTTAACAGGCTGTTAGCTGCGTTTAGTGTCTTTACATTAAAAAACGCCCAGAAACATTATTATAACACGTATTGCTGGCGTTTTTTAAAAGTCCTATGTGTATGAGCCCTAAGGACTCATTCTTGCTGGTAGTTAGAATCTTTAATATTTGCAAACAAAATGAAGGTCTCCTATTCCGAATAATAGGCTGTCAGATTAGTAAAACAGAGATGTCAGAACCAGTTCAATCATACAGTTTTTAGTGTACATAGATTTGAAAAACAATGGGATAAAGGAATATTCCTGAACTTTGTTTTATCTCATGGTTACTGTGAAATTGTGTGAATGCATCAATGCAGTCCATGTTATCTCAGCTTAAAGAGCTTGGATTCATTGAATGAGTTTACCAAAAATTTAAACATTTCAGAATATACAGCCTCATGCTACATAATTAAGCTCCATTTTATGCTGATTAAACTAAATTATTAATGTATGTTAAATAGAAAACTATCTTTAGATTTTTACTCTAAAAGGATTTTATTAAAATAAATTTGATTAAAAAAAAAAATCTGATTTAAATTCATTTTTATTTTTAAATCATTGATTTCTATCCACCCTGACAAACTCTCATTAACCTCTTCCTGCCCACCCCAGTTCTCCTTTAAAACGTCAGGAGGCAGGTTGGATCAGTGATTGGTTGTCACAGTGTTTACATGATTGGAAGCCTGTCCAGCTGACTACCGAATGCTAGTTGGGAGTGAGCGTTGTCTTTGAAACATCGGCTGCCCAGTGACACATGTGCGGTAGCCATAGGTGTGCGCAGATTATTGCATCTGGCTATGCACCCCAAGCTCAAACATATATACATACATACACACACACACACACACACATACACTCAAATACATTTTAAAATGTATTACAACATGGACGGTGTCAGTAGGGTAGTGGACAGTGTCAGTAGTTAAGTTTGTGTCAGTCAGTAGGGAAGAGGATAGTGTCAGTAGTTTATTTTATTTAATTTTTATATTATAATTTAACAAACGAATATTATTTTTTTACAATTTTTTTAAAAATGTTGTTTTACATTTTGTTTAGAAGCACCATTGGGGGGCTTTGGTGAATATCAAAGGTCTAAACTTTTGAGACAGGGTAAGGGTCTGAGGGCAGAGATTCCCCAGCCCCTTTCTCTGCACTGGACAGTGAATGAAGTTGCTTTGTGCTGAGAAACTTCCCGTTCATGAACAAACTCAAGCATAACATGAATATACAGGCAGTCCTCGGGTTACAAACAAGACGGGTCTGTAGGTTTGTTCTTAGTTCATTCTGTTTATAAGTCGGAACAGGTGCATTTTTTTAAGTGTAGCTTCAGACAAAAAAAATAAATTTTTAGGCTTTTTTTGATAGCCTATGGAGGGGTTATCACCCCTGTAACATTTGTTTTGCTGTCTGTTCTCCTGTTCAGAAGATTGCACCTCACTTTCTGTCCCAAGGACAATTGGATTTTGAAAATGTTGGGTTGTTGTGGAAACCAGCCTTGGTGATAAAACATCAGTGGAGACACCGTTTCCCATAATAACTCCTACAGGAGTGAATTCCCCCATCTAGAGGTAGATTTCCTCTCCCTTCCTGTTGTCTCCCATCATTTGTAAGTAGGGGACCGCCTGTATATAAATGTGTTCACTGTGCTTCAGTTATGAATTAACACAGTGAATGATCGATACAGATCAGAAAAGAAAGGGGCCTATAAATGACAATTATCGGCCCTTTCCCCAGCTCTCCATTCTGAAATATGTCCTGCAGTAGCCAGAAAAAGAGGAGCGGAGGGAGGTCTGCAGTGCTGCGGGGTAAGATGGGGGGTCCAGGCACACCTTATGCACATGCCTATGGCGGTAGCAAAAGGGTGGACTTTTTGCCCCCACACATCAAGGTAACACAACACAATGATGCAGGTGAATGCAAGAAGCACCACACACAGTGGAACATGCTGGGAAACAGGGGCTATAAAAACAATAAATAAGCAGAGGCACCTATTGTCTGCTCACCTTCACTCTCCTCGCCATCCTGGAGCTGCTGACTTCCCATAAGTGAAGACTGGCTCAAAACTGCATCTGCCATGCGTGCAGAGCTTAGAGCCTTACCCGCCATTAAACTCATACCAGCCAAATTGTCCAACTGCACCTGGAACAACAGATGGTGAAGAAAGTAAATCATAATGCATCTAAAAGATGGCGCCGCAATAGACAAGCCATTCCTTAACCACATGTCTATCGGGGCAAGCAATTGTAAACAAGTGTTTTATAATGGAATAAAATTGCCAATAAATGAAATTAATGATACAATACACACTTTGCGATCAACTAAACAAATATACCTAACAAATTCCTAACCAACACAAGTCTATATAATATATTATAAATTATCCTTTAACTGATCTGTACAATGAAAGTCAATCAACTTGGCAAAATCGATCAAGAGCTCATCAAAATTAATTTGATGGGGCAAGTTGCGATAAAGGATTGACTGAATGTGTGATGATGAATGACAGTGTGTGGATGCATGTGTGGTCACCATTACAGTATACTTCTAATGTAAGAAGGTAGGAAAGATAGCACACAAGACCACTAAACAATGATACAAAAACGTTAATATTCACAAATTGCCTCACATTAGACAATCCCTTTGTTTCCAAACTGTTCCTTCAGGAAAATATCTGTATACAGCCCCTATATGTAATACTAGTTACATAGTAGGTGAGGTTGAAAAAAGACAGAAGTCCAACCTATGTGTGTGATTATATGTCAGTATTACATTGTATACCCATGTATGTTGCGGTCGTTCAGGTGCTTATCTAGTTTTTTTGAAACCATCGATGCCCCCCGCTGAAAATACTAGTGAAATACATACATAGGCATCATCACTAGTTTGGATGGTGTGGTGCCGCTGCAACATCCTGGAACGGGCATGCTCACTAACTGATGACCTGGGAGAGTAAGGGACACCATTATGGTCTGGAACGTCCATGGCATTAGGAGTAGAAACTTTGTCCATGCAGTTCGCCGTAGCTCCTGGTTCTTTAAAAAAAAAAAAAAAAAAGAAGCAGATTAGTACATGTACTTGCTGGACTGTAGCCATGAAACCTTAAATACATATAATTTGGTATAAATGATTGCAGAAGTGCCGGATTCCACTATAAGGGCTTGCCTTTTTTTCTCTTAATAGTAGGAAAATCCAGTGTATTGCAGCGAGGGCGTATTGTGCCAAAAATTGAGGTTTCCGAGGAAGCAACCCCTTCGCTTTCTCTTCCAGTTATAACCACTGTAACCAAAATATGTGTGGAGGTAAGTCGATTTCCATCAGTTGGTGCAGAGCATTCAAATACTTTAATTTGCACCAAAAATATTTAAATCTGGAATTTGAGCAGAAAAATTTCAACCCTAACAGAAAGTGCTGGAGCTTGTATGTGAACTACTTGGAACAGTTTTTTTTGCAATAATTTGCCATAAAATGTGATCTGATCCACAGCTAAGTCACAACAACACACACAATGTGCTTAAGCTGATAAAGAAACAAGAAATTAGAAATGTTTGTGTGTTATTAAACACACCCATTAAAGTGCTGATAAACGCTGAATATCAAGTTTAGGAGATATTCACAGTACCCACAGGTAAGTCTTTTTATAGGCTTACTTGTAGGTACAAGTGGTAGTACAGAGTGCATGACATCGGCAGCGCATGTGCTCTGAAAGTCCGGCTTACATCGCCAAATACATTCAGAGCGCGTGCTGAAAACAGTGGCTCCCACGCTCATGCGCAGTAGTGACATTATTGTGGCTCTGGCCAATCACATAGCTGGAGCTTGCAAACCCAGAAGTCAGACAGGGGAACACGTCAGCCCTCTCAGCAGTGACCTTGCAGCACTGGAGGGCTTCACTCCAAGGTGAGCATTTCATTTTTTTTATTTGAACATGGCGGTTTACAACTGCTTCAAACTGTCACAGTGCTGGAGAAAAAAGTAAGTGAACCTATAGACCAGGCATCTCAAACTGGCGGCCCTCCAGCTGTTGCAAAACTACAAGTCCCATGAGGCATTGCAAGGCTGACAGTTACAAGCATGACTCCCACAGGCAAAAGCATGATGGGACTTGTAGTTTTTCAACAGCTGGAGTGCCGCACGTTTGAGACCCCTGCTATAGACAAATTACTTCAACAAAAGCTACTTGGAGTTTGCACACCTGGAGTCCAATTATTGAAATGAGTTTGGAGATGTGGTAGAGCCACTTTGATTGAGAAGACACTCAAACATTTTTTGAGCTGATGTGAAGCACGCATTTTAAAAAGGAGCTCTCTGAAAACACGTGATTAAGAGTAGTTGATCTGCATAAGGCTGGAGAGGGATACAAAGCAATCTCAAAGTGTTTAGACATCCATCAATCTACAGTTAGACAAATTGTCTATAAACGGAGCCAGTTTAGTACTGTGGCTACTCTTACTAGAAGTGGGCACACACCCACAAAGACTCCCAAGACACAATGCAGAATCCTCAATGAGGCAAAGAACTCGAGAGTAACAGCTAAAGGCTTGAAGACAGCACTGGAACGTAAAGCTAAATTTCAACTTTCTTTTCACAAGAACCAAATGGAACAATCAAACTCAACAAAGATCATACCTCTGTACCATGATGCTCTGTTGTCTGCAATTTTCTGATATTCTGGGTTTAGTTGTTGCTTTGTATCATGTGACACTCTGTATATCCTGCTGATAGACTCTGTCCCTTCCACAGCCACTTCCTGCAACATCTAGAGTCTATAACACCCCCCCGCCCCCTCTGCAAATGATGCGACTTCCTTCCCAGCTCCAATGGTGAACAGGATTGAAATACATCCTAATTAGCAATCAGTCCTGCACAGTCACACCTATAAGAAGAGTCAAAACCTCCCAAACCCCGCCTCACAGAGCACAGCATATTTCAAGAAGGGGACACCGTCATACACAACCTGTTCCGATAGCTAGCTGTGCTGCTGCTGGGCAGGATTAGACAGATCACAATTAGAATTCAGTTCTGCCCAGTTAAATATGCCGACCAGTGTGAACAGGGAGAGTCCCACCTCTCAGGTCCCTGCGATTCATATTAAGAAAAACCTTCATAATACCCTCCCATAGCCCTTTCTCTGTAGTCTTGCAGTAAGCTATTTTTGTTTGGAATGCTGCAAGACAGAAAAGGCTACACATTTACACCTTTCACCAACCACATGAAAACCCAGAAACAACCACAGTAGCCCTAGGACCCATGCACATCAACTCCCAGAACTGGTGCAAATGACTCCCATAGCCCGCCCTGAAACTATTGAGGCTCAAAGTATCGTGGGGCATGTAGTAAGAGGACTGAAAAAAGGAAGGAAACAGGAAGTCAGAGAACTCTAAAATTCAGCCAGGAGAAGGATTGACATCACAGACACCCGCTGTATACAGCTGAAGGAGGTAAGTTGCACAAAAACTGAAAGTGGGGCTGTGATCCATTTACATGCACAATGCATCTGTTGGTTTGGGGAGGAAAAGTTGGAGTTCTTCAATCCCTTCAATTCTTAACATCCCTTTTTATGAGTCCACCATACAAACGTCATTGAACAAGTAATGCATTCATGGTAGAACACCATGGAGGAAGCCGCTGCTCTCAAAAAAAAAAAAAAAAAAGGCAGGGCTGTGGAAATGAAAGATACATTTTTTGATCAATCAAAATTCTTTTGATCGGTACTCACCTCTCCGCCAGCTTCCGAGTCTTCAGGGAGTTGTCGGAAATCCGGTGACGTCACGGACATCGACGTCACTGGACTCCTCCCCCTTCCCCAAGTGCCTCCATCTGCTAAAGAAGGGAAGGGGGGAGGAGTCCGGTGACGTTGAAGTTCTGATTGAACGTAATAAGTACGGGGGAGGAGCTACACATGACATCACCTGCTGCTGTCCTACGGAACTAACACGATTGTCGGCTTTACAGGCTGTGTTTTTATCATCTTTATGTGAGTAGTTTGTGTTTGAACACAAAAATTTTATCTTATACTTAAGCGGTGAGCACATAGATCTTTTCTTTCTACCCATGACCTGGTGTCCTTGCTGAGATCTAAGGAGACGTGAGAGAATTTATGATCCGTGTTAACCCTTTTGATACCCGCTTGCATGACCACCTGTTTGCACAGGGGTCCATGCCATAAGGTGAGAGTGATTAGTTAGACCGGAGGTAGAGGGATTGTCACGCTACTGTGGAAAAAAAAATTACTTATATCAGTGCTACAGTTTGAATTTAAAATGTATTATTTGTGTGCACTGTGAAGTTAAGTCATGGATTGTGGAAACTAACTAGTGTCGGGTGATTGCATATAGTGTACACCACATTTACCACTGACTAATGCAGAGTTGCAATGCAAGGAGATCAGCTAAAAGTAGTTGGATCTGTATATGCGTTATAATTAATCAAAATTAGTCGATCAAAAAAAAAAACGATGAATCGAACGCGAAAATTTTAATCAGTAACAGTAAAGCTTGGCATCTGAAGTTTGCCAAGGAGCACTCTGGCTGTAAGAAAAAAGAAAGTGCATGGAAATAAATAACGAGCTGGCTGCACACCCCTCAATATTCTAGAGAGAATGAAAGGATAGGTTCCCCTTGGGGTTTTCAGGCAGCGACAAGAAGCAGAAATAAATTTATTTCTGCTTCTTGTCGCTGCCTGAAAACCCCAAGGGGAACCTATCCTTTCACTCTGGCAAACTAAAACCCTACTGGGAAAATGTTTTGTGGCCTAATGAAAACAAAAATGTAATTATATGGGAAGAATACTCAGTACTATGTATGGTGCAATAAGGGCACAGCTTACCAACTTCAAAACATCCCAACGGTGAAGTATGGTGGTGGGAACAGTATGATTTGGGCTTGCTTCGCTGATCCACAGCCTGTACACTTGCCATCATAGAGGTGAAATATAATTCCCAAGTTTACCAAAATATCCCACAGGATAATGTCAGGGTGTCTGTCTGCCTGCTGAAGCTTAGTAGAAGTTGGGTGATGCAGCAGGGAAATTACCCTAAGCATCAAAGTAAATCCACCGTAGACTGGCTTCAGGAAAAGAAAATGCACTTTTTTGATAGGTCCAGCCAAAGCCCAGACCCTAAACCCATAGACATGTTGTTTAATGACCTTTAAGAGAGCCGTTCACAGCAGACATCCTACAAATGTGTCTTAGCTAAAGCAGTCTTGTATATAGGAATGGACAAATATTCCTCCTGAACACTGTGCATGTATGATTCAGAGCTACTGAAAAGCTCTTGCTTGAAGTCACTGCTGCTAAAGGAAGGTCGACCAGCTGTAAACTCATATATGCAGCAGCAAAAGTGGGTGGCTCTTAGGCTAGGTTCACATCTATCCACGTCCCCTTTTGTCTGTTGCTTTTTGTAATAGTGCATTTTTTCATGTCTGTTGTAGCACAATTACATGCCTTTTCAATTTTTATTAAGCATTATAGTGCATGAAAATGCATAGAAAAACAGACATGCCTCATTTTTCAAACCGCATCACACAGCATACCCACACTGTCACATGCTCTCAATCTTTTGCTGGCCGAAATTCCACCAGCAAAAGTCCAATGGAGCCTAAACACAGTCGCATTTTCCAATGAAAAGCTCTCATTCTTTTGCTGGCCGAATTTCTGATCATATGTGCACAGCATAAGAACGCAGCACTTCCCTTCCCCTCTGCTACATTACTCGCACAAGATGCAAAGCACAACAGGCTTGGACAAAGGGCGGGACTTCGAGTTAAGAAGCGGGTGATTGGTTACTAGGCAGTGGGGCATCCCAGCAATCAATCACCTGTCTTTCACCTGAAAAGTCCTGCCCTTTGTCCAGACCTGTCATGCTTTGTGTCATGTGCGAGATACACAGCAGAGGGAAGAGGAATTGCTTCGCTCTTATGGAAGGAGCAGTGTATTATCGCTGGAGGGCTTTGTGATGGGGAACTCTGTGATATAGGGGGCTCTGTGATGGAGGGGGGGATCTGTGATGGAGAGGAAGCTGTGATGGAGGGATCTGCGAATGGAGAGGAGTATGTGATTGGGGGGGGGCAACTTTGATGTGGGGGGGGGGGGAATCTGTGATGGAGAGGAATCTGATGGGGGAAACTGTAAGATGTGTGCATAAGAATTTGTTCATATTTTTTTCAAACTATAGTCCGGCCTCCCAATAGTCTACTGGCCCCCTGTTTAAAAAGTTTTAGGACCCCTGGGTTAAAGGATAAGAACATGTAGCATGTAAAACGGTATTATATTATAATTGCATTATTACATTTTACATTGGGAAATGACATTTTACAGCAGACATTTTATCTTACAGTCCTGTAGAAACAACCATAAAATCTGCAAGCACCCAAAAAGTAAAAAAAAAAAAAAAAAAAAAAAAAAAGACCATTTTCTCTGGCCTGAAGAATGATGCAACCAGTGTTATAAGGATCATAAAGCTCTGATATAGACTCAACAATCTAAACTTCTAAAAGCAATCTCCTGCCCATAGTACACATCCTGTTCTACCCTGTACCTTAGGATTCTATAACAAAGTAGAGGTCAAGGCTTTAAAAAAAAAAAAAAAAGAAAGATAGGTACATGCACATTGCAACCTACATGCTCAGACCATTCCTGGCATCTGTGGGATGTCAAAAGTGGCACAGAGTGCCAGGGTAATATAATTTCAGAATGCACATGCAGGAGTTACATCATCATCATCAGTGGCCTCCCAACAACCAAAGTAAGAAGATACGGGTCTGAAGTGCCCAAGAAAATGGTAGGGACAGTGATGGAGCATTAAGCTGTCAATCCTAGAGAGAAACAGACTAGAGACAGGTCTTGTGTAACTTGCAAATATTGTATGCATGATAGCATGAGTAAAGTTTGCCTGGAGGCAACTGGAATACAGTGCATAAGAATAGGCAAGTCTGGTTTAAATTAGAACCCCAATAGGAGAAAATTGATGGCCCGGATTGCAAATCTTTCTGAAAATGCTAATTGGCTGTCTTTATCTGTCTTCAGGATTTCAATGTGAAAGACCTAAAGTAACACAAGTTTAAAGAAGTTGTAAAGGTCTAATTAAAAAAACAAAACAAAAAAAACATGTCATACTTACCTCCACTGTGCAGTTTTGCACAGAGTGGCCCCGATTCTAGTCTTCTGGGGGCGGCTGTCTCGGGTCCTCCCCACAAGAGCTAACCCCCCCTCTCCCATGTGATACACTTGACCATGCCCCCCGCTGCAACGCGTCATTGATTTGATTGACAGCAGTGGGAGCCAATGGCCATGCTGCTATCAATCATCCAATGAAGAGCCCACAAAAGCTGTGGGGGGGGTTGCATCCATGGAGATTGGGGGGTTATGCAAGTAAATCTGGGTCTTGGGGGGGGGCAAGAGAGTGCAAGGTGTTTTTTTACCTTGATGCATAGGATGCATTAAGGTGAAAAAACACAAAGCTTTACCCCTTTAAGCCAGAAAGAAACCCCTAAACTTGCTTTAGGTCTGTCTCACTCACTCAACTGTATTATTGCCAAAACATCAATACAACAGCCAGGCATTTCAGAAAGATAAGCAATAGTAGCAGCCTGCACACATCTCTCATGAAAGGTTTCCTAAAGTTTACATAAACTCTAATAGTCCCAACTTCTCTTATTCCATTGAAAGCACCTTGAAATATCCTCTTCGATAGATGCAAAATACCTGTTTATCCACCTAGAAATCTAGTGAGCTTGTAATTTCCTGTGAACTGTGCAACATTACCTCAAACAATACCAGCAAACCAGGTCAACTCTGAATTACAGAACATCTCCCTCATATGTTATGGAGATGAGGAGAGTGTGAGCTGTTCTATACACACTGGTCTAGACCATTGTCAATGCTGCGCTTACACAGACGCATCCCAATGGTAAATACAAGTGACCACACAATGCATGATCCTCTTTTATCCCCGTCAGGAATTCCACCCTGAAAATGCCATGCAATTATCAGTGATGTTAAGAGATGAAGAGGCTAAAGGAAATCTACAGCACTGAAACAGATGAAAGGGTGAAAAGTATTTTCTTTAAAAAAAAAAAAGCCAATGGTTTATTTTTCAGGCTATTCTCACACAGGGTGTACTATAACGAACGCATTTGCACAGACCGAGTTTACCTGCACCGCTGTCCTGTGCATCCCTGTGCAGGCAGTCCCACTGATGTCAACTGGGATGCATTGGCTCAAATCCGTGAAGGTCAGTTTAGGGACAATCACTAATGTCAAATTGCGAGCAGCGGCTGTGTCTGAGGAAGCCGCTGTAATCCAACTGACATCAATGAGACTGCCTGCACGGGTATGCAAGGAAAACCTGTGCATCCTCTTGTGGGTAATCATGGGCATATGCTATAATATGCCCTGTTTGAAAACAAGGCCCAATAACTGTGGTGAGCTAATCATCATCCAGTTAGAATTTACATTGACTTTAAATATCCAGGAAACAGACAGCGAGTACTATTTATCCCTTTCTAATTACCTCTGCTGGTCATCTTGGTCCCACTGTACGAATTCTGTGGCTGATACTGTTGTGTCCCCAGCTCATGCTCTCGGAGCGCCAGTGTCCCTAGAAGAGTTTCTGAATCCCCATGCCCAGTCTCTTGATGGGGTTTGCTTATTCCTCTGACAGTCTCCCCTTCACCCATTCTATGTCCTTCTCCAGTACAGTCCTCCTCCATGCTCTCTGAATGTAGTATAGAAGGGTGGAATCTGGGCGGTGGAGGAGTAGGCGTTGCTTGATGCATACATTCTTGTGCTCGGATCTGAAGAAGATTGTGATAAGTTTCAGGGGGACTCTGGAAGGAAAGGTTGCCTGTGTCTCCTTGACTCAGGTGCTGGTTGAACAGTTCATTCAACTCCTGTTGCTGTTGCTGGTGCTGTTTAATAAGCTGCATAAAATCAGCAGGAGGCAGGCGTGCATCTGCATGGCCGGTCAGAGAGTGTCGTGGGGACAACAGACCCTGAAGCATGTGCGGAAGTTGCTGGTGGTGCCTCGTATATGTGCTAGGTGTGGGCGAGAGCAAGGCCTGCTGCAGAGCAGATGCAGTGTAGTTCTGTTGGGGGGTTTGTGGAAATGAAGGATACTGTTCTAGCTGAGGAACTTTCAAGGCCTGATGATAACCAGTGCTACCAGATGGGGTGTACCCCGTGCTTCCTTGTGTAGTGTAGCTTGTAGGGGGAGCCCGTTGCTGATCAGAAAACACATGGGGGTGCAAGTGAGTCTGGTCATAGTTTGTTGAAGGAGAGAAACGACCCACATTCAGACTAAAAGTAGAAAAAGAAAAAAAAACGTATGACTATACCAGTTCTGCATAAAATCATTAATTATATTAACTATTTTTCCTCTTCTCCCTTTGGTGTTCTTGTTGCTCTTAACAGATGTTAATGCATGCAAAAGTGAAGTCAAATTCTACTATACTTCAAAGAATATAAATTGTAATAACATTTGCCTTGGTTAAGATAACATATTGCATTTACTGAATGAAGGAACACTTTAGACATTCTGTCCTTTTATTAGTTAAAAAAGCAATCTGAGTGGCTGCCATTTTTGCTTAGCTGGATTTGAACACACAGGGGTGTCTTCAACTGCCTTGAGTAAGTTTGGACTTGGGTGGTGCTGGACCTTTAGGGACAATAGTTCTACCTCCAAGGCATACCTGGTCTAAAAAAAAAAAAAAAAAAAAAATGTGTGTATATTATATATATATATATATATATATATATATATATATATATATATATATATATATATATATACATACACACACACACACACATATTTTCTATTTTACTCTTAGGTTGGGAGCTCAGATAATTTAGAGTTACAGCTCCTCACACTTTGCATACATGCATTAGAGTGGTTTACATGCATTTGAAAAGGTATACCAACACAAATTAGGATTTTTGTTTTTTACCTGTAAAATCCTTTCCTTGAAGTACAGAGGACACAGTTGAGGTAAAGTTTAAAAAAGGTAAAAATAACAAACATGTTATACGTACCTGCTCTGTACATTGGTTTGTTGCACAGAGAAGCCCCAATCCTCATCATCATGGGTCCCCCATTGGCGCTCTATGCTCACAACATTTGACTGTCAGCAGTGGGGGTTTGGGGGGAGATGCCCATTTTGCTACTGTAACATTTTTTACCTTAATGTAGGGAAAACATTAGGGAATAAATATTACGACTTTAGAACCACTTTAAGCAACTAAGCATTTTGTGCTGACTAACCAGAGAACTGGGGAAAGTTTGAATTATAATCACTACCATCATTAACAAACAAAGTCATGAATGTGCACTTTCACCTCTTTATCACATTATTTCCCTAAATGATAGGTAGACAGCCTCACTTCGATCAATATGGATATTGCTCTTTGCTCTGCACATGGAAGTGCTCAGTACTGGGGATAAAGCATAATGGACTGTAGTGACAGGTAAGCATACATACAGTACACACGTAGATACAAATAAGTATGAATGTGTGTAAAGACCGCCAAAAAAAATACATTAAACTACGTCATACTATCAAAAAATTCAATACGTATCAAGTATATGATGCCAAGGCAAACTTAAAGAGGAAGTTTAGTCTAAACTTAACCTTAAACCTACTCTCTGCCACATTCTAAGCCTAATCTATCTAGCCCTGTGATGCCTGGGAAGTGACATCACCCATAGACTTACTAAGGAGATTATATTGTCGCTGCCTGGCCTACACACTGAAGCCTGGGACTGGACCAGAGTGGCTGCAGAATAGGCAAGTATAGCGATTTTGTCTTTACAGGGCTATATAGATTAGGCTTAGAATGTGGTAGAGAGTAGGTTTAGAGTTAGTTAGGTGCTACAAAACTGTTCCTTAGATTCCTTTTCTTTGGTGTCCATAAGCTCAGGGCAAGGAGGTGAATATATATTGAAAACCTGATGTTGGAGATGTGGAAGAATTTAGTTACTGTTGACATTCCGCTCTATCGTATGACATATGAGGCACATGGTTCCCCTAAGAAGTTTTGGAAGGTGTGGTTCCACTGGGTGGACTCTAATGATACCCTGGAAGGAGAGGTAGATAATTAAAATAAATGTATAAGGGGGGAACCTATTGATATTTTTGGATAGGCTCTTCCTGGGGGTATGGTATAACACATTGCTGGGATTGGGGGGCTTGGGTTTTATTCCCTCTGTGTACGTTTTGTCCAAAGATTGTGTCCAGTTTCTTTTTACATGCTGATGATGTGGCCTGTTGCCTTTTTGTTATATCACGGGGCTGGGATAAAAATTAAAAAAGGGGGGGGGGGGGGAGAGAGATGTATACATCAGACTTTGAGAGTTAAAGTGTCTAGTATGGTGCTGGTGATGGAGAGTTACATGTAAGGTTTTTCTCCTGTATATATGATATTGGCCTTACGGCCGGTCTTCTGTATATTTACTGTCATCATGTCTTATGTGAAATGCTCTTTGACAAAGTTTGTCATTTTTGTCCAATTAAAAAAAAAAAAAACAGTTAGGTTTTAACTAAACTTCCACATTTTCTCTTTTTGCAAACATCCGAGTTCCAACTTAATCGGCCAGAGAACCAAGCAAAAAAAATTCAAATACTACAGGCACAAGTTTTTTCTGAGACCGTAAATCCACCCTCCTCTGTCCATTGTTACCTGTGCACCTCAGCACTGTCAGCACTCAGCTGCTTAGATAATGGTCTGTGGGTGTAGCTGCCCAAAGAAGCCATAATCGATGCTCGCTGCATCTGTATGTGGTTGGCACAAGGATTCACTGGGATTGCCCGCGAAGCTCCAGTCATGTCTGATGGCTCTTGCACCTGGATGGTGACTTGTTGTGCAGATTGCTGCTGGTTCTGTTGCTGCTGAATGCTCATGCGAGGCAGTGTAATGCTAGGTGGAGGGGAGCCACTGCTTGAGGGCTGGTAAACAGCACTGTGAGAAGGCACCCCCTGATACTGAGTGGAAGGTTGGGCTCCTGGAGGGGAAGGGGAAAAAACAAAAAACAAACATTAATGACTTAAAACCAACCATTGAGTAACCATGAGTATCATGTCATGCTGATTACATAGGGAAAGATACCATGTGTCTGGAGCATGGCACTGGAAGATGGCGGAGGACTATTGTCTGGCTGTCTGTAGAGGTGGTTGCTGGCTGGGTTTGGAGGAGGACTAGAAGGCTGAATTCGCAGTCTGAAAAAAAAGGTAGTAACATGAGTAATACAACACAAAAAGCCTCTCCAAAGTATTAGCAGAAGAAACAGGGTAAAAGCTGTATATAACTGTGTTCCAGTGAAGATTCAATTTAAGGTGTGTACAATCAATCCAGCTTGTGCAACATTCGGGAATTAGTCCCTACTGGGTATATACCAAACAATGTATACGGTCATTAAAAGATGCAGTAATAAAATATTGCTATCTGATTCTGAGACTTTCCACCCATTTCCAGTGGTGGGTGTTTTCTCATAACATTAAAGAGAACCTACAAGGTTTTAAAACTGAATTCCAGGTAGGGCAATTTTTACATAGTTGGGTGCCAAAATGCTGCCGTAACTTAGGTTATATGTCCCAATGCGATCATGTACATGAGTCCTTAAAGAAGTTGTACATTAATACATTATGTTCATTGCTCTAAATGCAGCCCAGGTGAGCTGCACTCGGAGGCCTGAGAGGGATTTAATACATATGATTGTGTAATTGTGATAGAAATTTCAAAAGGAATTTCAATCAGCATTTAGTTGTAAAAGTGATCAACACATACTATCATCATACCTGACATGGAGATATAAATATTTAATAGGTTAGTGGTTGGTTGTTTGATCATATTTGCACTTGTTTGAAAGTCAGACAGGAAACCGATGTGTGTGCGACTAGTTTAAGTCAGAGAAGAATGCCACAACAAGAGGATTGTTGTATGAATATGTTCTTAACATGCTTTCCCTCGGCCATCAGTCAGATTTACTTTTGCCCTCAAGACTGAATACAAGTCTCATCTGCCACCATGGTAGAATGAATATGCAGTGTATGTGACCCTTTTCCCTTCCCTGTTATTTGAGCTGCACTTCTAATTTTAGAGGCGCTTTACCGCTGTAATATCAGCATTTTTCGGCCGCTAGTGGGCAAACAAAGGGTTTATAGCGCCGCTGCCGAAGCGGTTTGGCAGCAGTGCCCATTGATTCCAATGGCAGGGGCAGTGGAGGAGTGGTGTATTCACCGCTACCGCACCACCCGAAAGATGCTACTTGCAGGACTTTCGCTCCACTGTAAAAGCACTCAGGCTCTCGCACTGCGGCGCCAGGTGCCATTTTTAGCCCTTTAGTGTCTGAACAACGCCTCAGTGTGAAGGTAACCTTAATGTGTACATTTTATAGTGCTTTTTTTTAATGGCAGGCTAAAACTTATTTGGTGAAAAAAAATAATACTTTATAAATATAAATCACACAGTTAGGGGACCACAAACTCTTCTAGTTCTCAGTTCTTCTAGGTGGAAAAAGACCTTACCGCTGAAGCTGGTGGGTAAGCAGGGCTGGCTGATTCTCTCCGGCTGTTACTATGGTTGCTGACTGAAGAGGTGGTGATGGCTGTGCAGAACGAATACAGTCCTGAAATACAAGAAAGGTTCTATTATTTCTGACCTTATCGCAGGATTGTACTATTAAGATAGGCGATTATGAAAGTGCAAAGCTTGCCATGCACAGGCAGATTCAGCTGCCCAGAATTTAAAGCAGAGTTACACCCAGAAGTGGAAGTTCCTCTTTAAGCACTCCTCACCCCCTGAAAAACATGCCACATTTTGCATGCTATTTTTTGGGGGGCAGGTACCTGCTCCCACTTCCAATTGTGTTGCCTAGGTGACTCGAGCGGAATTTCTCCTCTCCCCCTCCTTGCAAACTTCTGGGACACCTCACAGAAGATTGTCCGGCCATTGAGGAGGCACGACTGTCACAGCCGGATGACCACACTTGCAATGCCGGCGCCATGAAAAGACAGGGGAGAGAGCAAAGGGTTTGGGCGGCTGGATCGTGTAACAGGTGACAGTGTGTTTATTGAAAGTCAGCAGCTACCCCTTTTGTAGCTGCTGACTTTTAATAAGTACAAAAACGACTGGAGCTCCACTTTAAAGTGAGACAGTGATAAGTGAAATATCGGGCAAGCCATTCCAAGGTTCCTTCTGAAAACGCTAGATTCCTAACTGACTGCAGTATGTTTCAGTCACAGTGCTGGAATGAGCGTACAGTAAAATAAGTGTCAGAGCTGCACTTGTCCTAGGGAAGCAACTCATACATTAGAAGTCAGAGCATAAGAATGACAGATAATATTCTCAAAGGAGGGCAGCCTTTATTAACCTCTCATGTCAGTGTCCTTTCGTTCGGAGTGCATCAAAGGACACAGAGGTGTTCATATTTATGCTAACTTGAAAAAAGAAGCAAAAATAAAAAAGCAGGGGGGTGGAGGGGTTACAGGTAAACATTCTAAATTCTTGGTACATCTCAGGATACAGGCAGATCCATGACTATTTGGGGTGTTCCAAAGCACTGAACACGAGACTTTGGCGGCAACATAACAAGGCCAAAACATTTAAATACAGAAGAGGTGGAACACCACAATTAAGGTGCATGCAAGTCCTTCTGCCAAAAACTGACGTCCTGCAGAGGCATAAATGCTTACCTGGTAAAACTCAGTAAATGTGTGAAAATAAGACCAGGTTGCATCCTTGCAACTGAACAACAGAAGCTTGATAATGAATAGCTTAGGATACACCGACACTCCTGGTGGAATGGCCCATGACTGGGAAAGGAGAAAGGAACCTTGCCCTTGATGCCACAGACCTGAGAAAAGAGCCGTTGAATTTACAGAGAAATAGCAGATCGAGAAGTAGCCTGACCCTTTTGAGAAATTGGAAGGAAGAACAGACTATCGAAACAAAGCTGTAGACTTCAGATAAACACAAAACATCCAAAAGAGGGAAACATATCTGGTTAGCATTAGGACAAAAGGACGACAACACTATGTCCTTATTCAGGTGGACAAAGAAACCACCTTAGGAAAGATAGAGGACTGAGACCTCAACACCACTATGTGCTGGTGAAGAACCATGCAGGGGCAGCCAACTTCAAGATCCTGCAAACAGAGGTAATGCCAACCAAAAAGACAACATTGTGCTTAAGGATTCATAAGGAAATCTTTCAGCTAGGCTCAAAAGAAGAAGTCAGCAAAAACAGACAAGACCAAGTTAGGGCCTGCACAGGTGGAACACTCCATGTAACACCCTGCACAAAGACTTCAACTGAAGAATGAAATGCAATAGGTCTCCGAAAAAGTATAGCCCATACGGGAATCTGTCCCTTGATGGCACTTAAAGCCAGAGGATATCTACTAGAGAAAAGTCAGAAAATATGCCATTACATCCTGTTGGAAAGCCAAATCTGGTAAACTTGCTAACACTTTATTTGGAGAGGTTTTGAATGGATAAATGGATTAGTGAAATGGCAAATTCCTAGTTAAGCTATATTTGCTTACTTGCATTTCTTTGTGGTGTCCCTAGGTCCCCCTTTCCCCCTGTCTCCACAGCTCCCGGGACAGACTTTCAACAGTGGTCACCATCTGGAATCTATGCAGTTTTTAATGAATGGTTTCTACCAAGCTGATTTTCACCCTGTCAGTAGCATCATCTCCTGAGAAAGTGAATTACTGAAATGCGTTTGTGAATCAACCTATCTCTTTAATTGGCAAATCTATTGATGGATATTTGTTGAAGAAATCTTATCTGATCATGTGATAAGACTGATTTACAATTTTAAACATAAGAAAAAAAACAAAAAAAACACTTTCTATATTTATGTTTCATCCCTCAAATGCCCCGCCGAGTGTGAAAAGTCACACTTGAATGAATGGGAGGCGGTTTTCAGGCGCTTAGCAGTGGCTATTTCCAGCACTATAGTTCCTAAAAACCGCCTCTGTATGAAAGGGGTTTAAGCAGGATGGAAGACTGGACCCTGCAACAATAAAACTGGCTGATCTGGAAGAGCCCATGGTTCATCTGCTAAGAGATGCACAATGTCTGCATACCATGTCCTGCTTGGCCAAGCAGGAACAGTCAGTCACCAGACTGCCTCCAACTTTATGCTTGTACAATAGGCAAGGAGGAAGCTGCAGAGCAGAAAAGGCATAGATTACAGAAAACGGATCCAGTGAATAACTAGGGAATCTAAAAACCCACATCTGGCATTCCCCCCACCCCAGGCAAATCTCTGCAAACTCCTATGGGTGAAGAGCCAATTCTCATGCATTCAGCTGAGAAAGTTCTCCTGCTAATTTTCCATGTCAAGAATGCACACTGCAGAGAAAGCCGGATTGTGAATTTCTGTCCAAGACCAGATCAGAGCCACTTCTCCCTGAGCAATATGACTTCTCGCCCCTCCTTGATGTTTGATGTATGCCATGGCCATGGAATTGTCTGACTACACCCTCATGAGGAGACCCTGAAGGTACGCCGATGATTGTAAGAGAGCCAGCCAAAATCGCCCCAACATTCTAGGATGTTGATTGGAAACTTCCGCTCCTCTGATGACAACGATCTCTGAACCAAGATGTTCTCCTGAACACCTCCCCCAGTCTAACAGAATGGCGTCCATCGTCAAGACCTTCCAATTAATTGTAATGAAGGAATTGCTGGTATCTAGCATCTGTGTGGATAACCGCCATTCCAAAGCTGACCTGGTTTTGTGAGTCAAATGTACTAGCATATCCAATGACTCTCAAAGTTTGTCCCAGAGGTCTGGAATTGGGCATCAAAGGCAGCATCATCTTCCCCAACACCTTTATGCAGCCCTAAATTAAAGGACTTTCTAATGAACTGTCACAAGGACTCCATCTGGGCTCAAAGCGCCAGGGATACTAAACCCAAGTTCTTCAGAAACTGTTGGAACCAAGGCAGAATTTATGGGAACCAAAGACAATGAAGAAGACCTTCAGTGAGACACAGGGCTACACATTTAACAACTAAGGGCGCTAGCTAAAAAAAAATGAGACTTAGCTGAACTAAGAGGGGTTATGAGGGATTCTAATTATTTTTTGTAAAGTGTCCATCCACCTGAATGTGGCAGCATAGCCCAAGTAGCCATAAATATGAACTCCTCTGTGCCCTATAATGTAAAATTAAACAAAACACTGTTATTGAGTAGTAAACTCCAAGTGTAGGACTCACTTTTGTATGTATAAGAAAAAAAACGTGATGCTGTAAGTGGGCAGCCTTTGTTCCCATATAATCAAGTTGAACAAAAGTGAAAGTCAAAAATGTAATGTTTTTTCTTAATTTTAATTGAGAACATGTGTATTTAGGTATTTTTTGTTATGCATTTTGTCGTATTCCATACAGAAAAAACACGCCAGCTTCTACTTGTGTTGGCTGCACTGGAATGCAATGCACTACTGTAAACAATGGCCATTGGAATCCATGTTAAACACTGTGCATGCATTTTTGATGTAGGATAAAAATGCACTGGCCTGCATCTGGTTTGAACCAGCCTCTATTGTAGAAGTGTACAAAGTAGCTGCAGAATCATTAGCATAGTCAGCACCTGGATTTGTTGCTGCAGGAAATGATGCTGATGCTCTTGCAGATACATGAAATGCTGTTGCTGAGTGTGTTCCAGAGTTCTCTCATCCATCGTTATACCATACATCTTCTGAAGTTGCTCACACTCCTATAATTGGAAAAAAAAAATCATTCAATTATCACATCACACACACGCTTTTTGATGCATATGTTAGGATTACAAACCACTCAAACACTTACTGTGAATGTTTTTCTAAGAATATGCTTTAAGAACTTATTCTATTAGGGATCCACATCCCCTTTTTTTCTGCAGCATGCTTCACCCATCAACTTTCTGATCACCTTACAGAGTGTTTTCCTAGATTGACATCTGCTACAGCTTCATCATGGTTGTCAGCAAGTACTCTAGCAATGATGGTCCTTGTTAGAGGGGCAGAGGGATTTATAACTAACTGGATAAAAGTCTCCCCTGATGGGTAACTCAATCGTCACGATTGCAGTCTGGCAGCTATAAACAAAATCTGTGTATCCTCTGTGCGGTTTACTGGACTTATCTCAACAGGGATGCCAAATAACTTTGTGATTGGCCAAAATCTATATAAAATGCAATTGTAAAAACTATAAAACAGCAAGCATGTGTGGTGCTAGGTGGTGACAGGGTGGCATTATCTGAGTGTGGGGAGAAAGGTCATTCACACATCATTATATATTGCCTAGTACAAGAGCTGTGTCTGCATGTAGTTCAGTCTCTATTCTACCTATTAGTTATACAGATACCGAATGCTCATTTATTAAAGCAGTGCACAATGGTGATTATGCACAAAACACATTTTGCCATGACTACAGTAAAGTAAGATTGGATTGTTTGCCATCAATTATTATCCCCTGCCCTGCTCATGGGATAAACCTGAGAAAGTATTTAGGTTCAATCTGTATGTGATTATGTAACATGTGCTAAGCAGTCAGTTGCCACAAACCTATGCGGGACCATTTATGATTGGGCTTACTTTGTGCTTGCCTTATTATGATGTACTATGTATTTGTTCAATATCAATAAAAGACAGGCGCTTATAGTATAAAGTTTAGAATCCATATGCATTGTTCCACATGAATATCATAAAGAAAAAAAAATATAGAACAAACAACGTTTTAAAAAATGATCAATAAAAAGTAAATATGTCCCCAGACACAATGCATAGAAAGTAAAGGGATACATTTCACACACTTGCTCTATAGTAGGAGGATATTAAAACGGAATGGGGGACATGTATCAAAATGGTCTTCTTATTGTTTGCCAATTTGTTTTTACGCTTATTTAAAATGCAGGTTATGAATATAACGGCCCATTTTAAAAGTGCCCCTGAGCACTTCCAAGGTCTGTGGCAAATCTGAGATTAAATTTCATTACTGTATTTGTGCTCATTATCACGGTACAACTGTGAGAAGAGATAGATGCTATTTCGCCACACTATCATGCAAAAAATAAAATAAAATAAAAATTGTCACACTGATCACAAAACAGACCCAAAAGGATCTTGCTAACATTTTTACATGCAACCTGCACATTCGTTGATATGTGCTTTAATAAATGTATCCGATGTGTGGTAATAACAACAGAGCTATGTTCAGGTATACACTAGACAATATACCTGCTGAAGCTGTTTGATGCTGCTGTTCTGGTGTCCTGTCTTTTCCAAGTGAGCTTTAAAGGCCTGGATTGTGGCGGCTCCATCAGAGAACCTTCGTACTGGGGAGAATCGTTCGGCAGGAAGGTGAAGTGTGTTTGAGTCTTTATACATGGAACTGAAAGCAGGAAAATTCAGTCTTTATATTATTAAATTATGATAACACTGCACCCTAATAAAAGTAAATGTATGTGAATCTCTTGAAAATTTTCAGGTACGAACAGACCCAGACCTACTACCTTCTTACCTTTCTAGTGGAAAGGCCCGAGTCCGCTTTGAAATTTCCACTTTGTCTGCTTTCCTTTTTTTTTTTTTTTTTTTCAGCGGTCATTAGACATTAGTTAATGGTAGAATGTTCGAGCAATACTCCATCATACGTCTTCCGGTATATACAGTATATGGTATGATGATTGGTTACGCTCTTAGTTGATGCCTCTCCATTGTCAGCAGATGACTTTTGTTCGGGCACACAGACTGAGAATGTTACCTATTGCTGATATAAACTAGTATCGACTTGTTTCAGGACATTCTTTTTGTATAACAATCTATTTTGTCATACTTATGTGGCATTTATTTTTTTAGTACTGTAAAACCCAATAAAGATGAATTAAAACAAAAGTAAATGTGAATGAAAAGCAGTCACTCAAAACTCCAACTCACATAAATCAAAACACTAAGAGCAGTGCTTCCAACCTCCAAAATGTGAACAAAAAAAGTCCTTAAATAAACAATGAAGGTCCAAGAGTCCATGCACACTGGGCAGCAGAAAAAAAAATCCAGAACTGCTGGCAGAAAAAAGCAGCATAAAAAAACTCATCAATGGAGCATATTGTAGATACGCAACTTTACATGCATTTATAAGGGTTTTCCACAAACCACTAGAATAATGCTTAATCAAGCGCTTTTTTTGCCCAAAAGCTTCTCTCAAAAACGCACATGTGATTTTTTTTTTTTTGGGCAGCCTGTAAACGCTTCTCTACAACTATGCCTGTAAATACCCAAACGTGTATGGACACATAGGCTAAAAGTGTGGCTTCTGCAGGCTGAATGAAAAATGACAATCATTTTCATGCCCACTATGCATGAAGCCTTAATGTGATGAAATGTAGAGATTTGTTTTTAAAACAGCAATTACCACTGTCTCATCACCTCATTGAAAACCACTCACCAAGTATGGCCTACTAGATCATAGAAAGGTCAAAAGAAGCATATATTGTTGATCAAATCTGTAAAGACTCCCATACATCATCCAATCAAGCTGATCATATACATTGCCAGTAAAGTCTCATTAATTGTTGCAGCTAGTATATAGGTTTTGCCGCAAAACTTGAAATTGTGCCCTGAGAAAAAGGAAAAACTCTCAAAAGTAGAAATATTGATATTCGGGCAAAAGGCCATTTACAGTTAGAAACCGGATTAATAGCTTGTAATTCCCATTAAACTCACGCGGGCTCCCATACACCATCTAATCTGCCCCTTAAATTCAGGGGTTTTAATGATACGTTGTTGAATGCACCCGGCAGTATTTGAAGAAGAAACTGTCTCTCCCCTACAGGAATGACAGACAGAGCAAGAGAGTCAAACCATCAAGTACCCTCAATGGTATGCAAGGCCAACAAGCAATCCAGTTCAGCTTGGAAAAGACAGCGTGCATTCACATTGAGTACTTCCTGGTATAGAATTTCCTTGCTCATCAGAAATGGCAATGGCAGACTTGCAATAGGACAGTTTCCCAGTTGTTAAAAAGTTTGAAATAATCTGAATCCGACAGGCCCCTATCTCTTTTCCAGCCTGGCCATTAAAACCAGTGACCGTGAGAAGTAGGGTGGTACCTGGCCTTTGGAACACAAGAGCTCAGAAAGGCCATATAGTCTGCCAAGTGCCAATTGTGGTCCGAATACCACATCTACCTGGGCCAGTAGGGAGTGATGAGAATCAACAGAAAGCCCTCCTCCATCTCTCAATCCTGTGTAGAAGGTGAGGAACGAGTTTCAGAGAAAAGGCATAGATCAGGCTGAACTAATCCCACAGAGTTGACTTGCAGACAAACGTATCCCTTACTTTTGAACCTGGCAGGTTCAGCATCTGCAACAGAGTTCTTGAAACACCTCAGGGTGAAAACAACATTAATCGGAGTCCAGAGGATGATTACTGAAAAAGTCAATTGGCAATTTCCCACATGAGATGTGCATGGTAGACAGGATTGGAGAACGATCCTCCACCCAAGCCAGAATTTGTTTGGCAACATTTACAGCTGCAAGAAATGTGGTTACTACCAAATAGTTGATGTAAGTCATTGCCACAGCGTGGTATCACCAGACATCGCCTGACATTCAAACAAATCAGTGTTAAAGGACAACCACACTGCTCCGAGTTACAGAATATTGAATGGAAGACAAGCCACCTTCAATAGCCAAGTCTCTTGCACAGAGAGCATGTCCAGGACTCCTCCCCAGCCAGACAGGAGAAGCTTCAAGGCCAGTGGGGAAAAAAATTTCACCAGATAGAGTGAAAAAGCCCCCTGAACAAGGCAGAGCACGTACAGGGCTAGCAGCTTACAAAGACCAGAGGTGCAGTGGACAGGTCACAGGGAAGGGCAAGAAACTGCTAGGGTTGCATGCCTACAGCAAAATAGCAATGATGTGTGAAAAGATGGAAATACTGTACGTGAATAGGCAACATTAATGTCCCCAGAGGCTTTGAAAGCCTATAGATGGAAGAACACTATGAATGACCTTGTAGATTCCACAATGTTGAAGTTCATGCCTGATGGAAGAAGCCAAGAAGCCGATTCCAGTGTGGGGCAAAAGCCCCCTCGAAAATGATGAATAGCCTGCAGCATCAGTGAGAAGAAGAAAGTGCCAAAGCCCACCAGAGAAAATAAGGGAACTATATATTTTTTTCGCTATAAAGAAAAAGAGCGCGACAATTTTGAAAAAAAAAATGCATTATTTTTTACTTTTTGTTATAATAAATATCCCCCAAACATATATAAAAAGCGTTTTTTTTTCCCTCAGTTTAGGCCGATACGTATTCTGCTACATATTTTTGATAAAAAATAAATAAATCTCAATAAGTGATTACTGATTGGATTGCGCAAAATTTATAGCGTTTACAAAATAGAGAATAGTTTTATGGCATTTTTATTAATTTTTTTTTACTAGTAATGGTGGCGATCAGTGATTTATATTGTGACTGCGACATTATGGCGGACACATCGGACATTTTTGGGACCACTGTCATTTATACAGCAATCAGTGCTATACAAATGCATTGATTCCTGTGTAAATTACACTGGCAGTGAAGGGGTTAACCAGGGGATGGCAGTGTAGGGGTTAAGTGTTCCTAGGGGTGTGTTACTAACTGTGAGGGGCTGGGCTGTGTGCTAGTGAACACTGATCTCTGCTCCAATCACATGGAGCAGAGATCAGTGTCACTTGTTGCTAGTCAGAATGGGGAGATGCTGTTTACAACGGCATCTCCCCGTTCAGCCTCCCGTGAGATGATCGCGGGTATCCCCGCAGCGATCAAGTCCGCAAGCGATGGCAGGGAGGCAAATAGAAATGGATGTACCTGTACGCGCCAATTTGCCTGCCCGTGCAATTCTGCCGATGTACATCGTCGTGCGCCAGTCTGGAAGTGGTTAACACCACTTTTAAAAAAAAATCTAATTTAGGGTGTACAGGCAGTATAAACTGAGTTCAGGCATGGTTCACCATCTTGGTCCAGTTTTTTGTGTAGTGTGATTGAGCAGAACCATGCCCAGGAATGGTTAAGTGTACCATCCCCAAGACCACATGGAAGATGTGGTTTAGCGCACGGTCCACTTTAGTGGAAGCGCAAAACTTCCTGATCACAGAACTCTCCATAGATAACTGAGCACAGAGGCAAGGGACAATCACTGTGGTCTGGATGGCAGAGGTGAATATTTATGTGTGCTCAGGAATACTTGCTCATAACCCAGCGTAGGTGCAGCCTGGTGTAGGGGAGGTACCTGCCAGTAACAGCCCCTCTCCTCTGCAATTTGACAACAGTAATTTGACAAGCCACTAGGCCAAATAAAAAGGGACTTGAGCAGCAAGCTGACCCTACTGTTCCTAATTGAGAGTCAGTGGTTTAGCATTGTAAACCTGGGTTATTTTCCAGCCAGTAGGGTTACATTCCTAAAAAATACAGTATGAGAAACAGCAGCGTCTGTTTACGGACGTTTAGGAGCAGTCGGGTGTTTTTTTCAGCTGTCCTTAAACTCTCCTCAGTGTTATCTTATGTGTAACATGTACACAGGGTCATTTATAGTCGTTTCTATGCATTGAGTTTAGAAGCATTTTTTGTAAAGCAAAAAAATGCGTTCAGGACGGATATTCAGAGGCATTTGAAACGCCAAATGTCTGTAACAGCTTGTAAATGGGGTAACTTGCATTTCGTTTACAAGCATTTTTCATTTTTGACTATTTAAAAATATATATATATATATTTTAAAGCCTTCTAAACCCAAATGCGGCTAAACGTGGCATGTAAACACAGGAAAACTGCATTTTTTAACCGTTGTTTACCATCTTGCCAGGTTAAATTGTTCAGGGGAGGTTGTAAAACGTCCTGTGTACATTAAGCCTTGATGAATCTGTCCCGGTAACCATTGTCTTTGGGACAGCGTGATGGAAAATTCAAAGTTTTGACCTGTCATTATAGCAAGAGTTGAGGGAAAAACCCTCCAGTGGACATATCTGTTCTTATAACAACTCTCTAAGATAATTCAACTTTAACCACTTCCCAACCGCACTATAGCCAAATGACGGCTACAGCGCACTTGTACAGTTCTGGGAGGGCGTTTACTGGCATCCCCCAGAACCGTGCCCGCTGTAGTGTGCACCCGGCGCACTCTGTGCTTGCTGTGTCCTTTGGACACAGCTTTTCACAGATTAGGGTAAAAAGTCAATCACAGCGGCTCTTTGCCAGGTTATCAGCTGTGTCCACTCACAGGTGATCACGATGTAAAGACACTTGCCGGTTTTCGGCATTCCTTTCCTCACACTGACACAGCGTGAAGAGAGGAGAGAGCCAGTAACAGGCAAGTGTGAAAGGGAACATCTACACTGATAATCAAGGCACTGATGATCAGTGCAGCCCCAACAGTGCTGCATCTTAGTGCAGCCTCATCAGTGAAGGAGAAAAATTACTTGTTTGCAAAATTTTATAACAAACTAGAGCTGGGCGACTTTCTCAACAAAAAAAATCAGCGATTTAAAAAAAAAAAAAAAAAAAAAAAAAAAAAAACTTGATTCACATCAAGTTTTTTTTTTGGGTGAACGCCGCGCTGGTCCTGAGGAGCTGCGGGCAGGAGTTTTTAGGAGAGGACGCGGCTTCGGCCTAGTCTGCGGCGTCCGGCCTTGCAGACTAGGACGAAGCCGTGGCCTTGCCTAAAAACCCTTGCCCGCAGCGCCGGTGTTCTGTCAAAAAGTGTCCAGCCATCGGATAGTGTCAGCCCCCGAACTGCGCAGTTATGGCCCCTTGTGGGCTCGCTTTGCTAGCCACACTTCGGGCAGGGCCTTGCTACGCTCGCCTATTTTTTATTCTAACTCTGTCTACTTGGATGGTGGGGCGCCGTTCATCTTTGGAGACTTTTGGAATCTCCTTGTCCTCCTTACTGCGCAAGCGCAGTACAGGGCGGACACTATCCGATGGGGGACACTATTCGACACATTACTGGTCCTGGTGAAAAAAAAAAAAAAAGACAGATTTGCTGAAATTTTTAATCGATTTGACCTCTCAACTTGATTCAATATTTAAATCTATTTTTTCAGAAACTAAGAAAAACAGTTTTTGTTTTCAAACTTTTTGGTCTTTGTTTGTTTAGCAAAAAAAGTAGGCAAGTGGCTAATCTTTTTTTTTCTTTTTTTTTTTTTTTATAAATTCTTAACCGCACTTCGGTTTTTAAAATATCGGTCTGGCGTTTAGCTTTAAAAACTCAAACTATTTCTCAAATTTTAATGATCTATTAAAACACAGATTAAAAAAAAAAAAAAATATATCGTAATTGAATTCTTCAAAACAGCTCCTTCAGAGATTTTGCAATTTAGGACTAGCCACATCCTCGTGTTTACTTATAGCAGAATAAATATTGTGAGAGGTTAAGGGAAAATAAGGCCGTGTGCCACTGGATTGCCAGGATTTTGTACAAGGTCACAACAGCTGACTGTGCACCACCTACTCTATTTGCTCCAGCGTGGCAATCAGTGAGTGTTGAACAAAGTTTGCACTCTTGCATATACATTCACCGTCCAAAGGTTGGAAGGAAACACATGCTTCCCAGGAGAAAACAGGGCATTTTGTTCTCCAATCAATAAAATACCATAGCAATGAACAAAACATATATTCCTAGTTAAGACAGAATGAAAGAAACAGGAACCAAAATTACAGACTGAATTATAACTGCAGAAATTCAAAAGTGTCATTCTGAACACCTCTGTTTTGTAACTAGAAGAATTTGCAGTGCCCACTATAAATAAAAGTGAATCTAAAGAAAAACTTTTTTTTTTCTTTTTTTTAACACTTAGGATACGAAGCATACAACAGAGAAGGGTTAGCAGGGAACATATTGACCTTCCCTTTTGTCCTGTGACCATCATCAGGACTGAAATGGAGAGAAAATCCTACATTTTGAGTTGGCACTAGAACAGGAATAGAGGGGAAGTTTTCCTATTGGGACATGGTGACATCTGTCTAAGAGCTTTCCCCTTCACTTTGGGGAGGTTTTTCCTTACACTTACTGTTGTGCCAATAGGATGGGAAGGAAAGAGAATTGGCAGCCACAACGGGGCAAAAAAAATAAAAAATCCACCATTCCCTAACAAATGCTTTAAAAAAAAAATATATATATATATATATATATATATATAGAGGAAGTAAACCCTGATGAGTTCCTCTTTCATTCCCTGTAAAGGCAAAGCATAATGGACTACTATGCATCGCATAGTAGTCCATTATGTGTCACTTACCTGACACAGGAGCCAGCGAAGTCACCGCTGTCCCCTGTAGTTCCGAGTGTCCATCTTCTTGGTGGGTCTCCGTGGGTCTCGCTGCTCTGGCGCTGTGATTCGCCGGAGCAGCGATGAGTCACTCCCGCGCATGCGGACGGGAGCCGAGACTCGCGGCATTGCCGTCATCGACGATGCCCGGCTCAGTGCGCCTGCGCGTCGTAGATAGCGGTGCCTGTCTTCGGGCAAATATCTCCTAAACCGTATAGGTTTGGGAGATATTTCTTGGACCTACAGGTAAGCCTTAATCTAGGCTTACCTGTAGGTCAAAGTGGTTTGTAAGGGTTTACAACCACTTTAAGGCCACTACAGCAGCTATGTAATGTGTAGTTTCAACACAGTGAGCAGTTACCTATGCTACCCAAGTATTGTGACTTTGTTTTGGCTATGTGAATCATTCCGATTCTCAGGGCTGTTAGTATGTACTCACCGGTGCTGGTCCAGAGCAAGGTGAGGGGGCCAAACTCGATTTCTAAAAGACTGCTGCCCCAGTTGACGCTGCAGGTCTGGAGGAATCTCAGCTGAAGGACAAGTCATGGCCAATGTATGTCTCTTGGTGCGATTGGCAAGATACCTAGAATACAAGTATACTGGTTAGTTACACAGGTAAAGTTCTCTGATAAATCGCAGAAGCATTAACAAGTGAAATATAAACGGACCTTTGTTGGGATCTAAAGAATGCAATGCTCCTAACACATACTAAAAATTTCAAAACAATAATAAAACTTATTTCAGAGAAAAACTTTTTCAAAGTACAAAGGAGTCTTTATGTTATTCCTGTATTTGCCTACACTTCCTCTGGATGTCATACTTTGCTACGACAACCCAAAACACATCAGTAGTTAAAGGCTGAACTATAGCTAAAGACCTAATTTAATGCAGCTCTGTGATCAATAATACATTATCAAATGTATTTCTCAAATGCAGTTAAGTACCTGGATTTGTTCTGGTATTAGCCCATATATATTCAATATATGCAGAGCAGGGCTAGAGCAGTAGAGGAAGAAGCAGCACATGGAGCTAGTCAGGGCATGTATCCACAAGAAGTAGGCAGATAGGAGAAAGCAGTGTGACAAAACAAAACTGTGCTGCTTCTCCTTTCACTATCCAGTCACAGGCTGCAGTGGGTTCAGGGTGACCTGGGCTCAGAGGAAGTGATGCTGGCCATCAAACCGAGAACATTTAGCAGTAGGAAAAAAAACTACACTGGAAGCATTTTAATGGGCTATTCATTTTCTCTAGTTAATTTTGACGGGCTTTCTGCTTTAATCAGTTCAATCGCAATTCCACTTAAAGTACGTAATCTGTATAACAGACTGAAAGCGTCCTAGAAAATTTGTGAGAATCACCAACACGCTATAGAATTCGTCAGCGCTATATGCAAAGTACAAACAGCAAAAAGAGAAAGAAAAAAAAATTCAGTTGTTTACAAATGCTATCCAAGTACATCTCCTAGTGTTAAGCTAAGCCCATGCTTACTGGTTGTAGGAGTTTAGTAGCTTTATCTATGCTTGGATTACCGATTTAAATGAGCGTTGGTCTCTGAGCTTAAAAGGCATTCAGACCCAAGGCTTATCACACAAATGTTCCAAACCTAAATTCTAAGCAAATATTTTTTCCTACAAGGAAACATCATGGTTGTGACTGAGCATTGAAATTTTAAAATTGATTATTTAAGTGTAATAAAAATTGGGCAAGGCAAAACTAAACTGTAAAAAAAATTAAAAAAAATAAAAAATAGTTAAATGCTGGCCATTTAACAGAACTCCAACATTAACGAAAAATCGTTTGTTTTTGTAATCGCAGTAAAATCCTTTTCTCTGCTGTTCATTGACAGATGCCATCTTAATCTTGACCTTAGGGTTATATCGCCACCTTTAGGAGAGGACTAGGCAGAACTCAAACACAGCACTGCCAGGGGGCGGTCCTACTGGCTATAACCCCTCATTATGCTCCCATCAGCTCAGTTTGTCAAAAAGCAGTACAAACATAAATAGGAGGGGTGGGTGCTGTGTCCGTCAATGAACATCAGAGAAAAGGATTTTACGGTGAGTACAAAAATCCTATTTTCTCTTTCATTCATTGAAGGACACAGCATCTCAAAGTGGGAATAAACTTGCTGACTGTTTTTTTTTTTAACACCTTTAAGGGAAAAGACATAATGAGCTAGTATGCACCGCATACTGGCTCATTATGAAATACTTACCTTAGAACGAGGTGCCGGCATCTCACTCAGTCCACGCCGAATGAGCTGTCATGTTCCCTCGGCGTGTCTTCTGGGTATTGCAGCTCCAGCGATGAGTGGCCAGAGCCGCGATGTTGTCACTCCCTCACATGTGCAGGAGTTTTCTTCCCGGCAGGGTCTGGCGTCTGCTGGACTTTCAGTCGAGAATCCCCGATGCGCATGTGCCACTGAAGTCAGCGGGTCATTGAGAGGGGAATATCTCCTAAACCGTACAGGTTTAGGAGATATTCTTTTTACCTACAGGTAAAGCCTTATTATAGGCTTACCTGTAGGTCAAAGTTAAAAATTTAACTATACAACCACTTTAATCTTGACCTTAGGAACGACCCCAAGCAGTGTCAAAAATGAGGGGTGCCAACTCCACCCATAACAAAAAACTCCTCCTCAGAGGAGTCACAACCTCAAACAGCCGCCTGCAAAACCTTGCGGCTGTAGCATGCAACTGAAGATGCGCCCACATCAACCTTGTAAAATTTGGTGAAAGTGTGAACGGACAACCAGGTTGCCACCTTACACACCTGGGAAACAGCCGCTTTATGTCGGAAAGCACAGGAGGCACCAAATGCCCTGGTAGAATGTGCCTTGACAGGAAAGGGAGGCGCTCGCCCCCTTATGGCATAAGCCTGAACCACAATCTGCCTGATCCACCGAGAAATAGCGGCAGACGAAACCGCCAGGCCCTTCTTCGGACAAGCCACCAATACAGTCCAACAGTCCAACCGCATTGGCAGCCTCCAAGGAACATCCGCTACCATTCATACTAAGTCGGCATACCAAGGACGTCAAGGCCAATCTGGGGCAATCAGAATCACCGGAATCCCCTCGGGCTCCACTCTGCGTAGCAGACTAGGGAAGAGTCTGAGCGGGGGGAAAAGCATAAATCAGCCGATAATGCCCCCATGGGGCCACCAACACATCTGACGCATCTGCCCAGGGATCTTTTGACCTGGCCACAAACCTCTGTACCTTCCGACTGAGCCGATAAGCTAAGAGATCCACATCCGGCATGTCCCACCTTAGGCAAATGAGCCAAAACACTTCCGGATGCAGTGACAAGTCCCCTTGGTCCAGCAACTGATGACTGAGGTAGTCCGCCTGCCAGTTTTCTACGGCCGGAATGTATATGGCTGACAGAGCTGGCACGCGCCGCTCAGCCCACTGTAGGGCGTGAGAGACATCCAGCACTGCAGCTAAGCTCCTTGTCCCTCCTCGACGATTGACATATGCCACCACCTTGGCATTGCTGGACTGGATCCTGACCGGATGGCCCTGCAGCCTCTGCGACCATGTGGAGAGGCACTGCCTAATCGCCCGAAGCTCCAGCACATTGATCGGCAGGCGGGATTCTTCCTGCGTCCAGTGACCCTGGGCAGACTGGATGCCCCAAACTCCCCCCCCCCCCCCCGCCAGTCAGGCTGGCGTCTGTCGTGATTACTGTCCAATGAAGAGGAAGGAACGACTTCTCGGATGCCAAGACCTCAGCCACCAGAGATGCAACTCCCTGACTAGCTGGCTCACCTGAATTTGACAATCCAGGGATGTCGGAGATTTGTCCCATTTGGACAGGATCTCTTTCTGCATGACTCGAGTGTGGAATTGAGCATACGGTACCGCCTCGAAAGTGGCTACCATGAGACCCAGAACTCGCATGCAAAAACACAGCGATGACCACCTGCGGTACACCAATAACTGCACCGCAGATCGAAGAGTCTGCAACTTGTTCGAAGGGAGAAAAACTCTCGCATCTGAGGAGTCTAGAATCAACCCCAAGTACTCCAGGAATGAGTCGGCACCAACACCGACTTCTGCAGGTTTAACACCCAACTAAACTCCCGGAGAGTCTGTATGGTGATCGCCACACCCTCCCTTAAATCTGAGGCGGAAGTTACTCTCAGAAGGTCGTCCAGGAAACCCACGATTGCGATCCCTCATCTCAGGAACACCAGAATTGGGGCCAGACCCTTGGCGCCGTTGCTAGGCCAAAGGGCAGAGCTACAAATTGGTAGTGCTCGTTCCCGACCACCTCTGGTGTGCTTATTGCATATGGGAACATGCAAGTACGCGTTCTTGATGTCCAAAGACGCCAAGAAATCCCCTTGATGCAGAGCAGCGACCATGGAATGAACCAATTCCATCCTGAACCTTCGCACCTTCAAGAAGCAATTGAGGGCCTTGAGATCCAAGACCAGACGGACCCCTTCCTTCTTCGGGACTAAAAAGAGATTGGAGTAGAATCCCTGAAACATTTCCAGGGTCGGTACAGGAACTATCACCCCCCGCAGAAGAAAGCCCTGTACTGCACCAAACAGGACCTCCCGACGAGCCGGAAGAAGATTAAGGACAAGAAAGAAACTATATCAAAGCCTGACAAAACTAGTTTGCATACCCACTGGTCGGAAAGGAGAGAGGTCCACCAGACTGTAAACTCCCGAAGGCGACCCCCCCACCCGAGAGTCAGGCGGGGGCGAACCTTCATGCGGCAGCTGATTTGCTCGAGAGGTTTGGTCAGCGCTGAGGATGCTTTTGTCCCTCAGTGGGCACCTTGTTGGACTGGGACCGCTTACCTGCTGACCCGGGCAAACAAAAAAGCTGCTTATGAGCGGAAAAAGAGGGCCCCTGCCTACAGTGTGGCTCCTTACCTTTTCTGGACTGTGAAAGCAAAGTACTCTTTCCCCCAGTAACATTCTTAATAATGTCATCTAGCGAGGTGCCAAACAGTCTCTCACCTTGGAAGGGCAAATCCGCCAGCACTTTCTTGGATGCCTGGTCCGCAGACCAGCATTTAAGCCAAATGAAGCGACGCAGCACCACTGCTGATACCGTGGCTCTAGAAAGCAAAGGGGCCGTATCCAAGGGCGCATCACAGACATACTTAAAGGGGCCAATACATTTTTATTTTTTTTTAAAGCCAGAAAATACAAACAATGTAGCTGCTAACTTTTAATAAGGACACTTACCTGTCCAACAATCCCGCAATGTCGGCCGCCCTGAGGCCGATCCCTCCATCGGATCGGCTGACGGCGCCTCCATCCTAATGAAGGGAAACAGGAAGTGGAGCCTTGCGGCTTCACTGCCCATTTCCTACTAAGCATGTACGAGTCGCGCTGCGCTTTGTGAATGGCCCCCATTGTTTTTTGGGGGACACACATGTCCCAGAAGGCAATGGGGCCGATCACCGAAGAGGAGGAAGCACCGTGGAATAGGAAGAGGCAGATTAGGAAGACTGCCTAGCAACAGCATTTCAGGTAAGTGAAAACATTTTTTTTTATAGGTGCAGGATATAATTCACTGAGTTCCCATGACTAAAAAAAGCCATCTCCACTTGTAACTGTGGGAGCACTCATCACTGTTCTCTCTGTAGCCCAATTCCAGAATAAGACCCTGGGTATCTGTATGAACATCAGAAGCAGGCAAAAATGTTGGCACAGGGAGTCTGCCAAACCAGGCAAGGTACTGGGAGGAGCGCCAATGTGTGGAGAACTGAGGGATCCATAAGGATGAATCCTGGGTTGTAAGTTGCAAGTTATGGATATGGCTGACACACAAAATATAAAGTGGTGAACGCTATGTCATGGCTGTGAAAAACTATTTAAAGTGTCAGAGCCCAAGTTCACTGAATGGAAATGTTGGTGCCCAAACTGAAAATGCAGGATGAACTTGGCCGAAAACTACAGTTTTAAAAAAATATTTATATATATAAAATTGTATTATATTCGACTTTTTAATTAATCATTCAGCGACCGCGCTATAGCTGAAAGAAGGCTACAGCGCCACGCCTAATTGCCGGGAGGGCGTCCCTGGACGTCTTCCCGTTTACTCGTTCCCCGCACGCCGCCGTGGGGAAAATCTGTGTTGGCTGTGCCCCTTGGACACTGCCAATCACAGATCATGCTAAATGGCCAATCACAGCAGCCATTTAGCACTTGATTGGCGTGTCCAATGGGAGATGATCCCAAGTGTAAACATCTTCTCTCATTGCTGGCTCGCCCTCCTCACACAGAGACTGTGTGTGAGGAGGGAGAGCTTCTGTGCTGCAGCTTGCGAGTTCAATAGTAAAAAAAAACAGTAAATATGGTGCCCATAGTACCTATCAGTGCCACCTGTCAGTGTCACGTGCCATTTATCAGTTCCACCTGTCATCAGTGTCACACATTAGTGCCATCTGTCATCAGTGTCACGTGTCATCATCAATGTCTACAAGATTATTTTCAGCTGAAGAGGCGTACAATATTCTTGTGGCCGACAAGAGCAATGAAGGGCTCTCCGTTTCGGATTCCTCCTCAAATTCTGATTCCGAGTCCGACGTCGACTACAAGCCTGTCCTCAGCAGTGGAACACTGACCGCCTCAGAGGACAACAACAGTCTGCCCGCCAGACGAAGGCGTTCTGGTGAGGAGGCAGTGCCACCCAACAGCACCGCAGTACCTCGGCAAGAAAAGCCATGTACCAGTGGGGTGTCACCGCAGTCCCAAAGGGTTATGTCCCATGCCAGCCTTCCCTATAATAGAACCCCATGTGGCTTCCTCCTAATTCAGGAGAAGCTAACATTCCCCCTTTCACTGCCCAGCCAGGAGTCCAGGTGGACACAGAACATTTTTTCCTGATAGATTTTTTTCCATTTAATTTTTACTGAAGACATGCTAGCATCAATTGTGGCCCACTGCAACCTGTATGCACAACAAATCATAGCAATTAACCCAACGTCCTATTATGCCCGTCCCTATGAGTGGAGAGCCCCAACAGTGGAGTAGTTTAAAAAAAATTTGAGCCTCACATTCTGTATGGGACTAACCAAAAAAAATGAATTACATTCATATTGGTCAACCTTCCCCATCTACCACATGCCCATCTTTTCCTCAGTAATGACCAGAACCAAATATCTCATGATTATGAGATTCCTACACTATAATACCCAGTGCCCTCCCCGAAATGACCCAAATTTTGATAAGCGTTATAAAATTCAGCCACTACTAAATTATTTTTCTGAAATCTTCCCCCAGTCGTTTACCCCAGACCAACACATATGCGTGGATGAGTCCCTTGTCAAATTTACTGGCAGGCTGATCTTCAAACAATTTATTCCCACCAAAAGGGCCTGCTATTGGGTGAAGCTGTATAAATTGTGCGACCAAGCTACAGGGTATACATATGCCTTCATGTTATTCAAAGGGAAGGAAACCCAGCTGCATCCCCCTAATTGCCCAGACTACATGGGATCAAGCGGGAAAGTCATTTGGGAACTCAAACCCACTCGTGGAGAAAGGCTACCATTTGTACGTAGGCAACTTTTATGCAAGTTTGCCCCTATTCCGCAACCTTCACAGAAACACTCCAGCATGTGGTACCGTAAGGACGAAACTGGCAGGGCTTTCCTCAAAGCCTCAGCAACAAGAAGTTAAGAAGATGGGAGATGGCGAGTTTACGGAATGAGGAAATTCTGGCTGTGAAGTGGAGGAACCGAAGGGATGTCTACATGCTTTCTTCGATCCACAATACGTTAGTTGAGATGGCTCAATCCAAAAGCCAACATGTATCCACGAATACAATATGTCCATGGGGGGTGCCGACTTCAACAAAATGCTCGAACCCTACCTTGCCACAAGACGAACACACCAGTAGTATAAAAAAAAGTTTAAATTTATTTGTTTATCTTATTATATGATAAAACACAGCTTATTGACCACAAAAAAAGTCATCAGATGTCATTCATCATTAGCAGCGCTCCTGTCATTCCTATAATGACCAGGTTAAAGTAATGTCCAACACCGAGGATAATATTTATATTGAAACTCAACAATTGGTACTAGAAAGCGATTTAAAATGGTGATAAATAAAAAAGAGCAGAAGGAGTCCAGACACAGGTGGTGATATTTTATCTGTCAGTTGTGCACCCTTCCACCAGATTACTCCACACGTGCATCACATTCCCCTCTGGGGTTCACGCTCACCACAATTCGGAAAATATCAGACCTCACTTTAAATATCACGAAACACTACTTCCTTGCGCCTTTAATACTTCCCAGCTTCCAAAAGGTTCATCCAAAACCACCATATGGAAAAGAAGAAAAGCTCTACATAGTCCAGTTCCATTTACAACTTTTATTAACATCCCACGATGTATCCAATACAATAAAATAAGCCAAACTTGTCCTCTTTAAAACATTGCCACAGACCTTGTCCAGATTTGGCCAAATGCCTTATTGTCATGCAGTATTTAATTGCCACTCGCTGAGAAAGCCGAAAAGTAATTGTGCAAACAGCTGTAGGTACAGTTCACCTCTCCCCATGCCGTCCTATACCACTTACGGTTATTCTCCTTGGTAATTTGGAACGCAAGGCGTCTGGGCATCACTTCCGGTCATCGATAGGTCACCTTGATGCGTTTCGTCATCGTGACTGTCAAAGGGCGTGGCCTAACGACGCAACGTCCCGGTTTATATCTAATCCCCGAGTTAACCCCCCAATACTGCCACTCAGCACTTAGAAGTGTTTAAAAATTTGGAGCTGCAGGATTTAGATAAATTAAAACCCCAAAAGAATATAAACCCCAAGAATATAAAAGAAGGGATTAAGTCTCTGGAAAAAAGGAAGGATATCGTTATCAGACCAGCTGATAAGGGGGGGGGGGGTGGTTATACTGTCTAAAGATTATTATAACAAGCAGTTGATAGAGATGTCCGATGGTGACACATATTGTAAATTAGACAGTGACCCTACTCTGCAGTATAAGAAGGAACTGGAATCTCTGACAGAGTGTGGGTACTGATCACACAAATTATCAGAAAAAGAAAAAAAAATTCCTTATACCTAGTAGTCCTCCTATACCAGCTATATATACCCTGCCCAAAATACATAAAGATCAATTAAACCATCTGCCTAGACCCATTGTGAATGGGATAGGGTCAGTGACAGCTAGGTTAGGCCAATATTTAGACACATTCCTTCAGAAAAGTGTGACAGATACCAGAGCATATCTTAAAGACACTAAAAGTCTGTTACAATTATTGCAGGAGGTTAATTTAACAGGAAGAGATTAAGTATTTTTATGTACTTCAGACGTGACCTCCCTCTACACGGTGATCCAACATGAGGATGCCCTATTAGCCCTCAATTGTGCACTGAGAAAGAGGGAGGTTTTACCACATGGGCAGAAAGTTTTTTTTATGAAATGCTCTTGATTTTTGTCTTGCACATAATTACTTTTGGTTTAATAGTTGTTTTTTCACCCAGAAGAGAGGTGTGGCTATGGGCGCTAGTTTTGCGCCAAGCAAAGCCAACCTCTTTATGGGGGAATGGGAAGACAAGGCAGTATTCCATCAGAATAGGGAAGAACTACTATTTTACAGACGCTATATAGACGATCTGCTCCTGATTTGGGCAGGATCAAAAGTATCTCTAGAATTGTTTTTTACAGGGTTTGAATAATAATAGTAATAATATCAGATTGACGAGTCAATACAGTCTGAAAGAAATCAATTTTTTAGAGGTCACTATATTAAGAGTCAATGACACCTTGTAAACAAAAGTGTTTTTTAAATCTACTGACAGAAATAGCTTCTTACCTGTACATAGCAGTCACCATCCTCAGTGGCTTGAAAATATCCCTAAAGGGCAAATAATGAGGGTGAAACGTAATTGTTCCACATCTGAGGATTTTTTGGAACAATCGTCGGTTTTAAAGGATAGGTTTGTGGAAAAGGGTTATAAACCCCAATTTTTAGACACAATACTGGAAGAAGTGGGCTCCATACCTAGATAAGACATTTTGAAAGATAAGGAGGTGATGGTGACTAATAGCAATAACCATGAATGGGGCTTTATATCCAATTTTCATTCTCAGTTTAGGGAGGTTGAATCACTGTTAAGTGTCCATTGGCATATACTATGTCTTGACAAGACCTGGCAAAAGGAATTACCGTCAAAACCTAAGTTTATATACAGGAGGGCACAGAGTGTTGGTGATGCAGTGGTAAAAAAGGTTTTAGACCCCCCTTGCCGGCCTCCCACATTTTGGGATAAAAACAGTTTTTTTCTCTTGCAGAAAGTGCAAACCATGTTGAGAAGTATCACGCCAAATAAGAGGTATTGATAAGTTTGCCTCCACATCTAACAATAAAGAATTTACTATTAGTGAATTCATTACCTGCAATACAACACACGTAGTCTACGTTTTGAAATGCCCTTGCGGGTTAATGTACGTTGGTAGAACTAAACGACTATTGCATATCAGAATAGCGGAACATATCCCCAATATATAACGATTGGGTATAAGGACCATAATGTGTCCTTACATTTCAAGTTGTTTCACGAACAGGATCCCTCAAGGTTGTTGTTTTGGGGTATAGACCACATTAAACCATCCTGGAGGGATATAAATATGGTACGAGAACTTTCAAAGCATGAAACCCAATGGATATTTCTGTTGGACACATTGGCCCCTAAGGGGTTGAATATAGAACTGCATATAAATTGTTTTATTAGCGATTATTGAGTTTTATGGCTAATATAGTTCTATATTTTATGAATGATGCGAGGGGGTCTTTTTACATATAAATAAAAGGTGTGGCTGATTGTGTTTTTTATGAATAATGCTGCCCCTCTCCCTATACACATATAGAAGCGAGGTATACATTTGACTCTCTCTCTCTGGTTCTCTGCACTGATTGTTCATGTTTGTATTTTATTTTTATTTTTTGTTTTTCATTTTTACTTTTATTTTTCTTTATATATTTTTTGTATTTTTATATTTTTCTTTATATTTTTTCCATCTTTATTTCTATTCTCATTTTTATTTTATTCTTATTTTTATTTACTCTTATTTTTCATTCCTTGTTTATTCTTATAATTTAATTATTTTCATTTATATTATTTGTAGTGTATTTATGTTTTGTATTACAGTGTATGCACTTTATAGGGATAAATGTGAAGAATAAATAGATATGATACTTCCGATATTTGACTGCTGAAGGTGAATAGATTGTTTTTTTACAATTGTAATGACTGGTAACTTGATGTCATGCCGTTGACAATCTAGCCTGTTGAGACACTTTACCCGACGTTTACCGATGCACCTATAGTGACGGTGGCGGAGTGGAGAATTATAGGGTTAATCCTGATAACTCGGGGATTAGATATAAACCGGGACGTTGCTTCGTTAGGCCATGCCCTCAGACAAAGTCGTGATGACGAAACGCATCAAGGTGACCAAGCGACGACTGGAAGTGATGCCCAGACGCCTTGCGTTCCAAATTACCAAGGAGAATAAGCAGAAGTGGTATTGGACGGCATGGGGAGAGGTGAACTGTACCTACAGCTGTTTGCACGATTACCCTTCGGCTTTCTCAGCGAGTGGGATATATAAAGTGAGGCCTGATATTTTCGGAATTGCGGTGAGTGTGAACCCCAGAGGGGAGTTTGACGCACGTGTAGAGAAATCTGGTGGAAGGGTGCACAACTGACAGATAAAATATCACCACCTGTGTCTGGACTCTCTTTCTGCTCTTTTTATCACCATTTGAAATCGCTTTCTAGTACCAATTGTTCAGTTTCAATATAAATATTATCCACGGTGTTATATTGGACATTGATTTAACCTGGTCATTATAAGAATGAGAGGAGCGCTGCTAATGATGTTAATGATTTTTTGTGGTCAATAAGCTGTGTTTATCATACAAGATATTGTATTTTTATGTATTAAGTAGCTGTTTTGCACAAAGTTAAAGGGATATTTTTATTTTGTGTATTTATATTTATTATAATATTTAAATACCATTGCGCTGAGTGAAGGAGATAGTGGCACTGGTAGCGCAAATTATTAATTTGTTTAATTTGGCCATATACAACAGCTATATTATCTATTGCAAATCCACTGAAAGCCCCAAACTCTTCCTTGGCTACCAGGAGGAAATCACCACTGCCCTTATTTTTTGGAACGGCCCACCAGAAAACATTTGATCCGATGTGATTAGCAGACTCTCCAAAACTCAATTTTCCTGATAAAATCCCTCCCAGACCAAAAATGTCAGAAAAAATGCCAGGTCTGCTCCAAAGGAAGAGTTAGAACACACACCACTTATCATTGTCCCCAATTTCTTTCCCAACCAGGCCTCTGTATAGTTGACTGTTTCCGACGTTACCATACTTCACTAAATTAACAGTGAAGTATGGTAAACCTAACCCTCACTTCTTGCCATTTACCTTCACACCCCTTATGCCTCTGCTTGCTCTGTAACTGACCCTGGCTTGTTATTCGATCAAGCTTCTGTCTACCGACACTGTACATACCACTGCTTGATCTGGAACTGGACTGTTTGACCACGGTTTTTGCCTGCCTCTTGGACTAACCTTGTACCCTGCCACTGGTCTAGGCTTCATAACACAGGGGTCTCACATATGTGAGGGGCTCCAGAATTGTTTTTCTGGATTAAGAATTTTTTTTGTTTTCTCATTCCTAGATTAGGGTTTGGAGACTGTCAGGCTTCAAAGATTTGGGTGGGAGAAGCCTCTACCCCTGTCCCCATTCTGTCCTGAATGAGGCCCTACTTCTGCCTGCTGCCTGTAGGACCTATGCCATCATGTCTGTCGCATGAACTGACCACACCACGTGGACCATGTTCCTGCCTGCTACCTGTACTGACTATGTACCGTATTCCTGCCTGTTGCCTGGACAATTGTGTTCGCTTTTCCCTGCCTGCTGCCTGGACCAGTGCTACCCTCCTGTAGACAACTGCGCTACTAAAACCACAGGTAATCTTTTGTTTACCCTTTGCTCAGCAGAATGTATTTTGGAGTGTAATTCTTGGTATGTGCATATTATGTGCTTGCTATGTGTCCCTAGAACACCTGACGGTTATAGTTGCATGTTGGGCCTCTGTATGTGGCCAGGCTGTGTAAAAGTCTCACACGTGGTTTCGCCATACTCAGGAGTAGCAGAATGTATTTTGGGGTGTAATTTTTGCTATGTACATGCTATGTGTTGGAAATATCATAGAAATGGACGACTTTGCGTTAAAAAAATGGGTTTTCATTTTTCCCCACACTTTCCAAAAACAAAAAAAATTAACCGTTCAAAAGACGCATTATGCCTCATAGATTATATGTTGGGGTGTTGGCTTTCCCAAATGGGGTCATTTTGTGGGAGTTTCTATTGTCCTGGTGCTCCAGGGCCTTCAAAAGTGTAATAGGTGGTTGAGAACTGAGATGTGTAATTTATGCTCCTAAAACCTTTGAAAGAACGGAGGGATCATGCTCCTGGCCCACCTTACGCCCACCACGCGCATTACGCTCGCTGTCTGAGTTGGTGAGTGTGTTTGGCTAAACATCTATACAAATTAAATGTTCATTCACCCATATACTTTTATATGGATAATATGGTTCATTATCTTTTTATATAAAATTCCATAGGAATTTATGGTCGCATCAGCTCCTGATGAGTGGACGACTTCGACTATGCCATGTGCACGCCTTTTCATGCATATCAAATACTTTTTATTGTCTGTATATTTTACAATTAATAATTCCATGGTGAAATTTAAAAATGGTCAAATTTACCTCCACTATCCAAGTGCTTCATTTAATGTCCCAATTCCCTTTTGTACCCAACTAAAATCCTTGAAGGTGCCATTTCGACATTAGGCCTCTGTATGTGGCCAGGCTGTGTAAAAGTCTCACACATGTGGTATCGTCATACTCAGAAGTAGCAGCAGAATGTATTTTGGGGTGTCATTTTTGCTATGTACATGCTTTGCGTTGGAAATATCTTATAAACAACTTTGTGTAAAAAAATAAATGCGTTTTCATTTTTCTCCCACATATTCCAAACACTTCTGGAAAAAAATGAACCGTTCAAAAGACTCATTGTTCCTCATAGATTATATGATGGGGTGTTAGTTTTCCAAAATGGGGTCACTTTGTGGGCATTTTCATTGTCCTGGTGCTCCAGGGCCTTCAAAAGTGTAATAGGTAGTCGACAAGTCAGATGTGTAATTTATGCTCCTAGAACGCCTGCATGTTGGGCCCTCTCTATGTGGCTAGGCTGTGAAAAAGTCCCACCCATGTGGTATCGCCATACTGAGGAGGTGTAGCAGAATGTATTTTGGGACGTCAACATGCCATGTGAGAGATATAACCTATTACAATGACAATTTTGTCGGAAAAAAATAAATAAATAAAAATCTTAATTTTGCAAAGAATTGTGGGAAAAAAAATGACAACATCAAAAACATCACCATGCATCTTACTAAATACCCTGGAATGTCTACTTTCAAAAAAGGGGTCATTTGGGGGGGGGGGGGGGTATTTGTACTTTCCTGGCTTGCTTGGGTCGGTCGCAAGAAAGAGGCCACCGGTACATCAGGTGTGATCAATTTTTTATGATTTGCACCATAGCTTGTAGACTAACTTTCACACAGACCAAATAATATCCACTAATTTGGGTTATTTTTACCAAACATATGTAGCAGTATAAATTGTGGCCAAAAGTTATGAAGAAAAATTAATAATTTGCAAAATGTTATCATAGAAACTAAGAAATTTTTTTTTCTAAATTTATAGTGCAAAAAAAAAAAAACAGGTGATCAAATACCACCAAAAGAAAGCTCCATCTGTATGAAAAAAGGACACAAATTTGGATACAGTATTACATGACTGAGTAATTGTCATTCAAAGTGTGAGAGCACTGAAAGCTGGCTGGGGGGGGTTAATAACATCAATTTAAATGAATATTAATTTATTTGTTGCCCATTATTGCCACCTTTAGGCTGGGTTTACACCCGTGCAATCACAGACATTGAATGCGAGTCGCACCGCATTGCTGTGGAGATCACATGAGAGGTCTGTGTGATGCAAATCCAGTCATATAAACTGTATAACTAAAATCACATCACATTCGCACCAATAGGGTTCAGGACCATTTGGTCGCATTGGAATCAGATGGCATGGGTGTTCACAACTATTCGATCTGATTCCTGCACCATTTGACTGTTTGCACTGCGATCTGATCTGGGGGTGTCACTACCTTCACACTGACACACCCAGCGGTTCGCAGATGTGACATATTTTAGACTTATAGAGATATAGTATATGGTTACATCATGCCAGTAACACTTTGAAAACAATGAGCCTAATGTATTTGTTTGTATTCTGAAAGAACGGTTCACAAAATAAGCTTCAGTTTCCAGTACAAGTTAGCAAATAAAATCTCGTCATTAGGGCTATTTAGATTCCCTTAGTAGTTATACATTAAAGTAGAAAAATCTAATTTGCTTTTGCAACATTGCTGCCATCTAGTGGGCCGTTAGTAGTCTCCCTACTCATTCAGGTTTTTCTAAAATGCTAATATTTTAAAGAATGCACCGTGGTACCCAATCCATTACTTTCTCTGCAATAGGTTAAGCAAATTATATTAAAGTAACTCTTAGTAAAATCAGCTAAAATAATGTAACTAAATTATAAAGAGCTTCACTTTGGAGTGACTAAATCGCAATGTAAATATACAGTGCTTTGAGAAAGTATTCATACCCCTTGAAATTTTCCAAATTTTGTCATGTTACAACCAAAAAAAATTTTTTTCGGCATACATGCCTGTAAAATCCTATTCTTTGAATACATCACGGAACACAGAGTTAGGCTAATATTCATTACCTACCGTGTTATACTCCATTCTCGGTGAATGGACACTGGTAGATAAAGTCTTAGACAGAAGTCCCCCCCCCCCCCCCCCATATAACCCCCCCTATACAGCAAGTACTTCAGATTTGTAGCAAGTATTGAATCCTCAAAAGAGGGAGAGGGACCTCTGTGTCCCGTGATTTATTCAAAGAAAATAATTTTACAGGTATGCCGAAAAAAATCTTATTTTCTTTATCATACATCATAGGACACAGAATTAGGCTAATATTCTTTACCTACTGGGGCGTCCCAGAACAATAGCCTTGAGGGGAGGGAGACACCCTGCCAAACAAAAATAGCCATTACTTTAAACAGTAGCCTGTAGTACACTATGGGCGAAAGTCAAATCTCTGGCTGCTCTAACATCTACCCGATAAAAATTTTTGAACGTATGCACTGAAGACCAGATAGCAGTCTTACAAATATGAGACACAGATACTTGACGGTGAAAAGTCCTGATAGAATGAGCTCTCACCCTGAAGGGGAAAGCCCTACGTTTCAGGCCATAGGCCTGAATGATCAACTGGCGGACCAAATTGGCAATGGAAGCCTTGGAAGCCCCTTCTTGGGTCCTTCTGGTAAAAAAAGAAAAAAAGAAAAAAAAAGTCTGATCCTTGGACCTCCGCAGATCTAGACAAACTGACTGCCTGGACGATGTCCAAGGAATGCAGCCGTCTCTCTTCTGCCAAACGAGGCGGAAAGAAAAAAGGCGGCAAAACAACGTCCTGATTTAAATGAAAGGCTGACCCACCTTAAGCAAGAAGGATAGAATAGGACTCAACCCCACATTGCCTTGGTGATGATTTAGGTACGGTTTCCTACATGAAAGGGCCACCAATAACGACACCTTTCTAGTCGAGGTTATCGTCATCAGAAAAGCTAGCGTGCATGACAGCAAGACCAATGGAATTTCCTTGATAGGCTCAAATGGTTGTTTCTGTAACACAGACAGCACCAAATTTAAGTCTAGGTGGTTTATATAGGCCACTGCAGTAGCATTGTTGGACTTAACTCTGATAGGGCAGTCTGGATGCTCCATCGTCCAGGTCTGTAGGGCCAGACGTACTGCCCGCAACTCTGTTCTGCCCTTGACCATCTCCCCTGAGCTGTGAGACCCTCTAGGGTCACTCCCCAACCCGAGAGACTGGCGTCTGTGGTCAGCACTCTGCAAGACACCATGAGGAAGGATCTTCCCTTTTGCAGGTTCTGATCCTGCAACCACCAGCGTAGGCTTAAGCATGCCCAGAAAAGAGAAAAGAACATAAGATAATCCAGGGCTTGCCCTCTCCCTGTTCCAAGCCGACAAGATATCCTGTATTATAGGCCTGGAAAGGAACTGGGCATAGGGCACAGCCTCAAAGGATGTCCCCTATCCTTCCTAGAAGACTCATACAGAGACCCTTGGCTGGACCGTATCTGGGATCAAACCTAAATACTTCAGACTTTGAGCTGGTCTCAAAGATTACTTTTCGGTATTTATGACCCAGCCCAGGCTTTCTAAATACCACACTGTGCAGGCTATGCAATGTTCTAGAGCCTGTGGTGAGTGATCTCTTTACAGAAGGTCGTCCAGGTAATCCAGGTACGTTCCTCTACTGCAAAATTGCATGAACTTGATGTAGTTGAAAGATAGGAATGTGTAAATACGTGTCCTTGATATCGATGGAGGCTAAGAAGTCTCCCATCTGGAGCATGGCTACTACTGAGAAGACAGACTCCATCCGAAATGACTAGACTAACAGATGCTGGTTCAGGGATCTTAGATTCAAAATGGGCCTTGTGTCCCTGTTTGGTTTTTGAACTGTGAACAGGTTCAAATAAAACCCTCGTCCCTTTCGGATTACAGGAACCTGTATAATCAATCCCTGATGCACTAAATGATCTTGTACCTGAAAGTATAAGTTTCTCTTTGGAGGATCTGAGGGAACGCTGGATATTAGAAACCTTTGAGGGGAACCCTCCACAATTCCAGTTTGTAACTGTGGGATACTGTCAAGGTGACCCACTCGTCCTGAACCACTGTTGTCCAAATGTCTGCAAAGTGCAGCTAAATACTGACTAAATCGTTTTTTTGCCCCACTGTATACCACATTTACCACTAACTAATGCCAAATTGCAATGCAAGGAGATAGTTTAAAATACATTTTAAATAAAATATATATATATATATATATATATATATATATATATATATATATATATATATATTCAATTGTATTATATTCAACTTTTTTATTAATATCATGAATTTAAATTTATTGTGTTAAAAATCCTGCTTGCTGCATATTTGCAAAACCACATCAAAAGTGCACCTCCCTATTGAAAGGTATTGAGGAAGTCTTTTGCAGACTTCAACAGGTTTTCTTCTAAGATTGCCCTGTATTTGCTCCATTCATCTTCCCATCAACTCTGACCAGCTTCCATGTCCCTGCTTAACCGCTTGCCAACCCAGCACACGACAATGTACGTCAGCACAATGGCGCGGCTGCACAAATGGGCGCACCTGTACGCCCCTTTAAGATGTGGCTTAGTGGGCGCGCGCACGCCTGTAGAGTACTCTGTGAGCACGCCCACGGGTCCCGTGGAATAGATGTCCGATTGTGACACGAAGTAACAGAATGGGGAGATGCTTATGTAAACAAGGCATTTCCTTGTCCTGCCTAGCAACATGACAGGGATATACTGCTCCCCGTCATTGGGAGTGTTGATCTATCATGTTGTAGTGAGCCCATCCCCCCACAGTTAGAATAACTCCCTAGGACAAACTTAACCCCTTGATCGCCCCCTAGAGTTTAACTCCTTCCCTGCTAATGTCATTTACACAGTAATCAGTGCATTTTTATAGCACCGATCGCTGTATAAACGTCACGTACGTGCTGCGACGTCACGTTCTCGCGCTTGCGTGGTGATGTCATTTGTGACACCGGACGCAGTGAGTGTTTACCATCGGCGTGTAACACGAGGGAGGAAGGCGCCTATGAGTGCTGGTCTCTCTGACATGGTCACCCTCTCTTTCTAAGCACACAACGCAATGTTGGTGGGGCTTTGTTGGCGGGCGGTCCGTCCTCTCAATTTCACATCCTCTTTGGACTCTCTGCTTGTTCTGACTGACACTTCCACTCACTTTTTTGGAGTCCATATTACACTTTTAGCCTCACGTAATTCCCATTTCATGGATTTTTCCTCTGGCCCTATGGTGGTTCCTTCTTTATCTATCTTCATTCAATTCTCAAATTTTCCTTTTTCTCACTTGGGTGTTTCTCCCTTTCCATTCCACCTTCTCTTACCTTTAGGTAAGAGTGTTAGGACCATAGTTATGGTGTTCCCTCTCTTCCTATTTTTAAATCAATTACCATTGATTATGAATTTTAATTTTATTATAGACACTCCCAATGTACAGCTGCTCCTGATGAGTGGAAATAACCCACGAAATGCGTCAAGAAAATGTATTTGTTTACTATGGGTCTAAATGTCTGAATCAATTAATTTTTATTCTCTGTTGTTTTTTCATATATTGGACACGCTGTTGGTTCATTATTTATCCTTATTTAGGGCGGCACAGTGGTGTAGTGGTTAGCACTCTCGCCTACCAGTAAGAAGGGTCGCTAAGCACGACACTACCTGTCTGGAGTTTGCATGTTCTCCCTGTGCCTGCGTGGGTTTCCTCCGGGTACTACGGTTTCCTCCCACACGCCAAAGACATGCAGGTAGGGAAATTGGCTTCTGTCCAAAATTTACCCTAGTATATGAATGGGGACCTTGGATTGAGGGCTCCCTGAGGGTAGGACTGATGTGAGTGTGCAATGTACAGGGATAGGGACAATTGTAGACACTCAGGTTGAACTGGTGTCTTTATTCAACCTTACTATGTAACTATGTGCAATAGTGATCTACTAACCATGTTTTTCATATTCTTTTATTGTATATATTGGTTTACTATTAATGTTACCTATGCACAATTATGATAATACAATTTATATTATTACTTTTGGTTGATTCATTCTACCTAAATGTGTATCATATAAAGTCCCATTCCCCTCTTTGTACTGTACAGCCATGGACTCATATAAAGTCGCAACCTATTTTGTAGACACTATAACTTTTCTGCAATCCAATCAACATACGCTTATTGTGATTTTTTTTTAACAAAAATATGTAGAAGAATACATATCGGCCTAAACTATAACACCAAAAGAAAGCTCTAATTGTGGGGGGGGGGGTAAAAAAAAAAAAAAAGACATAAATTTTGTTTGGGTGCAACGTAGCATGACCGCGCAACTGTCAGTTAATGCAGCGCAGTGCCATATCGCAAAAAGTGCTCTGGTCAGGAACAGGGTAAATTCTTCAGGGGCTGAAGTGGTTAAGAAAAGAATCCCCACATTATGATGCTGCCAACATGTTTCACAGTGGGGATGGTGTGTTCAGGGTGATGTGCAGTGTTCGTTTTCCACCACACACAGGGTTTTGCTTTTAGGCCAAAATGTTTAATTTTGGTTTCATTTGACCAGAGCACCTTCTTCCACATCTTCCCACATGGCTTCTCGCAAACGGGACATCTTATAGCTTTCTTTCAGCAATGTCTTTCTTCTTGCCACTCTTCCATAAAGGCCAAGTTTGTGGAGTACATGACTAATAGTTGTCCTGTGGACAGATTCTCACACCTGAGCTGTGGATCTCTGCAGCTCCTCCAGAGTTACCATGGGCCTCTTGGCTGCTTCTGATTTAATGATCTCCTTGCCCGGCCTGTCCATTTAGATGGACAGCCATGTCTTGGCAAGTTTGCAGTTGTGCCATACTCTTTCCATTTTCAGATGATGGATTGAACAGTGCTCTGTGAGATGTTCAAAGCTTGGGATATTATTTTAACCTAACCCTGCTTTAAACTTCTCCACAACTTTATCCTTGACCTGCCTGGTGTGTTCCTTGGCATTCATGATGCTGTTTGCTCACTAAGGTTCTCCAACAAACCTCTGAGGGCTTATCGGAACAGCTGTATTTATACTGAGATTTCATATAGAGATCCATTTACTAATTGGGTGACTTCTGAAAGCAATTGGTTCCATTAAGTTTTAGTTAGGGGTATCAGAGTAAAGGGGGCTGAATACAAATGCATGCCACTCTTTTCAGGTATTTATTTGTAAAAAAAAAAAATTGAAAACCATTTATCAACTATGTGCCACTTTGTGTTGGTCTATCACAAAATTCCAATAAAATACATTTACGTTTTTGGTGGCAACGTGATAAAATGTGGAAAAAAAAGGGATGTGAATATTTTTTCAAGACAGTGTGAATATATATATATATATATATATATATATATATATATATATATATATATATATATATATATATATATATATATATATATATATATATATATATATATATATATATATATACATATATATATATATACACATATATATATATACACATACACATATATATATATACATACACACACACACACACACACACACCCCCCCCCAAACACACGTCTTTGGCTGCATTCACACCTGAGTGTTTCAAAGTCGCATGTTTTTACCATGATTTTGCCCGCGTTTGTAGAAGGCAGAAAAACACTTGTAATCTGCCCCAAAGAAGCTCATGTTCTTTTTTGAGCTTAGGGTGTTTTTTGGGCGTTTTGCTTCAGGTGACAAAATGCTCAGATGTGAACAGGCGCCATGGAAATGAATGGGATTTTGCTTGTTGGGCATTTTTCAGCCTTTTTTTTCCAAGCGTTTAACAAGCTGAAAATGGTCAGGTGTGAATGCAGCCTTAAGTAATTTTTGTATTTCCTATTGTCTAGTTAATAGTGCCATCAAAATGCATTGGCTTTTGCTAAATAAAATATTTTATATTTGTTTCAAGCCCTACTGATACAGATACCACAACATTTCTTCAAACAAGCACACTCACTTTTTGTTAAATTAATTTGGGCACATACGAGACCTCGCCTCCCCAGACGTTACCTAAACATTATTGGTGTTTAGTTCTTCCAGATGCGAGGAAATAATTCTTGGCCGTATAGCTTGGGAGAGTCACTGACTGGAGTCGGCACTATAAGAGTAAACTTTGGGCACAACTGGAACAAGCTCAAACCGTCATCCAATTGAAAGAAGCCTTATGGTGTTTCAAATGCTAACCTTCAGTGCTGAAAACGTATTCTCTAATTGCATCACACTATGTATGTGCTTCAAGACCATCTTCCCAGCTTCCCTCTCCACTAGAGATTCATTGTTTACCATATTAGGCAACCTGGCGTTTTCCCCCTGAACTTGGAATGTCTGTGTTTAAGACACTCTCAGAGGTTAGGACCGCGCATTTAATTTTTTTGGACCATTGGCCTTCCCTCCAGTCATTGACGAGTAGTACTGGCTGTTTTCAACTTCCTTTTTGGAATGTCTTACAACTGCATCACTTCTTAAGCTTCATACACACACAGATTTTCTGCAGATTTTTTCCTTCAGATTTACCAAAACCATATAATATGAGGTCAAACCTTAAGAGTTTCAATTTGTATGCAATCAGGCAGGCCCTTGCACTACATGGTTTTGGTAAATCTGAAGACTAAAATCAGTAGAAGATCTGATAGTGTGTATGGGGCTTGACATTCCATTGTAAATCCTACCCAATGTAATCGTAACTTGACTGAAGGAACTGGAACTCTGACGTAAGCGTTATCAAAGACTTATACTTTGTTTTATCAAACCCCCCCCCCTCCCCCCCAAACAATCACAACTATCTTTATTACAGAAATAGGAGGTAGACAAACCACTCCTTTAAGGCAATCTAACAATTTGTATGAAAATACAGGAGTCCAATTCTGACTAGATGGTACTATACGCCACAGTTATTACATAAATATTACGCAAACGCCACTGATAGCTGTGAGAGATGTCAGATGGACAGGGGAACGCTCCTCCATATATTCTGGTCTTGCCCTAAATTGAAACATTTTTGGACAACTGTCCAGAATATCACCCAAAAATTCACAGACCATAGAATTCCTAACAATCCTGTTTTTTTTTTACTCCCTGTTACCACAATTCCATTGAAACAATACCAAAAATCAATTGTACGACATTTATTGAATGCTGCCAAATCCTACATTCCTCTACTTTGGAAGAAAAATGCCTCCCTCTACTGGGACTTGGTTGCACAAGGCAGAAGATATAAATAAACTGGAGGACTTGGTCCTTACAGCACAGAATAAACGTGAAAAGCACTCTAAAACATGGAGACTAGGGAACATGTTTATTCTATCTGACGAAGGGGTGTCTCTGTTCGGCTCATAGATGGTCTCTAGTGAAAGCTTAGCTTACACACAGGGCTTATGGAAGTTCCTCGCCACCCAGATTCCCCCCTCCATCTCTTTTCAAACAAACCCGCTCATCTATTCTAATTATGTTACTCTATGTCCTTCTTTTACTAGTGCCATTTCCATTTTCCTCTGTTCCTAGGAACACATAATGAAGTGCAGGGTTGGGGCAGTTCGGGCCTCATTCTGTGGCAATTCTGTTTGTCATCCAACAACATGAGACAAGGATGTTTTTTGTGGAAATTCCTTTTATTGTAATACTAAATGAACCTTTATTTCATTTCATTGTCCCATTGTTGGGAATATTGTATATTATTTATGTGGAATTGACCACAATCGCTTTATGTTGTTGTAATTGAACTTGCCTTCCCTGAGTTTTAAATCAATAAAAATTATATTTGAAAAAAAAAAAAAAAAGAAAAAAAATCTATTACATGACTATACAAGTTGGTGTGGTGCGCTCCATCCTTTAAAAACTTTAGATACTGAAAATACAGCATATGTTCCACTGGTTGATGCATAACTAATTAAGCTGCCATCAGAGGAGATTAACCCATTTAAAAAATGTTTTCGCTTTGGGGGGTAGCTTTTCTGCGAGATATATAACCCAATACAGATTGCTCCTCTTTTGCTGGAATAAAGACTTGCCTTTTTAGCACATAGTAAGTGAGGTCGAAAAAAAGACACCAGTCCATCAAGTCCAATGACAGTTTTCTGTACTGGCATTTTAAAATTGACATAAAAATTTTTTGGGGATGGAAGTCTTGGTTACCTTTGCACAGCTTCCTGGTCAGGCTCTCCATCTGAACTCTCTTCGTCCACTGGGGTAACTGCAGGTACCGCCTATGACAAAAAGCAAAAAAAAAAAATGAACTTGATGTTGAAAAAAAAAATAAAAACAGAAAAAAACCCTCATTCTTTCAAAGCTCTGCATTCAGATTTTACTAAATCCTGAGATCAGAGTTGTTTAGCCTAAAACTTTTACAATTCGTTATTTTCTGGCATTTGCAGAATTAAGCTAGACACAGTAGTTAAATATCTGTGTGCTTTAAGTTATTTATACTATCAATTAATATAAATACATATAGCTGGAAGTAATATGCTTAGTTGCTTTTATTTTATTAAAAAAAGGGCTTATAGTGGATGTCTATGAGGCTGGGTTCACATGTGCAGCCGTTGTTCACAGCATGTGGCTCGGTGTGTCCCTGTTCATTGGTACAGGTGCGAATCAGGTCTGAATTTTTGCCCTTCTGCAATCTGGACCGTGGCAGCCCCGGACCTGTGTGAACGGTCTCCATTGAGAGTGGGCCACACTTGCCTGTCATGCGAATTGGATGGGGGGGGGGGGGGGGGGGGGACCCACAACATCCAATTAGCATATATGTGAACCCAGTCCTAATGCTGCATCCAACTTTTCAGAACATTGCAGACACCAGAACTTCAGAAAACCATGTCGCCATATCTGACTCATGCACTTCAAATAAATATATGATTATGTTTATTGTATCCTCAAAAAAAGTCATAGATGTGACTGACAGAGGCACGGTAAACATGACTGTGATCAAACTCCCAGGCAATATCATAACATAAAGGTCTCATTTTGTATCTGTATGGATTTTTAGTATTCATGTACTTAACAGAGAGAAATCAATCACCAAGCACTCACAGTTGTCATTGTGACAAGTGGGGATGGTCCACGTGGCCTCTTCAGGAGTTGTTGTGCATGTAACTGGATGTTCGCCCCTCCATCAGATGCTCTACGCCCAAGAGGCCCCATGCCATTCAAAAGCTGAAGGGTTGGAGGCTGCAACAGGGACTGCTCCTGTGTGAAAAAATAAATTAAAATCAGGAACGGATCAGAAAGAAATATACATTTTCTGTAATGTCCAAATGCCAGGCCTGCTTTGACCATTTGGCTGTTTAACCACTGTGGTTTAAAAAAATATAAAAAATAAAATTGCTAACTGAAATATGAGGAAAACATTAAAAAAAGGCTAGGGCTGGGGGCTTTCCACTCACCCAACAGTTATGTGCAAGCCAACCAAAATGGACTTCTACAGCCCTTTATTTCAATAGCTTTTTAGACCACCCTACCACCTACCCACTGCTGTAACTAGTAAAATAATATATGAATGGAACAGAAAGGTTACAATTATGTAAATAAAGATGTGATACCTCACTGCTGACAGCCAGAACATCAGCAAACCTACTGTCAGGGACCTTCCTGTGCATTGCACTCTGTTGTCCACCTATTGTGTTTGCTGCTGTGTCTGCTTTCCTCCCTGGGTCATGCTGCCTGCCAGTTCAATGTCTGGTTCTCTGAACTTTAAGTCTCTTGGCTGAATTCTGGGGGTAAGTGTACCTGCCTTTTTAATCTTTTTAGGTGGGCTGGGCACATCAAAATACTTAAATAAGGGCATATCTCTTAATTGTTTGCTCTCTTTACATGGGCACTACTAACCATGCTGCAGCTGTTTGATATAGCATTCAGCTAGGGTGGATTCTGATATCTTGTATCCTTGGTCTCAGTCCTTGCTCTGGTCATCCTACCCCTGAAGTGTTTCTAGTTCCAGTATCTAAACTCCCTTCTCAAAGGTAATTTTGAGAATACAATACTATTCCTGCCTAGTCCTATAGTCCTTGTTAGCTGCCTTGCCTGTTCTCTCTGACCTGCAGGACTCCCTGGATCTGACATCAACAGAATGGCATCTGCCCCGACCTTAGCTTTGCCCTGATCAACCCTTTTGCTTAAACTTCTCTAGTTCTTTGCTCACCTTCATTATGATTACGAATTAATGGTAACCGTGTGCAACTGCAAAACGCAACACATTTTTGTTTGGTGCAGGAAAACAATCAGTTTACTGCACTTGGTGTGAAAAATCCCTAAAATGTAGTTTGTAAGACAGAGTTAAGTGGTCAGTAGGTTGTAAACCCTGCCCCACAGCTAAAAAAAACAAAAAAAAAAAAAAAACCCTTGTCTAGCACAAATCACTGCCTCCAAAATCCCCTCTCCTGACACGTCTACCCCCCTCCTCCCGGTAAAACTGAAAGCTGTGCCTGACCTGCCCAACCGATGACATCATTGATTGGTAGGATGCAGGCGGGTGGCTTAGACAGATTTCAATTTTGCCAGCAAAATTACAGATAACAGCATAGAGGAGGAGAGAGCCTTGAGGAGGAACGGGATGTGCTCTCCGCTCCTCACTGTACACAGAACATAACACAGTAACCCGTTCAGGGTCAGACTGTACAGCGCTTTGTTTCATTTAGCTGTGGAACTCCTATGGATTCTTTTCAGCACCCCGGCTGAAAAACCCTGGTTTTAGGAACCTAGCGGAAAATGGTCTGCCAAAAATCCGCTGCAATCAGATGTAGCCACTGTTAGGGTAATTTGACAGCAGTGCCTGCTGTCAAAATAAAATAAACACAGCAAGAGACATCTCCACCCCTGCTGCAGGCTGAAAATAAATAAAAAACCTACAGCATATGGCCATCTTTACGTGCCCACTATCTCACTATCCAATGAGAGAGCCCCAGCAACTAATAACAAAGATGGGCTGTAGCAGCTTGGTTATCTTCAAGTCAGAGAAGTCGGTACAGGGTACACACAGGTCAAAAACAGTCGGTTCGGCAGAAACCAGAAGACTTTTGGCCTGTCTGTTCTACAGAAGTCAGTCCTACAACTAGCTTCTGTCAAACGGGTATGCGGGAAAACTAGCAACCAACCCGCATTCGATTAGAGCTAGAAGCCATGGGGGCTATTAACTGAGATATGGGTGTTTCTATATAAGGGATGTTCAGGGCCAATGGAGATAGAGGGGATCAATGTTTACCTTTTTTTCCCCTCTTCTCTCTTACCCCCCTCGATATATTGGGTGCGGATTGACATTTTAGTAGACAAATGGGATGGCTTAGATTTAAGTCTAGATAAAATACCCTTTAATTATATTTTTTCTATATCTTTATTTTGAATTTTTATATTGAATTGATAGTTGCTATCCAAAGTGATTGTATCCCGAAAGTGCATCAATATATTTTTGGTTCAATGTGTATGATGTTTTATTGCATTTTGTTTTGTCTGTTTATTAAGAAATTAAATAATAAAAAAAAAATATATATATAAAAAAAAAAAAATAATAATAATAATAATAATAATAATAATAATAATAATAATAATAATAATAATAATAATAATAATAATAATAATAATAATAATATATATATATATATATATATATATATATATATATATATATATGTATGAGAAACCAATGGCTGACAGTGCTGATCAATATGCTCTGGCGCGGGGGTGCGATCTGTTGGGCTGAATGCGCATCCAGCACTCCAACAGTTTCTAGCTTGATAAAGATAACAGGCACTTCATGGTACCAATTTTTCAGCAGGACGTTCACTTTTAAAACCTTAAAATGGGCCCGGTTTAAAGTATATTTCCACTTTCGCAGTCAAATTTGCAAGAACTGCACTAGATGTTTAAATGTTCCATTTATACAGCATACCTAAAATATATTTTGAAAAAAATATGTCTTAACTTTTAGAGGTTTATCAATAAATAGTCTCATGGCAGGCTGCAAGCAATTTGAACTTGGAGTGAGTATATCCCAATAGAAAGGCTGAGTTTCCTCTCACTAAAGTGATACTAAATCTATTTTTTTTTAAAAAAGGATAGTTCAGGAAGACAGACCAACACATATTGTATAGTCTTCTTCCCCAAAACAAGACCTTTATTATGTGCTTGGCAACTCTCCAAAATGCTATACCCTGATCCTGTTGTGGGTGCCTCTTTGCCAAGCTGAGGGCAAAGCAAACACCTGAGCGTGTGTGCTGCCATAGACACATAGTGCCAAGCAAGCCACACCCTTGCCCCCTCCTTCCAGCTCCTGATAGACAGCTGCAGGAGCCAATCACTTGCATACCTTCAAGTCCCCTCTGCAAGCAGGAAGGTCCACTGATTGTTGATGAGCCAGGAGCTGTGAGAGGACACTAGGTAAGGGTTTTGGGGGTGGGAGAGACCAGACAGTGAACAGTGTTCAACTGTTGGCACAGCACAGACAGAATCAATTATGCCAAACACAGATCCCAAGCCCCTTTATTAATCCAAAGGGAAGATTTTTCAGTGTTGGAGTTCACAGTAAAGAGCATCTAAAAAAGTAGCTGCAATTTTGAAATATTTTATATTTACTATATGCTATGTGAATAAGAATATGTAGTAAATATAAAAAGTAGGAGTCAGCCTAGCAAAACTGGAAACAGCCTCAAAATGTTAAGTCACATAATGTAAAATGTCTTTGTCCAGATCCTCCCTGTGAACTGTTCAGGTTATATTTATGTACCTTGTATTCAAGGTGACCACTGGGAGGCATGTTCTGCATTGGATGAAGAGTATTGGTGTTCTGTGTCACTGGAAGGAATGGTGTCTGTGGAGTGACTCGTGGGAATCCAGGAATGATCTTCTGTAGCTCCTCTGCTCCCCCCTCACTGCTGGAAAATATTTCATATTCAATAAAAACACTGTATATAGGAATGTTAACAATTGGTCAGAGAAAAATGTAGCAGGTTTGCTTATTGTACGCAGCCGCTATTGTAAATGACATGCCAATAACTGAAAAACACAAAAGCAGGTATACATTTCCAACAACACTCCTCTCCTACACGTAAAATATCATAATTCTTTTTCTAGAAAATTACTCAGAACCCCCAAACATTATATATGTTTTTTTAGCAGAAAACTTCATTGCATTGCAGTAATTGCAACTTTTTATGTGGTATGGTATTTGCGCAACAATTTTTCAAACTTTTTTTGGGAAAAAAACTGCTTCATGAATGAAAAAAATAACAAAAAAGTAAAGTTAGTTAATTGTTTTGTATAATGTGAAAGATGATGTTAGGCCGAGTAAATAGATACCCAACATGTCACACTTTAAAGCGGGAGTTCCGCCGTTTTTTTTTTTTCAAAAGCCAGCAGCTACAAATACTGCAGCTGCTGACTTTTAAAATAATGACACTTACCCGCCCAGCGCGCCCCGCGATGTCAGCACCCGAAGCCGATCTCTCGATCGTCTCTCGGGTGCTGCCGCCGCCGTCATCTTGGGTATGGGAATCAGGAAGTGGAGCCTTGCGGCTTCATTTCCCGGTTCCCTACTGCGCAATAAGGATGGTCCCCGCTGTCTCTGGAATCCGTGTGTTTCCCAGCAGACAGCGGGGGACCTTCGGAAAGGGGCGTAGATTCTGCGGAAAGGGGCGTACCTTCTGCAGATATCTATGCCGGAAGTGGGTGCAGATACCTGTACTGTACAGGTATCTGCACCCCCCTGAAAGGTGCCAATTGTGGCGCCGGAGGGGGGAGGGTTCCAATGAGCGGAAGCTCCACTTTAGGGTGGACCTCCGCTTTAAAATTGCGCGCATTCATGGAATGGCACCAAACTTCAGTATGCTTTAAAAGATTCTACAGGTTACCAGTTTAGAGTTAGAGGAGGTCTAGTGCTAGAATTGTTGGTCTCGCTCTAATGCAAGATTTTACTTTATTTTTTCTATACTTTCTTTAAAAAAAAAAATTATAATTTTTATTACCATCACAAGGAATGTAAACATCCCCTGTAATAGAAAAAGTGCATGACAGGTCCTCTTTATGGAGAGATATGGGGTCTATGATCATTCATACGGTGCACAGAATCGCCGGCTTTAAAAGATGATGCCTGTAGCTGCAGGCATCATTCAAATATCCCCACTGAAAGTCAAAGACGTCATATGATGTCTGGAAGTGGTTAATTGAATGGGCTGGAAGTGGTTAATTGAAAAACAGTTCAAATTAAAATAAATAAAGAGCACTGGTGTGCAAACAAAAGCAGAGATTAAGATCAAATGTCAGTTGTAAAATTGAATGCAAATGCTAAAATACATATTAATAAGTATTGAAAAAAAACAACCCTTAGTTTGCCCACATTTGAATTCAAGTATGAATGTCACTAACTGTGTATCTGGAACGCCAACTGTGTGCCGCCTCATTGACAGATATCGAACCAATGCCTCTGGTGAAGGCTCTTCTCCTTCATCACTGTCCAGATTCATGGTGCCATTTGTCTAAAATTAAACAGACAAAATGCAGAAGGGTTAATACATCATGTTAACAAATACAGCAGAAAGTACAGAAGAGGGTTGTGCTGCATTGTGTAAGCAGACAATCAGTAATGGAAACATGTCACGAGAAAAACAAGGGTGTCATGATTTGCCTCAGTACGAAGTCATTGAGTTAGAACCTGTATGCAGATAATGGGTTCTGCTTTTTAGACTTTTTTATGATACGTGTTTTTGGCCAGTGACTAAAAAACACTGAAGTTAGGGGATCAGAAACAGCCAGGCAACTAGCATCTTTGCAAAAAAATCAGCTGAAGCCCCCAATATTTCCCCCCTCTATCTGTTCTGGTGACTTTTGTCATCGAGAAAGAAAATTACGGATACTCCAAAATTTTAGATTTGTCCTCCGCACAAGAGGCAAGGGGAAATTGTCTAATGGGGGTTATTACAAAGAGAACTTAGGAGGGGAATTGTCCTCATTTTGGGAGATTTTCTCTAATTTCGTGTTATGTCTCTGGTACAAGGAGTAAAAGGGAAATTTCCCTATTGGTAGACAGATGGCAGAAAAACAACCTGGCAGGGATTTTAACCCTTCCCTACTTAAAAAAAAAAAAAAAAAAAAAAACATTTTTGGTAAGGGGACCTTGCAGTAAAGTCTACTTAGTAGATACAGCCCCTTCTCCTTAAATCACAATAAACATTATATATAGGATACAGCTAACATTTTACCACTACTACTATAGAGCAATTTACTGTGGGGGGGGCCATTTTAAACTTCCTAGTGGTAATCCAGAGTGTGGCTCAGGGTGAATTTTCATTACCAGAAGCGGTAACCCAGAGCCACACTCTGAATTGCATTGCAGTATCCTTGTAAAGTTATTTACCTTGTCCCCAGGATCCTGCATTGTCCGCGGGCTGTGTACTCTGCTCGATTCATCACTGTGCCGAGTTCCATTCCCTGCTAGCATTGCGATGCAGGAGGAGGGTGGAGCCCGGCAGCAAATTTAAAAAAGTGAAAACTACATAACATATACAGTACACTGTAATCTGTAAGATTACATTACTGTATCAAATCATTTCACATCCCTTTTGTCCCTAGTGCTTTGTCCAGTGTCCTGCATGCACATTTATATTATATATACTGTTCTTTCTGCCTGGAAACATCAAAAGCAGTTTTAGACCAGCTAGAAAACAGCGATAGCGAATTAGAACACTTTCAGAATTGAGCGATAGTGATTTGTGGGGAAATTCATCATCAAACACAGAGTGACGACAGCAGCAATTCTGCAACTGAGAAAGTGTCAGTGTTCTTGATTTGATTACTTTATTGAATAAAATGTATTATTGTTATATTATTTAGTTATTCATTATATTATAATTTATGACTTTGTTTTTCAAACTTTATCATACCTGGGATGTCTACTAGACTCTCGTTTGGGCAGATTTAAAGCGGGAGTCCGCCGTTTTTTTTTTTTTTTTAAAGCCAGCAGCTACAAATACTGCAGCTGCTGACTTTTAAAATAATGACACTTACCCGCCCAGCGCACCCGCGATGTCGGCACCCGAAGCCGATCTCTCGATCGTCTCTCGGGTGCTGCCGTCGCCATCTTGGGTATGGGAATCAGGAAGTGGAGCCTTGCGGCTTCATTTCCCGGTTCCCTACTGCGCATGCGCGAGTCGCGCTGCGCAATAAGGATGGTCCCCGCTGTCTCTGGGATCCGTGTGTTTCCCAGCAGACAGCGGGGGGCCTTCGGAAAGGGGCGTAGATTCTGCGGAAAGGGGCGTAGATTCTGCAGATATCTATGCCGGAAGTGGGTGCAGATACCTGTACTGTACAGGTACCTGCACCCCCCTCCCCCCTGAAAGGTGTCAATTGTGGCGCCGGAGGGGGGGAGGGTTCCAATGAGTGGAAGCTCCACTTTAGGGTGGAGCTCCTTAAGTGCGTTATTACGAAGAATTACAGGCCTACAATATAAAAACAAATTTCCATGCACAACAATGTACTGCTTTGAGCTTCAAAAATCTGACAAACATACCGCCAGGGAAGTTAATAACAGCACCTTGTATTTTAATGCAAAGTCCTCTTTAAGGCAGAATTTAACATTAGGACCTATAACTGGGCTATGATGGCAACCCTGTTACCTGGATGGCTAGTCACAGTGTGTTTACGAAGTGCATTCATGTGCCAACAGTTCCTTCCTGTGAACTTTAAAGTGAAAGTCCAGCCTAACAATAAAAATGGGATTTTATTTTTGTACTCACCATAAAATCAATTTCTCGGATTTCATTAACGGACACAGTGCCTCCTTAATCTTGATCATTGGGTTATATCGCCTCCGCAAGAGTAGGACTAGCTCAGCACTCAGTACAACTGTTCTTGGTTCCAAGGGACGTTTATGACCACTAGAAGACTTTCACCCTCGGGCCTTCGCTGGCACTACAGACGTGGAAGGTGTCGGCCCAGCAGTGGCACTAGGACGACTGCGGCGTCTACCAGAGGAACTCGCGAGATTGCCCCAAGCCTCAGTTACTTCCCGTTGAACTGAACCTGAAGGGGCCAACGTCTGAGAAGAAAAAACGACTGACCTGGTCAGCATTCACTCCAGAGTTAGACCCAGGTAGCCCAATTTCCTGGACAGGGCTAGAGGCGACCTTGGGTAGTTCAGACGTCACCTGAACCTTTTTAAAATACCCACAAAAGGAGACACGGGGCTCCCCCCCCCCCCCCGAAGTGGACAAATTCTGTCCCCCTTCTTTGGTACCCCCAAAAGGTTCAACTCGTGGACCTCCTTGATGCTCACGAAGGAGGTCCATGAATATGGAAACCAGCGAAGATGTCCCCCCACCCAAGCAATGGGTGAGGGCAGACCTTCTGAGACCGCAGAGAACTCATCCTCACTATTGGACAAGTCAGGGGGCAAGATATTAAACCCCCCTGGACGGGCCCAACAACACGAATGTAGACGTCCATTTCAAATATCCCGGGACAGGAAGTGAAGCAAAGGGGAGGAAAAGGAAGAGGAGGAGCTCTGGCATCTCCACGAGGTTCCTGTCATCTCTAGCGTCTTACTAGACTAACGAAAAATGGCCGACGTGACATTGGCTACAAAAACATGGCCACTGCCCGGAGACCAGCCAGACCAAGGGAAAATGGCCACCCAAATTTCGCTGCTGGCCATTTGACATGCTAAAGCATGCTGCCAGGATCCTCTCTGTGCCTTCAACATCGCTGCACCCTCTGCAAGGGGACCCCCTACTAAAAAGGTACTGTATTCCACCAGGCAGGTTGAACATTTAGGGGACACCACTGTGCACCGATATACTCTCTGCACTGGGACCCCAAATTGCACACCACCTTACACTGCACACAAAGCAGGGAATGCACCTAGGGGTCTCTGCTGCACCCTCTGCAATGGAACCCCCCCATACCGCCAGGGCAGGACACACACCACCCAGAAGGAAATGGCGGGGGAGACCACCAGGGGTCTCTGCTGCCTGCCCTGGGACTTCCACTAATCTGTGGGGGTAGGGGGAAGCCCAGTTTAACCAAGGGACTTTATGATGGGAGGAGGGATCCTGCAGGAAGGTCCGACCATCCCTGGAGGGTACCTGCGTCCACCCCAAACCGCACAAAGGGGGAAAGGGAGGACTGTACTTAGCAATTCATGGTGCGGGTGACCCTCCATACAGAACTTCTTGCCACCGAAGTGGGGGCTGTCAGCCAAGGGATGTGGCCAACCTAGCGCATAGCTGTGGTCTGCAGCTCGCTGGCTGGACAGGGGAGACCACTGGATCTAGATTTTCCAGCCCAGTTGATTGCAGATCTTCCAGGAGAAAATGCATGGAAGAAATAGACAAAAAGTAAAATTTGCTAGGACCAAAAGATCTCAGCAAGGACCTTACTCCTGACTAGACAGGGGGTTATATACTGACTGAGGACAGCCCATGGGCATAGTCAGGTGTTTTTTGTTCTGCCTAGCCAGATTCCTGTGGAGGCGATATAACCCAATGGTCAAGCTTAAGGAGGCGCTGTGTATGTCGATGAATGAAAGAGAAATCGCTACATCTAAGAAATCTAACACTAACCTATCTGGCCCTGTAAAGAAGAAATCAATATATACATACCTTTTAAGAAGTCGCTCTGGTCCCCAATGGCAGAAGCTGTGCAGAAGACACAGCCGACAACGGCTTTGAAATTAATGGGAAGTGGCGGCGCCCATAAAGCTACTATGGGCTTCCATTATCGGCTGCCATTATCGGCTGCCTCCTCTGCACCTGCCTCGACAGCAAAGCCGCCGCTGACAGCTCAGTGTGGGATCGGGTCGGATCGGCTTCAGGAAAGGTACTATATGGATTTCTTCTTTACAGGACTAGCTAGGTTAGTGTTAGATCCTGAATGTCTCTAGATTTAGTGATTTTAGTGTTAGGTTGGACTTATCCTTTAAGTTTTTCAAGACTCTCACGTCAAAAGCTTACAAAAATATAAAGTAAAATGTGTAATAAGCACTAATTATAGGACAACAAAGTGATTTGCTTCCTTGTTGTATCAATTATCAAATCTGAGGGAAAGGTGATGTTTAGGGTTGGATTTGAACATTAGCTGCCTATCCAAAGTTTAAGGCTTTGCTGTGGTAAATGGATGAGGAGCACACCTCCAAATGTATGGCAGCACCAATACCGAAGTGTGAAAAGCTCCATAACTTACGAACGCTAGTTTAAATGTGCTCCACATAGATGTGAATAAGAACAAAGCTTCATGTCAGCGCCCAATTCACATTCCAATTACCTTTTTTTAATATTGGTAGCTCTGCAAATTACATTCATATGCTGACTTGTGATCCTATCTATAATAGACATCTTTCCAAATCTTACTGCAGCAACTACTAATCATTCTGCTTACCTCCACAATCTGGTTCTCAGGGTTGATGAGTTGGACTTGGGGCACATTCATACTGATGGCACTGCCACCTGTATCACCCTAAAAATATAAAAATATATATATCAGACAGCTACACCAGGAAGATCACTTTCCCACGCTTGTATTATGACAAGACAAGCTTTGCAGAGGACTTACCTGCAATGGAGAAGCAGGGTAGGACACAGGGCGGGGAGCAGTTGGTGGATTTGGGAGGCGAAGAGTTTTATGTCTTTTTAAACGTTCGCACAGCAAACTGTAAATAGCACTGTAGTTATCATATGCATCGGTCCTCAATGACTGATTGGAGAAGAAGAAAGGTAAGAATTTAAATTACACTCAACAGAAAAAAGGGTGTTTAAAGCTACAACTTTGTTTTTTGTTTTAGATAAAGTAGAAATGGGTTAGTCAATTTTTAGCATAATTTTGAGGTAGGAGGGGTGATCAGGGAACACTTCCAGAAATATAAACAATATGAGAGAAACTTTAAAAATTCCAAATATCACTCAGAGACTGTATATTAAGAATCATACAATTGTACTTTATTACATATACAAAAAGGCTTTTAGAAACCATTAAAAAAAAGATTTCTTGTAAAATATATCAATATTTAAACGGTCAGTGACTATATATTTTGGAAGTAAAGGTTCCAGGTTGCATTTGGCTGTATTACTATTTCTGATTTTATGCACGTGTTTATGATTGACTGTAAATAGCTTAAGATTGTCAAGTATATGAAATATTTACATGCTATAGGATGTTCAAGTTAATAATTAGAGATTCATAGCAGTTTGTGTATCTATTGGAGAGATTCACCCTCTCTAAGCTTTGGTGATTTATCACAAGGACTTAATTATTTGAATTTCAGAATTTTTCTTTTTCCTGAATTAGAGGGGGAATATTTCAAAAGCAACACTTTTTCTAGGAACAACTGGATTTTTATATAAATTTGGAGAGATTTTCAGCAGTAAAACGATTAAGGGCCCATTCACACTAGGAACTGCATATGAATCATACAGGACTGCTGTGAAATTCCTGTTCAGTTTTAGCCCCATTCATTTTAAATGGGCTGAAATTGCACCGCACCAAAAGTAGTGCATGCTCTACTTTTTGAAAGGCATGGCAACCACATTGCATGGTACTTTTCTACCATGCGATCCGGTGTGGGCAAATGCACTGCAGTTGCGACCTGCATTTGAGGTGTCATTAACTTTGAACTGACCCCCAAAGCAGATTGCAAAAGGTAGTGCAAGTGGAATGCAGTGCAGGAGCCACACAGGAAAATGACTCTCTTGCACTGCATTCTAGTGGGAACAGGCCCTAAAGGAAAGCTCACCTTTAGTACAAAAAACTAAACAAAAAAAAGTCCTACAAGTATATGACGTATAAAGTATCAGTATATGACAAAAGCTTGAGTGCTTTCGTCATATACTGCTTCCTCCCAGTCTGAATATACATATCAGGTATTCCAACCGATTACAACAACAAACAAGACAATCGTTTGGTTGCTGAACGTGGACTTTTTAGATGACAAACAAATATATAAAGCAGGCTGACAATACAAACTGTAACCAAAAACCTAATTAACATAAGCTAGTTTACTAATGATTTAGCCAAACTAGGTGACTCCGAGATATGACCTTTTAGGGCAGCTTTGACGTCTCCTAGCTCGTGACTATACCATACACATTATCATAAATATCAACGCAGAACTCCTTCACACAATAGCAGGGTTAATTAGCAAAAACAACAATGTGTTAAAGACTCTAAAGCCGCGTACACATGATTGGATTTTCCGTCGGGAAATATGTGATGACAGGCTGTTGGTGGAAAATCTGACCGTTTGAACGTTTCATCGGACAATTGTTGTCGGATTTTCCGCAGACAAATGTCTGTTGTAGCATTTTCCGAGCGTGTATACACAAGTTCATCGACAAAAGTCCAAAGTACAAACACGCATGATCAGAAGCAAGGACGAGCAAGCCAGAAGTGGCTGGTCTTGTAAACTAGCATTCGTAATGGAGGATTAACATTCGTGATGTGGGAAATTATGAAATCTCGAAATGCAGTGCACATTCTCTTCTTTAATGGGATAATAATGAAGCTGCTTTGCTGGTCATACTGATGGAGTTATTGCAAACAAATTTTCAAAGACTTTTTTTTTTTCTAGTGATAAGATTATTATGCTTTTTTTTTTTTATTGGGCAAGTTACCATAACACTATTATGCCGTCGTTTTTAAGATCAAAGATACAACTATGTTGGTGTCCCTTGTCAATTTTACATTGTATTTTTTTAAATGTAACTGCCTACTCTCAAACTGTCATTTGAAGTAAAACACACAGCCAAGTATTATTCTCCACAATTTTTTTTATTGCACGTATTTAAAAAGCACGTATTTAAAAAGCACGAATTGAAAAAGCACGAATTGAAAAAGCACGAATTGAAAAAGCACGAATTGAAAAAGCACGAATTGAAAAAGCACGAATTGAAAAAGCACGAATTGAAAAAGCACGAATTGAAAAAGCACGAATTGAAAAAGCACGAATTGAAAAAGCACGCATCAACACTCACCAAACTTCTACTGACATGAAATTGGCAGAAGGAGCCCAAAGGGTGGAGCTAAAGATCTAAAAAAAACACGTAGTATGTCACTACGTTTGTGTTTGTTGGCCGACAACTCCTTGCCGTTTGTATGGAAGACAAAATCCAGGCACACGCCTTTGGACAAAAGTCTGAGGTTTTGTCTGCGGAAAATCCGATCGTGTGTACGAGGCTTTAGAAGCCACACTAGTAGACAACAGGAGAACCAGAGCTTTTCCGATCTCATCAGCATTCCTTTCACATACATCTGCTATAAGAGTCCCACACTGGGACTGCAGGGAACAAAATGTTGCATTTATTATTATTCACACTGCAGCCTGTAAAGCAGTGCATCCACGATCAGCAGTTCACAGGTGCAATGTCAGGCTCCTGCAGACCCTCAGTAACATTGAGTGCCTGTGCCTCCTGTATGGGCAGACAATTAATGGAACTGTGGGAAGAATCAAAGAACTACAACAGTGCTCACCAGTGTCCTCGCTGTTCATTGAGAACTACAAGCCCTCTGCCACGGTGACAGACGAGACTTGTAGTTCAATTATACAGAGATCTTTGCGAATAAATGAGGTGGCTGTGTGAGCAGAGCCCCGCACAGCCACGCTGTTTTAAAATTGTGACAGTGGGTGTGGAGCGAGGATCCTCCACCTGCCATCAAAATGAGGAATTGGGGGGTGCTGCTTCATTAACACGTTTACACCCTGAATACAGGTGCAACATGGTATTAACGGTTAAGTTATCCTTTAATTTTAGCAAAAAACATTCTAACCCAAATTCCAACATTATAATATCAGGATAAAGACCTAATGGTTTATTGGTGCCTAATGTATACAGCATAGCCCATGAATCCCATCCTCTGTCACTATTCTGTGCTGTGAAAAAGAAGATCTCCTATATCCTATCTATATGACCTCTAGGAGTTCAAAATCAATGGAGGGACACACCTGATAAGGCAGCTGGGCTATACTGTTATGGTACCGCAAACAAATTGTTTTTAGAGCACATATGGCTATTGCTGAATCATACAAGACACAGTGCTTCTAAAATATAAAACAAAAAACTTTGGTCCGTAGCCACAATGATGCATTCCAAACTGGGTTCATATAAACATACTTTAAAACTTATTGAAACAGGGGAAAAAAAACTCTTTTATAAATTTTAGGTATAAACTTCTGTATTAACAGATAAATTCCAGAGGAAGATCCCATGTTCCACAACACAGAGCAGCAATGATGCAGTAACTGAGGAAAGTGAAGGGAAATTTTAAAAAACACAAGCGTCTAAACCATGGTAGTCTTTGGACCAGTATTAATTTTCAGTGAGTATGTTTTTTTAATTGCTGCTAAAATTTATTATTTTACTGCTGATACTCCTAGAAATGCTTTTTCTTAACCATATTCGTGTATACAACCTCACTGGAACTGGATGACAACAGCCTTGGAGGTTGCTATGAATTTCCCCAGGGTCACCGTTTTGCAGCCTGTAAAAGCACCTCTGTGTTAGCCTATGTGTCCATGGACACGTACGCTTTCACAAACATACTAGAAGAGGAGCTTTTTCAAGTGTTTTACATAGAAAGCCCAATTAGGAGAGGTGCTTTTGAAGCGTAAAAAAAAATGCCTGATGTGCCAATGACCAGAATAAATGAATATACTAGCCAATGGAATCCATTAATGCTCAAACTTGTGTGCATGCACGGCACATTTTTAAGCAGCTTTTCTCTTCCCAGGAGTTTTGGCCTTCAGAGGAATAAAGCAAACACCCAGCGTGCATGCAGCCTTAGATCTGATAGACAGCAATATGGAATGTTTTTAGGACATTGAGACGACAATTAAGCAGTTAAAGAATATATGTTTATTTCTGACCAATCGCAGGATCACCTGTAAAGTGCGGTCTTTGTCTAACCCCATTTCCACCATAGTAATTAGAATTTGCTCATTGATAGGCTCCCTCTGCCTCTCCATCTTCACATGCTGGCATTCTGCTATTAACTGAAAAATAATACATAAGAAAAAATTAATATACATTTCTGGAAAAAATTAGGAGTCTTAAGAACATATTAGTCTATTGGTAGTGAAGTAAATGAAGGTTTGGCCTTTGTAGAATTCACTCACCCTCTCAAACTCTAGATCCTGCTCTCCCTGACACATCCACTTATGTTTACAGATTTGCTCCATCGTCAGACGCCGACTCGGCTCCAAAACCAGCATGTGTCGGATAAGGTGTTCACATTCTGTGGGAGAGATTAATAGCGATAATCACAACGCATGCTTGTATTACCATCTTTATCCAGGGGAGACAATACTGCGTACTCTGAATGCGTGTATGTGTATTGGTGTGCTGATAATTCTGCAACACCTACAATCATTATACAGACTGCTACAAAGTAAAATAAAAATATATAACTAGAATAGTGTGTTATCTACACTTGTGTCCTTAGCATCTGCTGAAAATAAATCCCCTTAACCACCTTCAGACCGGACCATTTTGCTGGTAAATGACCAGAGGTCTTTTTACAATTTGGCACTGCGCTGCTTTAACTGGTAATTGCGCGGTCATGCAATGTTGTACCCAAACAAAATTTGCGTCCTTTTCTTCCCACAAATAGAGCTTTCTTTTGATGGTATTTGATTGCCTCTGCGATTTTTATTTTTTGCGATATAAACGTAAAAAGACCGCAAATTTTGAAAAAAAAATGATATTTTCTACTTTTTGTTATTAGAAAAATCCAATAAACTCAATTTTAGTCATACATTTAGGCCAAAATGTATTCAGCCACATGTCTTTGGTAAAAAAAAAGTAAATAATTGTATATTTATTGGTTTGCGCAAAAGTTGTCACATCTACAAACTAAGGTACGTTTTCTGGAATTTACGCAGCTTTTAGTTTACGACTGCCTATCTCATTTCTTGAGGTGCTAAAATGGCAGGGCAGTACAAAACCCCCCCAAATGACCCCATTTTGGAAAGTAGACACCCTAAGGAAATTGATAAGTGGCATGTTGAGCCCATTGAATATTTTATTTTTTTGCCTCAAGCGATTGAATAATGACAAAAAATAATTTTTTTTTTTTTTTTACACAAAGTTGTCACTAAATGATATATTGCTCACACATGCTATGGGCATATGTGAAATGACACCCCAAAATAAATTCTGCTGCTTCTCCTGAGTACGGGGATACCACATATGTGGGACTTTTTGGGAGCCTAGCCGCGTACGGGGCCCCGAAAACCAAGCACCGCCTTCAGGCTTTCCAAGGGCGTAAATTTTTGATTTCACTTCTCACTACCTATTAGGCCGCGTACACACGCGGGGACTGTTCGCCCAACTTTGTCCGCTGAACAGTGTTTCGGCGGACAGTCCGCCCGTGTGTGGGCTTTCAGCGGACAGTTTCAGCGAACAGTCTGCTGAACAAAGTTTTTCGGAAATTCCGAAAAACTGTCCGCTGAAACTTGGTTTCAGCGAACAGTCCCCTCGTGTGTAGGCTTGTTCGTCAAACTAAGTTCCGCGCATGCTCAGAAAGGATTTACACGCTGAAAGTTATAATGCAGTGTATAGGACGTCGTATTTTCCGTCCCGTCGTACGTGCCGTTCACGTCATCGCGCACGGTTTCAGCAAACTGTTCGTTCGTCGTGTGTGGGCAAGTCCGTCCATGCTAATTTTGAGCGGACTGTTCGCTGAAACTGTTTGACGGACAAAGTTGAGCGAACAGTCCCCGCGTGTGTACGCGGCCTTACAGTTTTGAAGGCCATAAAATGCCAAGATGGCACAAAACCCCCACAAATGACCCCATTTTAGAAAGTAGACACCCCAAGCTATTTGCTGAGAGGCATGTTGAGTCCATGGAATATTTTATATTTTGCCACAAGTTGCGGGAAAATTACAAACTTTTTTTTTTTTTCACAAAGTTGTCACTAAATGATATATTGCTCACGCATGCCATGGGCATATGTGAAATGACACCCCAAAATAAATTCTGCTGCTTCTCCTGAGTACGGGGATACCACATATGTGGGACTTTTTGGGAGCCTAGCCGCGTACGGGGCCCCGAAAACCAAGCACCGCCTTCAGGCTTTCTAAGGGCGTTACAGTTTTGAAGGCCATAAAATGCCAAGATGGCACAAACCCCCCCCCCCAAATTACCCCATTTTGGAAAGTAGACACCCCTAAATTTAGGGGTACACTAGTGAGACTAGGTAATAAATGGCGGGTGCCCTGAAACTATAAAAAAAATAACTAACCAACCAGCGTCACCTGTAACAGTTATATGGTGATCACTGGTGAAAGGGTTAACTAGGGGGCAATCAGGGGGCTTTATGCGGTAGTATATGGGGGTCCCTGGCGCTATAAAAAGCTGCGGCGAACCTAAAATACCTACCTGCCTAACTAGCGTCACCTGTGACACTAATACAGCGATCAGAAAAACGATCGCTTATTAGGCTGGGTTCACACTGGAGCGATGTGGGAACGCCACAAATCCGCGGCGGGTTCCCACATCGCATGCCTCCCGGCGGCAGTTCACACTGCCCTATGCGAACTGCTGGGAGTGTCAGTGAAATGTTAATGACACCCCCAGATCAGTTCGCATATCGCAGTGCGATCTGCAAACTCGGATCGCATGGTGTGAACACCCATGCGATCCGATTCTGCTGCGGACCAAAAAAAGGGTCCCGTGCGAGTTTGCGGTGGGTGCGGCGGGTGCGACACGAATTCAGCCATACTATCTGTATGGCTGAACTCGAATCGCACAGAGATCGGATGTGATTTGCACTGCAGTGCGGTGCGAATCACATCCGTTCTCATAAACCGCTGCAATGTGAACCCAGCCTTAGTGACACAGGCGACGGGGGGTGATCACGGGGTTAAACCTTTATTGGGGGGGTTACCTTAGAACTAAAGGGGGCTAACCCTAACTGCCCTAACAGTTATTACAGTCACAAATGACACCCGCCGGGTGATCAGGGGGTTAAACCTTTATTAGGTAATAAATGGCGGGTGCCCTGAAACTATAAAAAAATAACTAACCAACCAGCGTCACCTGTAACAGTTATATGGTGATCACTGGTGAAAGGGTTAACTAGGGGGCAATCAGGGGGCTTTATGCGGTAGTATATGGGGGTCCCTGGCGCTATAAAAAGCTGCGGTGAACCTAAATACCTACCTGCCTAACTAGCGTCACCTGTGACACTAATACAGCGATCAGAAAAATGATCGCTTATTAGGCTGGGTTCACACTGGAGCGATGCGGGAACGCCATAAATCCGCAGCGGGTTCCCGCATCGCATGCCTCCCGGCGGCAGTTCACACTGCCCTATGCGAACTGCTGGGAGTGTCAGTGAAATGTTAATGACACCCCCAGATCAGTTCGCATATCGCAGTGCGATCTGCAAACTCGGATCGCATGGTGTGAACACCCATGCGATCCGATTCTGCTGCGGGCCAAAAAAAGGGTCCCGTGCGAATTTGCGGCGGGTGCGACACGAATTCAGCCATACTATCTGTATGGCTGAACTCGAATCGCACAGAGATCGGATGTGATTTGCACTGCAGTGCGGTGCGAATCACATTCGTTCTCATAAACCGCTGCAATGTGAACCCAGCCTTAGTGACACTGGCGAGGGGGGGTGATCACGGGGTTAAACCTTTATTGGGGGGGTTAGGGAGGCACATTAGAACTAAAGGGGGCTAACCCTAACTGCCCTAACAGTTATTACAGTCACAAATGACACCAATGCAAAAAAAAAAAAAAAAGCAATTGGTGTCACTGTGACTGGGGGGGAAGGGGTAATTGGGGGGTGATCGGGGGGTAAAGGGGGGGTGTGAGTGTGCCTGGCATGTTCTACTGTGTAGTGTAGTGCTTGTGCAACTCACCGATCCTCTCTCCTCGGTGCCGGAACGAAAAATACCGACACGGAGGAGAGAATACATCACTTCCTCTCCTGTGTTTACATTACAGGAGAGGAAGTGATGTCACGGGACATTTTCATTCGTCGGGAGCGATCGCGAGGGGGTGGCCATGAATGAATGGCCGTCCCCTCGTCCGGGATCGCTCCCGAACGAATACAGACCGCCGCAGGCACCGGGCGGGGGCCCGATAGGGCCCCCGACCCGCGGGCAGGCAAGGACGTACATGTAAGCCCTTATGCCTGCCCGTGCCATTCTGTCGACGTACATCGTCGTACGGCGGTCGGCAAGTGGTTAAAGCGGTTGTATGCCCGCAAAATAATAATAATAATAATAATAAAAAAACAACCTTTAAGGGAAAGGCATAATGAGCTAGTTTGCACTGTATACTAGCTCATTATCAAATACTTACCTTAGAATGATGCCCCTGCATCGCCTCCCGATCACCGCTGAGGGAACTGACATGTTCCCTCAGCATTTCTTCTGCGTTCGCGCAAGTCTTTTTTCCAGCAAGGGGCTCTGATTTTCCGGCAGCGTACGCCAGACTTTCAATGAGCAGGTGCCGTTGATGTCAGTGGCTGCATGCAAGGTGAATATCTCCTAAACCGTACAGGTTTAGGAGATATTCATTTTAGCTACAGGCAAGCCTTATTATAGGTTTACCTGTAGGTAAAAATCACCTACTGGGGTACACAACCACAAAAAGTAAAAAAAAAAGTAAAGAAACAAATATAAACATAAAATGGTTTATGCAGATATGTAGTTACCTGTTTATTCTTCCAAAGCACTTCTGTTCGGCTACTGTTCAGCTCAGATTTAGTTCAGCAAGTCTTCAGACTCAAACAACTCTGTGACATTACCTTTGAAAACTCTACTACTATTTCCCTGGTTCAGCTTCACAACTGCCCGGATCATCTCCTTGTCCATTGGACAGTGGTGATAATGCAGATTTATTGTTCAAGGGAGCAGAGCTGGGGGGAAAACCTGCAACCTTTCTAACTATTAACCTCAAAAATACACTCAAACAATTGTACAAAAGGCAATATTTTCAATAGAGGTCGACCGATATGGGTTTTTCTCTGGCCGATGCCAATGCCAATATTTAGAAATCATGGCGGCCGATAGCCGATATATGATGCCGATTTTTTTGGGCCGATATGTTAGGCCAATTTTATTTTATTTATTTATTTTTTTCCTTTTTTTTTTTTTTATCCCCCTTGATCCAACACACCTTTCCCACTGGGGCGTTTTTCAGGCGCTTTTGGGCTAAAAATAGCGCCTGTAAAGTGCCTGCAAAATGGCCCCCCTGCAGTCTGTGTGAAAGACAGAGTGCTTTCACACTGAGGCGATGCGCTGGCAGGATCTTAAAAAAAAGTCCTGCAAGCAGCACGTTTGGAGTGGTGTATACCGCTCCTCCACCACTCCTGCCCATTGATATGAATGGGCACCACTGCCGAAGCGCATGCAATGCGATTTGGCAGCAGTGCTTCATGGGCGCATTTAACCTCTTCCTTGGCCGCTAGCTGGGTTAGATGTGCCCCACTAGCAGCCAAATAGCACCGCTAAAATGATGGAAAAGAGCCGCTAAAACTTGCGTTTTACCATCAACGCCTGCCCGCTCCAGTGTGAAAGCAGTCTTCATAAGTGATACAGAAAATTTCTTACATTTAAACATTTATTAAAGAAAACAAACCTCCAATCAGTTTACTTGTATGTATGATTTAGATAAAAAAAAAAAAATATATATATATTAAATAAAAACAGGTAGTCAAAACTTTTGGACGAAAAAAAAAAAAAATGGGCTAACTTTACTGTTTTTATTTTATTTTTATTTTTTAAATAGTGTATTTTTTCCCCAAAAAATGCATTTGAAAGACCTCTGTGCAAATGCCGTGTGACATAAAATATTGCAACAACTGCCATTTTATTCCCTAGGATCTCTGCTAAAAAAATATATATAATTTTTGGGGGGTCTAAGTGATTTTCTGGCAGAAAATACTGTATTTTTACTTGTAAGCAACAAGTGTCAGAAAAGATTTAGTCTTTAAATGGTTAAACTGAGAACTTCTACACACAGAGATGACTTCATTCATTGAAGTGTAAACATTGTATCTTTCTGTTCTTTTCTTGGCAGACTGCCCAGAGAGGAGGAAAGACTTTCTATCACAACTCTATCACAATTCTATTACAGAAGTCATTTCAAAGTCCCGCTGCAGTTCTAAATTGGCTTTTTATCAGCACAATCGGCCGATGCCGATTAATTAAAAAACGGCAAATATCGGCCGGCCGATATATCGGTCAACCTCTAATTTTCAATATACCACAAACATGGTCCTGTTTTGTCAACCTCATATCCCCTTAATTGAACATAGTAACTAGAAGACCATATTTTAACATTAACCTGGCCACACATGATACAGTCTGACAATACAATGTCCTGTAGATTTACCTACATTATGCAGAGAGCAGGTTGATTTGCTTGGATAAAAATTCAGTTTATTGTTTAGGTAGGCTTACAGTACCTACATGTTAACACACGTAAAAGCTTAGCATAACCGATTACACCATCCATTCAAGATGGATGTGGGAATGCTTCCTGCTGTGTCATTGTATTGTGACATCAGAACTCCTCTCTTGTCAGACTATACTGGTCAACGCTGTAGTTAATTGGTTACAGCTTTGATCAGAACAAGCCGGCTCATGAGAAGTCAATCAGATCAAATACTCATTAACGGGAACGGCCATAGATGGATCAGGATTCAACCAGTGCCTGTTGAATTGGCCATCTATGTCCAGCTTAAACAAGCCACCCCCCCAAGGCTTTTATAGTTATAAAGTCATGCTACCTCACTGCAATATTCCAACCTATCTCTAAGCTCTGGTGTCATCGCTTAAGATAGAAATGATGTCATCGAACCCCAAAATGTGACAGTGTTAAGCCTAGAAATAGGGAGCTCAAGACCGTAGCACTGTGACATGAGTGAGAGGTCACATGCTCTCTCAAACCTGAAGGCCTCACTCTATTAACTAGGGCTGTGGTGGTGCAAAAGTATGGTTTGATAAGTACAACTGCCTTTCTGAAGACACTGTCACTGTGAATGAATGAATGAAATACTTGTATAGCGCACAATGCGAACTGAATCGCCTCTAGGCACTGTGGCGAGCTTTGACTATCTGCTACAAGAAGAAGGTCTTGAGTTTTTTCCTAAAAGCCAGGTGATTTTCTTCCAGGCTGTGCCCTGGGAAATTTTTTTGGTAAGCATTTAAAAATATCAGGCAGCTTTGTTTAAAGCTTTATAAAAATAATTTTGCTCATGTCTGAGGTGCTGAATACAGATGCTTACTATGGTGCTGGCTATGGCTTTGTGCAATGCACATGCAGGAGGGAGGTAAACAGAGGTAACTGTCACAATGTGCAAGTATGCTAGCATACTTTTCATTATGAAAAGAGCTGCTGCTGCATCCTCTCAACCACGGTTCCTTTCTAAAGTAAATGATGACCAGTAAGTTGATCGAACAGAATTAAGCTGGGTATACACTAGTAAAATTTTGTACAAAAATTCTCAGAACATTTGAATGCCGTTCAAAAGTATTTCCAGATCACATTTGCTTTCAACATTAGATTTTTGAATGAATGGACTTTATCAAATGACAATTAGAAATTCTTACATTTCAGTAAAATTTTACAACCTATTCCTTTAAAAAAAAAATTCAACACACTGGACAAAAACAAATGTCGATTTTGACCCCACTAATGATCAGAAAAACAAATGAACATTCTTTCTTACAATGGAAAAATGTCAAATAAAATTCTACTAGTGTTTATCCATTTTTAAAAAAATCTTAGGCAGGTTAACAAGGTAAAAAAAAAAAAATCAAATTAAGGAATTCCAATGGAAAAAGCAAGTTTACATCATCAGTGATAGCTTGATTTTTATAAAAATAATAAACTTTAAAACTTTTGAGGAAAACCACACAAATATAAAAAAACTCATACCTGTGGACATAAAGAAGGGGATCCGAAATTTTCCACTCAAGACTCTGGCTCGTAGATTTTGTAATGTGCTTCCATCAAAAGGGAGAGCACCACAGACCAGAACATACAGGACCACTCCCAAGCTCTGAATGAAGGAGATACCAAAAAAAAAAAAAGAAGAAGAAGAGGTTAAAGAGAAGTGGAACCTCAAAAAACAATAGTGACTTGCCTATTTAAATCTAACCTGACACCCAAATCAATGGTTTGATTTTACAATTGTAAAGAAAGACATTCTCATGCAAATTGTGAACAATGTTTCCTCGCACCCTGGGGAGTACTACTAATATTTTAAGCAAAAGTCAGCATGAATTCATGAAAGACAGAAGTTATCCAACAAACCTGATTTCAACTTATGAAGAGGTAAATAAAGAGGGGTGGCTGTGGATGTGGTATACTTGGATTTTGCGAAAAACAGTTCCCCACACACGACTAACGTGTAAAATAAAGTCTACAGGCTTAGAAAGATCAATTTAGAAGTAGATAGAAAACTGGCTAAAAGACAGAATTCAGAGAGTAGTAGTTTATGATTCTTACTCTGAATGGTCTAAGGTTATCAGTGGTGTACCCCAAGGCTCCATGTTGGGACCCCTACTTTTTAATGTCTTTATAAATTATATAGGGTCCGAGATTAAAAGCACAATTTCATTGTTTGCAGATGACACCAAGTTATGCAGTGGAATAACGGCTTTACAGGATGTCTCCAACTTATAAGCTGACCTCAATGCTCCGTTTAATTGGGTATACCTTACAAAAGAGCTATACAAGCGCAGGAGGTGGTCGGCCAGCGTATACCCCAGTTGAAGTCTCTTTAGACGAAACGCATAGGGTTAATATGCTGGCTTGAGCCACCTCATACTGTGCTGATTTTACTGTTAAACTATTTTTATCTTTATGTGTAGTTTGGATTTTTTAACCCAATAAATTCCATCAACCGGATTTACGCTATATGTGTAGTCTTTTTTTCTCTTTTATGCCTTGAATACATATACCCATCTCTGGAGGAAATGCTTGGAGAGCTGTGTTTGCTACTACTCATTGTTGGCAAGTTCCATCTTTCCCTACACCTGTTGGTTCATTTGGATTTCCACCAGTCTACAGAGGGGGCAGTTGTATAGCTCATCCTGGCAGCCTCACTTCACGTTTTTGGTTCCATGTCTGATAGATCCACCACTGTATGGCGAGTTGGGTCTACTACTTCTGGTAAGGCACCATCTTGTTTTCCCCAAATTCCTGGAAGGTGAAGGCACTCCTGGGTGTATTTTCTTATTGTCTACACATTTACTTAAGAGACTGTTGGATATCCCTATCAACAGTGTTGTTTCAGTCGCCAGTATCCACTTTGATGTCTTATGGACTATCACATGTGTTTTTATTCTCATTTGAATCAGCAATTTTGGCTCACTTATCACATGTTTATGATTATACATGGGTTTGTTTTTCTTATTCATGTATGCTAATATGTTTTGGTAATTTCTTACAGTCGTCACTAGTCATTTTATGTCTCTTGGGCAATCACATTTCTGTTTCTATTCATATTCGAAACAGTCATTTTTTACTTTACTCATCACACGCCCATAGTATATGTTTTGTTTTTTCCATCCACACATGAATTATGCACCTGTTAGTGGGCCAATAACATTGCTAATTTTATGTCACTATATATTTTTCTGAATATACTGGCACACTGAGGTGTTTTATTCGCATATTTCATTACAGTGGTGCGATTTTTTTCTGCAATTCACTATTGCATGGAGTTGCCTACATCTATTCCATGCTCTTTACTATGAGAGACGGGTTATTAGATATTTACTATTATATAGCTCTTTTCTAAGGTATGCTATGTTTCTTTATTTTTGGCGCTACACTTATCTACATATCTGCTCACAATTAGTCTTATTGTGGTGTTGGCTGCTTATACTTGGGGTTGGCGCAGTATTTTATTATAACTATTCTGTTTAATTGGGTGACTGCCGCAAATGAGCTTTAATCTTGATAAATGTAAAGTTATGCACTTGAGGGCTAAGAATATGCATGCATCATACATTCTAGAGGGAGTACAACTGGGGGGAATCAATGGTACAGAAGGATCGGGGGGTTTTGATAGATCATACCCTCAATAATAACATGCAATGCCAAGATGCGGTTTCCAAAGCAAGCAAAATCCTTTCTTGCATGGACTCCAGAGAGAGAGAGAGAGAGAGAGAGAGATATAATTTTGCCCCTGTACAAATCATTAGTAAGACCTCATCTGGAATATGCCGTTCAGTTTTGGGCACCAGTTCACAAAAAGGATGTCGGGGAACTGGAGAAAGTGCAGAGAAGGGCAACCAAACAGATAAGAGGCATGGAGGAGCTCAGCTATGAGGAAAGATTAGAGGAACCAAATGTATTCCCTCTTGAGAAGAGGAGATTAAGGGGGGACATGATTAACATGTACAAATATATAAGTGGTCTATATAGTGAACATGGCGTTGAGTTATTTAGTTTAAGATAATCACAGAGGACAAGGGGGCAATCTACATCTAGAGGAAAGGAGATTTCATCTCCAAATACGGAAAGGTTTCTTCACAGTAAGAGCTGTGAAAATGTGATACAGACTCAAGAGGTGGTTCTGACCAGCTCAGTAGATTGCTTTTAACAACTTCAGCCGCGGAAGATTTGGCTGCTCAATGACCAGGCCATTTTTTGCGATACGGCATTGCGTCGCTTTAACTGACAATTGCGCGGTCGTGCGGCGATGTACCCAAATAATTGACGTCCTTTTTTTCCCCCATAAATAGAGCTTTTCTTTTGGTGGTATTTGATCACCTCTGCGGTTTTTATTTTTTGCGCTATAAACAAAAGAAGACAATTTTGAAAAAAAACACACAATGGGGGTTATTTACGAAAGGCAAATCCACTTTGCACTGCAAGTGCACTTGAAAGCGCACTTGCAGTGCATTTGGAAGTGCAGTCGCTCTAAATCTAAGGGGTAGATCAGAAATGAGTGGAAGCTCTGTTGATTTTATCATCCACTCATGTGAAAGCTAAAATGCTGTTTTTTATTTTCCTTGCATGTCCCCCTTCGATCTACAGCAACTTTACTTCCAAGTGCACTTTCAGTGCAAAGTGGATTTGACTTTCATAAATAACCAATATCTTTTACTTTTTGCTATAATAAAATATCATAAGTGAAAAAAAAAAAATGTTTTCCTAAGTTTAGGCAGATATGTATTATTCTACATATTTATTTATTTTTTTAACCAAAATCACAATAGGCGATATTGATTGGTTTGCGCAAAAGTTATAGCGTCTACAAAATAGGGGATAGATTTATGGCATTTTATTATAATTTGTTTTTTAATCATAATCTGCGATTATTATTGGGACTGTGATATTGCGGCAGACAAATTGGACACTTGACACATTTTTGAGACCACTGACAATTATACAGCGATCAGTGCTATAAAAATGCGCTGATTACTGTATGTCACTGGCAGGGAAGGGGTTAACACTAGGGGGCGATAAAGGGGTTAACTGCGTTCCCTAGGTGTGTTCTAACTGTAGGGGGGATGGGACTGACTAGGGGAGGAGAGAAATATATACTTAGTATGAACACACGATCTTTCTCCTCTCCTCCAAAAAAAAAAAAAACCAACGTGATTTGTGCGTTTCCCCAGCTGTAGCAAATTGGTTTATGCTTTGCTGCAGCTTTCCGCCTTCTAGATCAACTGTGGGTATAGGATTGTGTATATGGGATTGTATGGTTGTTTTCTTTTTTTTGTTTGTTTATTTTTTATTGGTTTTACTAGATGGACTTTTTTCAATCCACCTTTTTTCATGTAACTACGAGTCTAAATGCATAGTCAATAATGGTAAGGAAGTTTAGTAGTCAGTTTAAGCACAACAGGACAATAATATACCACATCAGGCAGAACTTCTTCCTCTCCCTGCATGTTCTCAGGTGCCTTCAGCGCTCTGCATCCTACAGGATAGGCCAATAGAATACAAATGGTGCCTGCATATCAGTCCCACCAGTTTTTTTTAGTTTTGCATATGATGAGGAAATAACTGAAAACTGCTATTTTTTTTTATCCCCGAATGTCTGTCCCCACTAGTTAAAGTGATACTAAACTCACACTGTTTAATTTACATTGTCCTGTCTATTTCTGTATATAAAATGATGGTTCTGTAATTATTTTAAATAAAAAAAATCGAAGTACCGTTTTCCTAATTGATATACAGCTGTCACATAACCAAGATCTTTCCCAGCCTGTCTGCAGGGAAACATAAGCAGGAGGAGAGTCTAGTCCTCTGCTGCTGGTCACATGTACAAAAAAAAAAAAAAGGCTTTGGAATACAGGGTAAAGATAAAGATTTAATATCAATAAACAGATTTTAATTGACATACAAATATACATTTATAATGAAATATTTATGATTTTTTGAAAACAACATGGTGTTGGCTTATTTCTGCTGTGCCACACCCGTTCATCCTGTGTCTTACAATAAGGGGGAGGTGATTGTGTTTAACTGGTTAGTGCGCATGGAGGAGGAGACAGTGAGTAGGCTATCATTTACCACTGTGTATACGCCCAACTGAGTGACTCTATAGTCACATGGGCTGCTCAGAAGTGATAGGGAGGAAATGCTCAGCATTGAAACTAATTTAAAACTGAGCATGTGCAGAATTGCCACCACAGCTGCAAAAATCCCTAGCTTAAATGGGGACATGAACAGAAGGTGGCGATAAGAGTTCAGCAGGATCAACCAGGTTTTTCTCAGGATACAGAAAACAAATCCCATAGAAATTGAGCACAAACAGCATGTAATACATCATTTATTGATAGTTTTTTATGATGTGGGTTTGGTGACACTTCACTAAGGCTCAGTTCACGCAGTACGCGGCACGACTTGCAGTGCCGCGACCTGCCGCGACTTGCAAAACGACTTCTGTATAGAAGTCAATGCAAGTCGCGCGAAGTCGCTGCAAAAGTAGTACAGGAACCTTTTTTCTAAGTCGGAGCGACTCGAGTCGCTCCTATTAGAACGGTTCCATAGTACAGAACGGGGAGCGACTTGTCAGGTGGCGAAGTCGCCTGGACAAGTCGCCCCTGTGTGAACCAAGCATAACAGGGACACAGCCAGTAATAAATGTACTTCCTTTTACACGGCCATGTTCCATACACTGATGCTAGTGAACTGAGCCAACCTTGGATAGATCTGCATACATACAGAGCTGATCCGAGCAACCCTGTACCTCTACATGATGTAAAATATGTGTATTTATATCCTACAATGGAGGTAGGGAAGGAGACAGGAATTAGGTCCGGTTCACACTGAGGCAGCACGACTTACAGCGCGACTGCCTCAGGCGATCCAGACTCGACCGCTGCGGCGACTTGCAAAACGACTTCTGTATAGAAGTCAATGCAAGTTGCCTCAAGTCGCCCCCAAAGTCATACAGGAACCTTTTTCTAAGTCGGAGCGACTTGTGTTGCTCCGATTAGAATGGTTCCATTGTACAGAATGGGATGCTACTTGTCAGGCGGCTAAGTCACCTAACAAGTCATCCTAGTGTGAACCAACCCTTAATGGATGAATGAATGACATTACCAAGCCCCCCCCCCCCTCCCCCACCTCTAGATATCTGAACGTTTCCTTATTTCCCCAAAAAGGGTGGGGGTTTTGCACTTTGCATGCTTGTAATTTCACCAGAAAGTGAGGGGAACAGGTGGTTCCACAACATTTTTAGTTCACTTTCCTTCAATGTCACTTTCCTCCAAAAATAACGAATTCCAGAGTAATTTACATAGTTTCACAGCACTGGAAACTGACAAACACGATGGTAACAAAGGGGTATTAAAGGCTGGTATTCAAGTGGTTAAACTTCATAACCTGCATGTTATCAGTGCTCAGCCCACACAAAAACAGGATTACAATCGAGTGATTCTGGCAAAGGTTAGCTTGGCAATGTGCTGCCACTCTATTAAAAATAACCCCTTGAACATAGACTTTGCTACTCACCCATATATCCACCTTGGGTCCTTCATACTCCTTTCCTTCAAACAGTTCTGGTGCTGCATACGGGGGACTTCCACACCAAGTTTTTAACAACTGTCCTGGAGTAAAACGATTACTGAACCCAAAATCTAGGGGAAAACAATCAAAAGTTACAACTATATTGCAATGTCCTATACATACCAGGAAATAACCATAAAAGTTCTGGTTGTATGGAATCTTCCCCTGCAGAAGTTCTACATAACCCTTTGAACTTATTGATAAACTCTATAACACACTTCCTAATTTATTAAATGGGAAATGACACAATGGGAGGCTCTTGTCCATCCATTGATGGATGAAAAATGGACTTCAATGCACCTCTATAGAAAAACAGTTGATCGTCCATTTACATTGAATCAAAGCCCTATCTTACTTCCATTAAAAAAAAAACCTTAACGGACAAAAATAGGATGTAAGTGGACAAACGGTTCGTTTTTGCACTGGTAGTGGATGTAAAAAACAAAAAACAAAAAACAAAAAAAAAAAAAAACTGATGAAACAAATGGAACGCTCTTAGGAAGGGACTATGGGGGTTATTTACTAAAGGCACTTTGCACTACAAGTGCACTTGGAAGTGCAGTCGCTGCAGATTTGAGGGGACATGCAAGTAAAAAAAAAAAAGCATTTTAGCTTGCACATGATTGGATGATAAAGTCAGCAGAGCTTCCGCCCATATCATAACTTCCCCTCAGATCTACAATGACTGCACTTCCAGTGCAAAGTGGATTTTCCTTTAGTAAATCAACCCCTATATGTATGGCATGAGTAAACGTAAAAAAAATGAAAAATTGTCCCCGTTAGGCCAGGCAGTATTGGAAGCAAAAGAGACTCCTGCATTAAGAATCCCTCATTCGACAATGTGCAAGCATGTAAACTAGGGCTGAAAAAACAAATCGATTAATTTCATAATTACTATTTTCATAATCGATTAATCGGCCAGTAACATAATGGGGTTTAAAAAAAAAAAATGAGCCCTTTTATAGTACAAAGAGAGTTTACAGTTCTACAGTAAAAAAATGAACCCCTTACAATAGTGATTATCTGTTTTTTTTGTACTATAAAAGGGCTAATTTTAGTTTTTTTTAACCCCATTATGTTACTAAATGTCTTAAACCTGGTTCACGCCTGTGTGTTTGGTGCTTTTTGCAGAAACGCACTACAGTTCATTTACATGGTTTCCTATGGGACACGTTCACATCTATGCTTTTTTCAGCCGCTGCGTATTTGGAAAGGGTCCGGGACTTTTATTTTTTTTTATGCAAAACAGTGCTTTTTTGGTTCGATATACTTCAATTTTGCAGCAATTTGTGTTTTTTTAATTTGCCCAACAACAAACTGGCCAAAAAAATGCAAAAACGCAAGTCGCAGAAAAAATCGCGTGCGCAAAAAGCAAAACACACAGCAAAAAGCACTGCAGAAACACATCAAAAGGAAGCTGCATAGGTGTGTACCGAGCCTTATGCTGGCCACACAGATAAATGTTTAGAAGAAAATATTCAGGCAAAAAATCTTTGTACATTCACTGAATGAAAGAAAGTTGTTTGAAATTTTCACTTGTTTTTAACATTCCGTTTTTAAAATGAATGTAATTTCTGAACGAAAACCACATACACTGTCTGAAAATTCCTTTGACCAAAAAGTTTTCTATTTCCAAATTTTCCCGTCACTGTGGTTGAAAATGAAAGTCGATTTGACCCAACTAACGATTAGAAAATCGAACAAACGTTCTTAAAATTACATTTTTTTTTTTTTTGAAGGAGAAACATTGTTTTGTTTTAAATTTAAAAAAAAAATGATCTCTGAGTCGGATGATATTTACCAGATTCACCCTTTAATAGTATCTCCAGTATATATCCTCCAATAGTATATCTCTTCTGTCTGTTATTCTCAGAGTGGATTCCATATTTTACTCCCTAACCATATAGTTGGTTATTTATCTTTACCACTGCATAGAGATATTTAAGAATAAAAACTTAATCGAAACAATCGGCCAACTAATCGATTATGAAAATAATATCGTTAGTTGCAGCCCTAATGGAAACACTCAAAGATTGTACAGGTCTTTGAGTCAGGCAATAAAAGCGGTCTTGATCCCCTTTTTGGAAACACTGATACCTGAACCTTTCACGATCCCTAAATTATACGAGTAACAGGGACATTTAACCTCCACAATCTTTTGTCCTGATCAAAAAACAAAAACTAAAAACCAACAGATTCCCCCATTACACAAGGCTGGGACTCAGATCCACCCCCCACCCATGAGAATACACAGCCGGCTGCTGTTCAACAGAAAGCAGATCTAATGGTCGGCTTCTGTTGACCAGAAAGAGATACGTACACAACGCAGAGTAACCAAAGAATGGAAGGGATGGTGGCAAAACTCTTTCAGAGTGCTAAAGTTCTGGTCCAGTCTGTGCTGGTGAGCTGGATGGGGAGTCTTTATTGGGGGATTTGAACGGAGAGGGTAGGCTGGGAGGGGGGGATGATCTGTATTGGTAAGAGAGGTTAATTTGGTTGCAGACTGTAGAGTGCCTCGTGTGTTACACACGCCTGACCCTTGCACTATAGAGACAGCGCAAAAGTAGCTGTGTATGGCAACCAATCAGCTGATATCTTTTGTTTTCAATGCTTAACTGAACAAATTCCCTTCACTGTGTCTCATTTATACTCCTGCCTACTGTACTCTAAGTACATTACAGTTCTTCTGCAAGGCACGGTGAGGGGAAAAAACTATCTGATCCCCTGCTGATTTTGTATGTTTCTCCACTGTAGGTTTATTTTAACAGTGAGAGACAGAACAACAGAAAAACGCATTACAAAGTTAGAAATTGATTTACATTCTAATAAATGAAATAAGTATTTGATCCCCAAGCAAAGCATGACTTAGTACTTGGTGGAGAAACCCTTGTTGGCTTGCAGAGGTAAGACGTTTTCTTGTAGCGAGTTACCAGGTTTGCACACATCTCAGGAGGAATTTTGGTCCACGCTTATTTACAGATCTTCTAAAAATCTAAGTTTCCCTCTATACATTTTCTATAGGATAAAGGTCTGGGGAATGGCTAGGCCACTTCATGACCTTAAAGTGCTTTTGTAGACAGCATTAGGATAAAAAACCTTCTCTGTGCAGTAGATCCCCTCAGCACCCCCAATACTTACCTGAGCCCCATCTCAATCAAACAATGTTGCACGAGTCTCAGCTGTCCGGGACCTCCTCATTGGCTAAGACAGCAGTGGGACGCCACTGGCTCCCTCTGCTGTCAAAGTTAATGAGCCAAAGAGGAGAGTGAGGGAGCAGGGCCAAGCCACAGCTTTGTGTCTGAATGGACGCACAGAGCAGTGGCTAGGCTTGGGTGCCCCCATAGCAAGCCGCTTGGAGGAGGGAGGGGCCAGGAGTGCCAGCGAGGGACAAGGGAAGAGGAGGATCTGGGCTGCTCTGTGCAAAACCACTGCACAGCGCAGGTAAGTAGACCATGTTTTTATTTTTAAATTTAAAAAAAAGAGACTTTAGCATCACTTGAATGTGGTTCTTCTTGAGCCAATCCTTTGTTGCCTTGGCGGTATGTTTTGGGTCATGGTCATGCTGAAAGAGCCATCCATGAACCATCTTAAGTGTTCGGGTTGAGGGATGAAGGTTCTCATCTAAGATTTTACAATACATTGCAGCAGCCATTAGCCCCTCAATGTGGGAAAAGTCAGCCTGCAACTTTAGCAGAGAAACCGCCCCAAAACATAATGTTTCTACCTCCGTGCTTGACTGTAGGGATGGTGTTCTTAGGGTCAAAGTCAGCATTTTTCTTCCCCCCCCCCCAAACACGGCGAGTCGAGTTAATGCCAAAGAGCTCAATTCTGGTCTCATCTGACCACAGCACTTTCTCCCAATCCTTCTCCGAATCATTTAGATGAACATTGGCAAACTTCAAACGGGTCTGTACATGTGTCTTCTTGAGGAGGGAGGCCTTGCAGGTGCTGCAGGATTTCAGTCCATGGCGGAATATTGTGTTACCAATGGTTTGTTTGGAGACTATGGTCCCAACTACCTTGAGATCATTCACAAGCTCTGAGTAGCACTTTTCTCATGATCATCCTTACTGGGGAGAACTCTTGCATGGAGTCCCAAATCGAGGGCGATTGATGGTTATTTTGTATTTCTTCCATTTGCGAATAATCACTTCAACAGTTGTCTCCTCACCAAGTTTCTTGCTGATGGACCTGTAGACCATTCCAGCCTTGTGCAGGTCTACAGTCTTGTTCCTGATGTCCTTTGACAGCACTTTGATCTTGCCCATGATGGTAAGGTTTGAATGGAAGAAATAAATATTGTGGACAGGTGTCTTATACACATAATGAGTTGTCATTCTGAGCATCTTTATAAATGAACAGAACTACTCTGTGTACCACATGAGCACATACTGTAGCCTGTCTGTGGGAGCCAGAATTATTGTTAGTTGTTACGGTATTAAATATGTATTTTTCTCACTGAACTGCAACTCAATTTATAACATTATTTGTATTGTGTTTTTTTTCTGGATTTCTGGTTGATATTCTGTGTCTATCATTTAAAATACACCTATGATAAAAAAAAAAATCATAGACCCTTAATTTCTTTGTAAGTGGGCAAACTTACAAAATCTGCAAGGGATCAAATAATTATTGTCACCACTGTATATAATTACAATCTATACATAGAAACAAAAGGTTTTTATTAACATTTGCACACACTGGCAACACCATTTACTACATGCTGGTCTTTATCACATGTAAATCTAAAAATCCTAGTAAGAGTATACACTCCCTTTAACTGATTCAAGGCAATAAGTCAAAAATAAATTTTGCAGGATTTTGGCTATTTAAAGTGGTTGTAAACCCTTACACCACACTTTGACCTACAGGTAAGCCAAGATTAAGGCTTACCTGTAGGTCCAAGAAATATCTCCTAAACCTACACGGTTTAGGAGATATTTGCCGAAAGACAGGCACCACTGTCTACGGTGCATGCGCTGTAGACAGCAGCACGCAGGCGCACTGAGCGCGGCACCGTCAACGACGAAGATGCTGCGCGTCGGCTCCTGTGCGCATGCGCGGGAGTGGCGTCATCGCGGCTTCACCGAATGACATCGGCGGAGCAGCGAGACCCCACCGAGAAGATGGATGCTCCGGACTACAGGGGACAGCGGTGACTTTGCTGGCTCCTGTGTCAGGTAAGTGACACATAATGGACTACTATGTGATGCATAGTAGTCCATTATGCTTTACCTTTACAGGGAATGAAAGAGGAAGTAAACTCATCAGGGTTTACTTCCTCTTTAAGAAACACAAATAAGTGGCTAAGTTAGTGTTGATTATTAACCCAGACTACCGAATATCTGTTGGTTAAATGATTCTGGAAGAGAATCTTCCAGCTCTACAGGAAATACTGTAGTTAACATAAAATTCAATTTACACTTACAGTGCATCCGGAAAGTATTTACAGTCCCTTCACTTTTCCACATTGTTACAGCTTTATTCCAAAATGGATTAAATTAGTAATTTTCCTCAAAATTCTACAAACAATAACCCATAATGACAACATGAAAGATGTTTCTTTGAAACCTTTGCAAATTTATATAAAAAATAAAAATGTTCACAGCCTTTGCCATTACACTCAAAATTAAAGCGGGATTCCACCCTAAAGTGGAACCTCCGCTGATCGGAAACCCCCCCCCCCCTCCGGTGTCACAATTGACACCTTTCAGGGGGGAGGGGGGTGGAGATACCTGTCAAAGACAGGTATTTTCACCCACTTCCGGGCATAGACTCCCACGGGAGTCTACGCCATTTCCTGCCCTGCCGCGCTGTCTGCTGGGACACACACGGGTCCCAGTGACAGCGCGGAGATTTCCCATTGCGCTGTGCGGCTCGCGCATGCACAGTAGGGAACCGGGAAGTGAAGCCGATTCGCTTCACTTCCTGATTTCCTCACCTAGAATGGCGGCGGCAGCAGCCGAGGCACGAGCGGTCGATCGGCCTCGGCTGCCGGCATCGCTGGAACCCGGGACAGGTGAGTGTCCATTTATTAAAAGTCAGCAGCTGTAGTATTTATAGCTGCTGGCTTTTAATATTTTTTTTTTGGGCGGAATCCCTCTTTAAGCTCAGGTGTATCCTGTTTCCACTGATCGTCCTTGAGATGTGTCTACAACTTGATTGGAGTCCACCTGTGGTAAATACAGTTGATTGGACATGATTTGGAAAGCCACACACCTGTCTATATAAGGTCCCACAGCTAACAGAGCAAGTCAGAACACAAACCAAGCCATTAAGTCTAAGGAATAAGGATGAGCTCTGGTGTGTTCACATACTCCACGTGCAGAGCCCGCCAGGTTGTCTGAGCGGCGCTGCACTAATCATAGGCAGTGAGACATTGCCACGATCTCTGCAGCTGCGCATCGGGGGAATAGATCACTGCCTGTGATTAGCTCAGCGCTGCGTCGACTTCCTGGCGGGCTCTGCATGTGGAGTATGCGAACGCGCCTGAGCTCATTCTTACTAAGGAATTGTCTGTAAACCCCCAAGACAGGATTGTATCGAGGCACAGATCTGGGGAAGGTTACCTAAACATTTCTGCAGCATTTGAGGCTGCATTCACACCTGAGCGTTTTCAGCTCATAAAACGCCTGAAAAACTCCAAACAAAATCCCATTCATTTCAATGGCACCTGTTCACATCTGAGAGTTTTGTACCTAAAAACACCTGAAGCTCAAAAAAGTACATGAGCTTCTTTTTGGGCAGATTACAGGACTTTTTCTGCTTTTTACATTGGTGACCTTTTGACCTGTACAAAATTGCGGCAAAATCACGTGCCTTTCTGCCGTAAAATGAAACGCTCAGGTGTGAACGCAGCCTGAGTGCGGTAAATGGAAGATGTTTGGAACCACCAGGACTCTTCCTAGAGTGGGCCGCCCAGCCAAACTGAGCTATCAGGGAAGAAGGGCCTTAGTCAGGGAGGTGACCAAGAACCCGATGGTCATTCTGACAGAGCTCCAGCGTTTCTCTGTGGAGAGAGGAGAACATTCCAGAACAACCATCTGTACAGCACCCCACCAATCAGGCCTTTGTGGTAGAGTGGCCAGACGGAAGCCACTCCTCAGTAAAAAAAGAAACATGACAGCCCACCTGGAGTTTGCCCAAAGGCACTTGAAGGACTCCCAGACCATGAGAAACAAAATTCTCTGGTCTGATGAAACAAAGATTTTACTTTTTGGCCTGAATGACAAGCATCATGTCTGGAGGAAACCAGACACCTCATCACCTGGCCAATACCATCCCTACAGTGAAGCATGGTGGTGGCAGCATCATGCTGTGGGGATGTTTTTCAGCGTCAGGAACTGGGAGACCAGTCACGATTGAGGGAAAGATGAATGCAGCAATATACAGAGACATCCCTGATGAAAACTTGCTCCAGAGCACTAGGGACCTCCGACTAGGGTGAAGGTTCATCTTCCAACAGGACAATGACCCTAAGCACACAGCCAAGGTAACAAAGGAGTGGCTACAGGACAACTCTGAATGTGCTTTTGTGGCCCAGCCAGGTCCCAAAGGTGCTTCTACTAAGTATTGAGCAAAGGCTGTGAATACGCATGTACATGTGATCTTTTTCATTTTTAAGAAATTTACAAAGATTTCAATAAACTTCTTTCACGTTGTCGTTATGGGATATGGTTTGTAGAATTTTGAGGAAAATAATGAATTCAATCCATTTTGGAATAAGGCTGTAACATAACAAATATTGAAAAAAGTGAAGCGCTCTGAATACTTTCCGGACACACTGTATAAAGGAATCCAACAGCCGATACAAACGCAACCGTTAAAAAATGAAATCAGAATACAGATATATTAAGCAAACACCCCAAGAACTAGGCCATATAAATGTTGGGAACCTGGTTCTGCAAGTTTATGTTTAATCAGGAAACATTTGGAGCATTAAAAAGTGACATTATCTTGTGTCACATCTGTGGCTTCCATGGAATTCGGGAAAGACAAATACGAAAACAAGCAAGATATACACCAAAATGTTCTGATAATAACTCAGCCTTTCCATCCTACTCATCAGATGACTGAAATGAGCAGCTGCCAAAGAAAACAGCAGATGGGAAGATCCAAGCAATTCCTGAGCAGCTCCTGGACTTAGGATTCCCAGGATCATTTGCCTCATCTCCCTGAAATAGCATCCTCCATAAAGAAACCTGCATGGGACATGTTAATATTTCTCAATATAAAGCAATCATAATACGAATTGCTCCTATTCTGAGACATTAGCTACAAATGATTAAAGGCCTATATTGTGCAAGACATGCCCAGAAAAGGCAAACTAAGCCAAAGGAGTAGTTGCCAGTATTGCCTGTGGGCTCCCGGCACTTGACCTTTTTCCCCATTATGGACTTTTTGGCGGTGACCAGCATGGCAAAGAAGGTTTTGACTTCTTATAAGCTGCCAAGAAGTAGGAGTGGATGCAGAAAGCCGCATCCATAGAATGGATGAGACAAATGCAGGGAGAGCCTTGAGCAGCAGCTACCCAGGTACAGATTTCTCTCCAGAAAGAACAGTAAGCAGTACAAAAGAGAAATCACTAAGTGTCACTTCAATATTCCTGAGACTAGCAGTGCCCCTAGGCTCTGTTCACATATTCGCAATAGCAGCAAACTGCGGGACACCCATGCATTTCCGGTGTGTTGCCAGTCTACCTCAAAAGCACCCCAAATCCGGCACGATTTTCCCGCCATTCATTCGTTGGACGACAATTGTGGGAAAAAACGTGCAATTAGAATCGCGGGATGCCTGTTGCCCAAAAGAAGTACATGAGCTTCTTCTGGACAATGGCCGTCATGCAATTATATTGCAATTGTCGCCCCCATACTCCTACATGTGAACAGAACCTGAATGACATCACAGCGATATGTGATTAGGAGTGCCAAGGCATGTTCCCATTGTCAGGAAGTGCACTGCTATTTTTCACAAGTAATTCCAATGAAAAGTTCGATTTTTCTGGGTATTAATTAGGCACATTTTAAAATGGTTCCTATAAGATAGCAATTTTCTCTTAATTTTAGTTCAGGTTCACTTTAGAGAAAATCTACTCCTGCTGCTGTCAGATTACAATGATCAGTGGCTGCAGCCACTAAAGAGAACATTTTCCAATGATTAATGTCCATTGATCTAACAGGAACCACAAACACAGACTAAAATTTGACAGATCCCAGCTGAACAGGCTGAATTTCTATCTATGGCAAGCTTAACTCCACCATATCACCTGCACCCCAATGCACTTCTGGATCCTCTGAATATTCTAAGGAAAGAATTGTATGAAAATCCATATTAGCAGAGGGCTAGCCAGACACCCCATCAGTACTGAAGTCTGGTGATGGGTCACTCAAGCACATAGCACTGAATTGTAGAATAAGAGAGTTTTTTTGGCCCACACCTTGAAGGTTAGACCTTCAGGGGGTTCCAGCACTGTGGGGATAGAATGTGGCAAAGTCAGCATTAGGTTGTCTGCATAGTAGTCATGAAATGCTTGTTTTCAAAACTAAAATGAAAAGTGACATTTCACTAATGTTTATTAATCTCATATTAAGCTAAAGAAATGAATTTCAGTAAACCTTATGTATAAGCCTTCAGTCTCTAGAGATTCTCAGAACTGAACATCTTGTGCCAAACGCTTCCACCACCTGCACCCTCTGACTGAGCAAGGAGGATATTAGAAAAGCTTCCATTTCTATTTGACTTGAATGGGAGAAAAAAAAAGAGCAGGCAGATAGTCCAAGTCCTCGTTCACACGGGGAGATTAGCTGTGTGCCCAGCACAGGGTAGTCATTTACCAGCACAGGGATGCACAGGTGTTATGTGCATTCCCATACCGGTAATGCCACTTGTCTATTGGGACTCGTGGCTGCTTGGACACCACTCCCCCCAAACTTACCCTGTGTGTTTGGGGACCCGCGCGCACACGGATGTCAAATTGGGACACTGTGGCTGTGTCCATGTAGCCACATGTCCTAATAGACATCTATGGGACTGCCAGCATGTGGATGCACGCAACACCTGTGCATTCCCATAGCGTTAAAATATGGCCTGCACAAGGAACACAGCTAATCGCCCCATGTGAATGAGGACTTGGGCTGCTTGCTCAGAGACAGAATTGTGGCAAGGCACAGATCTGGCCAAGGTTACAAAAAAATTTCTCCTGCACTTAAGGTTCCTAAGAGCACAGTGGCCTCCATAATCCTTAAATGGAAAACGTTTGGGATGACCAGAAACCTTCCTAGAGCTGGCTGTCCGTCCAAACTGAGCTATCGGGGGAGAAGAGCCTTGGTGAGAGAGGTAAAGAAGAACCCAAAGATCACTGTGGCTGAGCTCCAGATGCAGTCGGGAGATGGGAGAAAGTTGTAGAAAGTCAACTATTACTGCAGACCTCCACCAGTCATGGCTTTATGGCAGAGTGGCCCGACGAAAAAAAAAAAAAAAAAAAAAAAACAACAAACACCTGAAGGACTCCAAGATGGTGAGTAATAAGATTCTCTGGTCTGATGAGACCAAGATAGAACTTTTTGGCCTTAATTATAAGCGGTATGTGTGGAGAAAACCAGGCACTGCTCAACAGTGAAGCATGGTGATGGCAGCATAATGCTGTGGGGGTGTTTTTCAGCTGCAGGGACAGGGTGACTGGTTGCAATCGAGAGAAAGATGAATGCGGCCATGTACAGAGATATCCTGGACGAAAACCTGCTCCAGAGTGCTCAGGACCTCAGACTGGGCCGAAGGTTCACCTTTCAGCAAGACAATGACCCTAAGCACACAGCTAAAATAATGGAGTGGCTTCACAACAACTCCGTGACTGTTCTTGAATGGCCCAGAGCCCTGACTTAAACCCAATTGAGCATCTCTGGAGAGACCTAAAAATGGCTGTCCACCAACGTTTACCATTTAACCTGACAGAACTGGAGAGGATCTGCAAGGAGGAATGGCAGAATATCCCCAAATCCAGGTGTGAAAAACTTGTTGCCTCTTTCTCAAAGAGACTCATGGCTGTATTAGATCAAAAGGGGCTTCTACTAAATACTGAGAAAAACGGTCTGTATACTTAGGACCATGTGATATTTCAGTTTTTATTTTTTAATAAATCTGCAAAAATATAAAAAAATTCTGTGTACTTCTGTCAATATGGGGTGCTGTGTGTACATTAATGAGGGAAAAAAATTAACTTAAATGATTTCAACAAATGGCTGCAATATAACAAAGAGTGAAAAAATTAAGGGGGTCCGAATACTTTCTGTCCGAATATATATTTTCCTGCAGTTTGGCAACTGCCTGGCCTTGCAGGATGTATGGACACACAATTGACTGGGAGGCTGCAGGATCCTGGCATTGCACCCGTGATCTGCTGATTGCAGTGCAAAAAAATAATAAATGCACATTTTTACCTGCAAAATAGATGTGCGTTATTTTATACGCACTTATTTAAAAGTATACAGTGTGCATGTGGCCTTAAAGCTGGCCGCAGAATATTTTTATCTTTTTTTCTTATTCAGCCAGAATTCCTCTCTTCATCAGGACATCATATTCTGACAGTAGGAACTGTGCTTGTTAGAATACAATGATTAGTAGCTACAGCAGCTAATCGACAAATGTTTTCCAGCATGTTCCTTTGACAGAAGCTGATCAAACAAATTACTTCTATCAAGCTGGAATGGCCTTGCGCTGATTGAAATGTAGTTGGTTCCGCTAAACTGGCCAAATTTTGATCAGTCTATGGCCAACTTAAGTGCTCTAGCTTAAGCATGCACAGGACTAAGTTTCATATTTGCGGGAAAAAAAAAAAAGAGGAAATTATGAACAAGGTCACTATATACCGACAGGTGAGGAAAGGCTGATCACGAGGACATTTTAGACAAGATTACAGAAGTTGAAAGACCATCACATTGAACTAGGAGGACAGTTAGGTTAAAGGCTGAAACTCAGGCTTCCTTCCAAAGCCAGTGCCCTTTCCTGCAGGGATGTCACCTCCACCTTGTCTTCCTCAGCTCCTGGCTGTATAAAACCAACTGCACAAAAATACAGTGCATAATAGCCAAGTTCAAGAACTACACAAGACCGGAAACTCTTACTTTAAAGTGAATTTGTACTCCATTTTAAAAACTTTTATAATTAGGACCTGCCTAATAGCTGACAGGAAAATATGCCGCCATTTCCTTTCTCTGCAAGAAAAACTTCTTCTGTGCCTTTATCTCAGACAGTCACCTTGTTACTGGTGTCTGATGTTCACTGCTTTCCAGGCTAAACCCTGAACACTGCCATTTCAGTGTCCAATAAGATTGTCTCAATGGGCAGCATGGGCATTATTGGACAGGAGAATGATAGCCAGTATACAGATATATGAAAGAATTAGGTACACCCCCTCCTTGACCTTTTCAACATATTAAAAAAACTGGTAAATAGAGCTTCATGCAAACACTGCCCACATATATAGGTGATATATTTGAATAAAAACAAAAGGGATTTTTTCCTTTTCAATCAATAACTTAACAAAAAAAAAATCAATAAATGTAATAAGTACATTCTAGAAAAAGTAGACCCTTTGCCTTAGAAGCTGGTTTTGCCCTCTATACCAGATAGGTCTTCAAGAAAGCATTAGGCATAGATGCCCGCCAGACTTTGACAATGTCTTTGTAAAATTTTTGACCTTTAAGCAAAATGTTTTAAATTTCAAGAGGTTTGTGGGTTTCCCTGCTTGAACTGACACTTTTACCTACCCCTACATTTTAATGCAAATCAAATCAGGCCTTTGACTAGGCCATATGTAACCCTCTATTGCTAATTGGAGCCTTCAGATTTGAACCTTGCATGTTTATGCAAAAGACTAATTCAGAGAAAATCCTTTAATGTACGATCAGATTAATAACAAAATATAAATGATTAAAACTTGGACAAGCTGATTTTGGTTATTATCATTCCAATGTGAAGAAGTAGACATCCAATCATTTGAAATCATGGTATGGACCATCAATGATCACCCAAGTGATGGCTTAGGAGACTGTACTGCTGAAATATGGCAAAAAAAAAAAAACACACACTGAGATACACTGCAACAGCAGCCACATTACCAAACAAAAAAGCAAAAGCAGCGGACATTCGTGAGTACACAGATTGGGGTGATTTTTAAAATGTATAGGTTTTCGATTTGCCTTTTTTATCTGCTTACCAGCAATCTTAATGTTAAGATTTACATCGAGCAACAAATTCTCAGCCTTCAGATCTCGGTGCACAATGTTCCTACAGTGACAAAACTGAACCGCGGCAACAATTTGCTTAAACTTCTTGCGTGCTTCTTTCTCTGCCATGCGCCCATGGGCCACCAGGTGATCTATGAGGGGGGAAAATAAAATAAAAGTCAGTTCTGGAGCCTATAAAATCTAGCACAAGTGAAGGAGACATATTACTCGTTACCCAGACTGCCGGTTCATACATTTGATTAACACACTTGGATAACAGGTTTTTGTGTGTGAATTAGATCCACATAAAGCATGTTCTGAATACAGTTACCCAATGACCCTGCATGATATAGGTATGCCAGTAATAAATTAGTTGGTGGTCCTGCTGTCCAAAGATTGATAGCATTGTGGCAAAGTTATTCCTCATGCTTGTACAAGTTACTTATACCTGCCTCAGTGCCCACCACCAAAAACACATACTGGCACAATAGTTTGGTCCCATCTTCCATAAACCTTGACTTCATTGGTACATTTTAATGCACATTAAAACATAAAAATGCACAAAAGCCATGCTAAAGTATATCAAACCAGATCAAAAAGTACTTTAAAACACACTAGATTTAAAAATGTTATCGTTTAAAAGTAGTGTTATTTACTATTTAGGGCTGTGTTATGCCAGAAGTTTGGCCAGCAAAAGACCAATGAGAGCTTTTCATCGGAAAACACAACCATGTGTAGGCTCCATCGGAATTTAGCTGGCCCACTTCACGCCAGCAAAAATTTGAAAGCATGTTCTCAATTTTCCAGACGGAAAAACTTTCTATCGGAAATTCCGATCGTGTGTATGCAATTCCGATGCACAAAAACTCACGCATGCGCAGATTCAACTGCGAGATGGAAGATATTGGCTACTGGCTATTGAACGTCCCTTTTCTAGTCCGTTATACGTGTTATACGTCACCGCGTTCTTGACGGTCGGAATTTGGTGTGACCGTGTGTAAGCAAGACAGCTTGAGTGGAATTTAGTCGGGAAAACCATCAGACCTTTTTCCTAACGGACTTCCGATCATGAGTACACAGCATTAGAGATATGCAGAAAATCTGAGAAAATGGATGTCTCTGTATGGGAGATTCATGTATGATACATACAACACTTATCACAAGCTCACATAAAGCACTGGAGCCAAAACCATAGCATGCAGTCACAATGCATGTTAAAATGTATTCCAGTAACAAAACTTAATGTAAATGACCTACATTTCATAAAGGATACTCCAGTGCAGAAAAAAAAAAACATGATGTGCTCTCTAAGGCCTCATTCACAAAGGGGACCTAGGCCCATACAGCATGAACTCATACTGACTTCATTCAGGGCCATGCACCCACTCCTGCAAGTCTGTAAAACTTGGATGTGCGGGTGAGTCCATACTGCCTGCACGCAGCTCCAGACACAAATGTCTGATCTACTCTGTACAGGTTGGGCTTCTGTACCTGTGTGAATGAGGCCTAAATTGGTTCATATGCAAGACATTGTCTAAGTGAAAGGTTACAAATATAGTAAGCACTGCAATGTGGACCAGACGCCTTTTAGATGTTCTGTAATTTGCAGACACATGGCACATAGACCTGGCAGCTAAGCTTCATCAATCAGTTGGTCACATCTATTTATGGGTATGGTTAGTAGGAGGACATGTTAAAAGGCTGGCCATTGGCTAGCCTGTATTTGTAGGAGTTGGGGCCATATAATCCCCCTCCTTCCCTGCAAACTCATCAGCCGTTTCTGGGTTAGGATAGCAGTCGGTGTGTCATTTGCAGGTCAGGCTTAGGACGGCATCTCTGGCAGCAGCACAAACAGTCTACCATCCATTCGGCATTTCTGTGGGTCTGTATATTTCCTGGCAGTCCTTTAGCAAGGGGAGCTCAGGTCTGACGCAATGCTTTTATCCTGGTCCATACAGGTGTCAGGTTTTACCCGGGTATCGGACGGCAGGCATTTTCCAGGGAGGACGCTCCTCTCATCTCCTACTCTCCTTGGCTGGTGGCACGGCTCGGTCACTCGAGTTCCGCTACGGGTATTTCAGCAACAGTGACTGAGGTCTCGTTAAGGTAGGTTTGGGGCCAGGATGGTAGGAGTAGGGGGGAGGAGGCATGCAGGTGTTTACTATCAGAGGGTAACGAGCGATGGGTTGTCAGGATCTGCAAGGGTGGCTCTGTAAGGATCTGCTACATCATATCTTACCTGCTGCGGCTTTTAGTTCCACAGCTGGTGGCCTCACTCCAGCATCATGTCCTGCCACATCACGCATATTCAACACCATGTCAGCGCTTGGTCAGGCATGCTCAGTGTTGGCGTTTTTTATTATTTATCCAGTCACCATAGTCTGTAACATTGTATGAATCTCCTTTCATTGCTTGATTTTTTTTTTCCTTACAAATACAGTGTGGTTATGGCATGTCCTGGGGATTGCTCTGGGTTAGTTTGCCAGCCTCACCTGCACCAGGGTCCTTTGTTCACGGCTTTTCACCAGCATTGCTCAGGCAGACTGCTGAGTCTTTTAGTTCCACAACTTGGTGGCCATGCTTGCCCTCCGGGCTCCCACTATCACGTACGCTCAGCACCATGCCACAGGCAGATCAGGGATCACACAGACTGATTCATCCTGCCTCTTAAAAAAAAAAAACGAAAAAAAAAAAAAAACGATCGTTCGCGGTTTCTTTCGCTGCCCCTTTCATGTACCCTTCGTTCTCCCACCACAGAGCTCACGTTCACTCTGGTCAGGTGGTTTCGTTTTGTCGGCACGTCATTGTTGGGGTGCAATTTTCAGATTGTTTTTTCCATCACTTGATTCAGTGCATAAGTCAAGGTGTTGTTGCAGGGGGATTCTACACTTTTCATTCAGGAATGGCAAGGTGTGTTCTGTGTGTCTTTTCGTGCAGGGGTCATAACTAGGGGCATTACATACCAGGATCTGTCATGTCTACAGATCCGTGTGGGCTGAGGTTTCATTTTTAATGATTTTAATTACAATTTTCTCGCCTGCACGTCATATATATTCCTATTTCTGCCTACCACGGTCTGTAGGTACCAAGCCCTGAGTGTTCATTTTTAATTGCCTGTCTCAGGGCTCACTTCATACTCACGCAGGGGGTCACGGTCATTAGAGTTGCTCATGCGCTGTTTCATTTCTCGTCAGCACCACTCACAATTTCATAGTCGAGGGTTAGGGTTGGTGGTTGGGCCGACTATATTTAGTTGGTTTTTCTACAGATTGGAACATGTCACATGTGTCAGAGTGATGAATTTGCCTTCATCCCTCTAATGCCAATCAGGAGCTCAGAGCACAGAAGTACTCCATCCCTAAGGAACTGGACTATTGCTCAACTACTTATTGCTGAGCTCCAAAGCAGGGGCATTCCATTTCCGGTCACAGCCAGGAAAGCGGAGTTGTTCAGACTTCTCTTTTCAAACCTATCTGAGCCACAGCCATCTACCAGTGCAGAGCATGTGTCTTTGCTTACGTCACTGACTCAGATCCACGCACTGTTAAACACACTCTCCACTTCTGTTCAGCAATTACAGGACAGGATGGATTTGACGGAGGCCCGGCCAGCCAGAGTGGAAGTTCCAGTAGCTCCCGCAGTCCCTGGGCCATCTCGATCCTCCGTAGGTAACACCAGTGTACCACTACCTCTGGCTGTATCTTCTCCGTTAACTGTACTGCCATCTGTATCTCCTGCCCATTTAATTCCTGCTAATCTGAAGAAAGACATTTTGGAAAGGAAAGATGTAAATTTGGCATCCCTGCTCATAATGTCATTGGACATTGTTGAGAACACAGCTTATGCTTGCATAGAAGGCTCGGTGGTTCTCAAAACCTGTGATCCTAGGCTTAACCGCAAGCTGAGCATTGCCAAATTTGTCCTCTTTTGGTATTTACAGGGATGTTATTTGTGCAGTCAGTCCCGGTAGAAGAGAGGAGCTGGACCTTTATCTCCACAAGGTGGTAGATCTTTCCCACAAATATGGTGGTTTCATGCTCTACGATTACCACTGGTCTTTTTCGGCTAAAGTCAATGTTACTTGGGCGCAGTTTCAGTTGGTCACATGTTGGAGCAACATTGGCAAAATTCCTACAGAACAGCCGTCAGTAAAAAATCTCCAACTTGCGCAGTCAATCATCTGCCCACACCGCCAACTGGTGTCCTAACCTGGATCATCTTGTTTCCACAGGATCCAACAGGCTGGAGCCCAGTGGTTCTTACACAGGGCCTCCTGGTCGGTTTGATAAACTGGGCAGAACCATAAATTTGTTAGGCAAGACTCAGCTGTGAAACAATTTTAACTACACGGTCTGCAATTACAACCAGTGCAGACTCCGCCATATGTGTGCAAATTGTTTCAGGGCACACCCCAAGTCCGCCTGTCCCATCAAGGAATTTAGTTCCTCATGACTTTTTCACATAGTCCTACCTTTGGAGTCATTTGAGTATGACCATTTGTTATCTGCTGTCTGTAACGCCAGGTTAGTAGATTAATTTTTTTGGGCCTTTTTTGTCTTCACCATTCAGCATGTGGAGGGTTAGCCCCATTGGTGAGGATAAAAGGTACATTTTCCAATAAATTTAATTTAATCTATGATCTGTCGGATCCTAATTCATCACCCCTACCTAGTTTAAATTTGCTCTTTCCGATCAGAGGGATTTTCATTACAATATTCCTCTGCAGACTTGGGCATTCGGCATATCTTACAGCCCGGAAAGGGCACATGGTTGTCTAAAGCATATATTTCGGATGCAAAATTGCAAAATGGCAGGAGCAATATTACTTTGCCATGAAATTGATGTTTGGCTCCAAGAGCAGTCATTGGCTCTTTAATACATTTGCCTCAGCTCTCAATTGGGTCGTCTTCTCAGATAGGGTGTGGCAAGGTCACTCATTACTTGGATGATTTTTTTTATTGTTAGAAAGCCTGGCTCAGCCTCCCAGAGACCTTGTAGCACTCACTGATTTGTTCATGGATTTTAACATCCCCTTAGCTGCCCACAAGATTTATGGGCCTTTCCATGCGATTACCTTTTTTATCACCTTAGACACTGTCTGCATGATCGCCAGTCTGCCTCAGGATAAGTTGGTCAGGATTCGAGGTATCATATGCAGTCTGGTCAGGTCCTCTGTGTGCTCCAAGAAAGACCTGCTGTCACTATTAGGCATGCTCAACTTTGCCATGAAGATTATTCCTGAGGGCAGGTCATTTGTGTCTAGGCTTTTGGCTCTCCTTCCTCTCTACCAGGACGCCGACTCAGCGGTGCAATTACAGGCCAATGCTCGGGCAGATCTGCTGATGTGGGATCAATACGACTTCATCTTCCAGAGTTTTTTTGGATGCCGCTGCCTCAGTATGTTTTTTTTAGCTGTTGTTGGGTATCAGTGGTTAGCAGGCCCTTGTCCCCCGGAGGTGTCAGACATTCCCCTGTTTGCCCAGACATGCGCACTTTTTAAAATATATCCAATAGTGGCTGCAGCTGTCGCCTGGGGTCCCACTTGGTCTGGGCATACAGTGGTTTTCTTCACCGATAACGCATCAACTGCTGAGATTATCAATAAAGGTAGATCCGGGTCTATCCTGATAATGTCTTTCATGCGCAGATTGACATGGTTGGGCCGCAGGTATAATTTTCATTTCCAAGGGGAGTTCATAAGTGGAGTCTATAATGTGGCTGCCAAAGCCTTATCTAGTTCTGATTTCCGGCGTTTCTTCCAACAGCATCCCGAAGCAGATCGGGTGGGCAAGCCGGTTCCACCTTTGGCCCTGCTGACATTGGATTAGGCGCACTCATGGTGCAGGCTTCCATCCTGGTAAATGCATCACTGTCAAGAAACACTCTGGGCGTACAAGACAGTGTGGAGGCGTTTCTGTGGCTTCACGTCCCTCTATCCCTACAACTGGGTGGGGGATGTTAAGTACATGATGCCTTTCATGGCCTGTTGTCATGACAAGTTGTCTCTGTCATTTAACACCATTAAGCTATACCTTTCAGTTATTGAGCACTTCTCACTTCACCATCCTGACAGACCATCCTTTTTTGCAGCACATCCCATCAAAGCCATGCTCCAAGGTATCCAGAAAAGGCAGGGGAAACAAAGGGTGACAGGTTTGCCTATCTCTGGTCAGTTGCTCTGTGAACTAGCAGAGTTGTTGTCCCTTTCACCTTTTGCGGTAGGTCCCAGCCTGGTCCTCAAAGCGGCTGTCTTCCTCAGTTTCTTTGGTTTCCTCAGGCCTGGGGAGGTGTCCAGAGCTGGACTTAATGCACCGGTACTCCTCAAAGGCAGTCTTACCAGGTTACCTGATCGTTTTGCACTTCAACTCCCCAACAGGAACCAGCAGTCAGGGCAGGGTTTTGTTATCAATTACTACAAAACCAACGCTGTCTAGTCGAGATCTTCGATCAGCTCTCCGCCATGTTTGTAGCAGCCCCCTTTGATAGCCCATTGCTTCCCTTCCCTACACAGGCTCTTACTTACAGTCAGTTTATCTTGCATGTTAGGATTCTGATTGCTAACTTGGGGTTGATCCCAAAACAGTTTTCAGGTCATTCTTTCAGGATTGGGGCAGCATCCAAACAGGAGGTCCCATCCCATGTCATCAAATACAAGGGACGCTGGCAATTGTCTTGTTACAGTCGGTACATTCCTGATCCCCATGTGGAGGTCAAAACGTGCTTTTTGCTACTTTGTTGGATTATTTGTCATGTGCTAAATTAAATTCACATCACTGTACCTGGTTGGTGTCTCTTTTTGCCCTCTTTTAAGCATACTCTCATGGGCAAACATGGCACACCTCAGGTCGCCATGGTTGAGGTTACGTCTCTTTCAGTATCCGGATTCTGACTACAAGTTAATAATAGACATTTAGAATCCTGAAAATGTTAATAAAGTATAGATTACTGTCAAAAGCCACAAAACTGACACTATCACTATATGCTTGCCAATGTGTCCACTCTGCAGCGATTTCCACTTTTGGATTCATAAACATGTAAAAAAATCAATAAAAAAAAAATCTTGACAGGTCCACATTCAAACCAAACCAAAATTTGCAGTTCTAAGAATTTAAACAATTCCTAATTGCTGCCAGTGGCCATCTAACCCAGGAACAAATATGCAATTGTTAGACAGGAAGCTAATGACTTCCTCAAAATTTTCCACCATAGAAAAGGGTATAAAAAAAAAAATCAATTCATAAACAAAGGTGTTTTTGTTTTTTAAACTACTTCACTAATGCCGTACATTTCATGCTATGGTGTTCTGAAGGAAACGCAACATTAGACAGTGCAGATATTATACAAAATACACAGAGCGTATCAAAATAGCTCTGTGCCTTGTGATTGAGGCCATTGCAGTGATCATCAACGTAAACAGTACTACTGTTTATATTTGGGGGCCCCCCTTCTCACAACAGAAGGATGATCTTGTGAATATTTCATTATTGAAGAGTAGACAGAAAGCAGATTTCATAATTGATACAAAACAGCGGATGATATAAGACAAGGAAATGGCAGTGAACGGGAAATGTGTTACTCCCTTTTTTCTGAATTCCTACCCTTGTGGCCCCCAGCACAGGAAGTGAAGGGAATGCTCTTCAATAGGGACACAGAAAATCAAAACCTGACAAGAGATCTAAACCAGGTCAGTGTTTGCCAAATGCTTTGGCCATCAAAGCCTATCCAAAAATATAAAAGGTCCCATACAAACACTAAAGTTGTACATATACCGCGAATCTGTAAAAAGCATGCTTATTTACTCATGTTTTATTCCGTAGAGTCTGCAATTACAGAACAGCTATTGTCCCTGGCAGAAAAACACAGTGCCTTTAAAAACTAAAAAAAAAGCAAGGAATAGTGTCAGCCCTGCCCAGTGGCCTTTTGGTAAGCTACAGAATAAATTCATATTTCTTATTGCCACAACAAAGCTGGGGAGGTGTTTTGTAGTCCATAGGAAACCATGAGATAGCTGAGTAGACCTCCTTGAGATGACATGAAATTATCGGTTCACAAGATTTCTGGCAAAACCAACCAGAATTATTTTTTTACTTACCAAACAGGACATTTCAATGGCTTGTTTATTGAGATTTTACATACATAGGAGGAAAATATGTTTGTCAATTCTTTATAGCTACCCATCATTCACATTTTCAAGATTTCAAAACAGAAGGATTTGCTAATGAGTACATATTTTCAGAAAAAAAAAATCATCTGGGTTATAGTGGACAGATCTGGAAGCTGAACAGTGTTTATACTGGTATGCGTTTCCAAAAGAACTGACATCATAAATGCGTAAATGGGTATCATCAGCTCTGTGATTGCAACAAAAACCACATAGCAAGTTACTGTATGTCCACCATTCTATTACAGAAAAATGGTTCAATATAAGGCAGGCCAAGGATATCCCATGACATCCCACACTGTCCCTGTCTATAACTCCTCAAAGTAGACAGAGTCTGAGGACAGTGATAACATAAAAGCACCTTATACCCAAATTCAAACATAACCAGTCCAAACACAGGCAACAAAGTGTGAGCTAAATACAATTTCAGGATCTCACTGCAATGCATACCACATACTGCAAATCTGAGGCACTGCAATCTGCAGTCACCTGCTATGGACTGCGGTGATATACATTCATCACATGTCAATTTTTAGCCATGAAAAACAGAGGAATTAACATCTCTACATATAAACTCCAGTTGTACGGTGAGGGGAAAAAGTATTTGATCCCTGCTGTTTGCCCATTGACAAATGATCAGTCTATAATTTTAACGATAGCTTTATTTTTAACAGTAAAAGACAGAACAAAAAAAAAAAAAAAAAAAAAGTTTGTAATTGATTTGCATTTTAACCACGTGCCCATCGGGGAATATATAAATAATAAAATTATATACACAGTGCCTTGCGAAAGTATTCGGCCCCCTTGAACTTTTCAACCTTTTGCCACATTTCAGGCTTCAAACAAAGATATAAAATTTTAATTTTTTGTGAAGAATCACCAACAAGTGGGACACAATTGTGAAGTGGAACGAAATCTATTGGATAATTTAAACTTTTTTAGCAAATAAAAAAACTGAAAAGTGGTGCGTGCAAAATTATTCGGCCCCTTTACTTTCAGTGCAGCAAACTCACTCCAGAAGTTCAGCGAGGATCTCTGAATGATCCAATGTTGTCCTAAATGACTGATGGTGATAAATAGAATCCACCTGTGTGTAATCAAGTCTCTGTATAAATGCACCTGCTCTGTGATAGTCTCAGGGTTCTGTTGAAAGCGCAGAGAGCATCATGAAGACCAAGGAACACACCAGGCAGGTCCGTAATACTGTTGTGGAGAAGTTTAAAGCCGGATTTGGATACAAAAAGATTTCCCAAGCTTTAAACATCCCAAGGAGCACTGTGCAAGCGATCATTTTGAAATAAGAGTATCAGACCACTGCAAATCTACCAAGACCTAGCCGTCCCTCTAAACTTTCAGCTCAGACAAGGAGAAGACTGATCAGAGATGCAGCCAAGAGGCCCATGATCACTCTGGATGAATTGCAGAGAACTACAGCTGAGGTGGGAGAGTCTGTCCATAGGACAACAATCAGTCGTACACTGCACAAATTGGCCTTTATGGAAGAGTGGCAAGAAGAAAGCCATTTCTCAAAGATATCCATAAAAAGTCTCGTCTAAAGTTTGCCACAAGCCACCTGGGAGACACACCAAACATGTGGAAGAAGGTGCTCTGGTCAGATGAAACCAAAATCGAAATTTTTGCCCACAATGCAAAACGATATGTTTGGCGTAAAAGCAACACAGCTCATCACCCTCAACACACCATCCCCACTGTCAAACATGGTGGTGGCAGCATCATGGTTTGGGCCTGCTTTTCTTCAGCAGGGACAGGGAAGATGGTTAAAATTGAGGGGAAGATGGATGCAGCCAAATACAGGACCATTCTGGATGAAAACCTGTTGGAGTCTGCAAAAGATCTGAAACTGGGACGGAGATTTAGCTTCCAACAAGACAATGATCCCAAACATACAGCAAAATCTACAAAGGAATGGTTCATAAATAAACGTATCCAGGTGTTAGAATGGCCAAGTCAAAGTCCTGACCTGAATTCAATTGAGAATCTGTGGAAAGAGCTGAAAACTGCTGTTCACAAATGCTCTCCATCCAACCTCACTGAGCTCGAGCTGTTTTGCAAGGAAGAATGGGCAAGAATTTCAGTCTCTCGATGTGCAAAACTGATAGAGACATACCCCAAGCGACTTGCAGCTGTAATCGCAGCAAAAGGTGGCTCTACAAAGTATTAACGCAAGGGGGCCGAATAATTTTGCACACCCCACTTTTCATTTTTTTATTAGTTAAAAAAAGTTTCAAAAATCCAATAGATTTCTTTCCACTTCACAATTGTGTCCCAGTTGTTGGGGATTCTTCACAAAAAATAAAATTTTTATATCTTTATGTTTGAAGCCTGAAATGTGGCAAAAGGTTGAAAAGTTCAAGGGGGGTGAATACTTTCGCAAGGCACTGTGTGTAATGTAATATATATTTTTAGCAGAGACCCTAGGACAGGGGTGCCCAACCAGTGGCCCGTGGAGCCCTTTGATGTGGCCCGCGACCTCCTGCTCAGATTGCAGGTTGCCTATCCGCCATGCCAGAGCATCAGTGTTGTGAATCAAGCCAGTGGTAGAGAAAGCAAGCAGCTGCAGAACAGAGCTGCATAAACCAATGCTTCCTGTATAGCACCAGCTCTTGTCATAGGCAGAGTGATACCAAATGCACTCTGATGGGACAGCAAGTTTATTACTAAAATCACAGGGTATATAGGGACATATCAGATCAGAGGGCCCAGCAATTTTACAAACACAATTTTTTGGGGGGGGAAAACTTTCATGAATTAAAAAAAAAAAAAAAAAAAAAACACCACACAGTAAAGTTAGCCCAATGTTTTTATATAATGTGACAGTAAATAGATACCTCACATGCCATGCTTTAAAATTACCCACGCTTGTGGTATGGCTCCAAACTTCAGTACTTCAAAATCTCCATAGTTCTAGTTACATAGTTAGTAAGGTTGAATAAAGACACCAGTCCATCCAGGTTAAAACTGAGCGAGTGTCTACAATTGTCCCTATCCCTGTACATTATGTCTCATTAAGATGTTCATCTATTATTATTTATTTAACCACTTTCAGACCGGACCATTTTGCTGGTAAATGACCAGAGGTCTTTTTACACTTTGGCACTGCGCTGCTTTAACTGGTAATTGCGCGGTCATGCAATGTTGTACCCAAACAAAATTTGCGTCCTTTTCTTCCCACAAATAGAGCTTTCTTTTGATGGTATTTGATTGCCTCTGCGATTTTTATTTTTTGCGATATAAACGTAAAAAGACCGCAAATTTTGAAAAAAAATGATATTTTCTACTTTTTGTTATTAGAAAAATCCAATAAACTCAATTTTAGTCATACATTTAGGCCAAAATGTATTCAGCCACATGTCTTTGGTAAAAAAAAAGTCAATAATTGTATATTTATTGGTTTGCACAAAAGTTGTCACATCTACAAACTAAGGTACGTTTTCTGGAATTTACGCAGCTTTTAGTTTACGACTGCCTATCTCATTTCTTGAGGTGCTAAAATGACAGGGCAGTACAAAACCCCCCCAAATGACCCCATTTTGGAAAGTAGACCCCCTAAGGAAATTGATAAGAGGCATGTTGAGCCCATTGAATATTTTATTTTTTTGCCTCAAGCGATTGAATAATGACAAAAAAAAAATTTTTTTTTTTTTTTTACACAAAGTTGTCACTAAATGATATATTGCTCACACATGCTATGGGCGTATGTGAAATGACACCCCAAAATAAATTCTGCTGCTTCTCCTGAGTACGGGGATACCACATATGTGGGACTTTTTGGGAGCCTAGCCGCGTACGGGGCCCCGAAAACCAAGCACCGCCTTCAGGCTTTCTAAGGGCGTAATTTTTTGAGTTCACTTCTCACTACCTATTACAGTTTTGAAGGCCATAAAATGCCAAGATGGCACAAAACCCCCACAAATGACCCCATTTTAGAAAGTAGACACCCCAAGCTATTTGCTGAGAGGCATGTTGAGTCCATGGAATATTTTATATTTTGCCACAAGTTGCGGGAAAATTACAAACTTTTTTTTTTTTTCACAAAGTTGTCACTAAATGATATATTGCTCACGCATGCCATGGGCATATGTGAAATGACACCCCAAAATAAATTCTGCTGCTTCTCCTGAGTACGGGGATACCACATATGTGGGACTTTTTGGGAGCCTAGCCGCGTACGGGGCCCCAAAAACCAAGCACCGCCTTCAGGCTTTCTAAGGGCGTTACAGTTTTGAAGGCCATAAAATGCCAAGATGGCACAAACCCCCCCCCCCCAAATGACCCCATTTTAGAAAGTAGACACCCCTAAATTTAGGGGTACACTAGTGAGACTAGGTAATAAATGGCGGGTGCCCTGAAACTATAAAAAAATAACTAACCAACCAGCGTCACCTGTAACAGTTATATGGTGATCACTGGTGAAAGGGTTAACTAGGGGGCAATCAGGGGGCTTTATGCGGTAGTATATGGGGGTCCCTGGCGCTATAAAAAGCTGCGGCGAACCTAAATACCTACCTGCCTAACTAGCGTCACCTGTGACACTAATACAGCGATCAGAAAAACGATCGCTTATTAGGCTGGGTTCACACTGGAGCGATGCGGGAACGCCACGAATGCGCGGCGGGTTCCCGCATCGCATGCCTCCCGGCGGCAGTTCACACTGCCCTATGCGAACTGCTGGGAGTGTCAGTGAAATGTTAATGACACCCCCAGATCAGTTCGCATATCGCAGTGCGATCTGCAAACTTGGATCGCATGGTGTGAACACCCATGCGATCCGATTCTGCTGCGGACCAAAAAAAGGGTCCCGTGCGAGTTTGCGGCGGGTGCGGCGGGTGCGACACGAATTCAGCCATACTATCTGTATGGCTGAACTCGAATCGCACAGAGATCGGATGTGATTTGCACTGCAGTGCGGTGCGAATCACATCCGTTCTCATAAACCGCTGCAATGTGAACCCAGCCTTAGTGACACTGGCGACGGGGGGTGATCACGGGGTTAAACCTTTATTGGGGGGGTTAGGGGGGTACCTTAGAACTAAAGGGGGCTAACCCTAACTGCCCTAACAGTTATTAGTCACAAATGACACCTGCCGGGTGATCAGGGGGTTAAACCTTTATTAGGTAATAAATGGCGGGTGCCCTGAAACTATAAAAAAATAACTAACCAACCAGCGTCACCTGTAACAGTTATATGGTGATCACTGGTGAAAGGGTTAACTAGGGGGCAATCAGGGGGCTTTATGCGGTAGTATATGGGGGTCCCTAGCGCTATAAAAAGCTGCGGCGAACCTAAATACCTACCTGCCTAACTAGCGTCACCTGTGACACTAATACGGCGATCAGAAAAATGATCGCTTATTAGGCTGGGTTCACACTGGAGCGATGCGGAAACGCCGCGAATCCGCGGCGGGTTCCCGCATCGCATGCCTCCCGGCGGCAGTTCACACTGCCCTATGCGAACTGCTGGGAGTGTCAGTGAAATGTTACTGACACCCCCAGATCAGTTCGCATATCGCAGTGCGATCTGCAAACTCGGATCGCATGGTGTGAACACCCATGCGATCCGATTCTGCTGCGGGCCAAAAAAAGGGTCCCGTGCGAATTTGCGGCGGGTGCGGCGGGTGTGGCGGGTGCGGCGGGTGCGGCGAATGGCTAAACTCGAATCGCACAGAGATCGGATGTGATTTGCACTGCAGTGCGGTGCGAATCACATTCGTTCTCATAAACCGCTGCAATGTGAACCCAGCCTTAGTGACACTGGCGACGGGGGGTGATCACGGGGTTAAACCTTTATTGGGGGGGTTAGGGGGGTACATTAGAACTAAAGGGGGCTAACCCTAACTGCCCTAACAGTTATTACAGTCACAAATGACACCAATGCAAAAAAAAAAAAAAAAATGACATTGGTGTCACTGTGACTGGGGGGGCAGGGGTAATTGGGGGGGTGATCGGGGGGTAAAGGGGGGGTGTGAGTGTGCCTGGCATGTTCTACTGTGTGTGGGATGTGTTGGTGCAACTCACTGATCCGCTCTCCTCCGTGTCGGAACGAAAAATACCGACACGGAGGAGAGAATACATCACTTCCTCTCCTGTGTTTACATTACAGGAGAGGAAGTGATGTCACCGGGGATTTCCATTCGTCGGGAGCGATCGCGAGGGGGTGGCCATGAATGAATGGCCGTCCCCTCGTCCGGGATCGCTCCCGAACGAAAACCGACCGCCGCAGGCACCGGGCGGGGGCCCGATCGGGCCCCCGACCCGCGGGAGGCAAATCACGTACATGTACGTGCTTATGCCTGCCCGTGCCATTCTGCCGACGTACATCGGCGTGAGGCGGTCGGCAAGTGGTTAAAGTACCCATATAGCGCTGTCTCCACACATACATCGCACACTCACATTGGTCCCCACCCTCAAGGAATCCAAGGTCCCCAACTCACATTCATATACTAGGGCCAATTTTTTGGACAGAAGCCAATTAACCTACCAGCATGTCTCTGGAGTGTGGGAGGAAACCGGAGTACCAAAGGGAAACCCACGCAGGCACAGGGAGAACATGCAAACTCCAGACAGGTAGTGTCGTGGTTGGAATATGAAACAAGGACCCTTTTTACTGCTAGGCGAAAGTGCTACCCACTACACCACTGTGCCGCCAAAGGCGATGCTTTAAAACCTGCTTTTAACAGGTTTAGCGTTAGAGGAGGTCTAGTACTAGAATTATTGCTCTTGCTCCAATGTTCGCTGTGATACCTCACATGTATGATTTGAACGTTGTTTACATATGCGGGAATGATCAGGTCCTCTTTAAGGAGAGATGTGGGGTCAATAAGACCTCAACATCTCTCCTACCGGCAGGAAAGGCAGAGATCAAAAAAATTCACAATCCTAGCCTTTCCTGCCGAGTTCCCGGCTTTGTTGACTTTCGCCGGGCCAGAGGTCACGTCATAACGCCATGCACGTGCCTCCCAAAGTCAAAGATTGCCAAGGACCATCTGTCCCTCAGAAATCTCTATGGCTAACTTCCACTGGCAGTGGATTCCTTCTTTGGGTCCTTAATCGTACGAGCGACCTGGGAGAAGTGCCGGAGGGCAGCGGGGGGGGCCGCCCATCAGTGCCACCTATCAGTGCCACCTATCAGTGCCCATCAGTCCCATCTATCAGTGGTACCTATCAGTGCCCCTTAGTGCCACCCATCTGTGCCACCCATCCGTGCCATCTTATCTGTGCCCATCTTTGCCCACCAGTGCAGCCTATCAGTGCCCACCAGTGCAGCCTATCAGTGCCCACCAGTGCAGCCTATCAGTGCCCACCAGTGCAGCCTATCAGTGCCCACCAGTGCAGCCTATCAGTGCCCACCAGTGCAGCCTATCAGTGCCCACCAGTGCAGCCTATTAGTGCCACCTCATCAGCGCACTTCAATGGAGAAATTTTTTTTTGATTGTTTAGCAAAAAATAAAACTCCCAGCTGTAATTAAATACCACCAAAAGAAAGCTCTATTTGTGGGAAAAAATGATAAAAATTTCATTTGGGTACAGTGTTGTATGCCCGCGCAATTGTCATTCAAAGTGCATCAGCGCTGAAAGCTGAAAATTGGCCTGGGACTGAGGGGGGTTTAAGTGCCCAGTAAGCAAGTGGTTAAACCACTTTTTCGCCGTCATTTTGCTATATGCCCAGGGTGGCAAGGTGTTAACAAACCAACCAAAAAATAACAGCTAGCTACAAGCACACCGCTTTCTCAGCTGCTACTCACACTGTTCTCTCATCGAATGGCTGAAATAGTTAATAAATACTTGTTTTTAGTGCTTTCTAATCATTTGGGAGGGTCTCCTCCTGAGGTGATTTTTAGTAAACCCTTCTGAATGCAAACACGCTTATAAACGCTGCTAAACACACGTTTTTAAATGTGGATTACTAGCTGTGATGTTCCAGCGTTCAGGAGAGGTTAAAAAAAAAAATGTCCCACGTACATGAAGCCTTAACCTGCCCTGTGTAATGGTTTAGCACAGAGAAGCCCAGATCCTCCTCTTCTTGGGTCACTCTTTGGCACTCCTGGCCCCTCCCTCCTGTCAAGTGTCCCAGAGCAAGCAGCTTGCTATGGGGGCACCTGAGCCACAGCTCCATGTGTCCATTCAGAAACTGAGCTGCAGTTCGGTCCCCCTCTCCCGATTACCTAACTCACTTTGAATGACAGCAGCAGGAGCCAATGGCTCCCAGCTGCTGTCTCAGCCAATGTTGGACCTGCTGATCGGCTTAGCGAATCACAGTACCAAGCCCTGTGTTTACTAACACAGAGCTCTCTACACACAGCAGCAATGTGGGCTGTTTTTTTTTCTCAAATTATATCAACCACATCAACCCCTTGATTGCCCCTAGATGTTACCCCCTTCCCAGTCAGTTATTAGTACAGTGATAGTATTAGCACTGATCACCATGTTAGTGTCAATGGTGATGTCAGTGTCAGTTCCTACCCAGTGTCAGATTGCCCCATCACAGTTCCACTAAGTCCCTGATCACCACCATTACTAGTAGAAAAGAAAGAAAAAAAAAAAAAAGAGAGAGAAAAATTCCAGTATAAACACACACACACCATCATTTGTAGATGCTATCATTTTCACGCAAACCAATCAATATGCACTGTGTATTGACAGTTTATTATGATTTGGGTTTAATGACACTGGGGGTTGATTTACTAAAACTGTACAAAATGCTGCAACATTTTTATTTTGTCAAAGCTTAAGCTTTACTAGTTTCAGTAAATCAACCCCTTTACCCCCAGGGGTAGGTAACCTTTGAAAGATGGAGATCTACCTGAACAACATAAAAAAGATCCCTGGGAGTCGCCACTTTTTTTTTATTTTTTGCTTTTCTGAAATTAACTAGCAGACCTAACAAAATAGCAAGGAAAATCTATGAAAATATAATAAAACAAAATGTCACTGTAAAAATATAAAAACTTAAAGAGGAGCTCCAGCCTCCTTCAGAAAAAAAAAAAAATTAAAAGTCAGCAGCTACAAATACTGTAGCTGCTGACTTTTAATATTAGGGCACTTACCTGTCCAGGGAGCACATGATGTTCACACGCCAGCCGATTTTTACGTTGGCTCTCAGGTACTGCCACGACCTTTGCCTTTTGATCTTGTCGCATCGTGGTCTCCCAGAAGTGGTGACGGGTACCTGTCAAAAACAGGTACCCGCTACCCCCTCTCCCAAATGTGGCACCAGAGGGGGGGAGGCGGCAGATAATGAAAATGACCCCTTTTGGGTGGAGCTCGGCTTTAACCTACCCAAACAGTGGCCCGTGTCAGTCAGTAGGACAGTGGACGGTGTGTGGAAAGTGTCAGTAGGGCAGAGGATGGTGTGCGTCAGTACACCAGAGGTTGGTGTCAGTAGGGCAGAGGATGGTGTGCGTCAGTACACCAGAGGTTGGTGTCAGTAGGGCAGAGGATGGTGTGCGTCAGTACACCAGAGGTTGGTGTCAGTAGGGCAGTGGACGATGACTATTTTTTTTTATTTAACTTTTTTTTTTTTTGCAATATTTTTTGTCAAAACAGATCTATTACTTTTGAGACAGAGAAATGAACGAAAGAGATTCCCCAGTCCCTTTCTCTGCAGCCTCAGCTGCGCTAGACCGTGAATGAATGGAAAGTGCTCTGTGCTAAGCAGCTTCCTGCTCATTCACAAACTAAAGCATAATGAACATAGTTTACTATGCTTCAGTTGTAAATTAACAGTTAGCGATAAGTACCAATGAGCAATTACTCTGTTCATTCAGAAAAGGAAAGGCCCGATACCAGCCCCTTCCCCCACTCTTTAACTTGATACATACCCGCAGCAGCTGGCGGGAGAGGAAATGAAGGGAGCCTGCAGAACTGCAGGGGCTGGGCACTGATGGAGATGGGCTACAGGAGCACACGGGAGCTGGGCAACAGAAACAAAAAAAGAGGAACCTGGAGATGAGGGGTGGCGTTTATCGGAACCAATTGGCTGTAATTTCCTCCCTACAGCAGCTGAAAGCCGACGGGAGGGAGAGAAGGAGAAGTTGGCTTTCAGCCGCAGTGAAGTGGAAAATATAGCCGACTAAATGCTATCCCTTCTCTCTAGATTTCAGGGTCGGTAACCAAGGGATGCGATCTCCCTGTCATCTGCCCATGATCAATGAGTAGATCATGATGGGTTGCTGACCCCTCTTCAGAGAAACACTTTCACTGCAACCAATGGTAATGGTAAACCGCTGTGTGCATGATCTGCTTCTATGGTCCTACAGCAGAACGCGGTGATGTGATGGCTATAGAAAGGAATGAGAAGTAGGGCAAGCATTACAAATTCAGTCATATTAAAAACTAATCATAGCACACTTTTCATCCATTGTTTCACAATAGGGGAACCTGGCATTTTGCTAGAATTTCCATTCTCTGGTATCTGGAATATTTTATTTTTAATAAATGATATGAACTACTTGCAAGTTGGAACTTTAGGCATGCTGTCTGATATGTGCACACCCAACATATTCAACACTTCAAACTGCAGCTGATTGTTACTTGATTCTCCAACATTATGACCTAAAAGTGATCCAATTCACTGCAACTTTTATTACCCCAACATGTGGCGAGCATTCATCCTGCACTGATGTAAAAAAAAAAAAGGAAAACACTGAATGGAGGAGCACTGGCCCTATTAATAGGGGTGGTTGCTGGAGGAATGCAAGAAAAGCAAAGTTTTTCTCTGCAGTGGGAATATTTGGATAGCCAGGAGGCGGGCGCAAGAGAGGCAAAGAGATGATTTAACAAGGAGGGTTCAGAACATGATGTTCAGCCAAGTAAATGGGGGCACTGGTATCCCCTAAGACCTTCAAAATTAGGCCACTCTGGTAGTAGTTGAATGTTTCCTTCCTAATCCCTTTTTATTGTTAATCCCCTGCAATACTGTAGCTAAAACTCCATGACTGCTATTCTATGTAACTAATTGATAAGACAACTTTGATGTAACGTTACACACTGTACTGGAACAGTGAATTGGATTCATTTTCCCTTTCTTGTAGATTTCTGTTCAACTCTCCATAGCCCCCGCCAGCAGGGAATGGGTTAAATGATGTTATGACTCCCACACACCATACATCCTGTTTACAGTGTCAGGCTGCTGCATGCATGAAGGACCCGTATCTCATTACCAGTCACGAGGCTAATTTAACCATTTCTGGACTGTCAATAACGGTGTGTGTTCTACAACATGTCTAGGCAGGAGCAAGGCTCATCAGCTGCTCTAATTTGTGCGATGGCTTCCGTATAATCCTGCTGCAGTCACCCAGAGCAACTGTCATCACAGCATGTTCACATCACACCAGTTCCCATTCTGCAGCAAATATATGGATCACAAATAAAGGATTTGGAAAGCACTCCTACTAAGGAAATCACCACCAGCAATTGGAGCTTACAGACTTTTAGGGTAGTTATTAAATTAACCTAAAAACAAAGCTTAGATTTACCAGTGAAGTGCTGCGGGTATGTATCAAGATGGAAGGGCCTGGTATCGGCCCCTTTCCTTTTCTGAATGAACAGAGTCATTGATCATTGGTACTCATCACTAGCTGTGCTCATTTACAACTGAAGCATAGTAAACCACGTTTATTATGGCTGTTTGCGAATGAACAGGAAGCTGCTCAGCACAGAGCACTTCCCATTCATTCACGGTATAGTGCAGCCGATGCTGCAGAGAAAAGGTCTGGGGAATCTCTGTCCTCCAATCATACACTGGCTCTCTTTGGTTGCTTAGCATGTGTCCTATTTGTTGTAGTAACAACAAATAAGACATGCGCTAAACAACCAAAGAGAACCAGTCTTTTGCCTGTGCAGTGCTCAGCAACAAGAGAAAACCTTGCGCAAACTCCAAGTCCTGATCTGTGGCTTACATAAGGCTGAGGACTTGGACAACCCATGTAAATGTGCTATATATCTGCACAACCAATCGAGTACCAACTCATCAGGTGGGAAAATGAGGAATAAGTCACATGATCTCCAATGTCTATCTATTTTTCTACGCTCTTTAGCAGCTGAACAAGGAAGGTAGTCTGAGATGCTGGTAAGGCCACCATTAAAAACAACCCATTGCTCTGTCCTCCGTGTACAAAACAGAGGTCCTCTTTAAAAGAAGAAATGTGCATGCATTGCGGAGATGTACTGCATGTGTTTTTTTTTTGCCTTCACATGCACTTTAAATCATCATCATCATCATCATCATCTATAATTAAAACAAGTCCTTCTCTCCTCCTCCTACCTTATCCTGCATATACCATGTGTAAAAACAATCTGTGTGTGTGTACTTGCCTATTTAAATCTGTTTCAGTCCAGTCTCATGATCCTGCAGCCACAACTGCTATGTCAGCTGCTACAGGGGAGAGGAAGGTGCTCCCATAACAGGCAGCCTATGGTTACATATGGGTGAAGTCATGGCTCCAGCAATTTACAGCAGCGATCAAGTGCTTCCTGACACAGGGGAGCAGGAGCTGCAGGATCACGTGAAGAGGACTAAAAAAAGTTATGTACACAAATCATTTTTGCACAGAGTATGCAGGATAAGTGTGGTCCGTTTTTAAGAATAGTGTCAGACTTTACTACTACTTAAGTTTAATATTAATCGCATTACTTACCAAATATCTCCCCTCCGCTGGCATATTCTGTCACAAGATAGATCATCCTTTCAGTCTCCATCACCTATAAGAGATACATCAAAGAAAGACATGATACAAATACACAGAGATGGAGCAATGAAACGGTACAATCAGCAAAATCATTTGGTTCAGCTACTTAAGGGTGAACTCCAGCATTAGATATACTTTACATAGAACTCAGGGTCTCTATCTGATCAGCGCTCACCCATTCAGAGAATGCAATGCACTCTAGCAAGGAATACAAAAGCTTCCGCTGATTGGCTGTGTGAGGTAGTGACTTCAGCCTGCCTCCCTGACTCAGCCAATCAGACCAAGCTTTGTATTCATTGCTAGAAAACATTGCTTTCTCTGAATGGCCGAGCACCGATCAGATATTGCGTTCCTGGTATAAGACAGGAAGTCTCAGTTCGAACCCAGAACATAATGCAGCATGCTGTATGTAGCCTCAGCTACTTAAAGTTTATACACACATCCAGCAGTCTCACGTTAGTAAGGGACATAGATTGTTTGGGCCAAGGTGACCCAAACAAACTATGTATAGTATGTCAAAAGCTGTAGTTCAGCTTTAAAGTGGTTGCAAACCTCAGACATGAAATATAAACTCAATCCAGAGCACCAAGTGTGATTTCTGTCCACTGCTTTATTCCTCTGCTATAAGCATTAAATCACTTCTGACAAGTTTTCCTGACACCAAGAAAAAAAATGGTGACAGGGAGGGAGCTCCAGCTGATTGACAGCCTCCGCTCTGTTCCTGTGTTCTGTGTAAAGGGGGTGCATCCCTTCCCTCCAATCAGCTCTCAGAGCTCTCCTCACTGATACAGTGCTTCATACCTCCCAACTTTTTGAGATGAGAAGAAGGGACACCCATCAGCAAATGTATGTAGTCATAGGTCCCGCCTCCTTAAATGAGAAGTCGACCAAAAAAAAAGTATTCGTTAAACCCAACAAGTGCTTTTTTTTTTACTACCAATATTCCTTTATACTGGCTTTTGACATTTACAGTGGGGCAAAAATGTATTTAGTCAGCCACCAATTATGCAAGTTCCTCCACTTAAAAAGATGAGCGAAGGCCTGTAATTGTCATCATAGGTATACCGCAACTATGAGAGACAAAATGTGGAAACAAATCCAGACAATCACGTTGTCCGATTTGGAAAGAATTTGCAAATTATGGTGGAAAATAAGTATTTGGTCAATATCAAAAGTTCATCTCAATACTTTGTTATATATCCTTTGTTGGCAATGACAGAGGTCAAACGTGTCACACACTGTTCCTGGTATGTTGGCTCATTCTTCCATGCAGATCTCCTCCAGAGCAGTGATGTTTTGGGGCTGTTGCTGAGCAACTCGGACTTTCAACTCCCTCCAAAGGTTTTCTATGGGGTTGGGATCAGGAGACTGGTTAGGCCACTCCAGGACCTTGACATGCTTCTTACAAAGCCATTCCTTCGTTGCCCGGGTGGTGTGTTTGGGATTATTGTCATGCTGAAAGACCCAGCCACTTTTCATCTTCAATGCCCTTGCTGATGGGAGGTTTGCACTCAAAATCTCACGATACATGGCCCCATTTATTCTTTCATGTACATGGATCAGTCATCATGTTCCCTTTGCAGAGAAACAGCACCAAAGCATGATGTTGCCACCCCCATGCTTCACAGTAGGTATGGTGTTCTTTGGTTGCAACTCAGCATTCTCTCTCTGTTCTCCAAACACGAAGAGTTGCGTTTCTACCAAACAGTTCTACTTTGGTTTCATCTGACCATATGATATTCTCCCAATCCTCTTCTGGGTCATCCAAATGCTCTCAAGCAAACCTCAGATGGGCCCGGACATGTACTGACTTAAGCAGGGGGACACGTCTGGCACTGCAGGATCCGAGTCCCTGGCGGCATAGTGTGTTACTGATGGTAGCCTTTGTTACGTTGGTCCCAGCTCTCTGCAGGTCATTCACTAGGTCCCCCTGTGTGGTTCTGGGATTTTTGCTCACCGTTCTTGTCATCAATTTGACCCCACAGGGTGAGATCTTGCGTGGAGCCCCAGATCGAGGGAGATTATCAGTGGCCTTGTATTTCTTCCATTTTCTAATTATTACTCCCACAGTTGATGCCTTCACACCAAGCTGCTTGCCTATAGCAGATTCAGTCTTCCCAGCCTGGTGCAGGTCTACAATTTTGTTTCTGGTGTCCTTTGACAGCTCTTTGGTCTTCACCATAGTGGAGTTTGGAGTGTGACTGTTTGAGGTTGTGAACAGGTGTCTTTTAGGCCCCTTTCACACTAACGTCCCGTTCAGGCCCGCCTGTCAGTTTTTCAGGCGGACCTGAACGGGTGCTCCATAGAGGTCTATGGAGCGTCGGATGTCAGCGGTGACATGTCCGCTGACATCCGACCCGCTCCGATCCGAAAAAGTGTGACGGAGGAAAAAGCTATTTTTCCATCCGTCTGCGGATCGGATCGGATGACGACGGGCACTGCGGTCCGTCGTCATCCGATCTCCCATAGGGGAGAGCGGCGCTGTGACAGGTCCGTCCCTGCACAGTGTGCGGAGACAGAGCTGTCATCTCCCTGCTCAGCGGGGATCGGCGGAGTGATCCCCGCTGAGCAAACGGATATCCACGGGGCGGATCAGAACTGATCCGCCCCGTGTGAAAGGACCCTTATACTGATAAGTTCAAACAGGTGCCATTAATACAGGTAATGATTGGAGGGCAGAGGAGCCAAGAAGATACAGGTGAGCCAGAAATCTTGCTTGTTTGTAGGTGACCAAATACTTATTTTACACCGTAATTTGCAAATAAATTCTTTCAAAAATCAGACAACGTGATTGTCTGGAATTGTTTCCACATTTTTTCTCTCATAGTTGAGGTATACCTATGATGACAATTACAGGCCTGTCTCATCTTTTTAGTAGGAGAACTTGCACAATTGGTGGCTAACTAAATACTTTTTTGCTCCACTCTACAAAATGCAGCAATTTAGAAATTGGATGAAAGTTTAGCAAACACCTTTTGAAAGGTAAAACATGTATTTTATATAGAGCTATATAGATCAGACCAACATGAGGGACAAATGAGGAGGAAAGAGGGACCGAGAGACATTGTTCCAAATCAAGGACAATCCCTCGAAATCAGGGAAAGTTGGAAGCTATGAGAGCATGAAAGTATTCATACCCCTTGACATTTTCCACATTTTGTCACGTTACAACCAAAAACGTAAATGTATTTTTGATTGGGATTTTGTGTGATAGACCAAAACAAAGTGGCACATAATTGTGAAGTGAAAGGAAAAAGATAAATGCAGCCCTCAAACTTTCCACTCGCCTGCTCGCATTTTGCAAGTGGAAAATGAGGTCTGGCGAGGAGCTGGGCTGCCTGGGAGCAGAGGGGTGAATGGGAGCCATTCACCCAGAGAGAGTGTGTGGAGGTACAGAAAGGAGCGGCCGGATCATCATAGCATAAGACGTGTGGAGGAAGAGGACATCCGGCTTGATCACAGAGCGGGGCTTACCCGATGTCCAGTTTTACATTACAATTGAAGTCCTCGCACCGTCACACAAAGCTCCGCCCTCCTGACCCTGCACCTGTGACAGACAGAACACCAGTCCAATGCCACGGAGCGTTCTGTCTGTCACAGGTGCGGGATCAGGAGGGCGGGGATGTGTGTGATGGCGCATGGACTTCAATTGTAGCTGTTACAGCGGGTAAACCCTACTCTGTGATTAAGCCGCATCTCCTCTTCCTCCATGCTCTCTTCTGCTATAATGATCCAGCCGCCCCCCTCTGCACAGGTGGGGCTGCACGATGGACACAGGTGAGGCTGCACGATGGACACAGGTGAGGCTGCACTGCTGAGGTTGCAATGATGGACACAGGTGAGGTTGCACTGCTGAGGTTGCAATGATGGACACAGGTGAGGTTGCACTGCTGAGGCTGCAATGATGGACACAGGTGAGGTTGCACTGCTGAGGTTGCAATGATAGACACAAGTGAGGTTGCACTGCTGAGGCTGCAATGATGGACACAGGTGAGGCTGCGTTAGTGGGCACTGGTCACGCTACGTTGATGGGCACGTGTCATAAAGTTGTTAATATTTATTTGTGTAACTTAATTCTGCATAAAACATTTAAGTGTAATTTCATGAGAAAGGAGTGTGTATAGGGGCGGGATTAGTGGCGGGGCATGGTAGGGGTTGGGTGGGGCAGCAGGTGGCGAGTAACTCTAAAGGCCTGGCTAGTAGCTCAGGACTTGAAATTTTGAGCCCTGATAAATGGGTTTTAATTTATTTTTACAAATAAATATTGTAAATATCTGAAATACTTTGTAGAACCACCTTTTGCTGCAATTGCAGCTGCAAGTATTTTTGATTATGTCTTTACCAGCTTTGCACATCTAGAGAGAGTGCAATTTTTGCCCATTCTCCTTTGCAAAATAGCTCAAGCTATGTCACATTGGATGGACAGCGTCTGAACAATTTGAAAGTCTTGCCACAGATTCTCAATTGGATTTAGGTCTGAATTTTGACTGGGCCATTCTAACACATGAATATACTGACTGGGCCATTCTAACACATGAATATGCTAAACCATTCCATTGTAGCTCTGGCTGTACGTTTAGGTTTGTTGCCCTGCTGGAAAGTGAACCTCCGCCCCAGTCTCAAGTCTTTTGCAGACTCTAGCAGGTTTTCTGCTAACATTGCCCTGTATTTGACTCCATCCATCTTCCCATCAACTCTGACCAACTTCCCTGTCCCTTCTGAAGACAAGTATCCCCACAACATGATGCTGTCATCACCATGTTTCACAGTGGGGATGGTGTGTTCAGGGTGATGCAGTGTTAGTTTTCTGCCACACATTGCGTTTTGTTTTCCGGGCAAAAAGCTAAATTTTGGTCTCATCTGATCCAAGCACCTTCTTTCATGTTTGCTGTGTCCCCTACATGGCTTCTTGCAAACTGCAATGGGGCTTTTTCTTGCCACTTTTCCATAAAGGCCAGATTTTTGGCATGCATGACTAATGCCCTGTACACACGGGTAGACATTCCGACCACAAAATCTGTAGGATTTTTCAGACGGATTTTGTCCGAACCTGGTGTTGCATACACGCGGTCGGACAAAGTTGACAGAAAATCAGTTTGTTCGGAGCATGGTGACATTCGTTGCATACGACGTGACTACGTAGAGGCTAGTAGCCAATAGGTTTAGTCTCGTAATTTGATCTGAGCATGCGTGGCACTTTGTCCAGCAAACGGAAAAAGTCAGATCGGATTTTTTTGTCGGAAAATTTTAGATCCTGCTCTCAAATTTTTTCAGTCGAAGAGCCCACACACGATCGGATTTTCCGACAATATAATCCGATCGGACCTTTTCCCTTGGAATTTCCAAATTTCTTGTGTACAGGGCATAATTGTCCTGTGGGCAGATTCTTCAAACTGAGCTGTGGATCTCTGCAGCTCCTCCAGAGTTACCATGGACCGCTTGGCTGCTTCTCTGATATATGTTCTCCTTGGCTGGCATGTCAGTTTAGGTGGATGGCCATGTCTTGGTAGGTTTGCAGTTGTGCCATACTCTTTCCAATTTCAGATGATGGCTTGAACAGTGCTCTGTGAGATGTTTAAAGCTTGGGATATTCTTTTTACAACCTAACCCTGCTTTAAAACTTCTCCACAACTTTATCCCTGACCTGTCTGCTGTGTTCCTTGGCCTTCATGATGCCGTTCGCTCACTAAGGTTTTCCAACAAACCTCTGAGGGCTTAACAGAACAGCTGCATTTATACTGAGATTAAAATTACCCAGAGGTGGACTCCATTTACTAATTAGGTGACTTCTGAAGGCAATTGGTTCCACTAGATTTTAGTTGGTGGTATCAGAGTAGGGGAATGAACACAAATGCACGCCACACTTTTCAGATATTGATTTGTAAAAAAAAAAAAAAAAACATTAATAATTTTCCTTCCACTTTACAATTATGTGCCACTTCGTGTTGGTCTATCACATAAAATCCAAATAAAATACACTTATGTTTTTGGTTGTAACAGGACAAAAGGTGCAAAATTTCAAGGGGTATGAATACTTTTTCAAGGCACTGTAACTTCAGCTCTCTGCCCCCTGCTTTTCAGAACTGAAGTCCTGTGTAAATTCTGCACTTTGAATGGCTGTGAAGGAAACATGGCTGTAAATAAACTGCTACAACTTATGTAGGAGGATTTGTTTCATTTCTTTTTATCACCTGAGGCCAGTCACTTCAATGGGTATATTTAAGAGTTTACAACCACCAAGTATTCAAAGGAGTTATGTATATAATGTATATTTTTTAAGAAAAAAAAACGTTGTCCAAATCAGGCAGCTATGGGCTACCTTGTCATTATTGGAATGAGGGGTAACTTTGCAACATGTGACCCGTCTAGGATGCAGAAGAGAGGAGGGGCTTTAATTCAAACCCTAGCAGGAGCCTTTTCTGATAGGAATCCAAATGCAATGTTCCCCACGCTCAAATTCCAGAAAACCGGCTGTTCCGTGATGCTGGGGGCTGTAATCACCATAGGCTGGAAACCGTGGATAATCAAAGGGAAGAAAATGTCATCCGCACACCAAGGATTCCTCAAAAGGGTCCAAAGCTTTATTTTGTGGTCACATGAGAGATATACAGCAATGTTTCGGCTCCAAAACATTGCTGTATATCACTCATGTGAACATGGAATAAAGCTTTGGACCCCTTCGAGGAATCCTTGGTGTGCAGATGACATTTTCTTCCCTTTGATTTTCCGATAGGAAGCCTGTTTTTTTCCCCCATTTGCGTAACACCACCACAAATCAACAGCTTTACTGGTCCGGGAGCCTGGTGGGGAGGAACCTGCACATCCAGTACAAACCAGCTAATGGGCATCCAACTACCTGGCTGAGAACTCAGACACCTAAGTATATAAAAATTGGCTTTTTGACTTGCCAATAAAACCATTTTTTTGGAGTGCGGACCGTGGATCTTTACTCCTTAACCATGGGTAATATGCAGATAGCTTCAGGTGATTGGACCCCAGAAAAAAAATAAAAGGTGCAGGAACATCTATAAGACACCTTTATAACCCTTCCTGCTGCCAGCCAGCCTCTGTTTTGTAGCAAGCAAAATAAAGATGATAAAGAACAGAGGGCAAGGGACCTGTGTAATGTATGGTACTCTAGGAAATTATTTTACTGGTAAGTCAAAAATCCTAGTTTCTTAGTTGCATAGTATAGAACACAGGATTTTTAGTGTTTAACCACTTCGATACCGGACACTTATACACCTTCCTGCCCAGACCAATTTTGAGCTTTCAGCGCTGTCACACTTTGAATGACAATTGTGCGGTCATGCTACACTTTACCAAAACAAATTTTTTATCATTTTGTTCCCACAAATAGAGCTTTCTTTTGGTAGTATTTGATTTTTATTTTCTGCTAAACAAATAAAAAAAGACAGAAAATCTTGGAAAAAAAACATTTTTTTGTTTCAGTTACAAAACTTTGTAAATAAGTAAGTTTTCTCCTTCACTGATGGGCACTGACAGGCACTGATAAGGCGGCACAGGTGGCACCAGTGAAGTGGCACTGATAGGCGACACAGATAGACACTGATAGGTGACCTAAATAGGCACTGATGGGTAACACGGATTGTCATGGATAGGTGGCACGGATTGGCATGGATGGGCGGCACGGATTGGCGGCACAGATGGGCATGGATGGGCGGCACAGATGGGCATGGATGGGCGGCACAGATGGGCATGGATGGGCGGCACAGATGGGCATGGATAGGCGGCACAGATGGGCATGGATAGGCGGCACTGAGGGGCGGCATGGATGGGCACTGAGGGGCGGCATGGATGGGCACTGAGGGGCGGCATGGATGGGCACTGAGGGGCGGCATGGATGGGCACTGATGGGCGGCATTGTAATTTAAAGTTTTGTAGGGATGGATGCCAGTGCCAAACAATAATGCATGCCAATCAGTGATACCCATTGTGGGCACTGATTGGCATCCATTATGGGCACTGATTGGCATTCATTCTGGGCACTGGCTGGCATCCCTGGTGGTCTGGTGGCGTCCCTGGTGGTCCAGTGTGGGCATCCTGGGGGGGCTGTGCTGATAATCGATCAGCACAGACCCCCCGTCAGAGGAGCAGCCGATCAGCTCTCCTCTACTCACGTCTGACAGACGCGAGTGAGGAAAAGCCGATCACCGGCTCTTCCTATTTACACTGTGATCAGCAGTGATTGGACACGGCTGATCACATGGTAAAGAGTCTCCATTGGAGACTCTTTACCGAGATCGTAGCTGCAGGGTGTCAGACTGACACCCCGCAACAACGATCACTGCGATGCATGCCCCCGGGGGCACGCAGCGGCTTAATATCCTGATCACGTCATAGGACGTCTGGTCAGGATATTACAACCACTTTGCCACCGTCATTTTGCTATATGGCGAGCGACAAGTGAACCAAAAAACAGCCTTTTGGCAGCCTTGCATATAAAAAAAAAAAAAAAAAAAAAAAAAAAAACAGGTGCCTGGTGCCAAAAAGCCCATGAAGCACTAATGATTGGAGTAGAGTGCGCCTTAACAGGTAGGGGAGGAATCCTATCATTTAGACCAGCTTTTCTCAACCTTTTACACCCCAGAGGAACCCTTGAAATTATTTTCAGGTGCCAGGGAACCCTTGCTAAGGTTAGTTCATTAGGGGGCATTAGGAAAATGCCCCACTTACAGTTGTGCTCAGAACACCACCCCAAGAGTCAGCTAAATAGATCACTGAGGTCATTCTACTGGCTCTGAAAATAGGCCAAACACCTGGAATTATGAAGGCACCATCAAATGTGCGGTCATTTATTCACAGCTCAAAGTACCTCTGGAAAACCCCAGGTTGAGAATGGCTGCTTTATGGTAAATACTTGAATGAGAACTGGTCTAATCCAACTAGCAATGGTAGAGTGAGAAGCTGGGAACCTCTTGTGAGAACCTCCAGGAAGGATTTAAAAAAAATAAAAATAAAGGAAAAGTACACTCCACCCACGCATATCGAAGTCAATATAGCGAACAAAAATTTCCTTGAGATGTTTCAGAATGGGGCACAGGAAGGGGACTCTTTACAGCCTAAGAATGCTAACTCAGACTCCCTTTACAGAGGTGATAGACAAGAAAAACAACTTGGCCAACTTGCTAGTGAGGTCAGAGAAAGGATTATCCTCAATAGGTTCAATGGGTGGCCTTTGAAGAATCAAAAGAAACAGTCACAAAAGAATGTACAGGGGGAAAATGTGTGCGACATCCCACACAAAGGCCGTAAGTAGGGAATAATTGGCCAACAGTCTCTGAAATGTATCATTCAAGGCGGAGGTTTGCCCCTTGATGACACTCAAGGCCAGATGCTGATCTAGACCAGTGTTTCTCAACCTTTTGTCAACACCCTTTAAAATGATGTACAATCTCGGGGCACCCCATTCTAAAATGTAATAAATTAAACAGTTTTACGTAACATAGCAACATCCACACATGCAGGACACCCAAACATGACGTATTCTTCCAAAGCATATACACCACCTTTGCACAATGGTACTGACTAGTATTGCAATGTTTCTCTCCCTCACTCTGCTAGTGTGACCCCATTGCTGATAGAGAGGGACAGGAGAGGGGCAAACAAAGATGGCGTGCAGACACCTGGCATTGTTCTTATCAATTGATAATGTCAGCTGTTAGGACACGGAGGGCTGGAAGGTTGTAATTGTGCACAATGAAAACCTGTGACTTTGTAACTAAAAGGCAAGCTTGGCCCACCTACTGGCTTGTACACAATTTTTAGGCATTTTGCCATGGCACGCCTGAAGAAACTTGGTTGAATAAGGCTGATCTAGACCAAGGTTTCTCAACTCCAGTCCTCAAGTACCCCCACAACAGGTCGTGTTTTCGGGCCTTACATTATTTTGCACAGGTGATTTAATCAGTTTCACTGCCTTAGTAATTACCACAGCCGTTTCATCTGAGGAAAATGCTGAAAACAAGACCTGCTGGGGGTACTTGAGGACTGGAGTTGAGAAACATTGATCTAGACCACAGTGTAAGAGGATGTATCCAATGGCAAACTAGTTAAGATGAAAGTTCCTTTAGGATGCACCAAAATTTCAGCGGCTGAAACATAGCGGCAGAAAATGGTGTTATTGGCATTTTTGCTGATAATGGCACTGAAAACGCATGTGATTTTGCCATGATTTAACTGTGCTTATGGTGCGCTTTTAATAGGTCATGTGACTCAAAGACCTTATCAAAAACGTAACACAGGTGCGTTATTGATGCATTCTAGCTTCGTAATGCATTTCAACGGAGAGGTGCGTTTTTTTAACTGCCCAAATATGCAGCTAGCAGGATTTTTAACACCACAACAAAAGCCAGATACATTTTTTATGAGCTTTTTTTTACGCCAAAAGGTGCCAATAATGGCTGACAAACTAATTTCAATCCATGATATTAAAAAGTAAATATATATATATTTTTTTATTTTTTAAACTGACCTTTTGGGTTTTAGGCCAAGTGTATTCTGCATTTTCGGTTTCGGCACAAAAATTCCCATTCGTCTAATTTCCTGCCCTCGCAACGTGTAAACTATGATGGTATACTTTGTAAAAAGTTGACTTCTTTAGACTTCACATGGGTAGAAATTACCACATTTGATAGCCCCCTTGCCTCAGAACCTGGGCTTCAACAGTCATAATATTTAAGCCAGCAATGGAGACGCAGCATGATGGCTGGTCCTTAGGAAAGAAGGTCAGGACAATTTAGCAGAGCCCATAGGGTCTGAGTACCCTGTCCTCCTGGGCCAGTTTGATTCAAAGAAAATCATCAGAATGCCCTGGGGATCCTGCAAGGTAGACAAGGAAAAGCTGTAGAGGAGGAAAGGCATAGATCAGGTGAGACAGATTCCAGAGACTCCAGAGAGTCCGCTGTAAAGGACTGAGGATTCCTGGACCTGGCAACAAGCCTGTCCGGTTTGTAGTTTGATATGGATGCTCAAAGATCACATCCAGCATTCCCAACCTGCAGAACAAAAACCAGACAGTGAAGGCTGAGAAAGTCCACCTGCCAGTCTTTCACATCCAACATTAATCCTCCAAACAGGGTGGGACATTTAAATATATATCTGCCCTATGAGGAGAGAGATGATGCAGCTGCAGAAGGGCACAGTGCTGGATCTAAAAAACAAAAACACAAGTATAAAAGGGGTGAGGGGGCAATACAAATGCTGGGACATTTTTTAATTTAAATGTTTTTGCTTTAATGCATTCTACGCATTAAGGTGAAAAATCGTTTTATGTTCAGCAAGTATGTTCAGCAAGTTTGCCATGTTTGTTATTTTAAAGCAGAGCTACAACCAAAAGGGGAACCTCCGCTCCCGCCCCCTCCCCGCTGCCACATTTGGCACCCTTCGGGGATCGGGTACTTGGTTTTGACTGAGCTGGAAGTTCGGCCCTCCTCATCCTTCCCCTGCAGCCAGACCATTTACAGAACGCAGTGTACTTCGTGCATGCACAGACTTCATTTTTTTTTTTGAAGGAGCCTGGAGATCCTCTTTAATTACAAAAAAAGGAGCATTTACAATCGCTTTAAGGTAAAAAAAAAAAAAAAAAAAAAAAAAGTTACCTTTACACCCACTTTGTCCAATCCTATTCACCCTAAAGGAGAAGTATAGTCAAACCTTTTAGGCCATTCTTCTGTGTCACAAAAGAGCAGCTAGTTCTACACTTCTGTTTTTTGGAGTCAGTGGACTTTATCCCAGGGCCGGTCCAGTCTCTGAAAAGATCTTGACCATATGGTCGTGATCCACCCAGAAACTGGCACTGACAGCTGGTTTAGCTTCTCAGTGATCCACTGAGAGCTTGTGCCAGCCGTTCCCATCTCCTCCACAGCCCAGCACTCCACTGACAGTCACAAACTCTGTGCAGGCGGAGGACTGAGAGCTGAGCGATCAGCGGTGTTTGATTGCCAAGTTCTCGGTCTTAGAGGAGGAGGAGGACAGCTGCAGCTAGGATCGGTGCTGCAGCCATCTACTGAAGTACAATTTCTTTTTTTATATTCCCCAATTTCCCTTTTAACACCAGTGTCTAATAATTAACAAATGAACACTACACAATCTAGGGTCTGTAGGTAATTAATCAGTCAAAAGAGAAATGTGGAAGCAGTTAACACTGGCCTCTTTTTGTCAAAATGCTACTTTGCCTGGCTGTGCTATTTTTGCCTACATATTTTTTGTATCTCTGATCCAGAGGTAGGAGCTAAAGAATTTATGCTAATAAAACTGTCGGTGAGCAATATCATGACAGAGCAATAGATTACTAAAGAGATAGAACAAATAGCTTTCTATGAAGCAAGTTTCACATGTAGTAAGCTGCAGCCTCTTGCAGAGATGTACTGCACATAATCGGAGCATTGTACAATCATGCAAGATTGATTGCTGCTGCTTGTGTAAATGACTCCATAGAGAGCCATGCGTTCCTTTCATTTAGCAATCAATACTACTTCTAATGCCAATGTTTTCAGCTGCAGGCTTGAGCTACTATATATTTTGTGTGCTGCACCAGTCTAATAAGTGGTTAGATCTCTCAGTACCAAGAATGTAGAATCACCTATGTAGCCTCACCCTAAGGCTGCTTAAGATTTAAATGGCTGAAAATCAACTAACTTGTGTTGCTAAAACAGAAAAAAAATATTTTATACCAAATAATTCCACCCAAAGCTGATTGTTCATGTATCACTAGCAGGCTGAACTGCTTGTGATCATCACATATCTTGTTACCCAGATATTTAAAGGATAAGTTGACCTTTTCAGGCAGAATTTCACTTTTTATAATTCGAATCATTTTCAAATGCCGTTTCTGGCCTAGCTATCCCACCTGCCTTATCCACAGGAGGTTTAAAATCTTATCAGTTTATTTGAATTTTTAAAATGATTTTCAGATTCCATCACTTCCTGTAGGCTGCCTCTCAGCCTTTACCGCCTGTAGGCTGCCTCTCAGCCGTTACCGCCTGTAGGCTGCCTCTCAGCCGTTACCGCCTGTAGGCTGCCTCTCAGCCGTTACCGCCTGTAGGCTGCCTCTCAGCCGTTACCGCCTGTAGGCTGCCTCTCAGCCGTTACCGCCTGTAGGCTGCCTCTCAGCCGTTACCGCCTGTAGGCTGCCTCTCAGCCGTTACCGCCTGTAGGCTGCCTCTCAGCCGTTACCGCCTGTAGGCTGCCTCTCAGCCGTTACCGCCTGTAGGCTGCCTCTCAGCCGTTACCGCCTGTAGGCTGCCTCTCAGCCGTTACCGCCTGTAGGCTGCCTCTCAGCCGTTACCGCCTGTAGGCTGCCTCTCAGCCGTTACCGCCTGTAGGCTGCCTCTCAGCCGTTACCGCCTGTAGGCTGCCTCTCAGCCGTTACCGCCTGTAGGCTGCCTCTCAGCCGTTACCGCCTGTAGGCTGCCTCTCAGCCGTTACGTCCTGTAGGCTGCCTCTCAGCCGTTACGTCCTGTAGGCTGCCTCTCAGCCGTTACGTCCTGTAGGCTGCCTCTCAGCCGTTACGTCCTGTAGGTTGCCTCTCAGCCGTTACGTCCTGTAGGTTGCCTCTCAGCCGTTACGTCCTGTAGGTTGCCTCTCAGCCGTTACGTCCTGTAGGTTGCCTCTCAGCCGTTACGTCCTGTAGGTTGCCTCTCAGCCGTTACGTCCTGTAGGTTGCCTCTCAGCCGTTACGTCCTGTAGGTTGCCTCTCAGCCTTTACCTCCTGTAGATTGCCTCTCAACCTTTACCTCCTGTAGATTGCCTCTCAGCCTTTACCTCCTGTAGATTGCCTCTCAGCCTTTACCTCCTGTAGATTGCCTCTCAGCCTTTACCTCCTGTAGGTCATCTCCCAGAAGCCTTTACTTCCTTGTTACATCACAGAAGAGATAGGGTGTGTCCTTCATGCTGGACCACACCCCCCTCATTATAATACCACCTTACACCCACTTCCTATACAATCTGATTGTACAATCTCCTTGAGATCCTACATCAGCTATGTAGTACAGAGGCCTGTCTGATTTGATACAAATTGAATGGATTCCATAGTTCTGGTAATGGACAGAGATACTCAGTTGTAAGGCCTCGTTCACATCTCCACGTAGCTAAATCTCACATTCCCACGTGTTTTTTTTCTTCATCAGTTTAGGCCAATATGTATTCTTCTACATATTTTTGGTAACAAAAAAAAATCCTAAGCGTATATTGATTGGTTTATGCAAAAGTTAAAGAGTCTACAAATTAGAAGATAGATTTATGGCATTTTTACTATTTCTTACTAGTAATGGCAGCAATCTGCGATTTTTACTGGGACTGCGACTCTGCGGTGGACATATTGGACACTTGACACTTTTTTGGGGACCAGTGAAATTTATACAGAAATCAGAGCTAAAAATAGCCACTGATTACTGCATAAATATCACTGGCAGGGAAGGAGTTAACACTAGGGGGGGATCAAGGCATTAAGTGTTCCCTAGGGAGCTGCTCCCAACTGTGTGGGCAGTGTACTGATTAAGGGAGGAGAGAGAGAGAGAAAGAGATCACTGTTCCTGATATCTAGGAACAGCAGATCTCCCTCTACCCCCCTGTCAGAATGGGGCTCTGTCTGTTTACTTTGACAGATCACGATTCTGGCCCTCTGAGGAACAATTGTGGGTGGCCATAGTGGCATCCGGTGTTGCGCCCCTTATCGCTTTTAAAGCGCCCATCGCACGCCTACGGCAATTCGTACAGCCGAGCCAACCTGCGGCTGGCCGGCAAGCGGTAAGATGCACATCCAAGTGTCTTTTATAAAAATCAATCCTCCCTGCTGACACCAACTGTGGAAGAGTTCCACATCCTTTCCACCCTGACAGTAAAAAAAAAACCTGTGCAGCTTAAGGTTAAACAGCTTCTCTTCCAGTCTCATTATGTGGCCCCTTATCTTACACTCAGAGACTGAATAGCTTTTTTTCCTATGCTGGGATCACCATTGAGGTATTTGTAAATCGCTATCAAGTCCCCTCACAAGCGGCTCTTCTTCAATGAGTATAAATGTATCGCTTGTCGTCGCTCTTTATAATTTAGGCCTTATTAATTTTGCTGCCCTTCTTTAGACTCCCTTCAGCTCCAGCACATCCCCCTTCTAAGGATTGGTGACCAGAACTGGATGCAATGCTTCAGATGTGGCCGGACTAGAGTTTGCATTACTTTACATTTCTCCACATTAAACCTCATTTGCCATGTAGTTACCCACTCGATTATTTTGTTCAGGTCTTTCTGTAAAGTTTCTATATCCTGATGTGAAGTTATTGCCCTGATTATTTTTCTGTTGTCCGCAAAAACTGAGGTTAAGCTAAGTATCATAGTTACATAGTAGGTGAGGTCAAACCTATGTGTGTGATTATATATGTCAGTATTACATAGTATATCCATGTATGTTGTGGTCATTCAGGTGCTTATCTAATAGTTTTTTTTTAAACCATCGATGCCCCCCGCTGAGACTACCGCCTGTGGAAGGGAATTCCACATCCTTGCCTCTCTTACAGTAAAAAAAACCCTCTACGTAGTTTAAAGGTTAAACCTCTTTTCTTATTTTAATGAGTGGCCACGAGTCTTGTTAAATTCCCTTCTGCGAAAAAGTTTTATCCCTATTGTGGGGTCACCAGTATGGTATTTATAAATGGAAATCATATCCCCTCTCAAGCGTCTCTTCTCCAGAGAGAATAAGTTCAGTGTTCGCAACTAGAGGTCGACCGTTATATCGGCCGATATTTGCAGTTTTTTAATTAATCGGCATCGGCCGATTGAGCTGATAAAAAGACTGATTTAGAACAGCGGGACTTGGAAATGACTTCTGTAATAGAAGTCAGTGTAAGTTGCCTGAGTCGTCATAGAAACGACTTTCCTCCTCTCTGGGCAGTCTGCCAAGAAAAGAACAAAATGATACAATGTTTACACTTGAATGAATGAAATCATCTCAGTGTGTAGAAGTTCTCAGTTTAACCATTTAAAGACTAAGGCCTCTTTCACACGGGGCGGATCAGTAAAGATCCGCCCCGTGATGATCCGCTCGCTCAGCGGGGATTGCTCCGTTGTCCCCGCTGAGCCGGCTGCGGACAGGGCGGTCTCCGCACACTGTGCGGGGACCGCCCTGTCAGCTCTCCGCTCTCCTCTATGGGGATCGGACGAGCACGGACCGTGTGTCCGTGTTCATCCGATCCGCTCTGCAGACGGACAGAAAAATAGGATTTTCCTCCGTCTGCAGAATCGGACAATTGCGGAGGCGGACAATAGCGGGTGTCTGCGGATGCTCATCCGCAGACACCCGCTATCCCATAGGGATGAATGTATGGCCCATCCGTTTGCGGATGAAATACGGACATACCATCCGCATGTGTGAAAGGGGCCTAAATCTTTTCTGACACTTGTTGCTTACAAGTAAAAGTCCTGTATTTTCTGCCAGAAAATCACTTAGACCCCCCATAAAGTATATATATTTTTTTAGTAGAGATCCTAGGGAATAAAATAGCGGTTGTTGTAACATTTAATGTCACACGGCATTTGCGCAGAGGTCTTTCAAATGCATTTTTTGGGGGGGAAAAAAATATACACTAAATGATTTAAAAAAAGAAAAAAAAAAAAAAAAACTTAAACAGTAAAGTTGGTCCATTTTTTTTTCTTACAAAAGTTTTGAGTACTTGTTTTTACTTTATAGGCTGCTTGCACACTGGAGTGGGCAGGCGTTGATGGTAAAATGTTGCTAGTTTTAGCAGCGCTTTACCATCATTTTAGCGGTGCTATTCGGGTGCTAGAGGGGCGCATATAATCCAGCTAGCGGCCGAAGAAGAGGTTAAATGCGCCCGTAAAGCACCGCTGCCAAATCGCATTGCATGCGCTTGGGCAGTGGTGCCCATTAATATCAATGGGCAGGAGTGGTGGAGAAGCGGTGTACACCACTCCAAACGTGCTGCTTGCAGGACTTTTTTTTTAAATTTTTTTTTTTTTAACATCCTGCCAGTGCATCGCCTCAGTGTGACAGCACTCTGTCTTTCACACAGACTGCAGGGGAGCTGTTTTGCAGGCACTTTACAGGCGCTATTTTTAGCCTAAAAAAACGCCCCAGTGGGAAAGGTGTCTGTTAGGTTTTATGAGATGAAGGGGGATAAAAAAATAAAAAAATAAATAAATAAAATCGGCCTAACATATCGGCCCAAAAAAAAAAAATCGGCATCATATATCGGCCATCGGCCGCCATGATTTCTAAATATCGGCATCGGCATCGGCCAGAGAAAAACCCATATCGGTCGACCTCTATTCGCAACCTTTCCTCATAACTAATATCCTCCAGACCCTTTATTAGCTTAGTTTCCCTTCTTTGTACTCGCTCCATTTCCAGTACATCCTTCCTGGGGACCGGTGCCCAGAACTGGACAGCATACTCTAGGTGCGGCCGGACCAGAGTCTTGTGGAGCAGAAGAATTGATTTATCTCTGGAGTTGATCCCCTTTTTAATGCATGCCAATATTCTGTTTGCTTTGTTAGGCTCAGCAATGGCATGCAATGCCAAGCTGCTGCTATCATCTACTAGGAACCTGCAGGTCCTTTTCCATCCTAGATTCCCCCAGTGTATAGATTACATTCATATTTTTGCCACCCAAATGCATCATTTTACATTTTCTACATTAAACCTCATTTGTCATGTAGCTGCCCACCCTAATCATTTGTTCAGATCTTTTTGCAAGGTTTCCACATCCTGCGGAGACGTTATTGCCCTACTTAGCTTAGCATCATCTGCAAATACAGAGATTGAACCGATTACCCCATCCTCCAGGTCATTTATCAACAAAATAAATAGGATTGGTCCTAGCACAGAACCCTGCACTACCCACCCCTGACTATTCTGAGTACTCCCCATTTATCACCACCCTCTGAACTCGCCCTTGTAGCCAGTTTTCAATTCATGTACTCACCCTGTGGTCCATGTTAACGGACCTTATTTTGTACAGTGAATGTTTATGGGGAACTGTGTTAAATGCTTTTGCAAAATCTAGATACACCATGTCTACATTCTTTATATAATTTATGAATAAATTAAACAGAATTGGTCCCAAGGCTGAACCTTGTGGCACCCCACTTACCACTCCAGACTAGTCTGCGTACACGTTATTTATCACTACCCTTTGGACACGCCCCTGTAACCAGTTTTTCATCAAACAGACCTTATAGTCCATGCCTGCTGACCTCAGCTTGTAGATTAAGTATTTATGGGTAACTGTATTGAATGCTTTTACAAAATCCAGATTTACCACATCCACAGCCCCCCGCCCCCCCAGTTCTAGATGGCAGCTCACTTCCTAATAGAATGTTAATAGATTTGTCTGGCAAGGTTGACCCTTTGTAAAAGCACGCTGATTACTACGAATGATACTGTTTTATTCAGCAAGTTCTTGGATATAGTCTCTTATCCCCTCCAATATTTTGCCTACTATTGATGTTAGGCTGACTTGCCTGTAGTTTCCAGGAATATGTCTGCATTTTTTATTTTATTTTTTTAATACTGGTACCACATTAGCGTTTCTCTAATCGGCTGGTACCATTTCTGTCAGTATGCTGCCCGGAAAGATTAGGATTGGATTATTGGTATTTTTTTTAACCAAAAATATGTAGCAGAAAACATACTGGCCTAAATGTATTAAGAAATTCATTTTTTCATCATTTTTATTAGATAAACTAAAAAAATAGTTTTTTTTCCCCAGCCTCTGTTAGCCACGAGGGTACATCCTGTGATGTGCTACTAACAATAGAGCCATGGTCAGTATACCCCTCCTTTCAATGTGTAAAAACTGAGAAGAAAGCATTTAGTACATTTACCTTCTCTGGTTCATCTGTAACCATTCTCCCTTTATCGTCTTATGTGGGAAATGTGCTCTAATTTCGCTTTTTTACTGTTAATATATATATATAAAGAATTCCTTGGGAATTTTTTTTACTCTCCTCTGCTATGTATCTCTCATAGTCTTTCTAGCTGCCCTGATTTCGTGCTTACACTTCTTATTGCATTCCTTATAGTGTTGGAATGCTGACAATGACCCCTCCACTTTATATTTTTTAACCACTTGCTTACTGGGCACTTAAACCCCCCTCAGTCCCAGACCAATTTTCAGCTTTCAGCGCTGATGCACTTTGAATGACAATTGCGCGGGCATACAACACTGTACCCAAATGAAATTTTTATCATTTTTTTCCCACAAATAGAGCTTTCTTTTGGTGGTATTTAGTTACAGCTCGGAGTTTTATTTTTTGCTAAACAAACAAAAAAAAGATGCAAAAAAAAAAAAAAAAAAAAATCATGTTTTAATAGTTTGTTATAAAATTTTGCAAACGGGTCATTTTTCTCCTTCATTGAAGTGCGCTGATTAGGCGGCACTGATGGCTGCATTGGTGGGCACTGATGGGCTGCATTGGTGGGCACTGATGGGCTGCACTGGTGGGCACTGATAGGCATAGTTAAGGCGGCACTAATAGGCACAGATAAGGCGGCACTGATGGGCAAAGATGGGCACATAAGATGGCACGGATGGGTGGCACAGATGGGTGGCACGGATGGGTGGCACGGATGGGTGGCACGGATGGGCACTGATAGGTACCACAGATAGATGGGACTGATGGGCACTGATAGGTGGCACTGATAGGTGGCACTGCTGGGCACTGATGGGCGGCACTGCTGGGCACTGATGGGCGGCACTGCTGGGCACTGATGGGCGGCACTGGGGTGCAGCACCTTTGAGGCAGATTGGGTGGCACTGTGGGTGGCACTGTGGGGTGGCACTGTGGGTGGCACTGTGGGCACTATGGGCACTATGGGCACTGACAGGGGGCACTGACGGGGGGCACTTACTTTTGCGTTTTATTTTACTTCAGGATGGCACTGCGGGAGGCAGGTGGGCACTGGCAGGTGGCAGGTGGTCCCTTGTATTGATGGCCGTGATCGGGACTGATGTCCCGATCACGGCCGCCGGTGATCGGCTTTTTTTTTTTCTCCTCGCGCTGTCAGCGCGAGGAGGAATAATAGCCGTTTACCGGCTCCGTTCTATCACATGATCAGCTGTCATTGGCTGACAGCTGATCACGTGATAAGGGGTCGGGATCGACCCCTTGCACGGATCGGTGATCAGGCGAGTCTCACGGACTCGCCGATCACAAAACGCGCCGCGCGCGCCCCTCAGGGGGCGCGCAGGCCGCTCGTATCCGGGACGACGTCAATAGACGTAGTCCCGGAAATGTAGGTCCGCGCTGATGCCGTCATTTGGCAATAGCGCGGATCTGTAGTGGTTAAAGGTAATTCTTTTACTCTCTAATAAGAATTTTTACATCACGGTCTAGTCACCCAGGTTTAACCTTCGCTCTTTTATATTTATTACCTATTGGAATGCACTGTGTGACACCTCTTTTTTTAATATGTTCCTAAAGCATTCCCATTTTTCCTCAATGTTTCTAGGATTTGGTCCCAATTGATGTCTTGTAGTATTGAGCATAGTTCAGAAAAGTTTGTTCTTTTGAAACTTAGAGTCCTTGTGCTACACCTGCCTCTTCCTATGATTTTACGCTAAATGAGATCATCCTGTGAGCGTTAGATCCCAAGTTGTCCCATAATGCCACATCCGAGATCAGACTTAGATCGTTCGTATTTAATAAATCTAGCAATGCATTCTTTCTAGTTGGAGAATTCATCAATTGATACAAGATGTTTTCCTGTAAGACATTTATGGAATGGCGGGCCTTTATTGTGTGAGCGGTCACCTTTGCCCAGTCAATATCGGAATAATTGAAGTCCCCCATTATGATGACATTTCCCTGCCATTTCTAAATGTGATAGGAGGGCCAGCTCCTCCTCCTCCAGGTTGAAGGGCCTGTAATATACCCCCTGTATTAATTTCCCACTACTTCTCTTTTGAGTTCTACCCACACGATTCCACCTCCCCCTCATGCTCCCACAATGTCACTCCTCTCTACCACCCTTACATCATTTTTAATATATAGAAACACCCCTCCCCCTTTTCTACCTTCCCTGTCCTTCCAATAAAAGGAATACCCTTGGATATTTGCCAGGCACTTGTGTGAGCTGTCAAACCAAGTTTCTGTTATTCCCACAAAATCCCCCTTGTGTAATAGCAGCTCCAGTTCCTACATGTTTTTAGCTAGGCTCCTGGCATGTGTGTGCACCTCTCAGTGTTGTATGAGTGCAGAATAATTTCTCCTTAAGTTTTTTCATGCTTTGCTTTTGATTTGACCACTGATTCACCCACGGGATTAGATGTTACGGCTATATTATCACTACCGACTTCACCATTACCCCCTGTCCTTTGCTCACTGCTGGCTGTTAACAACTTTGTAACCATCTTTCTTCCCAATAGAGCTGCACCATCCCCATTAAGGTGCACCCCGGCCTTACTAAAGAGCCGCTAACCGACTGAGAAGTCAGCCCCACTTGGGGAGCTTTTAACATGTAATGACAACACAAACACAATGCACAATTTCAGCGTTTCTGAAATGTATGGCAAAGCACTCATTTTCTATGTGGTTTGCCATGCATTTGAAAGCACAAAGATGTGAATAGAGCCTCACTGTTCTTGTGTAAATTTTCATTTCAGGCTCCATTAGTCGGAACGCATGTGTTTTGGCTCGTTTTTTCAGAAACACACACATAGGGCAGCCCATTGATTTTTATGGGCTGCGCTACACATAGCAAAGTAGCTCACAGGACTTTTTGGAGTGGTGCGAGCTGCACTGCGCATTTTGTTTTGTCACCCATTTTTTCATGTGGCAAAATGTGTGTTTACTTCTGTGTTTGGTGTGTCATTAACAATTAATGACTCAAAGTACAACTAGGTAATTTTAGGTGTAGAAATGTGGCCATACACTGTACAATCTGATTGTACATTCTCCTTTAGATTTACCAAAACTTTATAATTGGAGGACACACCAGCTATCCAATCCCTCTGTATCCAAATCAGGCAGGCTCTTGCACTACATCAGGGAGCCAATGGCGCCACTGCTGCGTCTCAGCCAATCAGGAGGGAGAGTCCCGGATGGCCGAGGCACTCATGCAAGATTGCTGGATCGAGAAAGGGCTCAGGTAACTATTAGGAGGCTGCTGCACACAGAAGGCTTTTTATCTTAATGCAGTAAGATAAAAAAAAAAAAATCTGCCTTTAGAATCACTATTTTTATAATTATAACAGAAGATCAGATGGCAGCCTTCCAAATCTGAGAAACAGAAGCCCGTCCCTGAAAAGCCTAAAACAAAACTGGTCTAGTGGAGTGCGGTTTGACAAGGAAAGGTGGAATCTTGTCCTTAAATCTATATTCTAGAATGAGCAGCTTCTAAATCCCCCTAGAGATCATGGAAGGAGAAGCAAGTTGTCCCTTATGAGGCCCCTTAGGAATGACCTAAGAGAGCAAAGCTTCCTAAAAAGCTGTAGCAGTAGGACAGACTTGAACAAAGCATAACAGATCCAGACAGTGGGGAAAAATCTCATTGGGATGTCATGGAGCAGGACAAAGATAAAGGAAGAATGTTCTGGTTCAGGTGAAAGAAAGAAATAACCCTGGGAAGACACATTGTGTAGTACAAGAAAGGGTTTTTTACCATTTAAAGTGGTTGTAAATTTATTTTTTCCTAAAATAAAAACATTATACTTACCTGCTCTGTGCAATGGTATTGTACAGAGCAGCCCTGAACATCCTCTTCTATGATCCCCTACCAGTACTCTAGGCTTCTCTTCTCACCCGAGCCAGGCTGTGAGCCAGGCTGTGAACGTGGCAGGAGCCAATGTCCAAGCCTGTGAGAGAGGGCCAGAGAGAAGAGGAGACCTGCAGGTGAGCACCATCAGGCTCTGAAGAAGGTCAGTCCTTCGAAACACGCCACCCTGAGGGATCTCATCCAGGGCCCCCCATCTCCCAGGTTCAGTGATTCGATCAACTGATGAGAGATGGTTACACGTGGCCTGGCGAACAGGGTTTTTAACTTATGTTTGCGAGTAGACATCTTTATGATTTTATTCATAGCTTTTAATAAATCTGTTGCATAATGCACTAGGCCAGTGCGCCACCTCTCCGTAAATATATTATATAACCATTGAGAGAGAGAGAGAGGGGGGGTTTACCTTCTCCACCACCCTTCCCATACTAATATATCATGGACCATCTTATTTACTTTATATTCCACATAGGTCCCTATTCTTCCTTTCCCTTCCTCCTACCCTTTCCCTCTACTTCCCCCCCCCCCTTCCGGCCCTCCCATCCACTTTCCAATATAGGTGGATGGGAGGGAGGGGAGCCCCCCCCCCTCTCTAAAGTCGCCGAACCTCAGCATATTTCTTTGTTAATTTGAATTTCACCCATGCCTCCCTACCTATATCCTCATCCCTAAGTTCTTCCATCTTGCATATTTCATCTATTTTTTCCCACCGCTCTTACTTTTGGGGGTTCTAATTCCTTCTATTTCTTTGGAATTAGACTCTTTGCCACATTTATCAGATGGATTGTGAGGGAATTTTGGTACACTTTCAATGGCAAATCCATACAATGAAAGACACACCCAGGGGTCTTCAGGTATCTGGTTTTTATTTATTTTCTTAATATATTCTAATATCTCTCTCCAATATCGTTTGATCCTTGGGCAATTCCACCATATATGTCCCATATTCCCCAGTTTTCCACAGCCCCTCCAACATTCTCCAGTTTGCTCTGTTTGATATTTTGCCACTATATCTGGTGTCCTATACCACCTTAATAAACATTTATAGTTCATTTCTATTATCCTATTTGTTGAAGACCCATGCCCCAACCTCAAAATTCTAAGTTTTGCTTATCACCCCGTGATCCTATTTCATTTTCCCATTTTTGTATAAATGTCGGCACCTCCATCTCATCCTCCCATACTAATATCTTATATATCTGTGAGATCCCAACCCAAGATGTTTTCCCTTCACAAATCTGCTCAAAGGCTATCAATTTCTCTCCGCCTCTCAATGGTCTTGGGATCACCGAGACAAAATGTCTGAGTTGGAGGTACCGCCATTCGTTCAGGTCAAACAAATCTTTTTCTCTCTTTAGTGCTTCTAATGTGTTTATTTCCCCCCCTTTTAATATGTGTCTTAATTGAACATTTCCTTTTTTTATCCAATTCCCCCCCCATAGTGTTTTTACCTGGTGTTAAGAGATCATTCTCTTTTAAGTAAATTAATGGCGAGTTATATTTCCATCTATTGTGTTTGTGCACTCCATCCCAAACTCTTATAACATTCTTTGTCAATGTGAGTATTTTTCCCCCTGGCGTTCTATATTGTGGAGGTGTCCAAATATTTCTCCCTAAATTTATTTCTGCTGAACTATACTCTATTTCTACCCATCTTTTTTTACTATTTAATTTTGTCCATTCCACTACCCGTGTTAATATTACCGCTTCATAGTATTTTTTTTTAGGTCTGGTACACTTAATCCTCCTTGATCTTTTCCCCTTTGTAACATCTTTAAGGATATTCTAGGTCTCTTATTTTGCCAGATGAATTTTGAAATTAAAGTTTTAATAATTCTGAAATACCCCAGTGGAATATAGATCGGGAGCATCTGGAATTTATATAATATTTTAGGTAATATTACCATTTTAAGGGCGTTTATTCTTCCCATCCAAGAGATAGGTTTTCTTATAATTCTCCTCGTTTCTTCCTTAAATTCATCCAGAAAAGGTATATAAAATTAACCTGGTAGATCTTGCCAATTGATGTCAGTTTTACTCCTAGATATTTAATTTCCCTCTTCCATATAAAGGGAAATTCCTTCTGGATATTCTGTTCTTGTTTCGGGTCAATATTTACATTGAATACTTCTGATTTCCCCAGGTTATTTTTAAAAGTTAGATAATTCTCCATACTCTTTAATTACTTTTAACAGATTTGGCATTGAAATTCTAGGGTCGGAGAGGTAGAACAACACATCATCCGCAAATGCGGCAACCTTCTGTGACTCTTCCCCCACTTCTGCCCCCCTTATATTGGGATTTCTTCTTATCGTTTCGAAAAGGGGGTCAAGTACCAACACAAATAATAGTGGCAACAGCGGGCACCCTTGTCGGGTTCGCGCCCCCTTTTCTTTTTCTATTCTCACAGCACTGTCAGGACAACACTAGTCCTAGAGGGCAGCAAGGGATCTATGAGATTATCCAGGCACCTGTGACACTACACAGTCAGCTGGGGTGGGAGGGGGAGAAAGACACTGAAAGTTTTTTACCTTATGCATAAAATGCTTTAAGAAATAAAACCCAATGACTGAATACTCCTGCTAGGTTCAAAATGGCAGAATCGACTTGGAAACTACATAGGGAACAATGAGTGACACCATGTACAATGGCCTACAATGGCCTGCACAGGGAATGATAGAGTCCTGCGGTTTTTGAAAATAAAAAAAATAAATCACTAGGACTAAGATTTGACCCTTGGTGGGTCTCCCGTCCCAATTTTCATTCAGAATGAATTAAAGACATGGTTTGTTCTATAGATTATTCTCCTTCATGGGATCAATATTATTTACCTCGCACTCTGAGAAATATGCTTTTCAGGTGTGATGGTAGATTTCTCAGCTTTGAAGATCTATGGGGTAACTAATCAGGAAGGCCCATTTATTCTTTAACCTGTTCAAGCCAGTGACTGAGAAGTAGGGTATTAAACGGTCTTTAGGACGAATGATCCAGACGATGTAGAGTCTTCCAGGGGTCTGATGAGGTCCGAGTACCATGTCGGCCTGGGCTACTTTAGAGCAAAAAGAATTAGTTGAATGCCCTCCGTGTCAATCCTGAGAAGTGAACGAGAAAGGAGTTTGAGGAAGAAAGGCATAGATATGGTAGATAGAGAGTCACTACAGAATTCACTACAGAATTCACTACAGAATCTAGCAGATCCCTCAATGTGTAGAAAACGCATGCGCATATTTTTGTTGAACTTGGAAGCAATGAGGTCCACTTCCAGCATCTCTCACCTGCGAGAGGGGTCTTAGACAATTCTTCTGAATGCAGCCTGCCAATTCGCCTTGCATGCGCACACACTGGATAGGGCTGGAACAAAGTTCTGCCCAAGCAAGGATCTGATCAGCTTCTATTGAAGCTGCAATACTTCTGCTTCTGCCATGATGGTTTACGTAAGCCACTGCAAGACCGTTCAACTGAATCTTGGTCCGATCATCTTCTAGTCAAGAGGTCCAGTGATGAAGCGATAACCAAGTTATGTTCCAGAATATTAATTGGGAGAAGACCAGGGTAACTCCTTCCACATGTTCAGGCACATGCAATGTTAAGCAACTGACCATTCTTGTTCCATGCCACCAAAATGTTGAGCAGCAACAGTCTAAAAGTGAAACTAGAAGTAAGTGATGGCTTTAACAAATGTCCACCAATAGACCCAGGACCCGTATGCAAAATCAGAAGATTGGGTTGGATCCTGAACTGTAGCATCTGAACATGGGAGTTTGGAGATTTTCTTGCAGAAGGAAGTCCCTGGATGTACTCCAATCGATGAACCTGTTCCAGCACCAACTTCTGCAGGTTCAGGATCAAGTCCAACCTTTGATGGAGAATGAGGGACAGAGTATGTTGCTGAATGTTCCCTCAGCTGGAGGTTGTCCAGCTGTCCCACTATTGGAATGCCTCAAGAATGAAGCAAAGCAGGTACAGATGTTAAGATCTTGGTGAAAGGTCTAGACCACAAGAAAGACAAAATGATAATGTTGAGTGCCAAAAGCAAAACACAGGATGCGATGTGTCAAAAAGATGGGCACACGCAAGTGGGTAAGAAAGGGTTTGCCTGTCCCTGAGGAGAGAGGATGTCCAATATCCTATGACACCAACAATAAATGAAGCATAACAGAAGTGTGAGGGGTTATACCAGGCTGTCCCTACAGCTTTGTTTGCCAATGTCCCATCCCCTGAAGGCAGCAGCATAACCCCATACAGCAGGGAAATTATTTGATCCCCTGCAGATTTTGTACATTTGTCCACTTACAAAGAAATTAAGGGTCTATAATTTTTTATAATAGGTATATTTTAAATGAGAGACACAGAATATCAATCAAAAATCCAGAAAAAACACATGATACAAATGTTATAAATTGAGTTGCAGTTCAGTGAGTAAAAATAAGTATTTCAACCCCAATCAAAACATGAATTAGTGCTTGGTGGAGAAACCCTTGTTGGCAAGCACAAAGGTAAAACATTTCCTGTAGTTGGTCCACTCTTGTTTACAGATCCCTAAATGCTTAAGGTTTCTTTGCTGTCACTTGGCAACTTGAAGTTTCAGCTTCCTCCATAAATTTTCTATAGAATGAAGGCCTGGAGACTGGCTAGGCCACTCCATGATCTTAATGTGCTTCTTCTTGAGCCACTCCTTTGTTGCCTTGGCGGTATTATTTGGGTCACTGTCATGGTGGAAGATCCATCCAAAACCCCCAAGGTTCTCAACCGAGATTTTACAATACATGGCCCCATCCATTGGCCCCTCAATGAGGCAAAGTCGGTCTGTACCTTTAGCAGAGAAACAGTCCCAAAGCATAATGGCATTCTTAGGGTCATATTTTTTTTTTCTTCCATCAAACATGATGAGTTGAGTATTTCCAAAGAGCTCAATTTTTGGTCTCTTCTGACCACAGCACTTTCTCCCAATCTTTCTCTGAATCAAAATTGAGCTCTTTGGCATGAACTCGACTCTCCCTGTTTGGAGGAAGAAAAATGCAGACTATGAGCTTAAAAACACTATCCTTACAGTCAAGCAAGGAGGTGGAAACATTATGCTTTGGGGCTGTTTCTTTGCCGCATTGAGGGGCCAATGGACGGGGCGATGTATTGTAAAATCTTGGATGAGAACCTTCTTCCCTCAGCCAGAACACCGAAGATGGGTCATGGATGGGTCTTTCAGCATGACAATAACCCAAAACATACCACCAAGGCAACACCGATAAGTTTTTCCTGCGTTTTTAACCTTGCAAGAAAAAAAATGCAAGAAAATTCTCTCTCTTTAAATCCTTTGGGACATTTCACACCACTGCGCTGTGGGTACAGTGTATCTTGAAAAGTCCTGCATGCTGCATCTTTGATGTGGTTTTGAAAAACGCACCAAAAACGCAGCCTCCCATTAAAATGAATAGAAATCGCTGCAAAACTGCTGTAAAAATGCATCGCAATTTGCTTTTTTAGTGTGTTTTTGAGTCACATGGCCATTTTTCACAGGTGCAATCCAAATATGCACCAGAAACGCACAGGAAATGCATATGAAACACAGCAAAATCACAGCAAAAACACACATGCGTTTTTAACACAATTTTGCTACAGAGCAGTGTGAAAGGGTCCTTAAGCATGCTGGCAAAGGACAAAGTTTAGTTGGACTTGCCAGACAGCCCATCATAATCAATTAGCTTATCCCGTGTACTAATTTTTTTGTTTGTTCTGCACTAGATTTAACAAATGAAAGACCATTTACTAAAGTGTAATTTTGTGTCAATGCAGTATACACAAGCCCATACAAAAGTAGATTAAAACATTACCAGCTCGAAGAGGATAAAGTAGAACTTGACCCTTATACACGTACTCACATTAATGCACTTGTTTACATATACAAGGTCTTTACAGATCATTACTTTTTTTTTTTCCAGGTTATGTCAGCCTATCCTGCGCATAAACATCAATAGTTTATTACCTCTGTTTGCAAAAGCCATTAAAGATTAGTGTGACAACATGTCGTAAGTAATAGAAACCGAAGCAGTTACATGATGCCTGGGAAGAGACTTATGGGTTTGTAAGTGATCAAAAGTTTTCTGAATATTTGGGCTTTGTACTTTAAATGGCTTCTTATAGCACATCTGTAAGACCCCTTTCACACTGTGGTGCATTACAGTCACTACAGCGCTAAAAATAGTGCTGGAAAGAGCCGCTCGTCTCTCCAATGTAAAACCCAGAGGCCTTTCACACTGGAGCGGCGCGCTGACAGGACACTAAAAAAAAAAAGAGTCCTGCTAGCAGCATCTTTGGAGCGGTGAAGGAGCGGCGTGTATACCGCTCCTGCCCATTGAAATCAAGGGGCAGCAAAGCTATACCACCAGCATTATACAGAATTCCAAGTCAACACGTGTAATATCCCCCTAAATTATTTTCAAAAGAAATATTGCCTCTGGAAAACACCTACCTGATACAACCGAATAATGTGGGGGTGGCAAAGCATTTTCATAATCTGCACCTCACGGAATATTTTTTTCAGATTTTCCCCATCTAGCTTGGTCTTGTCAATGATTTTTATGGCAACCTGCAAGAACAAACAAAAAAAGTGATGTTGATGGACAGAGCAACAAGCGCCTTAAACTATTTATTTCACATCCTTCTAGATAAATGTCGCAGTCCTTTGCAGCACCAATGAGATAAGACACTAGCTAAAGAAAAGGCCAATGATGGTGTGCTTGAGACTAGTGCTTAGAGATAAACGGGATAGAAGACCAGGAACAAAGAAGTGAGGAAAAAACTTCTGCGCCCCAAACCACATAAATGTATTCATCCCAGAGTGTGTCATATTAGGAGTCATTGGTGAAAATTCAATACAGATGCTGCGTCACTTTTCACATTGATCCCTTTTGTCAATATATTGCGCCAAACTCCTAAAGTATTCACAACCCTTTTGGTTCTGGCAGCGCCTCATACTCCAAATTCAGTAATAAAATGCCCCACTTTTACTTGTGGTGCAATGAATTAGCCATACACAAAATACAATTCCAACCGTTTGTATCACAAAAGTGGATCTAATGGAGATCAACTCCATGTTGGCCATTTCCAGACCATTTGAAGCACTTAACACCCCCCCCCCCCCCCCCTTTTAGCATACAGAGAGAAACCGGCACAAGAAAGTGTCTGCTATGCATTCTAAAAGTGGAAAAGTGTGTGCCAAGTTCAAGTACAAGCTCTAGACACGTACATGAATTATGGTGCATGCTGCCAGACTAAAAACACGAGACACCTTCGCAAAATCTGTCTGAGCCAGTCTTTAATAATTTCAGGGATTGATTGCTTGTTACAAAAAAACACAAAAATTGTAGTAAGATAAATAAGACATTACATATACATTTTTTTTTAAACAATGTATTCTCACTTCCACCCAGCTGGAGGAGCTCTTGGCTCATTTGCACATGTTTACTTGACATCATCTTGAGTTATGCAAGCTTGTATAAAAAGCTTCAAAAATGAATATAAAATTATATATATATATATATATATATATATATATATATATATATATATATATATATATATATATATACATATATATATACATACATATATACACATATACAAACACACACATTTTTTTATTCTCCCTGATTATATTTATACACACATACAGTATACAATAAAGCCTTCAGGTGGTATTTCAAGATCTCTAAGAAAACATGCTCTATGGCATTTACATGTGGGTGATTATGATAAAGAATGAAAACACAGTGTGTAGGCAACCATCTTAACCATGATATAATAAACAAACCCCTTACCATCTGCCATGTTCTACATGTAGGAATAAAATCTGCACATGCTAACAATTCAAGTATCTTTACTTTGTCCCCAGCTCATTTTCCGCATCACCTTAAAGTGGATGTAAACCTGAAATGTATTTATTTATTTTGTTATGTCATAATGTAGAGCAGGGGTGCCCAATCTTTTGAAGAGCGAGGGCCACTTAAGTGAATTGGTAACTGGTCACGGGCCACAATGAGCGGAGCGGGATGATGACAGGTCCGTGTCCACAGACACAGCCCACTCTACTCTATGGGCCCTCTGATCCAATCCGATTCGTCCAGACGGAAGGGGCAGATCCCTTTATTTTTTATTTTAGGTAGGCGGGTGTAAACAGACACAAGTCCGTTTACATCTGCTGCTCCATAGAGGTGAATAGTAAGTCCGATTGGGTCTGACCAATCATGTGAAAGGGGCCTAAGGCTGCTTTCACACTGACGTGCTGCTATTTGCCCAAAGCGTGGGTGCAGCGCAGTGAACCTGTGGATTTTCTGCGGGTTAGCTGCACTTTGCCATAAACTTCTATTATATCCTGCAGGTGTGGCCCACTTTCTGAAGGTGCAACAAACCCGTAGGTAATAACAGATGTCTACGGCTCATTGCAGGTAACTCGTAGGTGCACTGCACCTGCGGATCAGTTTGAAAGCAGCCCAGTAACCACTGCAAAACAGATATATCCATATATACTGTGAATTTAGTAGTAAACTTACCTTAAATAACCGTCTTCCATTCTGGTATCGCTGGCTGTTTCTGTCCTAGGCGGAGTGCATTTGGTATCACTCCGCCTGCCACAGGAGTGGGCACTATACAAGAAGCATTGGCTTATGTGGCTCTGCTCCACAGCCACTTGCTTCCACTACCAGTGGCTTCATTCACAAAATTGCTGCTCTGGGATGGCTGGTCGGCAACCCGTGATCTGGGCTTGCCAACCTGCCATCTTAGAGCATGAGGTCGAGGGCCACATCAGAGGGCTCCGCGGGCCACATGTGGCCCCCGGGCCACATGTGGCCCCCGGGCCACTGGTTGGGCACCCCTGATGTAGAGTATAAGATTTCCTATCATTTGAGCCCAGTCTTGCCACAAAGAGTTAATCCATCTCTGAGCAATCCTCTTATTGTTCAGTGAGATAAATCTTGCCAAACGGAGAAAAACTTTGTCAAATCCTCCCCCTTGCTGTGAGTGACAGGTGATTTACATATCTGGTGCACTAGCCTAAGAGACATGCATTATTTTTTAATTCCCTCCCACTCCTTTCTTCTGCTGCTCTGCAAGGATTGGCTGTTCCACACCTCAGCATGATTTGGCATGCTGAAGTCATGTGGGGACTTCTGGGTTTTGACTGGATGTTAGTGATCATAGCAGAAGTTCAGTGTAAGAAATACACAGGAGAAATGCATGTTGATAAGGGGAGTGTAGAGGTGGGCAGGGAGTCTACTGACATCACGACTCCACCCACTGAGCCCTGGAAAACAGACCCACCCACAAAATCTGCAGTTTTTTGGGTCTCATAGCAGACAGAGGGGAGACATTTGACAGACAAATATACATGCAGGAGGCATGTATATCCTAGGTAACCAATATTGCATTAGTTTAGAAAGGAGAGTGGGTTTACATCCACTTTAAGTGTGCTTTCAGATCATAGTGATTTATGCTTGTGTGCATATGAACGTTGTCGTAACACACATATGACATCCCATGCATTGCAATGGACTGCTCTAAGTGTAACAAAACACAGCAAAGTAGCTTGTGTATCTTTGAGCTTCTTGTGTTTTTGCACACACAACATGAATTTTTTCGTGAGATTTTTTGCAAGTTCACAAAACACTATGGCCTGAACGCCGCCTTCCACAATGCTGCATGCTTTCAGATGTGATATGCTGAACACTTGGGCATTATGAAAACCCTCTAACTCCAAGGAGGGGACCTCAGGCAAAAATTAGATGCGTTTTCATAGTGCGAGAATTAGGGGGCAGGGGGGTGGGGCAAGAAGGTTTTTGGATCAGTTATACTTTCGTTTTTTAATAAGTATATATACGATTTTAAAGTCTTGCTACAAGCAGTGCATAAATATCACAAACATAGGAGGTGCTATGTAGGAAACAGGCAAACTATCATCCTGTCTGCCGTGGAAGGAAAGGGGATGTTTAGAGGCCGTTCCTAGCCAGAAAACCTGATCACAGATCCTTTGCCAAGAATGTTGGGCGATCACATCTCTCACTCACCTTTCCAAATATTCAAGCAAAGATTTGTCCCACTTAAAGCACCCAACTAACATAAAACATAGAATTGTACAATTCATTAATAAATCCCAAATAGTTTTTTAAGAATTGCTTGTTTGGGGGAATCAGGTAGGTTTCCTACTGCAGGTTTGAAAGGATTCCTTTTAATCATCTTTAACCAGTAAGTTTTAGTTCCACCTTCAGGAGTCGGACAACAGGCAAAAAAAACAAGTCCAGAGGCAGCCCCGACAATGACCAAATGACTTTTTAGCTCAGTTAGGCTGCTCAGTTGAATCACAAAGCAGAATACAGTATAAGAAGAACCAAAAGGCAGGTGCTGTGCCCTTCCATAAACACAGAGAAAAAAATGTAAAAAATCCTATTTTCTCTTTCGTTCATTGAAGGGCATAGCTCAGATCTTGGTACATCCCAAAGCAGTGTTTATTGAGGGATGGGAAACAAAAGTCCTCCCCCAAAACAGGCACTATACAAAATCACCCAACAGAAGAAAAATCTGCAAGGGAATGCGAGACCTTCCCCACAGGAGGAGGAGTCCTTCAAAGAGAAACTTGAATTAGGCCAGCTTAAAGAGGAAGTAAAGGCTATAAAAAAAAAAAGGCAACCTGCAAGGCAAAGGCATAATGAGCTAGTATGCATAGCATACTAGCTCATTATGAATAACTTACCTGAGAACGAAGCCCCCGAAGCGGTCCTCCGTCTTCCTCTTCGCCGCTGCCATGTATCCCGGAGCGACTTCCGGGTCTCGCGGGTCCGGCGCTGTGATTCGCCGGAGCCGCGATGACGTCACTCCCACGCATGCGCACGGGAGCCGACACTCGCGGAATATCGCCGCGATCTGCGGCCTGCCCAGTGCGCCTGCGCGCCGCTGTCTACGGTGCATGCGACATAGACAGCAGTGGCTGTCTTCGGGTAAATATCTCCATATAGGTTTAGGAGAGATTTCTTGGACCTACAGGTAAGCCTTAATCTAGGCTTACCTGTAGGTCAAAGTTGGTTGTAAAGGTTTACAACCACTTTACGTTTCACTTTTGGGTGGAACTCCACTTTAATAAAATATATGTTTATATAGAAAGCACTATGGCATCCCCAACCCTGGACTCCAGGAGGAAACCATCACACCACCAACCTTGCCATGTACACAGCACAGGGGATCCTCTACCTCCGATATTCCTCACCTGCAGGACTCCATGATGACCCTCTTAAAATCCTCCCTTTGATTCTTCCATCCTTCAGACCCCCCTTGAACTACCACCATTTTTTTATCTTTGAACTACCATCCTTCTGTTCTTATCCGTGGATTCCTACATCTCCAGACTCTTCCATCCTTATGTTCCTATCTCCAGACCCCTCTGGCCTTCCATTCTCTATCCATGGATCCATGGATTCCTCCATCCCCAGACTCTTCCATTCCTCCTTTCACATTCATGGATTCCTCTATCCTTCAGTTTCTACCCCTCCCTCATATCCTGGACTCTTTCACGTCCTTGTCCTGCTATTTGCAGGGAGTGTTTTTTTTATTTTATTTTTAAAGCAGATAAAATGATAAAAAAAGGTCTTTTAAATGCATAATTTTTTTTTTTTTACAGAAACCCTCCTCGGTAATCAAGATGCATTGCAGAATAGAATCGCTGACCAGATAAACGTAATCGAATTGCGAGACCAGTGAATTAGCACACCTCTACTAATTAGTAGCCTGAGGGCTGTGTACCAAAAACCAAGCATCCAAGATGCTTCCTGCCTTAACAGACACTGGCCTAACAGACATCTACCCCATAGTGGAAGTGCACCTCCAGTAGCGAAGGTCTAGACCACAGCTTGAGAGGCCCAGAAATATGCTGCCGTGGGCCCCTGGATAAGGACTGCTGTAGAAGAGACAGGGAACCACAAAACATCACTTTTAGCCAAAAGGACAGAAGGCGGTCCTCCTAGCTGACATGCAAGCAGCAGGGGAATACTCCCTACCAAAAACACCTCAACCAAGGAGGACACGGCCTCAGGACCATCAGGAAAAAAATACATGGACAGAACTAGTATGGAGATGTCCATCAACCTGGCATTGCAATAGGCAGTAGAGCTGTACAATTAATCATAAAAAAAAAAAAAATTGTGATCTCGATTCAACCCCTCTGACGATCTCTATTGCAGTTCGCAGATTCTTTCATATAACAAGTGGAGAAACTTATCTGCTCACTCAGCTGTCAAAAGAAAGCATGGGGCAGTCTGCCAAGTTTTTAAAATGAAACATTGTAACTAACTTCCTTCTTAGATCAAAGGGAAAGAAAATTAAAAACTTGGCAGACTGCCTGGATTTTAACAACTGTAAATGCAGGAAGTTTAACCACTTAAAGGCTAAATCTTTTTCTGACACTTGTTTAAGTTAAAATCAATATTTTTTGCTAGAAAATTACTTGAAACCCCCAAACATTATATATATAATTAGCAGAGACCCTAGGGGATAAAATGTCAATTGCTGCAATATTTTATGTCACACTGTATTAGCCCAGCGGTCTTTCAAACACTATTTTTTGGGAAAAAATACACTTCAATGAAAAAAAAAAAAAAAACGAAACAGTAAAGTTAGCCAAATTTTTTTCGTTTTAATGTGAAAGATGATGTTACGCCGCGAGAATCGTTAGAGAATTGTGATCTATCATCTAAGCAAAAAAATTGTGATTCTCATTTTAGCCAGAATCGTGCAGCTCTAATAGGCAGTGATGTCAGCAAGAGCTCCCAACTCTCCAACAGACCAAATCTTGTAAATTAAGGGTGGATCCCTACTATGAGCCAGTCCATATTCCCAACCCTAGCAACATGGTCATGGCAAGATTCGCAACAGACCCTCAAATGCACTGTAGCAATGAAATCAAAAAGTCAGTAGCAATGGGAACCATCGTTGACTCCACGCGTACAGAAGAAACTGACAAGGGGAAAGAAACCCTACAGTACAGAGCGCTCAAAAAGCCTCAGAGGCTGTTAAGGCCACGAGCAGTCAAGCCATTTTTATTTATTATACACATGCACATTGTATTTCTAGATTTTGATAAACATCTTAACTCTGCAGGGGAGGACCTCCAAGACCACAATGGTCCCCCACCAGAGCCCGCATGCAAGCGCCAACAAGAATAAGGAGCAGGTAGAGCAACTAGAAAAGGGGGACCTCACAGCAGAAATCAGGGAAGGCCTAGACTAGTGTGTGCTGGAAGCAGAGAAGTCTGAGTAACTAAGAGAAAGATCATTCCTCTAGGTCTCCCTGGAACGCAGCCCCCTAGATTCTCCAGGTCACAAATAGTGGGGAAAATGACTTTCAACAGGAAAGGTCAGAAAAAACAAGATTCTTCAGGAGCAGAATTTTTTTGTTGTCACACCTCAGTACTGTCACATTTGCGAGAATTTGTCAGTAGCAAGATGTGGGCATGCATTTGTCAATCCATCACCAGCTGGATAAGTGAGGTGTTGCTCTCTTGCTGGCGACGTACATTTTGAAGTGTCTTCAGCAGAGATATGATGGAGCAACAGTTCTCCCTGCATTATCTACTGATCCTGGTTCTGACAATTTCTTGCTCCACACAAGACTGCAAGTGTGACATTAGCAGAACTCTGCAGTAGCTAATATTAAAAAGAGTAATTCCACTTTTGTTGAGAAAAAAAAAAACATACCTCTCTGGGTGATCTATGTACATTACAAGGATTTAACTTTGTTGCAGATTCCTACCTTTTGTTATTCTGAAGAAATCCCTGTGTGTTTGTGTGTCTGTGGTAAGTGAATCCAATGGGAGTGTTTTTTTTATCAATCACCTGCTAAACCTGCAGTGCTCTAATTAGATAAATTGCAGGGTCTGCATCGCTTTAGATGCGATTTCCTATTAGGAGTATCTGACGTTTTTGTTGCAGGAGATGCCGGATATCTGTCCTGTATCTTAATGTAGACTTCTGGGAAAATCAGTTAGCCAATCACACAAGCGGGGAATGTTTCTGGAGGGGCGTATTGTACACATTTTGTGTACAGAATACCTTCAGGTAGCCATATTGTATTTTACAAAAAATGGCAGCGCTGCAGATTGAAAAGGAAAGGTCATTTTTAAAGTACATTATGACTTGAGTCACAATTGTATATGCTATATCAGGGATATGCAATTAGCGGACCTCCAGCTGTTGCAAAACGACACATCCCATCATGCCTCATCCTCTGGGTGTCATGCTTGCGGCTGTCAGAGTCTTGCTATGCCTCATGGGACTTTTAGTTCTGCAACAGCTGGAGGTCCACTAATTGCATATCCCCGTGCTATAATCTTTTTTCCGTGCTATTTTTTTGTTATCCTTTAAAGCGGAGCTCCACCCTAAAGTGGAGCTTCCGCTCATTGGAACCCTCCCCCCCTCCGGCGCCACAATTGCCACCTTTCAGGGGGGAGGGGGGTGCAGGTACCTGTACAGTACAGGTATCTGCACCCACTTCCGGCATAGATATCTGCAGAATATACGCCCCTTTTCGAAGGTCCCCCACTGTCTGCTGGGAAACACACAGATCCCAGAGACAGCGGGGACTATCCTTATTGCGCAGCGCAACTCGCGCATGCGCAGTAGGGAACCGGGAAATGAAGCCGCAAGGCTCCACTTCCTGATTCCCATACCCAAGATGGCGGCAGCAGCACACGAGAGACGATCAAGAGATCGGCTTCGGGTGCCGACATCGCGGGCGCGCTGGGCGGGTAAGTGTCATTATTTTAAAAGTCAGCAGCTGCAGTATTTGTAGCTGCTGGCTTTAAAAAAAAAAAAAAAAAACGGCGGACTCCCGCTTTAAGATTTGGATTCAACTCTCCTTGTTACAGTTGCTAATATAGCAACATTATCCTGGATTTACGTCACCTGACTCGGACAATGTCTGACTGCTTCTCACTCCCATTCCTATGACAAGCGAGTGACCCCACGATTCTGATATTTTCCACTTTGAAACACGCAATGGAAAAAATTAAACACACTTCCAATACTACAGGTTACACCCACAACCAATGTAAAAACATAGCTTTCACTGGTGAAATAGTTAAAAAGGTACGTGGATTTCTGCTGGAGAAAATAAACAAATCTTCAGCAGTTTAAAACCCACATACATACTTTTTCCAACAATGGCATTTAAAAAAAAATCCAGGTTATTTAGGTTCTTTTCCCATGTGTGCATGTAGGTCATTGTGTGCTTTTTGCAGGAGTTAAGGTGTATTGTGTAGTCTATTGACTTCGAATGAGTCCTTAAGAAGCACATCACAACACACATTGCATCCACATTTGTGCACTGTGGTGTCTCTAAAGTGCCATTAAACCCAGACTATAGAAAACTCATTACATGCTATGTATGAAGAGAGTGCATACTCACAAAGCCACTAAAGCTTTTGTGTTGTGTAGAGTGAATAATACCTGGTTGATCCCCCTTCAGCTGTTTCCCCTCCCATCTCTTCTGTGCCCCCATCGTAGCCCGATTGTGTAGACTAGCTGTTGTCATCTACTGAGCATACTGCAGTTTCAGTTCCCTTCTAAGCTCTTTACTTGAATGGGCTGCCCTAAACATGACAAACATCCCAAAGAAGTTCCAAAACTATTTTATTTCGAGTGGAGCAACGTGCGTGCAGGGCGTCGATGCGTCACAGTGAGAGTTGCAAGTCCACACCCCCACCGCGGCGCTTCTGTCATCCTGTTCCATGTCTCCCACTCTCCTCCATGCTGCCGTCCCCCTCTCTTCTCTGCCTCCGTCCCCCTCTCTTCTCCCCCTCCGTGCTGCCGCCCCCCTCTTCTCCCCTTCCGTGCTCCCGCCCCCCTCTTCTCCCCTTCCGTGCTGCCGCCCCCCTCTTCTCCCCTTCCGTGCTGCCGCCCCCCTCTTCTCCCCTTCCGTGCTGCCGCCCCCCTCTTCTCCCCTTCCGTGCTGCCGCCCCCCTCTTCTCCCCTTCCGTGCTGCCGCCCCCCTCTTCTCCCCTTCCGTGCTGCCGCCCCCCTCTTCTCCCCTTCCGTGCTGCCGCCCCCCTCTTCTCCCCCTCCGTGCTGCCGCCCCCCTCTTCTCCCCCTCCGTGCTGCCGCCCCCCTCTTCTCCCCCTCCGTGCTGCCGCCCCCCTCTTCTCCCCCTCCGTGCTGCGGCCCCCCTCTTCTCCCCATCCGTCGCCCCCCCTATTCTCCCCCTCCGTGCATCCGTCACCCTCTATTCTCCCCCTCCGTGCATCCGTCACCCTCTATTCTCCCCCTCCGTGCATCCGTCACCCTCTATTCTCCCCCTCCGTGCATCCGTCACCCTCTATTCTCCCCCTCCGTGCATCCGTCACCCTCTATTCTCCCCCTCCGTGCATCCGTCACCCTCTATTCTCCCCCTCTGTGCATCTGTCACCCTCTCTTCTCCCCCTTGGTATCTCAGGATGGAGAGCGGAGGTAGAAGCCGGTAAACCCATCTTCTTAGTTTTCAGACTGGACAGAGTCAGTAACCACTGACTCTGTCCATTCACATAACAAACATTGTAACCTCCTGTGATAAAGATGTCTCAGTTAATGAATGGAGAGAAGTCGCTGTCTCCTCTCCATTCATTATCAGTGCAGCAGAGGCTGCAGAGAAAGGGACTGGGGAATCTGTGCTCCTAGTCCCTTTCCCTGTCTCAAATGGGAGATGTCAGAGGTCTGTTAAGACCCCTGATATCTCACCATAGCCCCATTAGTCCACAGACAAACGAATCGTTAGTTACAGCTCTAGTGTGCTTGCAAAGCATTTTTTGCACAGCAGACATGTGCCTGCTACATGAGCTTGGGGAGCCATTGACATTTAACGGCAATGCAAGTGCGAGCAAATAATAGTTTGTTTTTTGTTTTGGTTTTTTAACCACTTCCCGACCGCCGCACGACGATGTACGTCGACAGAATGGCACGGGCAGGCATAAGGGCTTACATGTACGTCCTTGCCTGCCCACGGGTCGGGGGCCCGGTCGGGCCCCCGCCCGGTGCCTGCGGCGGTCGGTATTCGTTCGGGAGCGATCCCGGACGAGGGGACGGCCATTCATTCATGGCCACCCCCTCGCGATCGCTCCCGACGAATGAAAATGCTCCGTGACATCACTTCCTCTCCTGTAATGTAAACACAGGAGAGGAAGTGATGTAATCTCTCCTCCGTGTCGGTATTTTTCGTTCCGACACTGAGGAGAGAGGATCGGTGAGTTGCACCAACACGACACTACACAGTAGAACATGCCAGGCACACTCACACCCCCCCGATCACCCCCTCAATTACCCCTGCCCCCCAGTCACAGTGACACCAATGTAATTTTTTATTTTTTTTTTATTTTTTTTGCATTGGTGTCATTTGTGACTGTAATAACTGTTAGGGCAGTTAGGGTTAGCCCCCTTTAGTTCTAATGTACCCCCCTAACCCCCCCAATAAAGGTTTAACCCCGTGATCACCCCCCCGTCGCCAGTGTCACTAAGGCTGGGTTCACATTGCAGCGGTTTATGAGAACGAATGTGATTCGCACCGCACTGCAGTGCAAATCACATCCGATCTCTGTGCGATTCGAGTTTAGCCATACAGATAGTATGGCTGAATTCGCATCGCACCCGCCGCAAATTCGCACGGGACCCTTTTTTGGCCCGCAGCAGAATCGGATCGCATGGGTGTTCACACCATGCGATCCGAGTTTGCAGATCGCACTGCGATCTGCGAACTGATCTGGGGGTGTCATTAACATTTCACTGACACTCCCAGCAGTTCGCATAGGGCAGTGTGAACTGCCGCCGGGAGGCATGCGATGCGGGAACCCGCCACGGATTCGTGGCGTTCCCGCATCGCTCCAGTGTGAACCCAGCCTAATAAGCGATTTTTTCTGATCGCTGTATTAGTGTCACAGGTGACGCTAGTTAGGCAGGTAGGTATTTAGGTTCGCCGCAGCTTTTTATAGCGCCAGGGACCCCCATATACTACCGCATAAAGCCCCCTGATTGCCCCCTAGTTAACCCTTTCACCAGTGATCACCATATAACTGTTACAGGTGACGCTGGTTGGTTAGTTATTTTTTTATAGTTTCAGGGCACCCGCCATTTATTACCTAGTCTCACTAGTGTACCCCTAAATTTAGGGGTGTCTACTTTCCAAAATGGGGTCATTTGGGGGGGGTTTGTGCCATCTTGGCATTTTATGGCCTTCAAAACTGTAACGCCCTTAGAAAGCCTGAAGGCGGTGCTTGGTTTTCGGGGGCCCGTACGCGGCTAGGCTCCCAAAAAGTCCCACATATGTGGTATCCCCGTACTCAGGAGAAGCAGCAGAATTTATTTTGGGGTGTCATTTCACATATGCCCATAGCATGTGTGAGCAATATATCATTTAGTGACAACTTTGTGTAAAAAAAAAAAAAACATTTTTTTTGTCATTATTCAATCGCTTGAGGCAAAAAAACAAAATATTCAATGGGCTCAACATGCCACTTATCAATTTCCTTAGGGTGTCTACTTTCCAAAATGGGGTCATTTGGGGGGGTTTTGTACTGCCCTGCCATTTTAGCACCTCAAGAAATGAGATAGGCAGTCGTAAACTAAAAGCTGCGTAAATTCCAGAAAACGTACCTTAGTTTGTAGATGTGACAACTTTTGCGCAAACCAATAAATATACAATTATTGACTTTTTTTTTTACCAAAGACATGTGGCTGAATACATTTTGGCCTAAATGTATGACTAAAATTGAGTTTATTGGATTTTTCTAATAACAAAAAGTAGAAAATATCATTTTTTTTCAAAATTTTCGGTGTTTTTACGTTTATATCGCAAAAAATAAAAATCGCAGAGGCAATCAAATACCATCAAAAGAAAGCTCTATTTGTGGGAAGAAAAGGACGCAAATTTTGTTTGGGTACAACATTGCATGACCGCGCAATCACCAGTTAAAGCAGCGCAGTGCCAAATTGTAAAAAGACCTCTGGTCATTTACCAGCAAAATGGTCCGGTCTGAAAGTGGTTAAATGGCAACAGAAAGCAAACAAATGACCTAAAACAATTCTTCTGCCAAAAAAGCTCCTTCCCCGCTCACTACAAATGTTTTCCAGTTGTACACTGGCATCACCACACACACCTCAGTGTACAATCTTTCAAACATGGGGAAAAAGTAATTCCCGAACTTGGGAGTTGTTACATCATCTGTGGCCAGCCATTAAAGTAGAGAGAAGACTCTGGGCCAACAAAACGGCCGGGTGAAAATGGCAGCAGCGATGAAGTGCCAAGGAATAAAGCAAGACACCACATTGCTGAAGAAGCGTACATTGGGAGGCACATTACAGCAAGAGATCCTGAAGGCCCAAAAGCAGAATATTTTTGCTTTAGAAGTGAGACCGTGGCATTCTGGAACCGTGTGCTTTAGTCCAATGAAACAAAAACTCTTCAGTTGCATGTGCCACAAATACACTGAAAGCCTAAAAAAAGGAATAAAAACTGTGGCAGCCAGAGGCATGTGACATTATGTGCTGGTAGAGGGAAGAAGGAATTCTACCCAAGTATCAAACTCCATTAATGTGACTAATGTCAAGCTAAAAAACAGGTCGACTTTTCCAACACAATCATCCAAAAACATGTCAACATCAATTATGAACATTTTTAAAGAGATGAAAGATAACATTTTTGGAATGACTTTTGCAGTCTCGACTTGAATATTAATGAAAATCTGTGGGTAGATCTTAAATACGCACTGCATATAAGACAACCTAACTATATTTCTGACCCAGAACCACTTGCCAAGGAAAAGGAGAAAAAATATTCCAAAATCAAGAATAGCAAAGACTGCTAGTTAACCTCAAGAAACATTTGGAGGCTGTGTTTATGTTGCCAAAGGACTGTCAGGGTGCTCAAACATTAGCGCATTTTGGTTTTTCCCCCTTTAGCAAACAGGTACTGTTCGTAAAATCTGCAGAATTATGTTATGTTTAAATACACAGCCTGAAAAATTTGTATAAACATCTTTTTCTTGAAAAAATTACCACAATTGTAACAGGGATGCCTATATTGCATATAAAATACAATTAAGCCAAATTTCTGAAAATTCATGTCAGCTCTACATAACAGTACAAAAATACAGCCTATGTTGGTCATATAACAATACAAAATCAGAAAAGAAATCACAATATTCTGGAAAAAATTATCATTTTATGGTGCCTAATAGAGCTGCGTGATTAATCGTTAAAAAATATAGTTATAGAGATTCAAACCCACCCCCCCCCCCCCCCCCCCACGATCTTAAAGAGGAGCTGCACAAAAAAAAAAAATATTAAAAGCCAGCAGCTACTAATATTGCAGCTGCTGACTTTTAATAATATCACACTTACCTGTCCCAGGTTCCAGCGATGTCGGCGGCAGATGACGAGCGATCGCTTGTCTCGCTGCAGCCACCGCCACCATCCTCTGTCAGGGAATCGGGAAGTGAAGCAAGAGGGCTTCACTGCCCGGTTCCCTACTGCGCATGCGCGAGTCGCGCTGCGCTGGTTCCCCGCTGTGTCTCTGGGAACTGTGTTTCCCAGAACACAACGGGGGGGGGGGGGGGGGGGGCGGAGCCATGCGGCGATGGGCGGAGCCATGCGGCGGTCTGGCCGGAAGTGGGTGCAGTTACCTGGATTATCCAGGTAACTGCACCCCCCTCCCCCCTGAAAGGTGCCGATTGTGGCACCGGAGGGGGGGAGGGATAATACTAGCGGAACTTCCCCTTTAGGGTGAAGAACCGCTTTAATACAGCATTTTCCCGATTCTATGTAACAAGTGCAGAACCTCCTCTGCTCAGAGCTGTCAACAGAAAAAAAAAAATAACTCAGCCTTGGTAAAGATAAAACCTGGGGGTTATTTATGAAAGGCAAATCCACTTTGCACTGAAAGTGCACTTGGAAGTGCAGTCGTTCTAAATCTAAAGGGTGGATCTGAAATGAGGGGAAGCTCTGCTGATTTTATCATCCAATTATGTGCAAGCTAAAGTGCTGTGTTTTTTTTTTTTTTATTTACTTGCATGTCCCCCTCAGATCTACAGAGACTTTACTTCCCAGTGCACTTGCAGTGCAAAGTGGATTTTCCTTTAGTAAATGACACCCATTGCATCTCTTGGTTCTTTCAGATCAAAGGAATGAACTTTCGTCTGTAAATGAGGTCAGTTTGACCACTTAACCACTAGCCGACCAGCTCACGCAGATATACTGCGGCAGGTAGGCTCTCCTGCGCAAACCAATGTACCTGTACCTCTGTCATGTTCCAGTAAGCCCATCCCCCCTACAGTTAGAACACACTTAACTCCTTGATCGCCCCCTAGTGTTAACCCCTTCCCTGCCAGTGTAATTTTTGCATTGATCAGTGCATTTTTATAGCACAGCTCAATGTAATGTCACTGATCTCCATTGCAATTTTTTTTACCAAAATTATGTAGAAAAATACACAACAGCCTAAACTGATGAAAAAATTTGTTTTTTATATATTTTTTAGGGAATATGTATTATAGCAAATTTTAATTGTCGCTCTTTTTTTGTTTATAGCGCAAAAAACAAAAACCGCAGAGGTGATCAAATACCACCAAAAGAAAGCTCTATTAGTGGGTAAAAAAGACGTCAATTTTGTTTGGGCACAGCATCGCATGCCCGCGCAATTGCCAAAGTGACACAGTGCCGTATCGCAAAAAATGGCCTGGTCATTAAGGGGGCAAATGCTTCCGGGGTTGGAGTGGTTAAAGACTAAGAGCCCTTTCACACAACAGCGCGGGGGCATCAGCGGTAAAGCACCACTAGTTTAAGCGCCGCATTTCAGGCCATCGCCCAAATAAGAGGGTTAAGAGTACCTGCAAAGCGCAGCTGTCCATTGATTTGAATGGGCAGGCCCCTCAAAGAAGCTGCTTGCAGGACTTTTTTTTATGTTCTGCCAGCACAACGCCCCAGTGTGAAAGCCCGATTGCATTTGAGGCATTTTTCAGGAGCTTTACATGCGCTATTTTTTATCGCTAAAGCTCCTGAAAAACACCTCCCGTGTGAAAGGGGTCTAAGCCTTTCTCTGACACTTGTTGCTTACAAGTAAAAAATAAACATTTTTTTGCTAGAAAATTACTTAGAACCCCCAAACATTATATATTTTTATTTCAGCAGAGACCCTAGAGAATAAAGTGGAGATCGTTGCAATATTTTATGCCACACTGTATTTGCGCAGCGGTCTTTTAAAAGCATATATTTATTTATTTTTATTAGGAAAAATTATACTTCAATTAAATAAAAACTAAACCGTAAAGTTACACCAATTTTTTTTGTATAATGTGAAAGAGGATGTTATGCCATGAGAATCGTGATGTTTAGTGCCCGTTCACACAGGGGCGACGCGACTTGCAGCGCGACTCACAGACGCGACCTGCACACGACTTCAGCGCCGACTTGCAAAACGACTTCTGTATAGAAGTCAATGCAAGTCGCCTGAAGTCGCCCCAAAAATAGTACAGGAACCTTTTTCTAAGTCGGAGCGACTTGAGTCGCTCCTATTAGAACGGTTCCATAGTACAGAACGGAGCGCGACTTGTCAGGCGGCTAAGTCGCCTGAGAAGTCGCGGTAGTGTGAACGGGCACTTAGTCTAAGAAGAAAAAAATTGTTATTCTCATTTTATCTAGAATCGTTCAGCTCTAGTGCCTATATGCCTTAATTGCCATATTCTTTTGTTTAAATATTTTTTTTATTTTCTTGTATTTGGACATTCGCAAGTCACATGTCTTGAATCAGAAAGAAAAAGTTGAATAAAATCTTTTTTTCTGTCGATTAAATAAAAGTACGTTGTGCAAAAAATCCTTTCCATCCCTGCATCTCTCCAGTGTAAGATCTAACTTACCCTTGATCTTTGTGGACTTAAAGCCACGTCTGTTTATTTTACATGCCTGAACCAGGAGACATAGTTCAAGACATGCATCCCATCTACACGTGTCCTGGGAAGGTAAACACGCATCAGAGCTTTCACTCAGCATCATCAACATCCCTACTGCTCTCTAGAATTACAGAAATATACAAAATAAAACATACACTCATTAAATACAGATGAAAGCCATACAGTTTCTCTGTCAATTTCTAAGGACAATGGAACTATGTTGCCTATTCTGTTAAAAGTAGAACTGTAGGCAATTTTTTTATTTTTTATTTCCATTTTGGATAGAGCAAGGGAAGGTTATAACCCGTCAGATTTAGTTTTTTGGTATTTGAGTCCCATTTTGGAGATTTCTCTTCACTTCCTATCCCATAGCATAACAGGAAGTGAGAGGAAATTCCTGCAAATTAAAGGAATTCCTTGGTGACCCCAATTTGAGGATTTCCCCTTAATTACTTTTCTGGGGACAACCCAAAATGTGTGATTTTCTTTAACTTTGGATAATAATGGTAAACAGGACAAATAGAGGAGGATGAATCTCCTAATGAGGACACAGACAGTAATAAAAACGGACAACTGTTCTAATCCCTCCCATATAACAGACGGCGGCTGGTCGGCAAATGGTTAAAGGAGCTGCAGGAATATCTGGAAAGTAGTGGTTGTGTGGTACACCTGACAACAGTCTCCGGTATTATTCTTCATATGTCTGGGCTATGGGGTAGAGTAGCAAGACGGAAGCCTTTTCTTATGAAGAAAAATATCCAAGCCTGGCTAAATTTTGCAAAAACACATCTGAAGTCTCCCAAAAGTGAGACTGTGAATGTGTTATGGTCGGATGAAACCAAGGTTGAACTTTTTGGTCATAATTCCAATAGATTTTGGCACAAAAACACAACCATACCCAAAGTCAAGCATGGTGGTGGCAGCATCATGTTTTGGGGCCGTTTTTCTTTAGTTGGAACAGGGGTCTTAGATAAGGTAGAGGGAATTATGAACAAATACCACTCAATATTGGCACAAAACCTTGAGGCTTCTGCTAGAAAGCTGAACATGAAGAGGAACAACCCAAAGCATACATCCAAATCAAGAAAGGAATGGCTTCACCAGAAGAAGATTGAAGTCTTGGAATGGCCCAGCCAGAGCCCAGACCTGAATCCAATTGAAAATCTGTGGGATGATTCGAAGAGGGCTGTACACAGGAGATGACCTCACAGTCTGACAGATTTGGAAAGTGGGCAAATATTGCCAAGCCAAGATGTGCTATGTTGACAGACTCATACACAAAAAGACTGAGCGCTGTAATAAAATTACAAGGTGCTTCAACCAAGTATTAGTATAAGGGTGTGCCTACTTATGCGACCATATTTTATTTTTTTATGTTCACTTCCCTCCAACTAAAAGATTTCAGTTTGTTGTTCAACTGAGTTGTACAGTTTATAGGTCACATTAGGTATTAAAAGTTCTGAAATGATTTACCTTTGTCTCATTTTTATTTATTTTTTTCATTACAGAAACGTGACATTTGAACAGAGGTGTGTAGACTTTTTATATCCACTGTACATGGGGACAAGGTGGTTGGGGTGAGGGGCACAGACCCCCCCCCCCACCCCCATGTTGAGGGCATGTTGCCTGGTATGGTCCAGGAGGTGAGGGGCTCCCCCCCCCCCCCCCCCCCCGGGATCAGTTAAGATGACAATTCGACTTGGATGCAACTTATACTCAAATAAATGAGTTGAAATCATGCCAAAGTAGTACAGGAACCTTTTTTTTTTTTAATTGTCGAACGACTTATTGAAACGGTTAAAAGTGGAGGTTCGCCTGCTTAAAAAAAATAAATAAAAAAAAAATGGAATTACGTACCGGTAATGTCCTTTTCCAGGAGTCTTTCAGGACAGCCACCTTTGAGAGACACTGGCTCCTCCCCTCTTAGGAAACACCGCCTTCATTTTCATGATTTAAGCCTCCTCCTCCCTTCGTTCCTCAGTTCTTCCAGAGTACCTCCGGCCAACTGGGGAGACACAAGAACACGTCAAATAAACAAACCTTTAAGTCTTACCTGACGGCCTCATGTAATGAGTTCCCGATGATCTGCAAAAAACTTGGGTGGGAACCGGTGCTGTCCTGAAAGACTCCTGGAAAAGGACATTACCGGTACGTAATTCCATTTTTCCCCAATCGTCTTTCAGGACAGCCACCTTTGAGAGGATAAGCGAGTACCCTGTCTTAGGGTGGGACCTACTGCTTGCAGCACCTTGTGACCAAAGGGCTTGGTCTTTGGCTGAGAGAAGATCCAATCTATAGCGCTTCACGAACGTAGAAAACTTGAACCACGCTGCGGCTCTACAGATCTGTTCAGGAGACACACCAGCCCACATTGTCTGCGGAGTTGCCGCTGTCCTGGCTGAGTGTGCTTTAATTCTAACTGGAGGCTTTAATACCCCAACCGCGCAAGTCTGCCCAATGGCTGACCTTAATCATCTGGTTAGCGTACGTCTAAAGGCTTTGGAACCCTTCCTAGCCCCTGGAAGTAACACTAAAGGTAAATCAGACTTCCTGAACTGGCTTTGTGTAACCAAAATAATGAAGGACACGTCCAAGAAGATGTGTTCCTGTTCGCTTACTGGTTTTGAACGAAAAATAGGCAGCATAATCTCTCGGACTCTCTGAGGATTAGAGACTACCATTAGGTAAAAAAGGCCAGAATGATCTTAAAAACTGAATGGTCTGGAAAGGGAGTGCCTTAACAGAAAGGGTTTCGAGTTTACTCACTTTCCTTGTCGCAGTGATCGCCACAAAAAACACAGTTTTGAGAGTGATCAACCATAACCAGCCAGATTCCAATTGCTGAAAAAGGTTCCTTTGTGGGAACCTGTAAAACGAATGAGTGACCCCGACTGGGAAGGGGGCGACCAAAGGCTTGGTCTTTGCCTACTTAAGGCTCCAAGAACCTTACTATACCAAGGTCTGATGTTAGATGCCCTTCCAGGAATACGCTAAAAGCGAAAACCTGACTCTTCAATGTTTATGGGGCTAAACCTTTATCTGCCCCTGACTGCAGGAACTCTAGAACGGCTACGAGGCTGTGCACATTGAAGGAGTTCTCTGAGCATCAGCTGTTGAACCGTCTCCATACCTTCAAGAAAATGGTCTGAGTTTCTATTTACCTGCAATTCAGACGAGTGGCTATTAAACAGTCTGAGACCTCTTTGCCCTTCAGCAATTCCTTCTCAGTAGCCAAGCTGCAAGAATCCACCTGGGGACCGCAGACTGGACCCTGGGAGAAGGGACACTCCTAGACCGGGAAAACCCGGGGGGGGGGGGGGGGGGGTTCTACTGACAGGCCCTTCAGAATGGAGAACCACGGCCTCCTGGGCCCAAGAGGTGTGATTAGAAAATAGGTAGTAATCTCCACCTGAAAACTTCCCTGACCCTGCAGGAATCAGAACGGGAGGGGAGAAAGCATAGCACTTAGAGAAACCCTAACTCTGTGCTTTAGTGTGTCTGCTCCCGACCTCCCATCTCCCCTGTTCATGGAACAGGAGATGGCTTCCTTTGCGTTTTCCCTTGAGAAAAAGAGAGGTCTATCCAAGGAATCCCCCAACTCTGGGTGATCCATTCGAAGAACCTCCTGCTTGAGAACCTGGTTGCTCTGAGGAAATCTAATATCAGGATTTGCTCTCCTTCAAGACAGATCACTGAAAAGACAGGATTTTAATATTCGGCCCATCTGAGGATGGCCTTCGCTAGGAACCATAAGGATCCGCTCCAGGAGTCCCCGTCCTGTCGACGCAAGCCACTGCCAAGGGATTGTTTCCATGACTCTTACATGAAGTCTCCAGAGAACTCTGAGAGGTCCTGAGAACCAGATCTACTGTTCTCAACTCCCTCCAATTTGAGGATCTCTTAGATTCCTTCCTGTACCAAACAGGAGTCTAGGTGTGTACCCCAACCTAAGCCGTTCGTATCGGTTGTAACCACCCTGGATACTGGGAAACTCCATTCTAGGTCTTATAACAAACGTGCTCCCTTTCCCAAAGGGACCTCTTTACCTGAGTTGGAACCAAAGAGTCCCAAGACCCCTGACTGTGGTCCCAAAGCTTCAAGATGAATAGTTTACAGAGGACGGTAACATGACCCCGTCCACTGAACTGCTAGGAGCGTGGCTGTCAGTAAACTCAACCTGCCTAACTGAGTTTTTGACGGTTGCCCTGGAGAAACAACAGTGCTCTGTCTATCTTCTGGATCTTCTCCAAGGAGAGAAGACCTTTTGTTCTGTTGAGCCCAGCACCTACCCCAGGAAGGTGACCCCCTGGTAAGGAATTTAAGTTGGGTTTCTCTAGGTTCAGAGGCCAACCCAGGCTCACTAACAGGTCTTTTGTTACCTGTTGATCCCAAATCGACTGCGTCAGAGAAGGTACAAACCGGAGAAGATCTTCAGGACACACGATCACCGAGACTCCCCTGAGACGCAGGAATGCCAGAACTTCTACCATCACTTTGGTGAAGATAGGAGGAGGAAAGGGATAGCCCAAAAGGGAAGTGCTTTGAACTGAATGTGTAGCACCCCTACAGAAGTTATCACTGCTAGCCTAAGGAAACGCTGGTGGTTCTCTGCAATGGGAATATGCAGGTATGCATCCATACTATCCATGCCCTGAAACAGTTTTGGTGGAAGAGGTGCCCTCACCCAGTGACCAAAACCAACGAAAGCCATCTGTAGGTGACTAAGACACACAGACGTTTCAGGTTCAGGATGAACCTGAACTTTTTTCCCAAAGGCTTGTGAACCACAAAAATGTGAGAATAGGAGCCCTTTCTATATATCCTGCTGGGACCTGTATTACCACTTCCTGTTCCTCTAACTCCTGAAGAGGAAAGAAGGGCACATTTTGGCAGCTCAGTGACAAGGAGTCTCAAAAGAGGAGAGTTCTGAAAACTCCAAACGGTAACCTCTTACGATGATCCCCAACACAAACTGATTGGAGGTGATCATCTCCCACTGGGGGAGGAAGGCCTCTTTTTTACTGCTCCCCATATTTCTTCTTAAGGGGAAAGGCCTTTTTCTTATCAGCCGTGCGATCTAGCACTGCTTCAAGACCTGGCCCAAACAGCAGTAAACAGTAGCAGTAACAGCAGCCTCCTGTAAAGAGGTTTCCAGAGCTTTGCTTTGGACGCCTTGTCCCCCTGCCATGCCTTGACCCCCTGCCATGTCTTCAGCCTTGAGGCCCTCCAGGCTGAGTTGGTCAGAGCCGAAGATCTTGCATACATTCGCCTGGATTGAATCGAAGCAGCGTATGCCAACACCTTAAGCAGCATGGGAAAGGAGGATAGAAAGTCTCCTCTGCCGTCATTGCTTCATGCATTAATCTGGCTAAGCCGACACTTCATATTATGAGCCACCACTGTGGCCGCTATGGCAGGCTTAGATATTTTCTTAAGAGAAAAAGCCCATGCATCCTTCAAAAGTGAGTCCATCATTTCAAACATAGGGTCTGAAAGTATTCCCATGTCCCTGAGGACAGGTCAGTATGCCTGGACGTCTGAAGAAAGGTAGTCTCTAACCTGGGAGATTCTATTCCAGACAAGAGCTTCCTCTTCCGCCCAAGAAAAAACCTTTGCTTTAATGCACCAGAAAAGAAAGGTTTTCCTTCGGGACCCCGCCATTCCTGATGGCATCGATCAAGACATCATGAACCGGGAACACCCGCTTCCCCCAGGTCCTAGTACATCTGATCGTGGGGTGACAATGCCTTCTTCCTAAAGTGGTATGAATAGCTCTCAAGAGCTTATCCACTTCATCCAGGGGGAAGATTATATCGAGGGGTTCTTTTGGGTTCCCCACCCAAGCCCTCACCTTTATCAGATTCCCTTGGGAGTCTGAGACGGCACTGTCAACTTCTTCCTCAACTTCCTCTCTGGAACCCTCTAGACTCTCCCTTAACCTGCAGGAGGAACATCCATCGGGTTAGGTGGAACACTCTGCTGTGCTGGTGAAAGAGTGCTCTGGAGCTGAGGCCACTGGAACCTTCACAGAAGCCGCCAGATATGCACCGTGTTCTGCTGCCTGTTTCCTGATGGCGCTCAAACAGGGACCTGAACCCTCTGAGGCCACTGGAACCTTAGGTTAAAGGTCTGACTGAGCTATCCGGTGCTTCAATACACTCTTTACCAAGTGCCTTTGAACCAGGGATTCCCCAAAGAGGCTCTATATGAAGGACGCTCCCTCCTAGAACCAAGGGGAGACTTGCTCATGTCCTTCAGAGACCTAGAGATAAAAGAGCAGCATAAAATCCTAAAAAAAAAGAAACACCAGCACTACTTAAGAGGACCACCGGGAGTGCCCTCCCCTAGGATCAATCTCCATCTGGATCCCAGACGCACTGCCCTTCCCCCCGACCACCTAGGGGGAAAAAACACCAGTGGAGCTACTGGTTGTAAGGTAAGGGAACCCCTCGCCAGGGCTTTTACCTTTGAGTGGCTGGTGCCGTTACTCCTGGAGCTCCCGAAGCCACTGCTTTGGACATTCTCCTGTTGAGGAAGAGTGGTACGAACGTGCCTCCAACAGCTACCTGTGCAACTGTAGAAAGAGAGGCTGCACCAGCCGAACGCTAGGTTCCCCTCCACGTGCCGGTCCGGCCTCTGGCTCCCAGCCGACTGGATACACAGGGGGGCCTTGGACGTCCTCGTTGCAGCGCCCCACTGGACGAAACGCAGGGATGAACCTCCCCAAAAACTTCCTGCTTTCCCCAAGCGAAGATTGGAGTGCGTATATAGAAAAAGGTCAGTCAAAAGTTCAGCTTCCCCAGCCGACCGGACTGCCTGTTCCGTTAAAACACCCGCGGGTGAACGGACGGATGACCCTGTAAAACTTCCTGCTTTCCCCAAGCGAAGTTTAGGGTGTATAGACAGTACGAACGCTTCAGCTCCCCGCTGATCCGACTGTCAAGGGCCGACCGATAGACGGTCGGGTAACCAAGTGGGGCCGGGGCTCCGCTCGGATAGCTTCAGTCTCACCAACCGAATTCAGCTAAGGTTCCTTAGCGATGTCTCCCCACCGGAGGAAACACCATAACTGAGGAACGAAGGGAGGAGGAGGCTTAAATCATGAAAATGAAGGCGGTGTTTCCTAAGAGGGGAGGAGCCAGTGTCTCTCAAAGGTGGCTGTCCTGAAAGACGATTGGGGAAAAAAAATTACAAATACTACAGCTGCTGACTTTTAAAATAACACTTACCTGTCCAGGGTGCCCGCGATGTCCTCACCCGAAGCCGACCCCTCCCTCAGTTCTGGGAGGCACCAGCATCTTAAGTAAGGGAATCAAGAAGTGAAGCCTTTGGGACTTCACAGCCTGGTTCCCTACTGCGCATGCGCGAGTCACGCTGCATGTTCTGACTGGTCCCTGCTGCCTTCTGGGACCTGTGTCTCTCCCAGAAGACAGCAGGGGAACAGGGGAGGGGCAGCACATGGTGTGGATTGCTGTGGATACTGCAGCGATCTTTTGCTGGAAGTGGGAGCAAATACCTGGATTAGATGGGTATCTGTCCCCCCCCCCCCCCCCCCCCCCCCCGAAAAGGTGCCAAATGTGTTACCAGAGGGGGAGACGATCCGGATTAGCGGAAGTTCCAATTCTGAGTGATCTGTGAATTAAAGGGGTTGTAAACCCTCATGGTTTTTAACTTTAATGCAGTCTATGCATCAGGGCTCAGAGCTTTTGAGAAGAGTACTGAGGCCACTGGGAACCCGGCAGTCATTTTGAGAGAGGCAGAACTTGTAAACAAGGCAGATCACCGTTCTATTAGTAAGGAAGACAGATCTGCCATTTCTGCTAAACAGGAACACGGATCTCTGTCTTCCTACGATTAAACCACCCCTCACACAGAAAGAAAACACTCCCAGGGAGCACATTTAACCCTTTGGTCGCCTGATGCATTTTTTTTTTTTTTAAGCACTGATCACTTTATTGGTGTCACTGGTCCCCAAATAGTGTCACTTCGTGTCAGATTTGTCCCCCCGCAATGATGCAGTCCTGCTAAAAAGCAATGAATGCCACCATTACTAGTATAAACAAAAAAAACAAACTAAATAAAAATTACATAAATATATATCTCATAGTTTGTAGATGCTATAACTTTTGCGCACACCAATCAATATACGCTTATTGGGATTTTTTTTTTAACAAAAATATGTAGAATACATATTGGCCTAAATTAATGAAGAAATTAGATTTTTTTTATTTTACTGGATGCGTTTAAGGCTTCATTCCCACGAGGTTGATCCGCTGCCTCGGAGTCCGCCTCTGTCCGCCGGCTCAGCGGAAGATCTCTCCGTTGATCTTCACTGAGCCGGCAGATGACAGGTCCCTCTCTGCTCACTGAGCGGGAAGGGGCTTGTCGAGTGCCGCCGGTTTCTAGGGAGAGACTGGATGACTATTTGTGGGAAAAAAGGGACTTCAATTTTATTTGGGTACAGCGTCACACAACTGCACAAGTCAGTTAAAGCAATAAAGTGCCTTATAGCAAAAGTACGTAATTAAAACAAACGGTTTAAAAAATATATACATTATGTTGATGAGGGGGAAAGGAGGAAACAGGGAAAGCAAAACATAAGCAAATTTAAACGCCAGATTTAAAGCCAGTTGCTTTATGGAATTGTGACAACACATTAGTATTGTGGCACTGGGTACTGTGACACTTGAGAGAAAATTAAGGGTGATATGATCACTATGTATAAATATATAAGTGGTCCACATAGTGAACTTGGTGTTGTTATTCACCTTACGGTCAACACGGAGGACAAGGGGGCACTCTTTACGTCTAGAATAAAAGAGATTTCATCTCCAAATATAGAAAGGTTTCTTTACAGTAAGAGCTGTGAAAATGTGGAATAGACACTATGCAGAGGTGGTTCTGGCCAGCTCAGTGGATTGCTTTAAGAAAGGCCTGGATTATTTCCTAAATGCACACAATATAACTGGGTACTAACATTTATTGGTAAAGTTGATCCGGGGAAATCCGATTGCCTCTCGGGGGATCAGGAAGGAACTTTTGCCCCTGCTTTAGCAAATTGTATCATGCTCTGCTGGGGTTTTTCCCTTTCTCTGTGGGTATAGGATTGGGTATATGGGATTGTATGATGATTTTTATCTTTTATGGATGGACTTGTGCCTTATTTCAACCTAACTGTAACTATGTAATATATCAGTTTAAGAAATCACAGGCCGCTCAGGAGCCTGGTCCCATCACCCAAGAGCAAAGCAGCGTGGGATTGTGAAAAACTATTTCAAAGGAAAGGTTTAGAAAAAAAAAAAAGGGACATATGCAAAGAGTAGGATCATTTGTCAGGTTCAGGCAATAAGCACTCTTATTTATACTTGTATTGCAGGTTTTATAATCATCCAGCCTTCATTTTCATATTACTCACATCCACACCTAAGCTGTCAAACATTAGTTGGTCTGTAGAGAAGTGGTGAAACTTTGGCAGACAATACATCGCCATCTTCCAAGAATGGTGGTATTAACTATGTTGCCTGGAGGTGTAAGGAATCGGGTGAGTCATTGAAGTCGTTTGTATAATTCTCTTACAAACCTGCTTTCTCTGTGGAAAGAAAAGCATGCCAACACACTCCGGAATCACCCCCTGGGTATCCAAGCTTTTGGACAAATGTGTCATCCGCAAGGAAGAAAGTGGGTCAGAAACAAACAGGGACTGAAATGTTGGGTACTTGTTAAAATACAGAATGAGTATCTTTGCTGCTAGAAATGTCGGATATAAAAAAACACCAACATTATTAAACCGAACAAAGATGATGTCTGAAGTTAAAAGCAAACCTACAGCAGTAATGAAAATAAAAAATATCATGTACAGTGCAGTGTATCCACCTCCAAACGCTTAAACACGTTATCACTAGAGCCCACAAATCGTAGTCACAGCCCTTCCTGGTTCCCAACATCACCCGTCCCCTGCTACATACTGAGCAGTCTTCATTTTGACATGACATTTCCATCTAGTCATAGTCTTGACTAAAATTACATTTTAGTTTTAATCGTATTTTAGACATCTGATGTGTTTTAGTCATATTTTTGTTGACTAAAATCTCCACCCTACTCCCCTGAGGAACTCTATTCCTCTCTGTGGAGTGATCATGGGTGGCTGGCAGACATCACGGCCACACACGCTGGCTCCCCTGGCACAGCGCGCGTGTGCTCACTGTTAAAGGGACCGTCGTACAGCTACGGTGATTCGCACAAACAAGCCGACCTGTTGCCGTATGACGACGACAGCTGGTTGGCAAGTGGATAAAAAATTGTGTTACAATTTAACAAGATTTTAGATGAATAAAATGTACTGGAGATTGCTGTACTGTACTCCGCGGTGAACTGTAAGACAACAACAAGTGCTCCCATTGAAAGAACTCCTCCTTTACTCCGGTTACGGTGACAATCCAAAACGTTCCCTCACTCTCTTTCCCAGCAATAATAGTCACCAAGACAATCCTAGTGGAGATAGAAAAGGTAATAAAAACCTGACTTCTCTCTTCTACAATGTAAAAAGTTTTGGGTTTATATACTGTTTTAAAGTTATTCTAGTAACCTGATCTAAAAGTATTTCTAAACGCGACTTTCGCACATTTACAGTACATGGGCACTAATCCATAAAGTGGTTCTAAACCCTTACAAACCACTTTGACCTACAGGTAAGCCTAGATTTAGGCTTACCTGTAGGTCCAAGAAATATCATATAGGTTAAGGAGATATTTACCCGAAGACAGCCACCGCTGTCTACGGCGCATGCGACGTAGACGGCAGCGTGCAGGCGCACTGGGCAAGCCGCAGATCGCAGCGAAATGCCGCGAGTGTCAGCTCCCGCACGCATGCGTGGGAGTGACGTCATCGCTACTCCGGCGAATCACAGTGCCGGAGCAGCGAGACCCACCAAGAAGATGGACGCTCTGAACTACAGGGGACAGCGGTGACATCGCTGGCTCCTGTGTCAGGTAAGTGACACATAATGGACTACTATGTGAAGCATAGTAGTCCATTATGCTTTACCTTTGCAGGGAATCAAAGAGGAAGTAAACCCATCAGGGTTCACTTCCTCTTTAAGACTGTACTTCAAGAGAGAGTCATGGATTCCTTATACGGCGGTCTGATATACAGGCAATCAGCATCCTTGCAGAGAAATTGCACAGATAAAAGCTCAGCCACACAGAGACCTTATTGTTTTTCATCTGAACAGAGTGATAGACCTGCACTGACACAGCGAACAATGAAGCACTGTCATGTATTACTAAGCTGGAAGCACAGCCTGAATGTGTAATGAACAAGTATGGTTGTCCTTTTGTACAAAATAGAAACTATAAATTACAGTTTATAATAAAAAAACAAAAACAAAACAATGTATACTTATAATTATGTGCACTATACTAAATGTTCTTCTGACATTATTAAAGCCCAACTCCAGCTTCCACAGACAGCCTCTTTATTTTTTCTTGAGAATATGTATATATTTTGGAGCGGTTTTCCATTCATTCAGTGGCGTCCTGGGGTCCTTTTTTTCTTGCCTTTGTAGGCAATTATCGATGCGGAGAATGGTGACCTGTGCACAGTTCTCTCCAGCATTCTCCTTCGAGTCCAGGGGGTCCAAGTGTCCTTTACATCCTGGGTTCACAAGACGTGGGTTATATGACACGGGGTTTTAGTGGAGTTCTGCTTTAAGTTAAATGAAGTAATAGTGACGTCATGCTCTTCACCTCATTCAATCAGAGAATATTTGGCTATACAGGCCTATGCATGTACACAAAAGGGAGTACACTCCTCACATTTTTGTAAATATTTTATTCTATCTTTTCATGTGACAACACTGAAGAAATGACACTTTGCTACAATATAAAGTAGTGAGTGTACAGCTTGTATAACCGTGTCAATTTGCTGTCCCCTTAAAATAACTCAACACACAACCATTAATATCTAAACCGCTGGCAACAAAAGTGAGTACACCCTTAAGTGAAAATGTCCAAATTGGGCCCAATTAGCCATCCCCCCCCCCGTGTCACGTGAATAATTAGTGTTACAGGGTCTCAGGTGTGAATGGGGAGCAGGTGTGTTAAGTTTGGTGTTATCGCTCTCACTCACTCATACTGGTCACTAGAAGTTCAACATGGCCCCTTATGGCAAAGAACTCTGAGGATCTGAAAAAGAAAAAAGAATTGTTGCTCTACATACAGATGGTCTAGGCTATAAAAAAAGAATTGCCAAGAAACCTGAAACTGAGCTTCAGCACAGTGGCCAAGACCATACAGCGGTTTAACAGGACAGGTTCCACTCAGAACAGGACTTGTTATGGTCAACCAAAGAAGTTGAGTGCACGTGCTCAGTGTCATATCCAGAGGTTGCCTTTGGGAAATAGACGTATGAGTGCTGCCAGCATTGCTGCAGAGGTTGAAGGGGTGGGGTTGGGGGGGGGGGGGGGGGTCAGCCTGTCAGTGCTCAGACTATATGCCCCACATTGGATCCAATTGGTCTGCATAGCTGTCATCCCAGAAGGAAACCTCTTCTAAATATGATGCACACAAAAGCCAGCAAATAGTTTGCTGAAGACAAGCAGACTAAGGATATGGATTACTGGAACCATGTCCTGTAGTCTGATGGGACCAAGATAAACGTATTTGGTTCAGATGGTGTGAAGCGTGTGTGGCGGCAACCAGGTGAGGAGTACAAAGACAAGTGTGTCTTGCTTACAGTCAAGCATAATGGTGATGGGAGTGTCATGGTCTGGGGCTACATGAGTGCTGCCAGAACTGGGAAGCTACAGTTCATTGAGGGAACCATGAATGCCAACATGTACTGTGACATACTGAAGCAGAGCATGATTCCCTCCCTTTGGAGACTGGACCGCAGGGCAATATTCCAACATGATAATGACCCCAAACACACCTCCAAGACGATCACTGCTTTGCTAAAGAAGCTGAGGGTAAAGGTAATGGACTGGCCAAGCATGTCTTCAGACCTAAACCCCATTGATCATCTGTGGGGCATCCTCAAATGGAAGGTGGAGGAGTCCAATGTCTCTCACATCCACCAGCTCTGTGATGTTGTCATGGAGGAGTGGATGAGGACTCCAGTGGCAACCTGTGAAGCTCTGGTGAACTCCATGCCCAAGAGGGTTAAGGCAGTGCTGGAAAATAATGGTGGCCACACAAAATAATGACACTTGTGGCCCAATTTGGACATTTTCCCTTAGGGTTGTACTCACTTTTGTTGCCAGCGGTTTAGACATTAATGGCTGTGTTGAGTTATTTTGAGGGGACAGCAAATTTACACTGCTTTACAAGCTGTACACTCAATTCTTTATATTGTAGCAAAGTGTAATTTCTTCAGTGTTGTCACATAAGATAAGAAAATATTTACAAAAATGTGAGGGGTGTACTCACTTTTGTGAGATACTCCATGTACGAACGTACAGTTGTGCTCATAAGTTTACATACCCTGGCAGAATTTATGATTTCCTGGCCATATTACAAAGAATATGAATAACATAAAAAAAAAAAAAAAAACTTTTCTTTCACTCATGGTTAGTATTTGGCTGAAGCCCTTTATTATCAAGGGGTTAAGTGTTCCTAGGGGTGTGTTACTAACTGTGGGGGGGTTGGGCTTTCATTTAGTGAACACTGATCTCTGCTCCAATCACATGGAGCAGAGATCAGCGCCACTAGTTGCTAGGCAGAATGGAGAAATGCTGTTTACTCTGCATTTCCTCCATTCGGCCGCTCCGTGAGACGATCGCGGGGATGATCGCGGGGATGCCCGCGGCGATCGAGTCCACGGGTCCCGCGACCGGACTCACGGGGGTCCCGACCAGCGCGGGAGCGCACCGCCGGCAGCGCGCTCCCAATGGCAGGGCGGCATTGAATATTGGACGTACCTGTACGCCAATATGCCTGCCCGTGCCATTCTGTCGACGTACATCATCGTGCGCTGGTCGGGAAGTGGTTAAAGATCACCTCACCTGTGATCGGTTTGCCTGTAAATAGTGTGTGTGTGTATAAAAAGGTCCATGAGTTTCTGGACTCCTGACAGGCCCTTGCATTTTTCATTCGGTGCTGCACTGACGTTTCTGGATTTTGAGTCATGGGGAAAGCAAAATAATTGTCACAAATGAACACATTTTGCTACCACGGGGGCTCAGCTTACATTGGCAGGAGGACAAGCTTTTAAACCCACACTATGTTTACACTTGCCAAGAAGACTCTCAGCTTCCTATTGGAAGTGATTCAGACAAGTAGAGCGTCTCAGTGAAGAGCCAAGCCAGAAGCGATGAGAATTTTGTCACTTCTGATTTTAGCAACCTACCGTGTTTCCCCGAAAATAAGACCTACCCTGAAAATAAGACCTACCCTGATTTTCCAGGAGGGCTGTAATAAAAGCCCTCTATCAAAAATAAGCCCTTGTTTAAAGCGGTTGTAAACTGATAGAATTCTCTCTATTACAGTATTATATGTAAAAGGTGTGCGTTTCTGTAATATAATTGAGTAAAATACCTTATAGCACACGCACTCTGCTGGCCTCCCGCTGCTTGCGCCAGGGAAAACCGATCAGGCGGGTCACAGAAGCGCAGAGCGGCGCTATAAAGGTATGTGACAGATTACAAAGAAACACGCCTTTTACATTATATTCTACTGTAATAGCGAGGATTCTATTAGTTTACAAGCACTTTTATTCTGTTTACACTGGGGGTTAAATGACAAGCCCTTCCCCAAAAATAAGCCCTAGTGTGTTTTTGGTTGCCAAAATGAATATAAGACAAAGGGTTTTTCAGGCAAATATGGTATGTGATCGCAATGAAGTTATGAGTGATAAGTGTTAAAAAATACAAGTAACATAATAAAAAGAGGAAAAAAAAAAAAGACCAACACACACTTCAAATCTTCCCACCTTGACTTACACATGTACCTACACCAGGGTTCGACAAATCCCAGGTGCCAGGTCGCCATTGCAACTAGAAATTGTATCCTGGCGTCTGAGCTTTTGTCAGCCCATTCACTGTTGGCTCCAGCTCGCACACTTCACAGTGAGGGGGTCTCAGAGGTGATTCCTGTCCTAAAGGGGCTGGGCCTTCCATCTCCTGGGACATGCGCTGGGCCAAGTCGTGCAGCCGATTGTATGAGATCGGGTATGTCCCCTGTCCAGGAGGGGGCGGGCCCTATGCAGAGGTGGGTGGCTTTGTCTCAGTCAGGCAGTGCGGGGTGTAGTGGGCTGCCAGCACTTAGCTTTCAGGGTGATCCGTGATTGGGCTGGAGGAGGACAGAGCATCGCCTCCATGGGCTACAAGGTGAACACCCTGAAGACAAATCAGCTGTTCCAGACACCCAGTCCACCCCCCCAGCTAGGTTTTACGGGCTCTGCTTGCCCATATGTGGGCACAGCATAGTGGGTGCTGCCAGGTAGAGGGGAGGGAGTCCACTCTCCTGCTCTTGTTGCTGACCCAGGAGGGACATTTAGGATGTCACTTTTGGGTCCCCGTTGAGTGTTTCTCTGGTCATCAAGGCCAGGAAAGAAAGTAATGCATTAAATTCAATGGAGCACAGGGGAGACATCAACATGAACCTCTCATTAAAAGAGAATCTTACACAAAAAACACATAAGGGACTCTCTCTCATATGTGATGAAAAAAAGCAAAACATGATCTTTTTTTCATTGTAAAAAAGTTGAACTTTTCGGCCTAAAATCAAAGCGCCATGTGTGACGGAAAACTAACACACACACACACACACACACACACACACACACACACACACACACACACAAACATACCATCCCCACTGTGAAACATGGTGCTGGCAACATGTCGTGGGATTGCTTTTCTTCAGCAGGGACAGGGAAGCTGGTCAGAGTTTATGGGAAGATAGATGGCCCTAAATACAAATACTAAATACAGGGCAATCTTAGAAGAAAAAGTTAGAATCTGCAAAAGACTTGAGACTGGGGCGGAGCTGGACCGTCCAGCAGGACAACAACCCTAAACATTTAGCCAGAGCTACAATGGAATGGTTTTCAAAGCATATTCATGTGTTAGAATGGCCCAGTCAAAGTCCAGACCTAAAACCAATTGAGACTCTGTGGCGAGACTTGAAAATTGCTGTTCACAGACGCTCTCCATCCAATCTGACAGAGCTTGAGCCATTTTGCAAAGAAGAATGGACAAAAATTTCACTCTAGATGTGCAAAGCTGGTAGAGACATCCCCAAAAAACACTTGCAGCTGTAATTGCAGTGAAAGGTGGTTCTACAAAAGTATTGACTCAGGGGGTGAATACAAATGCACGCCACACTTTCCACATCTTTGTAAAAAATGTTAAAATCCATTTATCATTTTCCTTCTACTTCACAATTATGTGCCACTTTGTGTTGGTCTATCACATAAAATCCCAACAAAATACATTTACGTTTTTGGTTATAACATGACAAAAATGTGGAAAATATCAAGGGGTGTTTCAAGGTATTTCCCAAAGTTCAAGGCACTGTGGGTATTGCTATCCACTGCAATGCTACTTGAGGGGAAGGAAGGAACAACCCGCAGACTTGAGGACTTATACTGCTGCCTGCAGCACACTGCGCCCAAAGGCGGTATCTTCATACCGCCTTACATCCACCTGATAACGTTTTTGTGAATGTATGTACTGAAGACCAAGTTGAGCCTTACAGACCTGAGACATGGCGGCCTGGTGACGCACTGCCCAAGAAGCACTAACCACCCCGGTAGAGTGCGCCTTAACTTGAATCTTACCCCTTAAATCACAAGTCTGAATTATAACTTGCCGAATCCACTTAACAACAGTGGATTTCGATGCCGCTTGTCCTCTTGGGACCCTCTGGCAGAATAAATAAGACATCGGTCTTAAGAATGTGAGCAGTTGCCTTTAAATAGATTTTCACTGCTCTCACCACATCAAAAGAACGTAGTGACTTTTCTTCCCTGAAACATTTTTTTTTTTATTTTTATTTTTTTTTAAACGATGGCAGGACAGTATCTTGGTTCAGGTGAAAACCTGAGACCACTTTTGACAAAATGCCTGGATGAGCCAGAGGCTCCTTAACACGATCGGAGATGCGGTGTGTCAGAGTGACACACCGCCGATCGCCGCGCTGCGTTTACCCACAAATGTGCGCTGGCTTGTTATCCTGAAAGAGGTCATATGATGTCCAGTCAGGATAACGGAAGTGGTTAAGCAGATCAATACAGGCTTAAAGGGGTTGTATAGGCAGTGCTCACAATCACTACCAACCCTTTTGCTAGGATAGCATGTAGTATACACTGTATGCCATGATGTATATACCAGAGGGAGGGGCCGAGATTGCCGTCAAACGTCTGCCGGGCAGTCACATGAACTTCCTCTGTAGTGCAAAGATCAGGTTTTTCCCCTATGTGCATACATCAGAGGAAGACAGCGATGGGCAATCACGTGACCGCCGATCGGCGAGGAGCAATAAGGTATTTAGAAGAAGAATGTTTTTAACAGCATACACTGTATACTATATGTTAGCCTAGCAGAGGGGCTGGCAGTGATTTTGGGCAGTAATTTTGTATACTGCTCAGAATGGTGCTAGAAGGGGAGGGGGGGGGGGCTCACACTCAGAGCTGACAGACAGGGAGGGGAGAGAGGACGGCGGAGAGCTGCGGATGACTGAGGCGCGTAAACTGACCACAGTGTAAGGGCTTAGCGGGCCATGATAAACCGTGGTTATTTTACAAGGGGTTGGGGTGGGGGCAGAACCAGGCAGAATCAGCAAGGTACAGTATTTCAGATGACAGAAAAGGCTAAATTACACAGCACAAGCACTGTGCTGTTATTCATGCTTTAAAGGAACAGGATCCTCTTGTAAAAAAAACTCTAACCACGTCAATTCGCCTTACCAGTATGTAGGCTTGAGGAAGTGGATGTACTGGGGTATAGCCTGCTACTGCCATTTTTTTTTAGAACGGGCAATCGGCTATCTGATGATAATGACTGATCTGGCTCGGCAGCCACTCTTTTCGGGCCTCTCATCACACCGGGAGACACGATTCAGCGCGCCTGCCAGCTAGGCTGACACCCGAATGAAGCTGGATTTGGCTTTGATCGGGTCACTGTAGTAAAACACCAGATGCGTCATCACTTCTGGTTTACTCGGCTGCCAATGCACAGTGTTCAGAATGTTTTAATTTTTTTGAAGGGAGTGTGGGGGGGAATATTTTTTGAAGGCGCGCTCGTGCCGCAAAGAAACCGCATACGTAAGTTGCGCCCACAAATGTAAACAGTGTTCAAATCACATGTGAGGTATCGCTGCAATCACAGTGGGAACAATAATTCTAGCACAAGGCCGCCTCTGTTACGCTAACCTGCTAACTGTTTTTTATTACTCTGCGTAACATCTTCCTTCACAATAAAGAAAAAAATTGGGCAAACTACTGTTTTCTTACTTTTTTAATTCCAAAAAGTGTATTTTTACCAAAAAAAAAGCGTTTGAAAGACCGCTGAGCAAATATCATTTGACATAAAATATTGCAACAACCGCCATTTAATTCTCCAGTATTTGCAAAAAAATTATATTATATATAGTTTGGGGGTTCTAGCAAAAAATACTGATTTTTAACTTGCAAAACAACAAGTGTCATAAATGGTCAAGATAAGGGCACATAAACAACCGTTTTCTATGTGCTTGGTTCACACCATACATGTGCAGTGGCATGTACTGCGAAAGTATTCAGCATATAAGCATTTTTAGGTAGTGCAACTGACTACACCACGCTGCACTGCTCTGCAATTAATAAAAACCAAAGGAGTTAAAGCAAGTGTCCCTTTGTGACACAAAACAGTTAAAGCTGAAGTGTAGCTAAAAGAATTCCCTACAGCGTTAGTCACATCACTTCGCTGTAATGAAATACTGTATGCTATCCTGTGTAGGCAGATGGATCCTGGGAGAAAAATGGCACTTCAGGGATGCCTGTCCTGGTCTTTAAACTTCTGGCACTTTAATAGTTAACAGCTTTAAAGCTTAAAGCAGAACAGCAATACAGATAGTCCGAGGGAGCCACCCCCTGCATCAAATGCTATCATTGATTACACTGCCTGTAACAATCTGTGAATGGATTCTCTCCCCCATTCGTAACTCATGCTACAGACAGCGTAATCAATTAAAGAACTCTGAAAATGAAGTAGGCGGCTAGAGGGGGAGATTCCCTGCCGGCCATCTTTACGGCAAGCTGTCTGAAGACCTGAAGCTATTAACCATCGTAGCACCAAAAGTTCAGAGCCAGGAAGGTGACCGGCATCCTTGCAGTGAAGATTTCTCCAGGATACAGCTGCTTGCATACTGTGGGACATAGTAAGTGATGTGACTAAAAAAAAAAAAAAAAAAAAAGAATTACCAGTGTGATGCATTGTAACAACTATGACAGTGCTGTGCCCTGACATTGGGTGGAAATAGGTGGAATTGACAGGGTTCTCAAGGATGTTGATTGAGGGGATCCAGTGGGTCTGTTTTGAACAGAGAAAATTGCCCTTTCAGTTTGACAGGATTTTTAACTCCCATAACTGGGGGGCCTGTAGTGTAGAGGCTTTGAAGAGCTTTGGGACGGAGGTAGCCACAAACCGGTGTCCAGGTTTTACGTATAACCGGCAGACTGTGTGTGACTTTGTGCATAAAATCTAGGGCCTGGCCTGTGTAAGATGCAAGGGCTATCAAAATTTAGAGAGGACTGCAGATAATACTGGGGTGCCATGACATGGCTTCTGCAGCTTACACATGTATTTGCAAATGCGTGCAAACTAAACAATTCTGTGTTGCAGGCTGGCTGGTAAGATGAGCTTGGAATTTATCTTTTGTTGTTGGGTTAAGGCCATGTGCGCCTTGATGTTAAGGCCAGTTGTAGGTTGAGGCAGTTGCTGTTTGTACCGTTGGTTATTTGGGGGGGGCGCACTGGACACCTTCGCTGCCATTGTGCTAGTTGCTAGGTGTCCAATGCACCCTTGTGCCATTAAGGAGGGATGGGCTCCCTCCAGGGGTACCTGCCCTCAATACTAACCTGCGGTCCAGTCTCCGAAGGGAGGGGGGTGATGCTCCACTTCAATATGTTACAGTACATGTTGGCATTCATGGTTCTCTCAATGAACTGTAGCTCCCCCCCCCCCCAAATCCGCCCCCCGTGCTCACTCATCCTGAGCGGGTTCTGTATAATATAGGGGAGGTGTTACTGGACAGATCCCCAGGGCAAAAAAAACCTAAAAAAATAAAACTAATGTAACCACTATATGATTACTACAGTTTGTAATGCAATGTATTACATTTTTGCCTTTGGGTTTAATACTGCTTTAAAGTTATATAGGCATTGGGCAAAAAGAAAAAAGAAATAAATCAGAAACTGTCCATTTTAACTTCAAGTTATTTGTGGTGTTAGAATAGGTCTGCGCTTTTAAAACATTTTAAAATTCCTCAACTCCATTAGCCTGCTGCTTTTGCTGGGAAAATATTCAAAACATCTCTAGATTTTATGTAATGCAATTTATCTTAGAATTACTATGAAATGTCTTCTGATAATGTCTCTTAAAGGGATAAAGCAAAATGTCTGTGTGATTAGGCCCTGATGGAAGCAGACAGTCCCCAAGTGATCTTGCACACCTACTTCAAAGAAAAGAAAAAGCATGAACTTAAAGTGTTTTGCATACAAGACTAGACCAACATAAATCCAGGTCTGCTCAGCACTTGTCCTAGGACCTCTTCACACCAATGCTGGGACTTGCATTTCTCCACAATGGAAGAATGCCAGTCACCGCCGGGGCACATAGAAAACAATTGCTTTTTATGTGCCTTGTTCTTACTACAATGCAGCCTGCGGGTGTTTTGTATTATGCTGCATTTCATTGCAGTGCAGTGCACTGGATGGCCCCATGCTGCTGGGTGGTGACATGAGTAAAGTGTCACTTTGTGCACCTTAAATAATAGATGCTGTGCCACTCTAGGATTTGATGCACATGGGTCAAATGTCTAATATGCATGAGGCCTAATCCAAACAACATAGCAAAGCTCCTGTTAAATAAAAGCTCTTTTTGTAAGACAGGCTTAGCTATAGAGTGTAGAGAGGGACCAGTGTGTGCATTAAAATGTAGGGCTGCAACTAACGATTATTTTCATAATCGATTAATCGGCCGTTTTGTTTTGTTTTTTGTCGATTAATCGGATAAAAAAAAAAAAAAAAAAAAAAAAAACGTAATATGCCATTTTTCCATTTATTTAAAAGTAATAATGAAAAAACTGAGTGTTACACTCAAACTGCAGAATAAAACACCAATGATGGGGTACTATTACCCACAAAGAAAGTATGGTGAATGTCAGATTCCCTGCTTTATATATACACATACTTGCATGAATAAAGAGAATAATTGACATATAAAATACTTTTTTTCCCCCTCCTTTATTCCATAGAAAGTATACATTGAGGACAATATATATAAAAAAAAAAAAAAAAAAGAATTATAATAAATATTGTTTATGTATAATATATGTGTAAAGGTAAAAAAAAATATATATATATATATATATATATATATATATATATAACTGAAAAAGGGGAGAAATATAAAATTATATACAATGTCCCCCCCAGTATAGATGACACATTCCTTCCCTCTCACATGGTGTCACTGCCCCACCTCTTCTCAGTGCTCCCCTCCCCTGCTCCGGTGTCTCGGGTTTTCTCACCCCTTCATGGTGACAGCGGCTCCTCCTCGGTGTGGTGTGGGGCGGAGTCTCTGTCCGGACCCGCCACACGTGACTCGGCCGACTCCTCCGAATGGAGCGAAGGGCACCCCGAAGCCAGGAGAAGGATGCACGCATGTGCAGAGCACAACCTCCAATCATGGCAGCGCTGGAAAGCGGCCCGGCGAGGGCTTGCCGCGCCTGCGTTCTGCGGCGAGTCTATCGGAAGGCTGCTGGGTAGAGGGGGGAGGAGGAGCCGAAAGCAGCACAGGCGCGTTGCTGGCGGGACGTCAGCTGGGTGGAGAATGCAAGCAGGGGTAGCTGCATGGACGTGGTGCATGCGTAGGACACGGGAGGATACACAGGATTCTAACGGACCGGCAGGGGGGAAGGTGCGGACTAGGGGTGCAACGGACCAAAAAACTCACAGATCGGATCGTTCCTCGGATCAGAGTCACGGATCGGATCAATTTTCGGATCAGCAAAAAAAATAACACTATCCCCGCCCTCCCCAGCCACATTGTTTATTTAAATAAAAGGTATAACACTATCTCCCCCCCCCCCCCCCAATAAAATGCAGCTTATTACAAGCATAAAAACATAGTCAGCATATCACTGATGATTTGTGCCAAGCTCACCACCGATCAAAGTTCCTCCAAACAGACCGCTGTGATGAGTCCCGGGATGCCTATTGGCGCAAATCATCAGTGATGTGCTATGTTTTTATGCTTGTAATAAGCTGCATTTTATTGGGGGGGAGAGATCGTGTTGTACCTTTTCTTTAAATCAACAAGTGGCTGTGCCGAGCAAGTGGAAAGGCTTAGATAGTAGTTAGTTATTATCTAATCCTATCTAATAGATAGTAGTTAGTTATTAGGTTAGATTAGGTAATAAATGTAGTGGTACCTGCATAAAAGAAGTTTTGAATGAGGGCAGGCAAGGCATCCAGAGTGACTCCTCCACAATTCCTTCACTTGGGCTGACACAGGCTGAACAACACGCTGGGGGTGACGTCGGCGCGCAGCTCGCCACCGGGTGTACCAAGATGGCCGCCAGCTCCGGAGCTAGGCCGAAGCCGCGGCCTTTCCTACGGCCGCGGCTCGCTCCGCGGATCGCATGGTGCAGACCAACTAATCGATAATATTGATTAATCGTTTCAGCCCTAGTAATATGCCTACAAGCTTCTGTGGCAGTCAAGATGCATTTGACCATCAAAACCAAAGTAATAATATCCCAGTAGAGTTGTAGTTCTGCTTTAATTGTAAATCAATTTACCCTATTTATCGGCATATAACACGCACTTTTTTCCCCTTAAAAATCGGGGAAATCGTGGGTGCGTGTTATACACCAATCCTCCACGATTTTTGAGCTCTGGGCGGCTTTCAGCCGCCTTCGGCCCTTCTCGCCCGCCTTCGGCCGTTCTCGGCGGCTTTTGCCCGCCTTCGGCCGTTCTCGGCGGCTTTTGCCCGCCTTCGGCCGTTCTCGGCGGCTTTTGCCCACCTTCGGCCATTCTCAGCGGCCGAAAACCGCAAGAAAGGCCGAGAACGGACGAAGGCGGCCAAAAACCGCAAGAAGGACCGAAGGCGGCCGAGAACTACCGGGCGCCACCGAGATACACAGGGCATCTCGGCGGCGTCATTTTTAAAATCTGAAATGAACACTGACAAGGGGACAATGATGCACAAGGCTGCAATGATGGACACGCTGCATGACAAGGCTGCAATGATGGACACGCTGCATGACAAGGCTGCAATGATGGACACGCTGCATGACAAGGCTGCAATGATGGACACGCTGCATGACAAGGCTGCAATGATGGACACGCTGCATGACAAGGCTGCAATGATGGACACGCTGCATGACAAGGCTGCAATGATGGACACGCTGCATGACAAGGCTGCAATGATGGACACGCTGCATGACAAGGCTGCAATGATGGACACGCTGCATGACAAGGCTGCAATGATGGACACGCTGCATGACAAGGCTGCAATGATGGACACGCTGCATGACAAGGCTGCAATGATGGACACGCTGCATGACAAGGCTGCAATGATGGACACGCTGCATGACAAGGCTGCAATGATGGACACGCTGCATGACAAGGCTGCAACGACGGACACGCTGCATGACAAGGCTGCAACGACGGACACGCTGCATGACAAGGCTGCAACGACGGACACGCTGCATGACAAGGCTGCAACGACGGACACGCTGCATGACAAGGCTGCAACAATGGACACGCTGCATGACAAGGCTGCAACGACGGACACGCTGCATGACAAGGCTGCAACGACGGACACGCTGCATGACAAGGCTGCAACGACGGACACGCTGCATGACAAGGCTGCAACGACGGACACGCTGCATGACAAGGCTGCAACGACGGACACGCTGCATGACAAGGCTGCAATGACGGACACGCTGCATGACAAGGCTGCAATGAAGGACACGCTGCATGACAAGGCTGCAATGACGGACACGCTGCATGACAAGGCTGCAATGACGGACACGCTGCATGACAAGGCTGCAATGACGGACACGCTGCATGACAAGGCTGCAATGACGGACACGCTGCATGACAAGGCTGCAATGACGGACACGCTGCATGACAAGGCTGCAATGACGGACACGCAGCATGACAAGGCTGAAATGACGGACACGCAGCATGACAAGGCTGCAATGACACTGATAAGGCTGCATTGATGGGCATTTAAATGCAAGTTTTTTTTTCCTTAAATTTCCCTCCTAAAAGTTTTTTTCCTTAAAATTCCCTCCTAAACTTGGGGTGCGAGTTATACGCCGGCGCGTGTTATACGCTGATAAATACAGTAATTATTTTTGTATACACTATAGCCTTACATTTCCAAGCACAACTTCTCTGGATCCAACAAATCTGACAGCTTTTAGAAACTAAAGCAGAGCAGAGCACAGCGTGAAATATACACTGATCAACCATAACGTGATGACCACCAACCTATTAAAGCAGAAAAGGGGGAAGTTCCACTTTAAGGACTCGCTCCCCGCTTCTCTTTAACAATTGGCACTTTGGAGGAGTGAGGGGGGGAGCAGGTACCCAATTTGGACAGGTACCCGCGCTTCCAACTTCCATTCCAACTGCCGTGGCATTCGGGAACAGAAATTCTCCTCCCCCTGTAGTCTTCTGGGACACTGACAGTTCCCTAAAGACTGCATCCACCATACACAATGTGCAGCACCACTTGCCCATGCGCAGTGGGCACCAGGCTGTGAAGGCGCAAGCTGTCACAGCCAGGTGCCCATTGTGGAGGTGCCGGGGACCGAAGACAGTGGGATGAGTACATCGCTGGAATGTGGACAGGTGAGTGGCTGTTTTTTTTTTTGTTTTTTTGTTTGTTTGTTTTTTTAAAGTCAACAGCTACAATTTTTGTACCTGTTGACTAGAGCGGCACGATTCTGGCTAAAATTAAAATCACAATTTTTTTTCTTAGAATGAAGATCAAGATTCTCGCAGCGTAACATCATCTTTCACATTATACAAAAAAATTGGGCTAACTTTACTGTTTAGTTTAGTAAAGTGTATTTTTTCCCAAAAAACTGCAGTTCAACTGTGGTAAACTTCCCTCATTTACAGACCAAAGTTCATTCCTTTGATCAAAGAAAACATGGGTAACAATGTTTATAGTTATCTACCAGCACAGAGTTGTGAAAAACTTGACAGCCGAGGGAGCAGAGAACTCTCTACACTTGTTACGTGAATGAATCGGGAAATTCTGCATAGAGATCGTGAGGGAAGTTCAATTGTGATCACGATTTTTTTAATTTCATAGTTAGTAAGGTTGAATAAATACACCAGTCTATCCAGTTCAACCTGAGTGTCTACAGTTATCCCCATCCCTGTACATTACATACTCACATTGGTCCCTACCCTCAAAATCCAAGGTCCCCATTCATATACTAGGGCCAATTATTTTTTTTTGAACAGAAGCCAATTAACCTACCTACATGTCTTTGGTTTGTGGGAGGAAACCGGAGTACCTAGAGGAAACCAACGCAGGCACAGGGAGAACATGCAAACTCCAGGCAGGTAGTGTCGTGGTTGGGATTCAAACCAGCGACCTTTCTTACTGCTAGGTGAGAGTGCTAACCACTACACCACTGTGCTGCCCCATGATTAATGATTAATCGTGCAGCTCTGATTTTTTTCCCACAAAAAGTGGACCCCCTTGATGGGACTGTCAGACCACCAACACACCCGAGTACAAGAATAAAACTTTAAATAAAATTGTATTAATACAAAATAATAAGAGACACACAAACAGCTTGGGTCTCCAATAAAATCTAGGATATACAGCCAAAAATACACAGTAGAATATATACAAAGACCCCTTATACTCTCATGAATATCCCATAATCCAACGCGTTTCCAGTTTGTTACAAAACTTTCATCAGGGTAGAGAACAGGTAGTGTACTTGCTACACTATTAGCCAGAGGAGACAGCGGACCACATATCTCGGCTCTTCCCGGAACCCACATCCATAGGAGACCTTTGGCAGCCTTAACTTGGGGCTGTAAGCCACGGTGCTAGGGGGGCTATTTTCACCCCCCAAATATCTTCTGCAGTGGACTCTGCATCATCCATTTTGAATTACTTATGGAAGGCGGCGCTGTTATCCATTTTCTTAATTAAATATTCGTTATTGTGGCCAAGTTGCCTCAGCATTTACATGCGTTTCCACCTTGTATGAAGGAACTCTTCCGATACAAGTTACCACGATATTACTATTTTCTGCTCCCTACACTGATGAAAAGGTTTGTAACAAACTGGAAACGCGTCAGTTTTTTGGGATATTCATGAGAGTATAAGTGGTCTTTGTATATATAGTCTGTGTATTTTTGGCTGTATATCCCATATTTTATTGGAGACCCAAGCTGTTTGTGTGTCTCTTATTATTTTGTATTCATAAAATGTTATGTTTTATTCTTGTACTTGGTTGTGTTGGTGGTCTGACAAAGTCCAATCAAGGGGGTCCACTTTTTGATCTAAAGACAGGGATGGGACCACCACACTACATTCGTTGACACAGTAAAAGTCTTCCTTTTTAGTCTATTTTTTTCCACAAGTGACTGGTTTCCTTTATGCTACCAAAACCCTCCTGACCTGTCAGCATGGACCCCCTGGACCTCTGAAGGTAAGTTGTAGTATCTGACCCCAAGCCGTCACTAGCAGATCTTTTAAAGTGTTACTAAACCCACAACCATAATATCAGTCTGTATATACAGTAAAGCATGCTTCTTATACTCACAGTGGTATTGTAACCGTACTGTCTGCTCCCATGTTGTAAAGCGCTGTGCAAACTGTGGGTGCTATATAAATCCTGAATAATAATAATATAGTGGCAGTATTTTAATATGAAAAGATGATTTGTAAGCTGTGGGCACTGTGGGGGATGAACTATTTTCATATTACTGGGTTTAGTGTCACTTTAACATCTGGGCAATCAAATCACCAATTTAACCAAGCTGGGAATAAATGGCGGTTATGTACCTAGTCCTCACTTAAGCAGTTACTACTATAAAAGACCGGTCATCTCCATCTTGAATGGCTGCTCCTTCAAAACAGAAATTCATTTACTTTCTACAAAGCCTCCAGCTCTCTCCCACTTGACGCCTTCTCTGATCAATGGAAAGACGGCATACCTCCTACAGTCTATTCATTGAATCACTGGAACACAGAGAGGAGGGGCACCGCGCTTAGATTATTATTAGAGGAACGCTACCAGATATTTCACATACCCAGGCAAATAAAAAAAAAATAACACAGCATACGTCTATAAATGCAAGGTGACCCGTGTCCTGAGGCCTTTGCAGAAAAGTATATAATGAATCATGAAAATATGCTCTACAGAAAACCCAAATGACACAGAATGTGGGAAAGAATTAAAAGCTCCAAAAAAAACTGCACTATAAAATATTACCATTAGATTCCACATTGCATGGCAGGTGAATGCAGCTCACATCATTGCTGGATGGATATATTGCTTGGCTGTCAGAAAGTAACTAAATCCATTTTCTCAGGTGAAACACAAAGTCCGCCATTTAGTTACCGCAAAATTTGTTTTTTATAGATTCTCCAGCTAAACAACTGAGCCACAGAAGAAGTCATCTGTTAGAAATATCTGAAGCTGGACCGCTCATGGTGGAAAGGGGTCTACATTGACCTTTGCATTACAACTAAACGTCCGCTCCTTCATACTCGTGGTTACAAAATTACCAAAAATCAAACAAAATGAAAAAAAAAAAAAAACTAAACACACACAGGGTTAACTCTGTTCATGTAAATCCTATCTGCCTGGCACACGTAGAACAAACCTGGCAATGCCTGTAAGTGCCAAGCAACAAGTTTAAAGCTCAATGTAGCCAACTGCATGACTAACTTAACTGATCGGATAATGGAGTGATCAGCTCTGGGCATTATTATTTGTGCCATCACGGGGTCTCTGTGGGATGGCAGCACATATGGCCCTCTCGTACATATTCACATTTATTTTCTGGCTGCATGCAAACCTTCCAATAGTCCCTATTTTTTACACTAAGAAATGGGGTTTTATCAACCATATTATGCACAGAACAAACACCTTTCAAAATGTGTTGGCACATCATAGGCTCTGCTGTCACTCGGATGAAATGGCCTGTGGTACCTGTGGCATCATTATAGGCACTGGAAGTAGATAACTGCATGACATTTGTTTCCTAAACCACCGAGCATCACAAACAAACCCAATGGCCTTTTTTCAATAAATTCAGATCTCTATAACAAAAATGTTATACTTGGGTTGGCACAGAGCAGTCCTGACTTTCCTCTTTTGGGGTCCACCGCTGGCATTCCTGGCTCCTCATGCTTTCCAAGTACATGGCATCAGTCTGGTCAAGTCTCCAAAGCCTGCTAACTGGAGGAACACCATGGGAGCCAAGTTACTGGTCAGCAAGAGCTATAGCCCCAAACCTGTAGCCCCTTTAGCACTTTCTCTAAGGACCTCAGGGATCCTGGTGACGACAGTCTGTCCTTCCCTCCTGCCATTTAATACCCGGGATTTCAAGGAGTCTTATGTAATTTGTCACCAGTCTTCATCCCTTGAAACATGGCTCCAGCCTCTGACCATCTCACCATCTTATGTAGTAACCCATAGTCTGACTATTGCCTGTCTGCAGTCTGACAGGTTTCTGTAACAGAACATTCACTTAATATTACATGCAATGATTTCAGGCTCTCTAGGTCAGGAAAGCCGACCATCAATGATCTTGTTTTTTCTCTATATATTCAATGCACATACTGTTTGTCTCATTCAATAGAATACAAGCTGGGCTGCCGAGAGGAGCTCAGTAACGGGCCTTGTATATTACTAGTACCAGCTATGTACATGGGATTCCGTTAGAAACAACGTTGTACACCAAACAGTTCCACGCGATAACATCGCCTGAACGTGTAGACACTCCTTGGTGAAGAGAAAATCTGTCAGGAGGATAATCGAGGAGGTTGCCAAAGCAACAGATTGGGGCCTCCGAGTAATTCTACTAGGAGGAAAAGATGTTACTTTATTGTTGGCTTTTTAGAAATGTGCGTTATTGTTTCATTGTCAACTCTGCAACAAGCGTTTGAATTTAAAAGCAGAACTAAACCCTCCTCTCCATATCAGGCAAGGAAGCTGCCATCTTAGCCTCTGATCTGCCACTGCCATGGTGCTGTACATGTGACCAGTTATGACGCCAGCCATTCAATCGTGTGACAATCTGGTTGAGCACAAGAAAATGTGACAGTTTGTAACCCCAGCATGACCGGAAAAGTAACCATTTTTTAAAACTTAAAATGGATGAGTTTAGTTCTGCTTTAAACTGGAACTTTAGTCAGAAAATTAAGTCCTGCTAGATCACGTCAGGCTGGCCCCTTTCGGAGGTATAGCTATGTAAATCTGTAAAAAGTCTATACTGTTGAAAATCCAGTAATACGCCGCCTCACTCTCTGTTTTGAGGCCTATTTAGAAACTGCCAAGCTTGTAGAGGCGGGTCTGGTCACAATGGAATTAAACCCTCCTATCATTTACAGTCAAGGAACCTGCTTCTGTTTGACCTGCAACTGCCATGGTTCTGCATATGTAATCAATTATATCAGCCATTTGATGGTTTGGTTGAGGACACAAGCTAATGTGACAGTTAGCAATCTCAGCATTACAGGAATGTACATTTTATGACACAGTTAAATCAATGGGTTTAGTTGCACTTTATGATTCACTGTGGGAGTCTGGGCTTCAACAAAATGGCAGCCTCCAGAATGTATATTCCTTGCTAAAGAACTTTTTTATCAAGTTTTTATGGGTAAAGTTTTGCTTTAAGCCTTAGTTCTCACTGCCACATGCAGTCCAGAAGAGTAGAGCTGCATGGTTCTGGATAAAATGAGAATCATAATTTTTTTTATTTTTGCTTAGAATACAGACCACAATTCTCAGTGTAACATCATCTTTTGCATTATACAAAAAAACTGGGCTAACTTTACTGTTTATTTTATTTTTAGGTCATTGAAGTGTATTATTTCCCAAAAAATTGTGTTTAAAAGACAGCTGCACAAATACACCGACATTAAATATTGCAACAAACGCGATTTTATTCTCTTATATATATATATATAGGATCCAAGTAATTTTCTAGCAAAAAGTACCAATTTTAACTTCTAAGCAACAAGTGTCAGAGAAAGGCTTTAAGTGGTTAAACTGGCCTCATCTACAGACCGAAGTTCATCCGTTTGGGAACCAAAGGATACAATGTTTCTTTTCATCTCTCAGCATTGAGCAATGTTGTGATAAACTTTGCTGGCTTTTTTATTTTTTGAACTGCTCTACACTTTCTACATCAAATGTCAAAATGCCAGATTAAGATTGTGCGGGGGAGTTTTTAACAATTAATCGTGCAGCTCTAAAAAGGAGCAGATTTTTACAACTGGAAGTTACAGGTGTTCGCATACAGCTGCGGTCAGCAATCTGTACAAATCGATGACAAGCTAGCAGATGCCATAGCTGTGTGCATGGAATCACATATCTGATTGGTCACATGAATACAAGGATGGATGGGCCAGGCCTAGAGGCAGATATAGCGTGTTGTTTTGGCTCTATGTAGACACCTGTGACACCCGGCAATGTACAGCCCTTTGCAGCCATGTGAATGAGGCCTTTATTTTTGTGTACTTTGTGTGCATTTCCAATTCTGAATATTCCAGTTATCTTTATATCTATGGGCACATGATGTAATCACAATGATGTGATTACAATGACCAATAAAAGGTGCACCACATGCAGTACTGTAAGGCCAGTACTGTTAGCATACCACAAGGCCATTTTTTATTTCCTCTAACATTCTGGTGTTATGTACATGTTAATCAAATGACCACAGAAATAGATTTGAAGACCCGCAGTTGGTTCTGCAAAAGTCGCAGTATGTGCGCCACCATTCTGGTTCTGGCAGAAGCATGGATCAGGCTGTCAATCACTGATGTAGGACATTGTGGACATATGCCTTTTCTGTACTCAAAATTTAGACAAGTGTTGTCACCACGATATCTGAAGAGCAGGCTCCTACCACTCTTTGGCATCAGGGTGACATCACATCAAATGCTTGTCAAACAATGGGAACCTCTTGGCTTTGAAAGGAAGGCGAGATCTACACATAAAAGATTCAATAAGCAAATGAAGGAAACACATGGCTGAATAAAATTAAACACTTTCATTGCTGGGTGCTGCCCATCATTTAGCAATCGAGATGGTAATAAAATGGTATTATGGATTTTGACTGATAGCGCCACAAACGTTTATATTTTTGTTAAACATACATTGGGATCAAAATCAGAACCTGCAAACGCCATTTTAAAATTGTTCAAACCCCTAAATCTCTATTAAATGTAAAGGATTAAAGTCACTGGGCGAATACATAAGTGTCAAAGGGTTGGACCGCCACACCGCAATGGTTGGAGGATGCGTCAGTTTAATGCAATGGTCAACAAGTACATTAGGGCTGAAACAACTAATCGATTAATCGACAACTGATCCATTATGAAATTAATTGATTACTATTTTCATAATCGATTAATCGGCCAGGAACATAATGGGGTTAAAAAAATAAAAAGAGCCCTTTATAGTACAAAAATATAATCACTACTGTAAATATTACTTTCACTGTTCTACAGTAAAAAAAAAAATGAACCCCTTCCAGTAGTGATTATTTGCTTTTTTTATTATAAAGAGCTAATTTTCATTTTTGTTTTTTTAACCCCATTATGTGTGCATGCGCTGCTATATATAAAAAAGTGGACTTTTTTTTAAGTTGCAATTTTTTATGTACCGTATATACTCGAGTATAAGCCGAGATTTTCAGCCTCTTTTTTGAGGCTGAAAGTGCCCCCCTCGGCTTATACTCGAGTCATCGCTGTCTGCCTGCTCGATCAGCGTATCGAGCAGACAGACAGCGGCCATTCTAACATTCAAACGCCGCGCCTCCGCCTCCGCCTGTGATAGGCGGAACACTGAATTTCCCAGCAGCCTGTGTTCCGCCTATCACGGACATCGTCTCATCCTCGTACTACGGACGAGGATGAGACGATGTCCGTGATAGGCGGAACACAGGCTGCTGGGAAATTCAGTGTTCCGCCTATCACAGGCGAAGGCGGAGGCGCGGCTTTTGAATTTTAGAATGGCCGCCGAGGCGCCGACGAAGAGCGGCGATCCTGGCAAGGCACGGGACGGAGGCAAGGCAAGGCACGGCACGGGACGGGACGGAGGCAAGGCACGACACGGGACGGAGGCAAGGAGGCAAGGCACGGCACGGGACGGAGGCAAGGAGGCAAGGCACGGGACGGAGGCTCGGGACACAGGTAGGCTGGACACACACACACACACACACACACACACACACATGGACACACACACACAGGGATGGATGGATGGAGACACACACACACAGGGATGGATGGATGGATGGAGACACACACACACAGGGATGGATGGATGGATGGGGACGGACACACAGGGATGGACGGACACACAGGGATGGACGGACACACAGGGATGGACGGACACACACACAGGGATGGACAGGCATGTCTCACCCTCGGCTTATACACGAGTCAATAAGTTTGCCAGTTTTTTTGGGGGTAAATTGGGGGCCTCGGCTTATATTCGGGTCGGCCTATACTCGAGTATATACGGTATGTTGATATTTCTGTGTTTTTAAAAAAAGCAGCAGCTTTAAAGTGGGTATTTCACGCAAGTGGAGTACCACATAAATACCGCATTTCATATTTGCATATTTGTTTCCAAGAGCGCAGAGCGGTGTACTATTTGGGCAGGCATTTATAATTTTTTAGTACATTCTTTTCCATTATGTTACTAAACGTCGTAGGCCTGGTTCACATCTATATGTTTATTGGTGCTTTTTGCAGAAACGCACTACAGTTCATTTACATGGTTTCCTATGGGACACGTTCATATCTGCACTTTTTTCAGCCGCTGCATATTTGGAAAGGGTCAGTGACTTTTAACGCAAAATGGAGCTTTTTTGGTTCAATATACTTCAATGGAGAAGCTGCAGAAAAGAATGTAATGTGTTTTTGCAGCAATTAGTGTTTTTTTAATCTGCCCCCAAAAAAATGCAAAAAAAACGCAAATTGAAGTAAAATCACGTGCACAAAAATCAAAACGTACAGCAAAAAGCACTGCAGAAACAGATCAAAAGCAAAAACTACATGTGTGTACCGAGCCTTATGCTGGCCTCACAGATCAATTTTCAGATGAAAAATCTTTGTACATTCGCTGAATGAAAGAATGTTATTTGAAATTTTCACTTCATTTCTGAACAAAAACCACATACATGGTCTGAAAATTCCTTTGACCAAGAAGTTTTCTAATATTTCCAAATTTTCCCGTCACTGTGGTTGAAAATGAATGTCAATTTGACCCACTTTATTTTTACGTTTATTAACCGATTAATGGAAACAATAAATCGGCCAACTAATCGATTATGAAAATAATCGTTAGTCGCAGCCCTAAAGTACATAAACCTCTCATAATCCGGCACAGAGTTTGAAGGATCTGGACGCTCCGTCCTCAGTGGCCTCCCTCCGACCACCGCATCTCTCACACATCTGTTACAATCTTAAATTGCATTTTTACTGTATGCAAAACAGTCATTTGTATAAAAAGATTTACTACCCCATCATGTTGGCATTATAATACACCTAAATGGCTGGAATCCTTGTCCAACTAACTTCAGCCATGCTCCCAAACCCCGTGCCTAATGCTGCACAGCTTCTGCGGGTAACAAAATAAATTATAAGTAATGGACACAGCCGACTGACTGCAGGAGGGGGAACTCCTCTGGATGACTGGGGATGGACCTAGCCAGAGGAATGAATGGGGAGGAAGGCATGTGCAGGAGGGGATGGATACTCAAGCTGTGCATTGCTGGACAGGGACACAATGAAGATCTCGGGAACTGAATGGGAGGTTTTCAATTCTGTGTCAGCCACCCACTCATTTGTCCTATGAGCATTGTTACTGGGACTTGGTGAGGGGAAAACCCAAAAATTGTATGTTGATACCAAAACAGGAACAGAAAAGAAATCAATATGGACACTTGTTTCGGTGACAAATGTCTTTGGAAACAGCCAGTAGCTGCAGACTATGCAGCTATACCAACACACCGTTACAATAGCCACCAAGTATCAACTACCAAGTCTGCATAGACTATTTCCTATTCTGTAAGCCCTGATGATGGGGACAAAAGCTTAGCTCCTGAAACTCAATGTCTTTCTATATACCATTCGTCTACTTTTACACTCCTGGGTAGGTGTGGCACCAAAACACCAAAATCTGCTTTTTGGAATACTACATATTCTTTTAAATCGGCGCCATTGGCAGCCGAGTAAACCGATAGATCTACTAGATCGGAGACCCGCTAAAAGCCGTTTCTGGCTTCATTCGGGTCTTCGACCAGCTGGCAGACATGTCAGTTGGTCACGCAGGACTCCCAGTGGGATGGGAGGGCCCAAGAGAGCTGCGGAAGTTGGCGAGTTGTTCTTGCAAGTTTTTCTTGGTCTGAATGTCTCACTTCCTGTTTCTCCTCAGTAAACTTCACAGCATCATCCAAGCGATGTTTAGTCAACCAGAACCGCTTACTGAGGAGGAACAGGAAGTGAGAAATTCAGACAAAGAAAATAAAGAAAAAAAAACATTTAGAAGGGAAATTGAAGGAAAAAGGTAAAGTGAACCAACAATGCACTAGCTCAAAGGAAACTATTTAGAAAATAAAAAACAAACCTTTACAACCCCTTTAAAATTAGAAGAAAAGAGGTTTAAGCTTAAACTACGTAGAGGGTGTTTTACTGTAAGAGTGACAAGGATGTGGAATTCCCTTCCACAGGCGGTGGTTTCAGCAGGGGGCATCGATAGTTTCAAAAAACGATTGGATAAGCACCTGAACGACCGCAACATACAATAATAATCACACACATAGGTTGGACTTGATGGATTTGTGTCTTTTTTCAACCTCACCTACTATGTAACAGTCCCAGACATGTGCCCCAAACATTGTTTGCAAAGGTAATGTTTATTAGTCCAACATAGAATTTTTTTAATTTAAAGTAGTATTAAACATAAAAAATCTAAATATTCTATATTTTTCCTTACGGTTTCTTAGGTGTCGTAACTGCATTATCTTCCTTTACTTATGTTTTATTTTATTTTCACCTGTTGATCCCAGGCAACTTCCTTTGACAGACCAAACTTTACAGCAAAAGTGACAGAGGGTTGGGACCAACCATTTACAATGGTCACATTTTATTCATTTATGCAAATCTTTATTTCCTAAGTAACTGCTTGAAGGGGTTGTAAAGGTAAATATTTTTCCCCCCTCCAGTCCCCCCGTTTTACTTACCTTACCCCTGTAAAATCCCACAATCGCCCCCGCCGTCCTCTTTGCCGCTCAGCCTGGAGTGGATGGATTGAAAGCAGCGCAGCCAATGACGCAGTGCGCCGGGGGGGGGGGGGGGTGTGATACAGCGAGCGGCTATAGAGGCCGGCTGTATCATGGGAGCGTGCCCGCAGATGCTTCTCACCATGCGAGGGAGCTTGCATGAACGTGAGAAGTACCTGCGGGAGGAAGCAGAGACAGCCGCCGAGGGATCCCAGAAGAGCAGATTCAGGGCCACTCTGTGCAAAACGAGCTGCACAGTGGAGGGAAGTATAACGTTTGTTATTTTAAAAAAAAATTACTTTACAATCCCTTTAAGAAATGGTAGCTGGACTTTGTTAGTCAAGTCTATATAAATCTGCCATTACATCTAATACTACCCTTTCTTCACAGATTGGCAACGCTGTTGTCCAAGGGTGTCTCTGAGGCATCTCCAGTGGAGACACCTTAAGGCTGGGTTCACATACATTAGCACACAGTGGATCCCAGCAGGGGGGTCTGGTGCATCCCCATTCACCATTTCAGGTCCAATGTCAGTCAATTTTTGGCCGATTTCAGACCTGAAACGGACCAAAAGACGTACACCAGAGCAGCTGCGGAGAAATGTGAACTGGCTCCATAGAGAGCCAGTCACAATCTCCTGCTGTTTGAATTGGATGTGGGGGAAAATCCGCATCCAATTTGCACCAGTGTGAACCCAGGTGTAACCCACCCCCCCTCCAGCCCGCCACATTTGACTGATCAACACAGTACCTGAAGCCAGAGGACATAGTAGAAGATCAATGCAGGGCAAAACCACAAGAATGGTTCAGGAGCTGTCCAAGTAGTCCAATTCCATCCTGACTTTGGGAGCAATCATCTAAGGACTGACCCTGGGAGGACTTCTCCAGAACACTGGAGTGACAAGTGTTCCTTTTGGCATCCAGTTTTGAAACTGGCAGATCCCCTGAGAATGTGCATGTGCACAAAACGCAGTGGGGGGAGCCTTTATGTGCTGACGTCATGCCGCTGAGTCCACAAGCCAGATCAGAGGCTATTGGAGGAGGAACTGCCTTTGATCCTTGATCACTATACCTCGGTGGATACCCATTGATGCTAAACACTGAGAGGGACTCCTGCTAGATCGGTCTACATTGGAAACTGTGTATGCCGTTATCTCTCCTGGGTGCGTTACACCAATAGCTCCGTTACCTCATTAGGCATATGCCTAGTTGGGTTCATGTCTGGTACGCCTCTCTTTAGTTATGGTGGATTATCTACAGGCAACTAGTTCACAATTATTTATTTTGCATAGCCACTTTATGCATCAGAATTTACTTTATGGACTTTATAATATTACGCACAGGTATTTATTTTTCATGTAAATGTAATTTTTTCACATGAGGTCACTATTGCATATATGTAAATTTATATTTCGTGTAGACTATTTATCCCTTGTGACCAGTGCAGATTAGGTCAACAGGATTTTATTTATTTCATCATAACGCTGCCCTATACCACTTCCAACTTTGTTCACCTATATACAGATTTTTTGTTGTGCTGGCAGCTATTATTTATCACTTTAAGACAAAGCGCTTTTTCCTTTTCTTGTATACACTAGTGTGAACCCAGCCTTAGTCTGCATTCACACATGATCACACCCACAATTTCAAATGGCTGCAAAACGCAGGGCCCGACTGAGATGACATTACTTCTAATGGCAACCTAATTGTGCTGCAATTTTTGTGCGATTATCAGTCTGTAAATTGCATTGCAATCACTGCAAATCACAACACATGCCGCTGTCACCCAGAAGCTCATGTTCCTTTGAGCGAAAAGCATTGCAATTTGCCACAAATGCAGAACGATTTACCGCTCGACAAACGCAGCAGAATTGCAGCATGATTGAGGTGCCATCAGAAGTAATGGCATTGCAATCGCATCCCGCGTTCTGCAGCCATTTGCAATCGCAGGGCGAAATCACGGCGCTAAGACAGATAGTATTGTTACTGACCCGCTCTCTAGGTGAAAATAGAAGGAAAAAAACCTAGAAAATGGGAACAAATGTATTTGCCACATTTAAAAAGTGGTTGTAAACCCACATGAAAAAAAAAAAAGAAAAAAAAAAAAAGACCTGAAAGACAAAAGGCATAATGAGCTAGTATGCATAGCATTCTATCTCATTATGTAATACTCACCTAAGATCGAAGCCCCCACTGCAGTGCCCGTATACAGCACCGGCTGGCGACATTTCTCACGGAGTTACTTCCGGGTATCGCGGCTCCAGTACTCGATTGGCCAAGGCTGCGATGACGTCACTCCTGCACTTGTGAGCCGGTAAAGGTGCCCTCACTGAAGCAAATGCCCATTGCTTCAGTGCACATGTGTCGATGACGTTGGCACATGCAGATACAGGGGATATCTCCTGAACTGTGCAGGTTTAGGAGATATCCAGGGTAGCTACAGGTAAGCCTTATTATAGGCTTACCTGTAGTAAAAGTGAATTGTAAGGTTTTATAATCACTTTAAGAACTGGTAAGCGGCAATACAGTGGTTCTTTGAATTACGAGCAGAATTAGTTCCAGAAGAATGCTTATAATCCAAAGCATTCGTATATCAAAGCGAGTGACTTCTATTGTATGCAGTACCGCATGTGGCTAGAGGTGGGGGGCGCTGGAGACCCTTGGAAATCGATCGGAGCCGCTTGGATGCACTCAGAAACACTCCGTGGCTCCGATTGGCTCCAAGTGTCACCGGCATCCCTACACCTCTGGCTAAAAGCAGAACTGCACTCTGCAGAGGTTTGAATCCTGCTCGTTTTGTGAGGCAACGCTTGCAAACAGGATCAGGATTTATTTTATTTTTTTTAAATAATAGCTTGTATTACGAAATGCTCGTTAACTGCGTTACTTGCAATCCAAGGTATTACTGTATATGACATTTGTTTTTGGGTTTAATCCTCCTTTAGGCAATTCTGCCAGGAGAGAAACGTAGGAGCTGTAATTGCTTTGTAAAGGTGCAAGCACCACGACTGTCATCCAGACCCTTACTTGACTCTCCGGTGAGTGAACAACCTGACACAAGGACTGCTGCGATGCGAGAACCCGTGCAAATCCAATGTGGGTTCCCGCATCGCATACAACTCACAGACAGTTCACAATGCCCTATGCAAATCGCTGTGGGTGTCAATACAAAGTTAATGATATTCTCCCCCCCCCCCCAGACCAGTTCGCATATCGCAGTGCAAACTGTCAATTCGCACAGGAGACGGATTGCATAGGTGTGACCATCCATGCCATCCGATTCTAGTGCAGACAAAACAAAAAGGGTCCTCCACGACTTTGGTCTGTAGGCGATGCAAATTCAGCCATACAATCTATATGGCTGAATTCGCATTGCACAGACATCGCATGTGATTTGCACAGCAGTGTGGTGCGAATCACATGCGATGTCGCAGAGCGCACCAATGTGATCTGAGCCTTAGGCTTTGAAACTTGTGCCGTGCAAAGGACTGTTGCAAAGATGAGTAAGATGATCACAAAGAATTCACTTTCAAAAACCCATCATTTCATTCCGATCTGTTCTCTTTTGAATCAATTTCAGCATTTAAATATTTAATAGTATTGTACCCGTGGCTGCTGTTGCTATGGGCACAGTTAACAACAGGTTAAAATCAGTTGATGTTGCATTGCAATCTGCTGCCCATGCCAGAGACTTGGAAGTTAATTCAGTCTAAGAGTACACAGCAATGATAACAAATCCCACAAGGACCGTGCGAAAACAGACACTTCATTATCAGCTTGTTTAATTAAATAATTCAAAACCATAATAAATTAGACAGTCTGTAGTTCCCTCAGCTGGTAGGAAAGACATGAACATGTGTACATTAATTCAATGATCATTCTGTCATTTATCAGTATAATAAACGATAATACAATGATGTGCAGCCAAAGCCGTACACAGAACTGCAGCACAAACAATACCAGAAGACGCCTTCGTAAGATAACCGAGTTCCATTTCCAACACTATCAGGCTATCCCTGGTTCACACTAGTGCGATTTGTCATGCAAGCTCAAAATCGTATGACAAATCGCACTCTATTGCCAGCAATGGAACCGTTCAAATTGTTGACTCGAGTCGCAGCGACTTTGAAAAAGATTCCTGCGCTACTTTTTTACGGTTTTACTGGAACGTGCACCAACTTCTGCTAATGAAGTCATAAGCCACAGTGAAATCAGAGCCCCAAAATCACACGGATATGCAGCTTTGAAATCACACTGAAGTAGCGCCAATTTAAAGCCACACTGGTGTAAACCAGGGGTTAATACTATGTTTGCTGACACCTGTCATCGCACCTATACGAGTTTACTGGACATTGCATTTCAAAGCCAGGCACATCAATATGTAGGGGCTACAACATCCTCCATAGTTCTGGGAAGGCTTTCACAAGGTTTTGAGGTGTGTCTGTAGGAAAGAAGCAATTGTAATTTCAGGTACTGATGTTGGGATGACAAGACCTGGCTTGCAAATAGTGTCCTGATTCACCCCAATGGGGAACAACAGTGTCAGGCTGGGTTCACACTGCAGCGATGCGGGAACGCCGCGAATCCGCGGCGGGTTCCCACATCGCATACCTCCCGGCGGCAGTTCACACTGCCCTATGCAAACTGCTGGGAGTGTCAGTGAAACGTTAATGACACCCCCAGATCAGTTCGCATATCGCAGTGCGATCTGCAAACTCGGACAGGAATCGGATCACATGGTGTGAACACCAATGCGATCTGATTCTGCTGCGGACCAAAAAAAGGGTCCTGTGCGAGTTTGGAGCGGGTGCAATGCGAATTCAGCCATACTATCTGTATGGCTGAACTCGCATCGCACAGAGATCGGATGCGATTTGCACTGCAGTGCGGTGCGAATCACATCCGGTTCTCGTAGCCGCAGCAGTGTGAACCTAGCCTTAAGGTAAGGGCTCTGTGCAAGCTACTCGAGTTCTTCCACACAAAATTCACAAATAATATCTTTATTAGCGATGATCTCTACAGGGGGCAACGTATACAAGGGGTGTGTATACATGCAGCTGCAGGGCAGTGAATAACTCCACCGTTTGAGATTGGCTGTCAGCACTGACAGCTTCCTGGCAGGATAGTCCAGGTGGATTCAGACCCATGACTGTACATGCATGATCATGGGTTGTGCAGGAACAGAAAAGGTAATAAACATCATGCACAACAAGAGATATAGATATATGCATAATGAATGCCTCCTGAAGAGGTCAGCATGACGAAACGCGTTGGTAAGAGCCCAAAGTAACATCTTCCCACGCAGTACTCCCGGAAGCGACACCTGGAAGTAAGATCTGAAACAGAGAGATGCTCGCACAGTGGTGAATTTGGCATTCCAAAAGAGAAAGCTGTTTATACCTATGTGTTGTGTGTACTTTACAATGCGAGTGAATATTTATATGTAATTTTAATGTGCAAATTTAATAATGAGAAAATGGGTTTCACACTATAGAGGCCTTTATTGTCCTCCTATGGAACTTGTGGTATGATGTGAATTGGTGAAGGAGTGGATGCGGTCCTGAATAAGACCACTGGCTTAAGAGCGAAGGTGGCCCGGGAGGATTTAATTCCCTGGGGGGATACAAGCACCTGATGGCCTACCATGTACTAGGTCAGTGATGGCGAACCTTGGCACCCCAGATGTTTTGGAACTACATTTCCCATGATGCTCAGCTACACTGCAGAGTGCAGGAGCATCATGGGAAATGTAGTTCCAAAACATCTGGAGTGCCAAGGTTCGCCATCACTGCACTAGGTGGTCATAGAGATTTGGTGAGTTTTCTGGCATGAAATTAGAGGAAGACATGTTGTGGAATAAACAGAAGGCAATACATGGAATTACTAAAAGATTTGCACAGCACAGCCCACTAATTAAACCTTGTATGTTTGGACTTGCACAATGGATGTATTTTATGTATGAAAACTTTTTTTTATGCACAAACACATTTCAGCACTTGTGCATGAATTTGATACATTTTTAAATGATGAATATTTATTAGTTTAGAAATAAAGCACATTTAGGGCTCATGCACAGTGCAGCTCAAAGAAGCTTCTCCTACAAGCGAGATCACATTTTATTTTTTCTGCCTGGAAACTCCCATCCCTGTTAGCCAATACGTCCATGCAAACCATGGCTTTTTCAGGCTTTTACTGGCATATGCTCTTACGGGCAAAAAAAAAACCAAACTCGCATTTTTGAGAGGAACTTTCAAGCAGAAAAGACGCCCAAGTGACACAAAACACATGAAAAAGGTACCAAAGAAGCTGAAAACACAAACAAAAATTGGAAACATGAGCTGAGGGGAGGATTTGTGGAAAAAAAAAAAAAAAAAAAAAGCTTATGTTCAAAGAAGCTCAATAAAACGTGCAAGAGCTGCAGTGTGAGCCCTTAGTGCTGTATATGTGATGACTGATTCTCAACACTAAGTAAGGGTGTTATAATACAGCAGCTGGCGAGTGTGGTATCAAGCCAAGTGCTGGTGTACTGCAGTGATATTGCATGGAATAGAAAACAGCCTCTCCCAAACCATTACCACAAGCTTGGAAATGCACAATTTTCTAACATGTCTTTGTATTCTACAGAATTAACAGTACCCTCCACTAATAGTGTCCACATCATTTGAGGTACATTATAGTTGCGATGCTCAGGTGTCCACAAACTTTTGGCCACTATTTTTTTTTTTCGACTAATGACAACCAGGTAAGACAAAATGTCCCCCTTTATAATGGGACTTTAAAAGGCATAAATGAGTATACGGTATTTTTGTTAAATATTGAAATTTTATTATCCAGACAGGTTTACAAAAAGTAAAAAAATATACAGTTATGAAATATATAGTACATAGTAAAAAATAAGGTACATATCATGGTGTGGTAATTTGTACCTCATTTTTCACTATGTACTCTATATTTGATAACTGTATAATTTTCTACTTTTTTTGTATACCTGTCAAATACAGAGTACAAAGTAAAAAATGAGTTACATATTACCATTTCCTGGTTAAGTCACTAGTCAAAAAATAAATAAAATTTGGCCAATTTTGACTATATCTAGCAGATATTTGAACCTCCACTTTTTTCTAATGACCCAACCAGGCTCCAGCTGAAAGAGGCGCTATATCTATATGCTTTTACAAAGATACGCACATTTCTTTATTTTTAACAGATAATGGACAATATAACTGCTGGAGGACATCTTTCTATGGATTATCTAACCTCTGGAAGTCATCTTTCTGTGGACGATCCAACGATGGCGATTATCTTTCTGTGGACGATCCAACGATGGCGATTATCTTTCTGTGGACGATCCAACGATGGCGATTATCTTTTTGTGGATGATCTAACCTCTGGAGATCACGTTTCTGTGGACGATCTAACCTCTGGAGATCACGTTTCTGTGGACGATCTAACCTCTGGAGATCACGTTTCTGTGGACAATCTAACCTCTGGAGATCACGTTTCTGTGGACGATCTAACCTCTGGAGATCACGTTTCTGTGGACAATCTAACCTCTGGAGATCACGTTTCTGTGGACGATCTAACCTCTGGAGATCACGTTTCTGTGGACGATCTAACCTCTGGAGATCACGTTTCTGTGGACGATCTAACCTCTGGAGATCACGTTTCTGTGGACGATCTAACCTCTGGAGATCACGTTTCTGTGGACGATCTAACCTCTGGAGGTCAGCTTTTTGTGGAGGATCTAACCTCTAGAGGCCATCTTTCTGTGGACAATCAAACAATGGGGGTTCTTTTTGTGGACGATCTAACCGCTGGGGGGTTATCTTTTTGTGGATGATCTAACCATGGGGGGGGGGGGTCATCTTTCTGCGTTTCAGGGGCCAACCAATGCACATTTCACCTATGATCAGCTTTAGACAAAAAAAAATCAGCAGATAACACATGAATGTTCAATATTTAAATGGCACCAACATACTCTCCACCATTCTAGAGAAAACAGAAAAAACACCCACTGCAGTCCCTGTAGCACAGTGTACCATAGTGAACAAACATAAAACAGTATGAAGAATGTTATAAACTGCACACTGCAAACAAAGTAAACCCTTCAGATGGTGCGCCAAGAACCTTCAGAGTATAAGGAGTGTTTTTTCAATTCTGTCTGGAGTATACCTTTAACATTCACAAAGAAACAGGAGTCTAAAATGTACAGAAGATAGCTACTCCAATGATCTCCACTTGCTTCCAGGTCCCATGCTGAGCAGCTGGCCTGATGCTTTGAGAATACATGAGGTCAGCTGCTTGGTATGAACACGAGTCAAAGAAGGCTTTTCACTTTCTGAATGAATGCAAACCATTCTTTGATTTGACGAGGTGGAGCGTGTGATGTCACCACCTCTCCACCTTGTCCAGGAAGTTCCTGCACATGGATAAAGCTTCACATTGGGTTGTTGCAGAGATCTGGAATACACAAAGTAAACCAAGATTTAGGCTGCATTCACACCTGAGCGTAGCGCGTTTGAACGTTTTTACCGGCGTTTTGTCGCGCGACAACGAGCGTTTTGTCACACTACAACGCGCGACGAGCGTTTTGTCACACTACAACGCGCGACAACGAGCGTTTTGTCACACTACAAGGCGCGACAACGAGCGTTTTGTCACACTACAAGGCGCGACAACGAGCGTTTTGTCACACTACAACGCGCGACAACGAGCGTTTTTTAACTTCGGCGTTTTTTTTCAGCCAATAGGAAAAATATTTTTCATCTGCTTATTTTTTTCTTGAGCAGATACAGCGTCAAAACACCCGTAGAAATGCTGGTTGTCGCGCTAAACGCTCGAATCGAGCGTTTCCGTTCGTTTCTATGGGAATGGAAACGCCCAAATCAGCCCAATTCGTGCGGTCCGGAACTTGTTTGAGCTTCAGGCGTAGGGCTTCAGGCGACATGGAGTGGAGATGTGAACCATCTCCATTGAGAATAATGGATTTTTTCCCCTCCAGCGTTTTGTAGCTTCAGGCGTAGGGCTACAAAACGTTCAGGTGTGAACGGGCTGTTAAACAGAAATTCACACTACTCTTGTCCTTACACCATAGTTGCTTATCCCAGAATTAAGCTTTAACCCTGGTTCATAGGTGGAAGCATTCCAACACCTGTGCTGCTGCCCTATTGCCTCCACACACCCGTTAATGGCATTCTCCTCACCGACGGGTGGAACAGAGGGAGGAGAGTGGACACACGCCCCCTTTCCTTCTTGTTGGTGACTCAGGAAAGCGTTGTGTATGACGTCACTTCCTGGGTCACCCTGTCACTTTCCCCAGCTAGAAAAACTATTGCAATACATTCAGTGGAGCCCAAAGGAGACATGTGGGGTATTTTATTTTAGACCCTGCATGTCTCATTAAAGAGAATCGGTCACCAAGAAATCACATAGGGGACTTATGTAATGAAGAAAAAAAAAAGACATTGGATAATTAGTACAGCGGCTCCTCCTGAGCTCTTCAGACTATAAACTGAAGCACCTAGGAATAAATGGATGTGGACGAATCATTTGAGTTTCTATTTCTTATGGGGAAATTTGTTTCGATATACAAGTGCTTTGGATTACAAGCATGTTTCTGGAACAAATTATGCTGACAATCCCAAGGTCTTACTGTGCTGCAAATACCCCAAAACAAAAAACTGCATGATTTTCCTTCATCGGACCAAGAACATTTTCAACATGTACAGAAAATATGTCGTTCATCTTGCCAGAAATTTAGTGTGCGCGGCACTCGCTGTGAGCTGAACTGAAAGCACAAGCAATGTTATCTATCTTCTGTAAATCACTAATTGCCCCACCCTCCATGTAATGGAGATGGAGAGGAAAACCTGGCCAGCCTGGGTGACTTCCATGGTTCCCTCCACAGATACAGTGGAGTGAGTGTAGCCAAAGGACTATGTAAAAAGGAAGAAAATGTCTGAGATTATGAATCTATAATATATATATATATATATATATATATAGATAGATAGATAGATAGATAGATAGATAGATAGATAGATCTATTTCAAACCAGAACTGGTAGACTACAATACATCATCTTCTTGATTTTGGGTTTAGATATACTATTTCTGCACAAGAACTGAATACTATGGGTAAGCAGTCAGTGAATGAGGCGACAGTAAAGCAGTTGATAGGAACGGGGCTTGGCAGCAGCTGGTAGTGAAGGGACAAGCAGCAAAGAGAGAGCAATGGAGGAAAAGCAAGGCAGTTCACTGTCAGCCTCACACCAGGAATGCAGTTTCCAGGAAGAGTCAGAGCATCTGATCTACTCGTTGCCAGGAAACCAAACACACAATAAATGCAGCGAACGGCTGGCACAGAGCATCATACAGACATATTAGAGCGGGCGTACTGTATATGCACAGCACTACATGCTGCGTCTTTGCCTGTATGCAGCTGCAAGTAAACACCACAGACTAAGTACAAAGTCTATGAATCATGAAGAGATTACTCACGAACCGGGACCATACCATACGATTACGATGGGATTAGTGTGCGTCTATTATATACATACACACACTATACTATAGAGCCGTGAGGGTGAGACACATCAAACCAATTGCCATTTAGCCGTATTAATTCCCTAAATAGACAATTTGCCATGATTATTACTTTCAGCAATGACAGCCAATAAGAACTGACCATTCATATACGGTTTATTATAATAATAATTACAAATGATGTTATATAACATGATGAAGTGAGCCTTATGTTCTGCTATAAAATGGTGAATAAATTAGCACTTTCCTATATCATTTTTAAAGCATCATATGAGCATCTACTAAATTGAAAAAATCAATACTCAACGTGAAGATGAGCAATAAAAAAATAAATAAAAATAAATAAAAAAAAGCCAAGTCACGTTAAGCAGTATTAAACTCAAAGCCAACATTTTTTATATTGCAGCCTACCAATTCTTAGATGTGATGGCTGCATTTGTTTTCTTCTTTAGGCTCTTTTCCCTTATTTTTCACCTGGTGATTCAGCCACTAAGGTGGTTTCTCAAAAGAACCAAAAGGAAAACAAATGTTGCTGTAACTGCTCAATAGCACGAACTGGGGGGGGGGGGGGGGGGGGTATGGCTTCAACTCGTTAGGCTTCATGTACACAGGCCTACAATTACCACGGCGAAAACATGCCCACAGCCAGCAGTCAAAACTTTCCTACCCTCAACGCGATTCTTCTGTGTTCGGGAGAGGGAGGTTGAAGCTCACCTAAACGCAGCAGCTCATAAACTGCTAAAAGCCTGTGTGTGACACATAGGCTTTTATGGCGTTGAGTTTAGGAGCATGAGGCCTTAGCGTATCTAGATCTGCTAGTCCATGTAACACCACCCTCCCCCCAGACTGACAATACTGCTGTACAGAGATGTCCCCTGTGCTCCTTCCTCCATCTGAGGATTCAGCAGCCAGCCTCAGTGTAGAGGAGAGATTGCCGACAACAACTACAAAGAAGAGGACAGCACCCATAGGCTTATTTTGGAGCATCCCTTGTCAGCTGGCCCGCCTCTACACTGAAGCTGGCTCTGGGGCCCAATCACGTGACAGGGTTTCCCTGCAGAGGGAACTTTTCTGAACAAATGGTGCAACATTCCATTACACAATGCTCAGCCAAGGATGGAAGATCTTCTAATAATCAAGGGCGGTCTCATAGATTCCACATTGAACATATCAGTTTTATTCAGGATTTAGTCTAACCCAGGACTTGACAAATTTGCTTTGAATCTAGGAGGCAGCTAAAAAAATAAATTAAAAAAAAATAAAGTTAGGAGCCATGCAATTTTTGTAAATATTTCATTATACCTTTTCATGCGACAACACTGAAGAAATGACACTTTGCTACAATATAAAGTAGTGAGTGCACAGCTTGTATAAGGCCCCTTTCACACGGGACGGGTCCGTAATGATCCTCTTGCTCAGCGGGGATCACTCCGTTGATCCCTGCTGAGCCGGCGGATGACAGGGTGGTTCCTGCACATTGTGCAGGGACTGCCCTGTCAGATCTCCACTCTCCTCTATGGGGGATGGGATGAACACGGACCGTCTGTCCGTGTTCATCCGATCAACTCTGCAGACTGATAGAAAAATAGGATTTTCCTCCGTCTGCAGAATCGGACCATAGCGGAGATGGATGATATCGGATGAACATTCGCAGACACCGGCTATCCGCAAACGGATGAAATACGGACATACAGTCCACATGTGTGAAAGGGGTCTAACAGTGTAAATTTGCTGATTCCTCAAAAGGACACATAGCTATTAATGTCTAAGCTGCTGGAAACAAAAAAAAGTAGTACACCCCTAACTGAAAAAGTCCAAATTGGGCCCAAGTAAACATTTTCCCTCTACGGTGTCATGTGACTTGTTAGTGTTGCAAGGTTTCAGGTGTGAATGGGGAGCAGGTGTGTTAAATTTCTCATACTGGTCACTGGAAGTTCCACATGGCACCTCATGGCAAAGAAGTTAGGATCTGAGGAATTGAAAAAAAGAATTGTTGTTCTACATAAAGAAGAATTAGGCTATAAGAAGATTGGCAAAACCCTGAAACTGAACTGCAGCATGGTGGCCAAGACCATACAGCAATTTAACAGGACAGGTTCCACTCAGAACAGGCCCTGTCATGGTCGTCCAAAGAAGTTGAGTGCACGTGCTCAGTGTCATATCCAGAGGTTGCCTTTGGGAAATAGACGTATGAGTGCTGCCAGCATTGCTGCAGAGGTTAAAGGGGTGGGGTGGGGGGGGGTGGGGGTCAGCCTGTCAGTGCTCAGACTATACGCCCCACATTGGATCCAATTGGTCTGCATAGCTGTCATCCCAGAAGGAAGCCTCTTCTAAATACGATGCACACAAAAACCGGCAAATAGTTTGCTGAAGACAAGCAGACTAAGGATATGGATTACTGGAACCATGTCCTGTAGTCTGATGAGAACAAGATAAACCTATTTGGTTCAGATGTTGTCAAGAATGTGTGGCGGCAACCAGGTGAGGAGTACAAAAACAAATGTGTCTTGTCTACATTCAAGCATAATGGTGGGAGTGTCATGGTCTGGGGCTGCATGAGTGCTGCCAGAACTGGGAAGCTACAGTTCATTGAGGGAACCATGAATGCCAACATGAACTGTGACATACTGAAGCAGAGCATGATACCCTAACTTTGGAGACTGGGCCACAGGGCAGCATTTGAACATAACGAGCCCAAACACACCACCAAGATGACCACTGCCTTGCTAACAAAGCTGAGGGATAAAAGGTGATGGAGTGGCCAAGCATGTCTTCACACCTAAACTCTATTGAGCATCTATGGGGCATGCTCAAACGGCAGGTGGAGGAACACAAGGTCTCTAACATCCACCAGCTGTGTGATGTCGTCATGGAGGAATAGAGGAGCACTCCAGTGGCAACCTGTGAAGCTCTGATGAACTCCATCATGCCCAAGAGAGTTAAAGGCAGTGCTGGAAAATAATGGTACCCACACAAAATATTGATCATTTTCACTTAGAGGTGTACTCAATGGTCAGTACTCAGTGGTTTAGACATTATTGGCTGTGTGTTGAGCTATTTTGAGGGAACAGCAAATTTACACTGTTATACAAGCTGTACACTCACTACTTTACATTGTAGAAAAATGTAGTTTCTTCAGTGTTGCTGCATGAAAAGATATAATAAAATATTAACAAAATTTGAGAGGGGTGTACTTACTTTTGTGAGATACTGTAACTGTATCTAAATAAACACCACAAACTGAATACACTATCACTATAAAAAACAACCCCTACCAATCCTAGTTGTAGCCATCTTGAGTAAGGGAAGATGACTCATGTAGCATTTTCTTCCCGGAAACTGTAGATCGGGCCTCATATGAGGTACACTGCTGCTGCTAACAAACTGCTCCTGAACTCTTCTCTATGTTATCTTATCAGTACATGTACACAGGGTCATAGTTTCTAGGCAGTTGAATTTTTTGGAAAGCAAAAAAATGAGTTCAGACGCTGAGTCTAGAGGCATTTCAAGTGCCAAATGCTTCTAAACGTGGCTAAACGCGGTAACTCGCATTTAGCCGCTTTTCCATTTTGAAAATTATAAAAAAAAATAAAAAATTCCCCCAAAAGCTGCATGCAAACGTGGCAAACCAGACGTTTTAAACGTGTGTTACTATCAGTCAAGTTACAACATTCAGTAGAGGTTGTAAAAATGTCCCATGTACATCAAGTCTAAGGATTAAAATGGTAAAGTTTAGGGATGCACTGAAATTTCGGCCGCCGAAACATATCGGGCAAAAATGGCCCTCGAAAATGGGGCGGGCCTGCTGGGATTGGCCCCGCTCCCGGTGCCGCCCATCACGGGGGTGTCATTCCATCTTTACTCTCCTCCTCACCCATGCTGCAGGTGCCCATGGGGTCTCGCTGTAAAGTCCCTCTCCCCAGCGGTGGCTGCATATGGCTCCTCAACCGATGTGTAAATCGTCTGTGCAGGAGCTCGGGCACGCGGTTTACTGCGAAAGTGAAAGCAAGGGAGAGATGTCTAGCAGTGTGTGCTGTGTGTGCTGTGCTCTCTGCCCCCCCCCCCCCCCCGAGTGCAGTACCCAGCATGGAGAATAAGGTACAGAGATGCAGCTGCCAATTTTTTAAAAGACTATATATATATTTGTATGCCTTTGGTTGTGCGTGCGTGTGTGTGTGGGTGTGGAATGTGTGCATGTTTGTGTGCGTGTTTTATATGTAGTGTGTGTGTTTATATGCACTGGTGAGGCACAGGCAGGCTACATGACGGGCACTGGTAGGCTGAATATGATGTGCACTGGTGAGGCTGCATTGATCTCCTGTAGCATGCCCCCAGTCTCTGACCATCTCCTGTAGCATGCCCCCAGTCTCTGACCATCTCCTGTAGCATGCCCCCAGTCTCTGACCATCTCCTGTATAAAAATATTTTTTAAAAATAGTAAATTTCGGTATCGGTTTTCGGGATCAAGGAAGATTTATTTTTGGTATCGGTTTCGGCACCACAAAATCCATTTGGTGCATCCCTAGTAAAGTTGATAGGAAAATAAAAAGGAACTTAACTCTTCCAATTTATACTGTGCCGAAATTTAAAAAAACACTTTACAAACTACACGGAAACCATTCACATTCAGCTCCCATCATCTACAGAAGCTCACAATCTAGGGTTCCTACCTTCCCCATACACTAGGAAGATTTTTGTATGGAAGACAATCAACTGCCTGTATGTTGTTGAATGGGGGAATAAAATGTTCTTCACTTTGAGTGTCAACCGGAATTTTCAAAACCAAAGACCAGAAAAGAATATACCGTATATACTCGAGTATAAGCCGAGATTTTCAGCCTCTTTTTTGAGGCTGAAAGTGCCCCCCTCGGCTTATACTCGAGTCATCGCTGTCTGCCCGCTCGATCAGCGTGTCGAGCAGACAGACAGCGGCCATTCTATTCAAAAGCCGCGCCTCCGGCTCCGCCTTCGCCTGTGATAGGCGGAACACTGAATTTCCCAGCAGCCTGTGTTCCGCCTATCACGGACGTCGTATCATCCTCGTACTACGGACGAGGATGATACGACGTCTGTGATAGGCGGAACACAGGCTGCTGGGAAATTCAGTGTTCCGCCTATCACAGGCGAAGGCGGCGGCGCAGCTTTTGAACTTTACAATGGCCGCCGACGAAGAGGGCACGGGACGGCACGGCACGGGACGGGACGGGACGGGGGCAAGGCAAGGCACGACACGGGACGGATGCAAGGAGGCAAGGCACGGCACGGGACGGAGGCAAGGAGGCAAGGCACGGGACGGAGGCTCGGGACAAAGGTAGGCTGGACACACACACACACACACACACACACACACACACACACATGGATGGAGACACACACAGGGATGGATGGATGGATGGATGGAGACACACACACACAGGGATGGATGGATGGATGGATGGAGACACACACACACAGGGATGGATGGACGGATGGATGGAGACACACACACACAGGGATGGATGGACGGATGGATGGAGACACACACACACAGGGATGGATGGATGGATGGACACACACACACACAGGGATGGATGGACGGACACACAGGGATGGACGGACACACAGGGATGGACGGACACACACACAGGGATGGACAGGCATGTCTCACCCTCGGCTTATACACGAGTCAATAAGTTTGCCAGTTTTTTTGGGGGTAAATTGGGGGCCTCGGCTTATATTCGGGTCGGCCTATACTCGAGTATATACGGTAGTAAGCCAAATACAAAGAGTTCAAAAAGGTTTCCACACCCACCAGTCTTTACCTTCATCCATTAGCAGACCAGCTCATGCTTGGTCACGTTTAATAAGATTTATTGTACATTCTACTCCCTTACCGCCTGCACATTCCCAAAAACCTTGGTTTATTAGCTACCTCCCAAGAGTCCAATATTCCAGCATCTATTTAATTAAATAGCATGGGGAATGCTTTGTACATTAGCAAATACCCTCCAAAATCATTTACAAACCCATCATAGTATTATTTTCCAAATGCATGAAATTCAGAATGGTTTTAAGGCAGTTTTTCATAGACGGATGTGCATATGACCCTTTAAACCTTGGAAAAGTAATCAGTACCACATACACCAATAGACCATGGTAAACTATAGTAAACAGGTTTGAACAGAAACCAATCAGAATTGATCTTTTACAGTCTTTGCATGAAAGCTGGATGTGTTTGTAGTTGCTGTGACTGTAGAATTTGGATATGCACTTTGCCCTTAAATTACCAGTCTACAGAGAAGTCAGCAGCCACATTACTGAAGGCCAGTAGAAGGTTGGATAAAAAAAAAATGTATATATTATATATACGTGGTTAATAGAACCATAAAAATATTGGTTATGCAGGCTTTTGACTCGAACTTACAATGGTGGGGCACAGGGCAGGGTTACATTACACAAGTATTTTGAGCTTAAAAAATGAATACCAAATATTGCTTCACATCATGAAGACCAGTTACGTAAAGATCACATCATGTCTGGTTACCAGGAACATTATGGAGGTTTCAGATCACTATCAACTGCAGTGTCTATGGTCTTCCAACAGACACAATCAAGGGGAGAATTACTAAAACCATGTACAGTACTATATAAGAATATATATGAGGGCAAAGCTAAACACGTTCAGTTTGTATGCAATCAGGAACGCCCTTGCTCTACATAGTTGAAGGTAAATCTAAAGGAAATTGAACAAGGAAATTGTATAAATGTAGGGCCAGCTTTAGGATATTGTTTAGAGTCACTTTAGTTGACTAAAAGTGTTAATTTTGTCAACGAAAAATTTTTTGGCGACAAAATTAACACTATTAACACAATACTGGCAGGTAGGCTCGGCTGAGCAAATAGACATTACCTTACGTCGCTTTGCCTTCCGCGCATGCCAGCATCGTGACAGAGCGAGAACCGGGATCAGTGTTCATACCAAGTATGAACACCGATCTCTCTCTCAACTCCTAGACAGTCCCATCCCCCCACAGTAAGAACACACACACACATAGGGAACACAGTTAACCCCTGCCGCACCAGTGACGTTTATACAGTAATCAGTGCATTTTTATAGCTCTGATCCCTGCATAATTGTCAATGGTCCCAAAAACGTCCGCAATATCGCAGTCCCAATTAAAAGAAAAAAAAAAAAACGCAGATCGCCACCATTACTAGTAAAAAAATAAAATAAATAAAAAATTTATAAAGCTATCCCCTAATTTTTAAACGCTATAACTTTTGCGCAAACCAATCAAAATACACTTATTGCAATTTTTTTTTTACCAAAACTATGTAAAAGAATACATATTGGCCTAAACGGAGCGAAAATAACTTTTTCTGGAAAGAAAATGTGGGATATTATAGCAAAAAGTAAAAGATTGTGTTTTTTTTTTTTTTTTTCAAAATTGGGGCTCTTGTTTATAGCGCAAAAAATAAAACCCTCAGGAGGTGATCAAATACCACCAAAAGAAAGCTCTTTTGGGGGGGCATAAATTTTGTTTGGGTACAGCGTTGCATGACCGTGCCATTGTCAGTTAAAACGATGCAACGCCTTATCGCAAAAAATGCCCTGGTCATTGAGCAGCAAAATCTTCAGGCTGTGTGTCCATAGACACACAGCACAGCTTGGCCCTACACACTACCCCTCGCAGGTTGCGACTCACAGCAACAGGAGCCAATGGCTCCTGCTGAAGCCTCTGTGTCCCATGAATGCAGGAAGAGAGGAGAGAGGGGCAACCAGCAGGGAAAGCACAAAGATGGTGAAATGGCGGGGACAGTACTGAATCAAGATTTGCGACAGTTAAGTGTCTAGAGCAGTGATGGCGAACCTTGGCACCCCAGATGTTTTGGAACTACATTTCCCATGATGCTCCACTACACTGCAGAGTGCATGAGCATCATGGGAAATGTAGTTCCAAAACATCTGGAGTGCCAAGGTTCGCCATCACTGGTCTAGAGGGAGGCACAGAAATTGGAAAGGGTTTTTTTTTTTTTTTTTGTTTGTTTGTTTTTTTTACTTTAATGTAGAGGGGACACAAAATACTTTGCCTTTAGAACCATTCAAAAAAAAAAAAATAAAATAAATAAAAAACATTTTCATAGTAGCAAGTCAGTACAAAGACGAATACAAATTAGACAAAAAGCAGTGAATGAAAATGAATGGATCTTGGTCCAAAAAATTACAAAATGAGTAAATAAAAGAGGCAAAACTTGAAAGATCACAATCTATGCCATAACTCTGTTCCTATGCAAAACTTTTATTTCCCAGGAAAACGTGATACATTTATTAAAGCTCAATTAATGCCATGGTTTTGTTTTGTTTTTTTATTTATATAGCCTGGCTCAATGAAAAGCAAAAAATAAGATAGCAGTACAAAGCAAAATATTAAGGCCAGTGGGTATAACCCCACCTCTAACAGTTCCGTTTTGTGAAGCACTAAACAGTGCCAATAACACAGGGGGGCATACCTTTGTCCCTCAATGAAGGTCGGGTGAAAGATTATACATTAAGTAAAAAAAAAACAATTTTCTTTATTATCCATTGAAGGACACAGAAATTTTGGAAACAATCAAGACATCCAAAAGCCGTCCAACTGAGGGGTGGGCAACAGCCACCGAGACATCCCACGGATTCTATAAAGTATCTGAAAGCATCAACGTCTGAATCAAGGTTACACAAAGAAATGTTAAAAAAAAAAAAAAATAATAGAAATTACTACAAGGGGAGGGCACCGAGATCAACCTGGTTCTCCAGAACAGGACAAATAATCACTGCCAAGAAGAAACTGCTAACCAAAAGGAAAAATGGGCCTCAAACAGGGGAAGTAAAGAACCAACCAACCATTCACCAAAACAACAAGCGGAACAAACATTACATAAGTGGGAGAAAATCAGAACGATAACAGTCTGTCCCGCAAAACAAAAGTCCCAGAGAAAACAGATCCCTAAGAGGAAGTTTGGACAGACATATCATGGCCAACAGAAAGATCATTTGGTTCATTGCAAAAAAATGGATTAAGCCTAGCACACCTAATCCCTAGCCTCAAGGAATGGAAGTTGGATAGACATGACAAGTTCACAGAAAGTACCAGAAGGTCAATTGTAGGAGGCTTAAGCCTAACACTCCTAACCCTTGACAAAAAAAAAAAAAAAAGGAACTAAAAAGTTATCTTTTGCATTTCTTCAGTTACTTCCTTGTTTCTGGTTCAGGTCAAAAAGATTGTCGTACATCCCAAGAGTCTTTATGGGGATTTTTTCTTTCGTCTGGTGGGGGGGCTCTCAGAAAACCCTCCTGTATGTCTGCTGACTGACTAAAGGTAAAGGCAAAGCAGCCAATGCAGTCACTTTGTTAAGGAATATCTGTAATAGAAGAAGCTATATACATACTTCTCCTGCAGCACATTGGTTGATATGCTGCCTCTTTTCTCACTGGGTGTCACAAGTATTTGACTGGTTGGAGGCGTTAAAAAACAGTTTCCCCCCCCCCCCCCCCCCCATTGCAGTGACATATGAGCCAGCGGGAGAAGCCACTGCATGCCAGAGGGTAAACAGGTATTCAGTACCAGTAAAGAGGCAGCATACTGACAACAGGCCACATGGAGGGTCAATATACAATCTCTTCTATTACAGGAATACTTTAAAATTCAAAGTGATCCTGTGCTGAAGGGTCACTTCAAGAGAAACCTTGATACCTCAATCTGGAACAGTAATGTGATTAACATATTAGTGATCACAGCTAACATATTTGGCAATGATGGTGCTACCTGGTGGTAGACCGGAGACTAGTGATGGCAAACACCTTCAGTGTTGGGGCCAAGGTAGACATTTACAAAAACAGTAGAGACTGGAACTCAAAAAAAATAAAAAATAAATAAAAAACCAAACACTACAGCTTCCAGTATCTATGGATACCTTTGACATTTTTTTTTCCACTAAGGGATGACTTCTGCTTATACATTTATATATACACACATCACATAGTAATTAAGTAATTTGATGGAGTTCCAATTTTGACAAAAATACAAATCTTTTATTCTGTCAAATTTGAAAAACAAGTCTAAGGCAATGTAAATTCTATTGGAGAAGTATAATGCTCCCGATTCCTCAAAAATCCAAGCATGATGGAATGAAGGATACATTTTTATCAAACTGAGACATCCACCAACTTGCCTCCAAGGACATGAGAACTGGGGGAGAGCCAGTCAAGGCATAGGGCACTGACGTTCTGTGGGGTCTGCAATACCATGCACTTTTAACTGTCCAGTTTTGTGCCAAGGTAACCATTACAAAAAAGATATTCCTATCAGACACAATATAGTTGGACTAATGGCGCGTACACACGATCGGATTATCCGGCAGATAATCCGCCCACGTGTGGGCTCCGGCTGACTTTTTGTTCCCAAAATTCCGGCGGACTTAGAAAGAAATTTTGACTCAAAATTGTCGGCTGGACTCGGCAGTCCGCCAGACTTTTGAAATGAACGGACTTGCCCACACACAGAAAAGTCCATTCATTTTGAACGAGGCTCCGGGTAGATGGAACTAGCGAAGGAAGTCAATGTTGCTGCCTCCATCAGTCCCCCCCCCCCGAGCCGTAACAGGCAGCGTGCTCTGCGCCCCCCCACCCCAAAGCACCTTGTCCCCATGTTGGATGACAACAAGGACCTCTTCCTGACAACCCTGGCCGTTGGTTGTCAGGGTCTGCGGGTGGGGGGCTTATCAGAATCTGGGAGGCCCCAGATTCCAGGCCCCCACCCTATGTGAATGAGTATGGGGTACCCCTACCCATTCACCTGGGGGGGGGGAGGGGAGTGTACATAAAAAAAAAATAAAAAAAAACCACAACACAGGTTTAAAATACTTTATTAGACAGCTCCGGGGGTCTTCTTGCCGGACTCTTCCGATATCTTCTGCGCTTTTACTAGCGGAGGAGCCCGGCTTTCTCCTTCGTCGCCGCCCGGGGTCTTCTTCAGACTTCGGGGGTCTTGTCCCGCTCTTCTTGCCGGGACTCTGCTTTCTTCTTCCAGCTCTTTTACTAGCGTTGGCCTGGTCTTCTGTCGCTGCCTTCTGCCTTATATAGGGACTTATATAGGGACAAGAGGCGGGGTCACCGGGTGATGTCACATGGTGACCCCGCCCCTTATGGTGTCACAGTCCTTTTCAGGGGCTGTGACATCATAAGGGGCGGGGTCACCATGGGACATCACCTAGTGACCCCGCCCCTTGTCCCTATACAAGTCTCCGCACAACACGTCCCTGCCATTACGGCCAGAGAGAGCGTTGTGTCAACATCAAAAGAAGGAAGGAGGAGAAGAAGTAGAAGAAGAAGCAGAAGGCAGCGGCGGTGGCGACAGAAGACCGGGCCAACTCTAGAAAAAAAGAGCTGGAAGAAGAAAGCGGAGGCCCGGCAAGAACCAAAAGAGTGGAACAAGACCCTGAAGTCGGAAGACCCTCGGACGGCGGCGAAGGAGAAAGCCAGGCACCTCCGCTAGTATAAGAACTAGTAAAAGAGCAGAAGATAGCGGTGGAGTCCAGCGAGAAGACCCCCGGAGCTGTCTAATAAAGTATTTTAAAAACTGGTGTTGCGTTTTTTTTTTCCCTGTACAATTTTTTCCCCAGGTGAATGGGTAGGGGTAGATTGTACTCCATACTCCTTCACATAGGGTGGGGGGCCAGAATCTGGGGGCACCCTTATTAAAGAAGGCTCCTGGATTCTGATAAACCCCCCCCGCTCGCCACCCCCCGACAACCAATGGCCAGGGTTGTTGGGAAGAGGTCCTTGTCCTCATTAAAATGGGGACAAAGTGTTTTGGGGTGGGGGGGGCCGCAGGGACCCCCCTTCCCCAAAGCGCCCCCCATGTTGAGGGCGCGTGGCCTGGTACAGCTCAGGAGGGGGGCGCTGGCTTGTCCCCATCTCCTTTCCTGACTGGCAGGGCTGTGTGCTCAGATAAGGGTCTGCTATGTACTTTGGGGGGACCCTCACGCCGTTTTTTCAGCGTAGGGGTTTCCCTTTAAATCCATACCAGGTGACGGAGCTAGCGAGGTGTCGCGCTCGCCGATGGAGGCGGCGACATTGACTTCCTTCGCTAGTCCCGGCTACCTGGAGCCACCGTCAAAATGAACGAACTTTACTGCGTGGGTGGGCAAGTCCGCCGGAAAAGTCCGGTCGTGTGTGGGCAGGTCCGCTCTTTCGGAAAGTCTGGCAGACCTCTGCTGCAAAGTCCGGCGGGTTGTCTGCCGGACTAAGTCCGCCGGATAGTCTGGTCGTGTGTACGTGGCATTAGGAATGATCGCAATAGGGGGAATTTGCTAAAACTGGAGAGTGCAAAATCTGGTTCAGCTCTGCACAGAAACCAATCAGCTTTCAGGTTTTATTGTCAAAGCTTAATTGAACAAGCTGAAGTTAGAAGCCGATTGGCTACCATGTACAGCTGCACCAGATTTTGCACTCTCTTTTATAGATAACATCAAAACGACTGATCTCTGGTGAATAATCTCTTTTCATTGCCATAAACATACAGTACATGTTAGAGGGATCGGAATGTTCATGTTCAAAACTCCTTGGCATTCATATCATGCTTGAATGTCTGACCACTTACTGATATTTTGCCAATGGCAGAACATTAAGTAACCCATCAAGGAGGACAGGCCTTTACTTCATTTAGATTTTTAGTGGCAAAGAAACACCACAACCTAAAAACCATCAGAGCAGTAAAAGAAAAATGACTTATCGATGTGGTCTTCTAAAGCTGGTTTATTTAAACTGTGGCAAAAAAGGACATCATAAAAAGAATAAACATACAACATATTCCCTAGAAGATTTAATCAAGATGACTGCACAAGGTGAGCCGTTGAGAATAGAACAAATGTGACCTCACTTTTAGGAGCAGCAGGATCTTATTTACTAACTGGAGCACGAGTTAGAGATTTCACTACCTGAAGGAATGTAAAGCCAGGCATGTAAAATCCCTCAATTATTCACTACCAGTTCTCCCCTTCCAGGAGGAAGCAAGCACATGGTGTCAACCTGGCCTTGCAGCGTTATACTGACATCTGCACGAAGCCTGTATAGTCTTCCTATGTATGCATGGATTCCTTCCAGGAGCTCCGGCTTTATGAAAAACATAAAAATGTACAGGCAGATTAAAGTAAATCTGTAATAAGGGAATATGAGGCTGCCTTTAGGATTTAAAAAAAAAAAAAAGAAAAAAAAAAATAGCAGTTTTCTGGCTGTCCTGTTGAGTCGATGGCTTTAAAAATGTTCTGAAGGAAAAGCCTTGGGCTTAATTCACTAAGAAATATTGCATGCGATATCTGGATCACATAACTCATTTGATCCAAATGTCACAAAGGCTATTTAAAATCTCAATTTATTATCAGTTTATGCTGTATTTACTGCAAAAAAAAAAAAAAACACGCACAATAAATACAATAAATACTGCATAAACTGATCTAAAAGTCAATTCACAAAAAATAAAATACAGTTAAAAAAAATAAAAATGGTGTATTAGTCATGTGATATTTAACAAATGTATTAAACTAATAGCTGTATACCTTACTCAGTCAAATAGGGGGAGGGCTGGTATCTGAGGGCACCCTTATTGTTAAAGAGGGATTCCAGATTCTGATAACCACCCGCTCGCAGAACCCCCATCCACCAGGCCACGGTTGCGGGGGAAGAGGCTCTTGTTCTCATCAACATGACAAGGTGCTTTTTCAAGCGACAGCTTGCACACTGACAGTGGAAACGCAACAGTCAGAGGATCAACTGATAGTATGGCAGTATCAACCGGGTTTTTATAACAAATTAAAATATGAAAGCTCCAGCAAACAGGTAGAGGCCATATTTTTATATTATAAAGAAAAACATTTGGTTTAATGACATTATAACCCTTCCATACGTTATCCAAAAAGGTTTAGCTAAACATACAATTTAATTGTGCCCAAGCAAAGCTCTGAAAATGTCAATACCGTGCTGCTTATGCCGCGTACACACATAGACTATCCGGCGGACTTAGTCTGACGGACTTCCCGCCGGACTTTCCGAACGAGCTACTTGCCCACACATGGCACATTTTTAACGGACTAATACGGTGTACTAAGTCCGCTGGACTATCCGCCGTACTTTTGAAATGAACGGACTCGCCTACACATGTGGTGGCCTAGAGGCAATTCAGTTCGCATTGTGCGCTATACAAGTATTTCCTTCATTCATTCAATAGTCATCGAGGATGATCACAGAGAGACAGTGCAGAACAGTCACAAACCCCTTCACACAGCACACAGGAACAGAGCTGAGACTGTCAATCACAGGCTGTGTGCTGGGGCTCTTCTCCCATCACCCTTTTCTCTTTTGGTGTCAGGAAAATGGGTCAAAAGTGACTCAGATATTAGAGAAACTAGATAACAGAAAGCAATGCCACTTGTCTTTGGATTAAAGTGCTTTGGATAGAGACAAATACACACTATAGAAGGTTGTGCTGTGTTCAAACTCTAGCATAATCATAGGTGTAAGCACCCGACTACAAGCATGAAAATTATAGATAAGAAATAACAAACCCCCAACACACATTAGAAAAGGCTAGATGCTGCACTGCAGCTCAGTATATATAAGACCAATAAGAGGTTAAAGAAATAAATGCACATAGTATTCTAAGAGTGCAACAAAGGAACGCCTGTAATCACAGAGCAGTATGAGCACAAAGTCTATGTTTATAGGCCTAAAATGATCATGAAAGTTCTGTCACTCGGCTAAAACATACATTTCTTAAAATACAGAGCCGGCTTGTCTACAGGACATCGGTCTGGGAAGTAAATAACGTCAAAAAAAGCTGAGCAACTGCAAAATGAAATGGGCATCTCACACTAAACATTTTCTTCCCAGTTTATTTCAATCCTTTGGAACCTATTCATGGTATAGATACTTGTTTTTATGTCTTATATTAAGCCTATCCATTTCATTAAACATGTCAATCGGACATTTATATCTATTAAAGTGTATCTAAACCAATAGAAAATATTTATTGTATTTCAGCTTAGGAGTCGTACGTGGTTGCCCTTATAGCTTTCTTTTTTCAGATTTTTTACCATTTTTCACCTGGTAATTAGAACACTTTCCATCACTTTGCATTTACGCCGATATCGCCACTGTAGACATGAAAGGTTGTCACACAGAAATGTCCCCTTTGTCCATCTACAATACATGGTGGATTGATGAAACTATTTGTTTATGCAAGACAAATATGGTTCTTTGTGCTTTCTTTTCAGCTGACATAAAAAGTGGTAGTAAACCTCAGTCGTGAAATCTGAACAAAGCACAGATCTGTAGTGTTTATTTGTCTGTCTCCAAAGCTCTAATTGTTGTTTCTCTCTGGTGCTCCATTCCTCTGTTATCAGCATGGGGAGCTCAACACAGAGCTTGTCTATTCAGAACACAGCTCTGTATCCTTCCTTTGTGCTGTGTATGGAGGTGGCTGTGTCCCATTTCCTCCAATCAGTTCTCACATACTGTAACTGCAGCTCTCCTCCCCCCCCCCCCCCCCACTCCTGTCTGCTCCTCACAAATTAAGGGTTTTAACACAAATCTGCACTTCTGAAAGAATATAGGGAAGAGGGAACTGCAGATAAACAAGTAAAACATATGTAGGAGGATTTGTTTCATCTCTGTGCATCACCTGAAGCCCTTTTGACTTCAAATGCAAAATCACATCCCATTGACTTGCATTTAAAAGAACAATCAATAAATGCTGTAATGCTGTATAACATGCTGTTGAAAATCACTCAGTAACTAGATTCGTTTTCTATGTACTGCAAAAAAAAAAAAAAGATTGATCCTGCCGCTCTCTATCTCCACCCTTCTGTACATGTCCCCAATTCAGCTAGGGATTTTGCAGCTGTAGTAGCAACTCTGCACATGCTCAGTTTCTATGCTAAACATTTCCTATCACATCTGAGCAACCCAAGTAACTATAGAGTCAAACACATGGGCGTATACACCAGTGGTGATTAACAGCCCACTCACCAGCTAGACACAATGGGGGTGGGATATTACATGTAGGTTAATGGAGGCTTTACATCCCCATTATTCTAAAAGACAGGCTTGTAGGGGTGGACACAGCCTGGGACTGGCAGAAATCTGCTCACACCATGTTATTTCCACAAAACAATAAAGAATTCATTTCAAACATACTGTATATTTGTATGACAATTTAAAACCGTATATTGATATTATGTTTTCTATGTATATGCTATGTATTTTTTGTATTTTTTTATTTTGAACATGTGACTAGCAGCAAAGGACTCCTCCTGCTTATGTTTCTTTGCAGACAGGCTGGGAAAGATCTGGGTCATGTGACGGCTGTATATGGATTAGGAAAAGGGTAGGTTGGGGGGGTTTTATTTAATTCAAATAAATTACAGTGCCATCATCCACATACAGAAATAGAAGGGACAATGTAAATTAAACAGCGTGTGTTTAGTATCACTTTAAGGTGTTATTTCTATGAGCTGGCGCAGTAGACAAAAGGGAAAAATGCAAATAGTACTTCTGGTTTCCAGAAAAGGTCACATACGGGAAATGACTTCTTTTGAAGTATAAATGTTTGATCAAAGAACTGAAACATCCAATTTTAGTCAGCAAGAACTGTAAAACATTACATGCAATTCCAGCATACCAGCCCTTCAGACTAGTTTTGGAATCAATACAAGTTTTTCTATAAGCACGTGGTCCAATTATAGCGATATGACTTTTCTGGTGGCATGTGAAAGCAGCACAGGGAGAATGAAATGTATTGGCAATCTCTTTACATTGTAGTACTTTTTTATTTATTTATTTATTTATTTTTAATAATCAAGAGAATTTTAAAATGTTGGTGCTCCTTCTGCATTATTCCATTTAAGCCAATGGGGTACTTAAAAAAAAAAAAAAAAAAAAAAGGCAAAGAAAAGAAAAAGTACTCATGGTTGAAAATGCACAGCAATGTATGAAGTTAACGCAAGTATTTGCAGGTGCTTCTAGTAGGAATAAACCCTTGGAGCCGATGGCACAGGATATATGCACAATGACATCTAAAGTAGAGATTTCAAACTCTAGTGTAAAATCTTTGGCACTTTCCTGCGCACAGGGAGTCGCAAGTGGAGTGAGAATCCAAGTGAATGGCAGTAGTCATGTAAATGCAGATAGCGCCTAAATCACAGTTTACTCACACATGCACATATGGCATATTTCCCTTAAAGTGATTGCAATGGGAGCACCCAAGGCGAGTTAACGCTCCCTGTGTCCATTCAGACACAGAGCCCCAACCCGGCCCCACCCCCTCTCTCCTGTTTGGCTAGCTGATTTTGATTGACAGCAGTGGCAGCCAATGTCTCAGCCAATCAGGAGCGAGAATCTCGGCCGGCTGAGACACTCGTGGACATTGCTGGACAGAGAAGGACCTCAGGTAAGTATTAGAAAGGCTGCTGCACACAGAAGGCTTTTTATCTTAATGCATAGAATGCATTAAGATAAAAGAAAAAAAAAACTGCCTTTATAACTACTTTAAAGAGGAAGCAAACCCTCATGAGTTTACCGCCTCTTTCATTCCCTGCAAAGGTAAAGCATAATGGACTACTATGCATCGCATAGTAGTCCATTTTGTGTCACTTACCTGACACAGGAGCCAGCGAAGTCACCGCTGTTCCCTGTAGTCTGGCGCATCCATCTTCTCGGTGGGGTCCCGCAGCTCCGCCGCTGTCATTCGGCGAAGCCGCGATGACGTAAGCAGACACGCGCATCGTTGATGATGCCGTGCTCAGTGCGCCGCTGTCTACAGCGCATGCGCCGTAGACAGCGGTGCCCGTCTGTCTTCGGACAAATATCTCTTAAACCGTATAGGTTTAAGAGATATTTCTTGGACCTACAGGTAAGCTTTAATCTAGGCTTACCTGTAGGTCAAAGTGTGTTGTAAGGGTTTACAACCACTTTTACAGGACACTTTCATGTTTGGGGAAATATGCAACACACGTGTACCCAGGTAAATGCAGATGCACAAGAACATCAAAGTTCACCTCAATGACCAGCTGTATGCATAATACAGGCATATTAATCACAAGGAATTTAGAAGATTGTCATTTTGCTTGCACTACTATATAGGGATCGACCGATATAGTTTTTTCGGTGCCTATACAATACCGATATTTCGGCTACCTCTCAGGCAGATAGCTGATATTCTGTACACTTACAAAAAATAAAAAAATTGCACTTTTTTTTTTAAATCACTGTTATTGCCGTCACAAGGAATGTAAACATCCCATGAGACCGTAATAGGCAATGACAGGTAGTCTTTATGGAGGAGGCATCGCTTCCGGGTTACTAGATCCTAGACCCAAACAAAGCATCGGCTTTGTTCAGGTCTTCGACCAGCCGGCTGGTTGCTCATACTTCCCGGTGGGACGGGAGAGCCCGGACGAGCCCGGACGAGCGGTGGAAGGTGGCGGAGGATGTCCCCTCCCGCTGCTTGTAATAACAGCCGAGCGGCTGCTGAGCCACAACAGTTGTTATTACAAGAAAGCCGACCATCCGCTCTAAGGAACGCTACTGGGGCGATGCATACAACTGCAGGCATCACACCGGTAAAACCCCTTGAAGCAATATCGGTAATACCGGGTACGTTCGTGCCAGATTATCTTCCCAAAACGTGAATATTGGCCTCACCGATAAAATTGTTCGGTCCCTACTACTGTGCATAGAACTGGAAAATACAAGATGCTTTTTTTTGTATTTAGACTGAGCTCTCATCTAGATATTTCACAGACAAATATATATATATATATATTCACAATTTAGCAAATATGTGCTTTCTTGTTGACATTCCCAGGAAAAAAAGAAAAATGATAAATCATGAATCACTACGCAGTGCAACCTCTTTACATTGCAATGAATGACTGTCAATGTCATCATAAACCTGACAGATGAGAAGAGCTTCCCAAGTGTTCAACTCTAATCTGAAAGGAAAAATCATCTTAATCACAAAAATCTATATAAAACCAGCCTACCACAACAGGATACACAGCCCCATATCCTGCTTTTACATTTTCCTAATGCTCACAACAAACAGAAAATACATAGAAGGCTTCAGAAGACTAAACACATTACTGCTGATTACATGGCTTCAAACACAGAGACTCTTTATTAAAATCCGCTCTGATCCCAACCGAGAATGTTGATTGTTGGTTTCCCCGATTCACAAGTCTTCTGTCTATGAATATTTTAGGGGACAATATTCCTGTGTTTATGTGTGCTTTAGGGCCGGTTCACACTGCGGCGCGAGGCGAGGCGACACGGCTCGCCTCGCCTCGCTCCCGCAAGTCGTCCCCATTGAGTACAATGGAACCGTTCTGAGAGGAGCGACTCGAGTCGCTCCGACTCAGAAAAAAGGTTCCTGTACTACTTCGGGGCGACTTCGGGGGCGACTTGCATTGACTTCTATGCAGAAGTCCTCTGCAAGTCGCCGCTGACCCCCCCTGCAAGTCGCGGCGAGGAAGTCGGAGACGCCTCGCTGCGGCTCGCAGTGTGAACCGGCCCTTAATGTCAGTTTAAACTATTGTGCAAAGATTGTGCTTCATTTATATATTATTTTGTTACTTCAATAAAAATATTGAAAGATAAAATCTGCGCTTGACGGTCAGCAGAAACCTGAAAACCCGACTAGGATATGCCAACCACAACTCAAAACAAGAGCCGGAGCTGTGCCCAACAAGGGCAGGATGGCACGGAACCCCATAGACATAGATATGTCAAAGATGGGGATAAAGAGCACACCTTCCAAAAGAAACTACATATACACATCAACACAACTATTCAAAGAGGATCCCCTCTCCATCCTGCAAGAGCAAAAAACCCCGGACCATGCATTCCTGCATGCCGATGTACAAGGAGATGTATGGCCAAAGCTCTTTTGGCTGCTTCTTCTGTGGGTCATGGGAATGTACTTGATTCTGCACTCGTGACCCCAGATTAAGCCGATAGTGGGCTAAAGTCACTCAGCCGGTCCAGACGTTAGACGGATCCCCAACTTCAATGACGGGATCCAACCAAATACCTAAATGGCAGTTGGCTCAGCCTCTCAGTGCACTGCATAGAATGCATTAATGTGAAAAACCATGAGGGTTTACAACCCCTTTAAGTGCCACTTCACACAGGGCCGGCTTCAAAGTCATCCAACTCTGAAACCGCCCTGTACAGAGCAACTTCAGCACGCCTACGGTATAGGAGTCAATGCAAGCCGCTCCAAAGTCACCCCAATGTAGTACAGGAACCTTTTACTAGGTCAGAGAGACTTGAGTTGCTCCTATTACAATGGTTCCATTGCAATGCATTGACTGCGACTTGTCATAGTCTTACTTATAAAAATATTCTGTACACAGCCATGTACTGTAGAGAAGGAGGGTGTCTGGAATGGTGATAACAGAGTGCAGCACGTGTATTGGACTGCAATCATATTAGACATTATACACAATGGCTCTAACAGAAATGGGGCAAAGATATGAAAAAAGAAGTTATTAGTACATGACTCAGGTGTCAGGTCTATTTCTGTGACTTCACAGTGATTGACTCCTTGGCAATTGTTCACACCGGTGCGGCTTTCAAATCCTGCTACTTAAAAGCCTCGCATCAGTGCAATTTGCGACTTCATTTAAAAGGAGTCTATGCATGTTGCAATGAAAAGTAGTGGTGCAGCAACCGTTTTCATAATCGCTGCCACATGAGTAACTGCGATATGATTGGTTCCATTCCTGGGGGTGCGACTTGTCATGCGATTTGGAACTCACACATAGGTTGGACTTGATGGACTTGTGTCTTTTTTCAACCTCACTTACTATGTAACTATTTACTGTCAAATCGCATGACAAGCTGTACTGGTGTGAACGGGGGCTATCATGTCTTACATATGGAAATCACCAGTTTTCATAATAGTTTTAATGCTACTATCACAAAATTCAGGAATCTCTTTTCGCTTGGAAAAAGGAACAGGAGCTCCAACCAGATAGAAAAGATAACCATGTAACCCTTTCATGTGTTACCTAAAAAATAAATGTATTTTAAAAACATTGGTGGAAGTAAAATATGGAGTCTGTCATTGCTTTGGAAAATGCTATTAGACTGTTATGCCGACCCTTTCCCTTCAATAGCGAGTCAGCGAGAATATATGCACATTAGGAAAGTCCTGTCTGCGTGCTTATTCTGGATTAGTGGCTCCAAGTATTCCGACATAAGGGTCAACATAAACAAAGCAACTAACATTCAGAAACAGAAAAGTTTCCCTCAGGAAAATGTTCTTTTAATTTTAGATTCCTGCATTCCCCTACAAAGCGGTTCTCATATAGAGAGTGAAGGCAACACCAAGATATGACCAGGGAGCACTATGCCACACAACGATGGCAATCTAAACTTCACAAGGCTATTCTGCCAGATCATTTACACTTCAATGATGCCCTGCTAGATAGCTTCATGCTGCCTCTTTTACAGGCATACCTCTGTAAAACAAGAAATACAAAAAAAGTACCCATTACTGTTTAAAATCAAGTAAAACACTGGATCGCCCTACTCATGTTCAACTGCCTTCAATTTTAGCCCTAGGTCTAAAATTGGAGGCGCTAGAGGCTGAACTGCTAACAGCATACAGATTCACTGCTGCTCAGGGGATCTGAGCTTCAGCAAAATGGCAGTCTACAAGATGAAACAGGGAATAAACATAGAAAACAAATGTTCATACTGTAACACTGCCTTCAGGTAAGCTGCAGAGCTTTGTGGACCAAAGCAGACATGCAACGCACAGGAGCTCACCATGCCAAAAGTATGATTTTAGAATGCAGGCGAGTGTAGACGGGCTCCTAGTGTATTTATCATGCTATCAAACTAACACTGAGAACTTGCAGAAAGAGCAGAATGACAATGTCACCCACCTACAAACACCTTCAGTGTCAAATCTGCAAGCCAGGGATGGGTCCGTGACCAAGCTGGATCTCTTAACCAACCATAAAATAAAAAAAAAGATAAAAAAGTTATGTCACTAACCTCTACTCTATCTGAAGCATGGATCATAAGATGCCTCAAACTATAAATCCTTTGATAAAGCGAGATTAGGTATGCATTCTTAAAATGGATGGCATTTAGATATCAAGCTTAGACACCAAATCTTAAAAAAAAAAAAAAACACAAACACGTTTATTACATATTTTAGGTAATTGGACAAATCCATTTAAATCCACAATATATGCCCTGTGGCCAACTGTAAATCCACAACTGTATAGAATCAGACAGACATTTTTTCACATTGCATACAACTGGTTTAATCTTTTTGGTGCTCATCAGTGCAAGAAACAAGCACCAGGGCCAGAGCCAGGGAACCTTTTGAAGTTCTCTTTAGCTTCTTCTGTGTTAAAATGTTTCTTTAGTGCAAATTACCACAAGCAGACAAGCTATCCTATGTAAGTTATTTGGCAAGTAGCCTAGTACACATCTAGCAGGGCTTGACAAAACCCAGGCGCCAGGTCATAATGGCGACTGGAAATTGCGTCCTGGCACATACTGCAGCAGTGGTCAGGATTCCTCCCAGGTGGCCCCCCTTCCGGCGGGTGCGCGGACTACAGTCGAGCTGGCGGATAATCAAGGCCGCAGCTTTGTGGTCTGCTGGAGCAAATACACATTCCTTTTGTGCGAACCAGCGCCCTCTGGTGGGTGGTGCTGTGATGAGCACAACTGTCACTCACTGCCCGCCCACCTCCGACATCATCTTCCCAGTTTGACAGCAGGGGTTGAGATTGTGGGCTTGATCGGTCATCACTCTTTTCTTACCATTGGGAGTGCCACCTATCTGCGCCGCCAATGACTTATTTGCAAAATCGTAGAACTATAATTTTTTTATTTTTTCAGTCTGTTTTTACTTGCCACCAAGCATGAGCAATTCTTATTGCCCAACGCTGTGGACATGCAGTTCTGGGCAACAGATTTAAAAAACTGGCTCCTAACTTTCTTAGCTGGCTCCTAGATCCTAAGCAAATTTGTCAAGCCCTGACATAGTATACACCAGTGGCCCTCAAAATTTTTAAACTGGGGGCCAGTTCACTGTCCCTCAGACTATTAGGGGACTATAGTTTAAAAAAAAAAAAAAAAAAAAAAAAACTGAACAAATTCCTATGCACACTGCACATATCTTATTTTGAAGTGAAAAAACAAAATGGGAACAATTTCAATGGGAACTATGAGCCTGCTTTTGGCTAATGAGATGGTCAATGTCGCTGCCCAATCAGTGCCCGCCTCACCATCATTGCAAGCCCCCCCCTCACAGTCTTACTGTGCCAAACAATGTCTCACCAGTCAGTGTGTGTGCACATCAGGCATCTCCTGCTGCTTTGTCACGGCTCACTGTGAAAAGTTCGGGCGCACTGTGATAAAAGTCCCGCCCTCCATAGACAGAACACTGCCTCTATCACACTGAGCTGGTCTAGGAGGAGGGTGGGACTTATATCACAGCACACCCAAACTTAACAGTGAGCTCCGAGACACAGCAGTCTACTGCTGTGTTACAACCAGCCTGCCCGAGGCCTGGTCTGTCGGGAATCTGGCCCCGGGTGGGGTTGGCCAGATAAACGTCCTCGGCGGGCCGTATGTTGAGGACCCCTGATATACACCAACCAACCATAACTTTATGAGCACCCACCTTATATTGACTAGGTTACCCTTTTGCTGCCAAAACAACCCTGACCCCTTGTGGCATGGACACCACTAAAGCTCTGAAGGTATGTTGTGGTATCTGGTACCAAGACTTCAGTAGCAGATCTTTTAAGTCATGTAAGTTGTGAGGGGTGGCCACCATGGATCAAACCTTTTATCCAGCACATCCCACATATGCTGTCAGGTTCCACAAACTCTTGAACCATTTACTTTTTGCTGCGTAGCAGGGCACATTATCCTGCTGAAAGAGGCTACTGCCATCAGGGAACATCGCTTCCATGAAGGGGTGTACCCAGTCACCAACAATGTTTAGATAGTTGTATGCGTCAAGTAACATTTTATAGCAAGACCCAGGGCTTCCCAGAATATTGCCCAAAGCATCACACTGCCTCCACCATCTTGTCTTCTTCCAATGCTGCACCCTGGTGCCATCTCTTTCCCAAATAAACAACGCAAACCAACCAGGCCATCCAAATGATGTAAAAGAAAATGTGATTCATCAAACCAAAGCACCTTCTTCTACTGCTCCATGGTCCAGTTCTGTTGCTCACGTGTTCATTGTAGGCACTTTCGGCCATGGACACTGGTCAGTATGGGCACCCTGAATGGTATGCGGCTACCCAACCCCATGTACAACAAACTGCAATGCCCATTTTTTTCTGCTTTCAACAAACCAACTTCAAGGGCAACATGTATACTTGCTGCTTAATAAATCCCACCAACTTTCAGATGCCATTCTAAGAAGATAATCAACGTTATCTACTGAACCTGTCTGTGGTCAAAATTATAACAGCAGATCAGTGTATGTGCTCATAGGAGCTCTAGGATCACAGCATATACTTTAATTTATTGTAAAAACAACACAAAAAAAATAATAATAATTATATTTGACAATCTATAAGCTTACTTGATAAATCTCCTTTCATGTTGTGAGTTCTAACTGCCTGCTGGCCATCTTCCCCCTCTGCTGTTTACCTTCAATTTCTAAAGGACTACATATCCCATGGTACCTTGCTGCATGCAAGCAGTGATTCCTGTACTGACAACGCCTCCTGAAACTCTTCCTCTTTAGTTCAGAAAGGAGGCTCTGATATGTGGCACAGCATTGCCTACTCACAGATCATAGAGACTATGTGGTACAGAAATCACGGCAGTAAATGTGCAGGGAACTTCACAAAGTGAGTTTACAAATTTCAAGATCATTCAGATTAAAAAGGAGTGAAAATGAATATTTTTTTAACATTTGCAAGCCATAACTTATTTTTCCACACATCCACTATGGTCCCCAGTAAACACCGTAATTTCATTTATAGTAATGTGCATGCATCTGGTCTAACTTTTGTAAAGAGACTAAAGGAATGGCATACACCCGGATAGAGATCATCACTTTCCAAGCAGGAATGGATATTTTCAGGATGAGAGACGGGTGATGGTGAACAATGGAGAAGATACCCAGGCACACATGAGATCTCCCAAAGGAGGTCTACCCAAGCACACACACACACACACACACACTTCCCAGGCCTTTGGTCAGATGCCATCGGTATATTTGAACTGTAGAAAAAAAAACACACACCTACAGGCAGAAAATACACAAATCGTACAGCTGGATCTTGGTGGTTGGTGAACCCAGAATTCCAACACTACACGGCACCAATGATCATCACTCGGGCTCCGTTTACATTACGGTGATGACTTTTTGACTCAATTTGTAGTGCAGCTTTAGTTGTATTTTGGATGTGGTTTGCATATTTTAACGAGTCAAACTGCACTGTAAATCACACCAAAGCAGCACAGAATCCTTTCCCAAAGTCGCATCACAGCTGCGTTGCATCGCCATTGGAAACAACGTTATTTCCATTGTCATGCAATTTTAAGCGTGACCCAAGTTGCATCCAAAATCAGATCAGTGTGAACCAGTCCATGGACAACGTGCTGGCTGTTTTTCATCCTCAGATTCCGAAACACAGCAGATAGATATATTTCACAACAGTGTGTGGTCCTGTCATTTCCTATAAAAATGCGTCCAATATACAAAGTGCAACACGGAAAAACCACCTCACTTATCAGACTTCCAAACCTTTCCTACGTCTCAGAGTGGTCAATACTTTCCTTGCACAATCTGCTAAGCCACTGGCAAACATTTCACTTAGTAGATTAAAAAAAAAAAATCTTGGCCCTCAAAAATGAAGGTGGCTTGTTTGTTTCCTATTCTGTTTACTTCTCCGTTTTCTAGGAAGTCCCCAACTAAATTCTGAAGTGCTGAAAAATGCGGCCTTTGTGCAGTGCCTGGAAAACTCCAAACAGCCTCGACTTATTCTAATGAGCGTGATGTCATGTTACTATTCATTCCAGACGGGCCATATAAAAACACAAGAAAATCTTTATTATATTCAGCAGACTATGTTCAACTGTGGTTTGACAACACAAAATCAGTGCAATTGGATTCTTACAAATTTATGGCTCTTTGAATTCTAAAAATATCTTAAGCAGACGCCAGCAAATAAAAAAAATCCCCTCTGACAGCAGCTCACCAATCCAGTTTTGCAAACCAAGACTGATAAAGTTAACTTTAACACAAGTACCGCCAAAACAGCATTTTTTGTTTTGGATAGGGTGGGAAAGGGTAAAACTCATGTCAGTTGTGGTCCTGTGTGTACCACTGGGGAGATTCCCCTTTGTTTCCTTTCCCAGAGACACATCAGGAAGTGCGAGGAAATCTCCACAAAGGGGAATTCCATTCTCAGACAGCAGTCACCAGATGAGGTATTTTTTATTTAAAACTGAACTTTTCCCATAAGCGCTTGAGAATAATTCATGTTCCTTAACAAAAACATACATTCCACATTAATAATTATGCTACCAAAATTAGTATGTGCAGCATTGATTTTGTTTTGTTTTTCTTGCTGGAGGCTGCCATTTTGTTGAAGCCCAGAGAAGACACTTCCTTATTGGGAATTCTCCCCCCTCAGTCTCAAATACTATATGACACTTTCTTCAATTAAAATATGTACATTTTCAGCCTTGATTGTATGTCTTGGCTCAGTTAGAGAGGAAGGCTGACAGAAGCTTTGGGCAGCCCATAGATTATGCAATTTTCTTTCCTTCTACCATGGGTGGAAAGAAAGAAAATTGCTCACTTCCCCAATCAACAGTAAGCATTGAGTGGGAGAAATGTCTCTTGTGGGACTGTTGTGTTCGGTCAGCAGTGAGTCTTCCCTGCTGGCAGAACACAATGATCTCTTGCTGGCATGCCGCTATAGCAGCAGCGGTTGCATGAAAAAAAAATATGAGATTTATTGTACTGAAGTTGCCCTACTCAGCCTACATATAATATAGATCAAATCTCAGCCGGTCCCTGCTGAATCAACCAAGATTTGATACATCTATGGCCAGCTTCACAGTGCTGAAGTTTAAGGATGAGCCCCAGCGCGTTCGCACACCCCACATGCAGAGCCCGCCAGGAAGTCGGCACTGAGCTGCATTAATCACTGGCAGCAAGGCATTTTCCCGACGCATGACTGCAGGGAATGGGAAATGTCTCGCTGCCTGTGATTAGCGCAGCGTCGACTTCCAGGCGGGCTCTGCCCATGGGGTGTGCAAACACGCTGGAGCACATCCTTACTGAGGTTCACAGGCTGCAGATCGGGGAGATAAGGGAAAACACACTGCTTGTAAGTTTAACTCTTGTGTCTCCCTGGCAGCAGAGTTTATCCTGTCACCTCTCCTTTTCTCCCTCCCTGTGCGGAGGGAACACCGATTAGTCTGTCATTCCTGTTGCTTTCTTCCCTCTTCAGTAACAGTAAATCATAAAACAGTCAACTGATTGGCCTCTAGTAGCTCAGATTTCAGGCACAGTGACGAGATTAGAGGGCAACGGAGCACGTGCAGGGCGAGACTAGGATTTTAAATATAGGGACTTATTTTTACTGTTTTACATAGTTATACCTGCAAAAGTGCCCAGCCTGAAATGATCTATAAGGAATTAAAGTAGTTGTACACCCTGTACAACCACTTTTACCTGTAGGTGCTAGAAATATCTCCTAAACCTCCATGGTTTAGAAGATATTTACATTAAAGCCGTGCACCAATTACAGCACATGCATGCTTTAGAAAGGGCAGATCGTGCCATTTCTAAAGGGGTCATGCCGTGAGTGGTGGCACCCGCGCGCATGCGCGGGAGCGACGTCACGCGACTTCGGTCAGTCACAGAACCTGAGTTCGCAGCCCCGGATTGAAGAGGGGTGAAGATAGACGCTCGCTGCTAGCGGGGACAGCGGTGACCTTGCAGGCTTTGGTTTCAGGTAAGTGAAACATAATGGGCTACTATACGATGCATAGTAGCCCATTATGCTTTACTTTTGCACGGAAATAAAGAGGAAGTAAAACCCACCAGGGTTTACTTCCTCTTTAATCTTTTGGCCTCATGCACACTGAACATCATAAAAATGGCAGTAATGTTAGCTGTAGAAAGCTGTAGCTATAAAATTAGTTTTGCAGCCTTTTTGCAGTAGCATTTTTTAACAAAACTATACTCCCACAAAGGCTCATCAAAAACGCTGATAAATTCTAGATAGCAACATTTTTAAAAGAGGAACTGCAGTCTGCTCACATAAATTTTGAATAAAACCATCTTTACCATTCTGGAGCTTCCCTCCAACCACTTTGCATATTATTTTATATATCCTGCGATTCTGTACTTGCCAAATATGCTGCAGAAATCTCCCTCCACTGAGTCGGGCTGCATCCATTTTAGCTGTGTTTAACTGTTTTAAATAAGGTATTTACTGGCAGGAAAAAAAAGTTTTACTATCCAAAGTTAAAACAACAAGGGCAGATGATTTAATAGATGGCAAGTTGAAAAAATGACTGAAGGTCTGCTTTAAAGGCGTTGTAAAGGCAGAAAGTTTTTTTTTTTTTTATTTTTTTTATTTTTTTTTTTATCTTAATGCAATCTATGCATTAAAGCTAAAAAAAAAAAAAAAAAAAACTTGTGTGCAGCAGCCTGCCCAGCACCCCCCCAATTACCTACTTGAGCGTCTCCTCTTTCCAGCGATGTCCACGATCCCTGCAGACATCCAGAACACTCCTCCCCATTGGCTGAGACAGAGCAGTGGTGCCATTGGCTCCAGTGGCTGTCAAAGTCAGTCAGCCAAAAAGCTACTGGCTGAGGGGCACTCAAAGGAGGGAGGGGCCAGGAGCAGCAAAGAGGGACCCGAGAAGAGGAGAATCAAGGCTGCTCTGTTCAAAACCAACTGCACAGAGGAGGAAAGTATAACATTTTTTTTTTTAAATAACAAACACTTTAAGCTTTTATCAGAGTTAGAGTGCGTTTACAGCTCAAAAACTCCTCTTAAAACCGACTAGTTCGGGGGGGGGTTTCCAGCCAGAATATGCCCCTGCCAAAAAAAAAAAAAAAAACGCAGATAACTGCCCGTGTGTACATGGACACATAGGATAACATACTGGAGAGTTCACTGGCTGCAGAAAAAAAAAAAAGCATATGAAGCCAAAATCAGCAGCTGTAAAAATGTCCAGTGTGCTTTAGGCCTTTGACTCAAGTTCCACTTTAAACAAATAATAATTTTGGATCCTTTCATATTTGTCCGTTGAGTCAGAAAACCGATAAAAACTATGCATGAAAATGGATTCCTTTTACATCAGTTTGTACATTCGTCTCAATTCAGATGTTTTTCACGTGTCTATTTCTTTTAGTTGTTGAGAAATAAAGTCATAGGAGGACTTAAGTATAGACAAAAATCATGTTTGTCTAAAAATGGATGTAAACGGAATGGACAATATCCGTTTATGTCCACAAACTGGAAAAGGTCATAAATCTTCTCTTTGTAATGGACTCGGATGTAAGAGCTGCTCATAGACAGTTTGGAACGGTCTGAAAAACCAGCAGAGCGATTCCGACTAAACACTCGTGTGAAAGGGCCCTTACTCTCAACTTTCGTCATTTTGGGGACAAAAATGTAAAATTTGGGGTTTCCCATCACTTTTTGACATGACAACGATGGTCCCCTGGACAAATGTGTCCTGTAGTGACATAGGGGTCAGTTGTAGAAAGCACGGAGCACAGCGGAAAACATAGGAAAGCTACACTGCAAGGGTTCTCTTCAGATGGCATCTTATTAAGGCATCAGCATTCCGCAATGTGGTCAGCAGGAGAATTAAAGTGATCGCCCCCCACAACAAAAATCCATGTTGCATGCACGTTCCAAAACATAAAATTGGTGGGTTTAGTCCCGCTTTTAACTATTCCTCAAACAGCTACAATCAACGCATGCCATGAGCGCCAAAGAACTGGTACTAGAGCACTTACCTTAGCACCCAACCAAACTGTTAGGCCTCCTTCACAAGGCTCTTTTGATGCATCTTCTGGATTCTTACAGCTGGAATGACTGGCTACCCCTTTCATTGTTTTGATTTTAGTTCTTTCATTCATGGAGGCTCAGCAACACGTGTGCATCATCTAGGTATATGCAAATACCACCTGCCTAGAAAGCCCCCACCTCCAGAATGACAACTGCCCATCGAAGCATTTTGATATTTGCATATATCCCCTTAACCCCTTCCTGACTGCCGCATGACGATAAACGTCGGTAGAATGGCATGGGTGGGCAAAAAGGCGTACAGGTACGTCCCCTTTAAAATACGACATTGTGGGAGCACGCACCCACCACATGCCCCGTGACTCGATGTCTGCCAGGTGTACCACAATCCTGTCACAGAGTGGAAGAATGGGGAGATGCCTTTGTAAACAAGGCATTTCCCCATTCTGCCTTGTGATATGACACAGATCATTGCTCCCTGTCATCAGCAGCAGTGATCGCTGTCATGTGAGTAGTAGCCCACCCCCCCAGTTAGAATTACGCCCTAGGACACACTTAACCCCTTGATTGCCCCCTAGTGGTTAACCACCTCCCTGCCAGTGTCATTTACACAGTAATCGGTGCATTTTTATAGCACTGATCGCTGTATAAATGACAATGGTCCCGAAATAGCGTCAAGTGTCCAATGTGTCTGCCATAATGTTGCAGTCCCGATAAAAATCGCAGATCGCCGCCATTACTAATAAAGAAAATAATAATGCCATTAAAATTATCCCGTATTTTGTAGATGCTATAACTTTTGGGCAAACCAATCAATGTATGCTTATTGCTATTTTTTTACCAAAAAAAAAAAAAATGTAGAAGAATACATAATCGGCCTAAACTGAGGGAAAAAAAAAAGTTTTTTTAGATTTTTTTTTGGGGGGGGGATATTTATTGTAGCAAAAAGTAAAAAATATTGTGCTTTTTAAAAATTGTCGCACTTTTTGTTTATAGCGCAAAAAATAAAAACTGCAGAGGTGATCAAATACCACCAAAAGAAAGCTCTATTGGGGGAGAAAGAAAGGAATTTTTTTTGGGTGCAACGTCGCACGACCGCGCAATTGTCAGTTAAAGCGACAGTGCCAAATCACAAAAGTGCTCTGGTCAGGAAGGGGGTAAATCCTTCCAGGGCTGAAGTGGTTAAACATCAATCCTCTGTATGCATCAGTGCTGAGTGTTGAGGCAGTGCTGTGATGTCAGGATTCATTCCCCTCCACCAGCCACGATCAGCCTGCATTGCATTCCGCAGAGATCCAATGATAACGCCATTGAGTCTAAAATAAGAAATGCATTGAAACCAAAGTTTCATTCAAAATTGCATTAGCATGTTAATGGGGGGGAAGAAAGAGCAACCAGGGATATTAAAACATAAGCAGATTACTTAAAAGTACAATACGAAGGTTCAACTGGGCTGAGTGCTAGACAATTAGAAAATTACATTTCACTCTCAAAGTGGTTTTAAGGGGTATTTTCTTTATTTTTCCAAACAGGTTATACTTCCATGCTAGGTGCTTTTGGCGCTTCTTTGTGTGCCTCGGCCCACCCCTTTCCCATTCAACACAGAGGATATAAATAACAGCAGAAGTCTATGGCTTCCACTGCTGTGTCTGTGCCCGTGAGGAGGTAGAGAGAGCGAGAAGCTTCATTGCAGACGAGCACAGCGCTGCATCGAAAGGGATACGAGAAGGCAATACAACCAGTGCGAGATTTTTTTTACCTTAAAGCCAATAAAAAAATAAAAAAGTCAGCAGCTACAAATACTGCAGCTGCTGACTTTTAAAAAAAAAATCAGACACTCACCTGTCCCAGGGTCCAGCAATGCGGGGGAACAAAACCTCTCTTTGGCGCCAGCATTGTCACCATGGGCATTGCCCTGGGACTGTGATGTCATAAGGGGCAGGGTCACCGGGTGACATCACCCAGTGACCACGCCCCATGCCTATATAAGTCGTTGCGCAACGCATTACAGAGGGAGAGCGGCCTGTCAACATCGGAGGAAGAGAAGAGGGAAGAAGACGAAGCAGAAGACCGGGCCAATGCTAGTAGAAGAGCTGGAAGAAGATAGCGGAGGAGCCCGGCAGAAGAATCGGAGAGCGGAAGAGGAACCATAGACCGGAGAAAAGGCCGGAGGAGTCAGAAGAGACCCCCGCAGCTGCCCAATAAATTACTTTAAAAACCTGTCTGGTGTGTTTTTTTTTTTTATCAACACTTTTCCCCCCAGGTGAATGGGTAGGGGTACAATGTACCCCATACTCAGTCACATAAGGTGGGGGGCCGGGATCTTCTGGCACCCTTATTAAAAGGGGGATCCTGGATTCCGATAAGCCCCCCGCCCGCAGACCCCGACAACCAATGGCCAGGGTTGTCGGGAAGGGGCCCGCAGGGCGCCCTCCTTCCCCAAAGCACCCACCCCCCACATGTCGAGGGCGTGCGGCCTGGTAAGGTTCAGGAGGGGGGGGGGGGGGCGCTTGCTCGTCCCCACCCCCTTTCTTGACCGGCCAGGCTGCGCGCTCGGATAAGGGTCTGGTGTGGATTTTGGGGGGGACCCCTATGGTGTTTTTTTCGTCTACGCCAAAGGGCCACCATTCCCAAATCGACATCAGCGCAGATGTGTGTCCGCAAACACTGACAGTATAAGTTTGAGGACACACACCTGTACAGATGTCAAGTTGAGAGCAGCAGCTGCATCCCAAAAGACATGAAAGGAACTGTCTGCACAAGGATGCACGTAACAACTGTCCATCCTCTGAGGGCAACCACGGCCCTTTACATGGATGTAGACTTAAAAAGTAAACCCTGTACTTTTTTTAATATAATGATCCAACAATGTATTCACATATAAAAAGGTGACTAAAACAATGTTTTAAAATACCTTTTTTAGCTTTTGTAAAATGTAATTTTTTCCAGGCACTGGCTGCGCCATCTTTACTAGCGATTGCTGATTCTTTTGTGGACATCATTTCCGCCCTTACTTTGTTTTCCTGTTTAAATCTCGTGCATGCTCGATCACGCTCGACCAAGCCTCTATCTCGATCGCCTCTCTCACGTCTCTGTGCTGTTCTGGTTCAACCCCCCCCCCCCCCCCCCCCCGTGACGTTTTATACAGTCACAAGGGGATAACCAGGAAGGAGAGGAGAGTACCATATTGTGTGCCATTCTCAATGTTGTTAACTAACCCGGCATGCAGAGGATAGTGAAACGGCACATACAGCATGCCGTTAAAGAAGCTATGAACTGCGCAATCGCTGCAGACGTCATTACAGATTGCAGGATGGATTATGAGGAAACAGAAAAAGTAGGTGAAATTGCACAGGCAGCGATCAGCTGCCTGTTTTATATAGATTGCAATGAGCTAAAGTGAAAGTGGAGGATTTACAACCACTTTAAATATGCCTTTGTGAATGAGGCCTAAGGTTCCTTTCACGCGGGGAAATCTGCTCAGCGGACTCCACTAGCTCAGCGGGGGAATCGCTCCATCGATCCTCACTGAGCAGGCGGATGACAGGTCCATCTCTGCTCACTGTGCAAGGACGGACCCATCAGAGCCCCGCTGTTCTCTACGGGAAGATCGGATTAAAAGGGGCAGCCTGTCCGTTTAGATTTGATCCGATGGACGGATGTCAAACGTATTGCCATCCCAGTCTGTTTTCAGCGGATCTTGTCAGATCGGATGGCAGGCAGGTGTCAGACAAATCTCCGCTGACACCCGCCTGCCCCCAGCCAATGGGCGGCCTGCTCAAATCTGCCTGAAAAACAGGCAGGCAGATCTTTGCGGGCCGATCGTGTGAAAGGGGTCCAATACAAATTTATTTAGCACTTCTCAATAAATGGATACATAGACAGTGGTGAAAGTGACGTGTAATGTGTCTCACGTGTCATAACTTCCCCTGTTCACATATTTGATTTTCAGACGATTTATTTGGTCATATACTCAACCACAGCATCACACCTTTTTACCCGACTGCAGAAGTAGCTGTTACTCTTTTATAATACTAAAATCTAAAGCAAGAAAGGAATTAGAGAAAAAAAAAAAAAAAAAAAAGGAGGAAGACGAAAGGGGCCGCTTTGCTCTTTCCCTTCAGCATATTGTAGTAGTGTAAGGTTGGTTGCAGCCTAGCACTCAGGCAGGACAGCTCATAGCTGTAGGGCCCCATACACAACTATGGTAGATGGTGCTGTGTTCAAAACAACCTGCCCACAGGCCACACAATCATAGAAGATAACACAGATCTCTACAGTGAAACTTTGTTCACTCAAGACAGAGCAGTGTTAACCACACACAGTAAGCATTCCAAATACTAGACACACTATTTCAAGCTTGGTAAATAGTGCCAATCTGTACTGACGTGTGCAATCACCATAGAGATGAACAGTGTCTGCACAGCCTGTAATATGGTTGTAGTTATTACCTCTGAATCCATCACATCCAGGTAACACACATACACTCAAATCACATGCCTTAAGTCAGCCACACATTAGTGTGTTGAACCACAGCTTCAAGGACAGAAAAATTCTTAATTCCCCCATCTACAGAGTCAGGGTTAATGGGGGTATCCCAATGATAAGTGTTTCCAGCAGCAGTGATCAAACGAAAAATGACTGACAGGCTGGATGTACTAAAGTTGATCGATAGCAGCACAACCAGCCTGCCCATAGACAGAACCATCCGAATTTCAATCCACACGCAGCCATTTTTAAAGAACCAAGATCTAACAAATTGAAGGAGCTGAAAGAATAAAAAAAATTACAGTGCCTTGCAAAAGTATTCACCCCCCTTGGCATTTTTAGTGTTTTGTTGCCTCACAACCTGGAATTAATATGGATTGTTTGAGGATTTGCATCAATTTACAGAACATGCCCACGACTTGGAAGATTTTTTTTTTTTTATTGTGAAGCAAACAAATAAGACAAAATAACAGAAAAATTCAACGTGAATAACTATTCACACTCCTAGTCAATACTTTGTAGAGGCGCCTATTGAGGCTATTGGATAAGTCGCTTTGGATAAGTCTCTATGAGCCTGCCACATCTTACAACTGGGAATTTTGCCCATTCCTCCTGGCAAAACTGCTCCGGCTCCTTCATGTTGGATGGTTTGCGTTTGTGAACAGCAATCTTTAAGTCTGACAGATTTTCTATTGGATTGAGGTCTGGGCTTTGGACTAGGCCATTCCACCACATTTACATGTTTCCCATTAAAACACTCAAGTGTTGCTTTAGCAGTGTGTTTGGTTTCATTGTCCTGCTGGAAGGTGAACCTCCATCCTAGCCTCAAATCACACACAGATTGGTACAGGTTTTGATCAAGAATATCCCTGTATTTAGCGCCATCCATCTTTCCCTCAACTCTGACCAGTTTCCCAGTCCCGACTGCTGAAAAACATCCCCACAGCATGAAGCTGCCACCACCATGTTTCACTGTGTTCTTTGGGTGATGTGATGTGATGTGTTGGGTTTGCGGCAGACATAGCGTTTTCATTGATGGCCATAAAGCAAAATTTTAGTCTCATCAGAGCACCTTCCTCCATACATTTTGAGAGTCTCCCACGTGCCTTTTCACAAACTCAAAACGTGTCGTTTTGTTTTTGTTGCTAAAAGTAATGGCTTTGTTCTGGCCACTCTGCCATAAAGCCCAACTCTATGGAGCGGCCGGCTTATTGTCGTCCTATGTACAGATACTCCAGTCTCTGCTGTGGAACTCTGCAGCTCCTCCATGGTTACCTTAGGTCTCTTTGCTGCCTCTCTGATTAATGCCTCCTTGCCCGGTCTGCGAGTTTTGGTGTGTGGCCGTCTCTTGGCAGGTTTGCTGTTGTGCCATGTTCTTTCCATTTGGTTATGATGGATTTGATGGTACTCCTAGGGATCATCAAAGATTTTGATTTTTTTTTTTTTTTTTTTTTTAACCTAACCCTGACTTGTACTTCTCAACAACATTGTCCCTTACTTGTTTGGAGAGTTCCTTGGTCTTCATGGCAGTGTTTGGTTAGTGGTGCCTCTTGCTTAGGTGTTGCAGCCTCTGGGGCCTTTCAACAAGGTGTGTATATGTAATGACAATTGCACACAGGTGGACATCATCTCACTAATTATGTGACTTCTGCAGGTAATTGGTTGCACCAGAGCTTTTTATGGGCTTCATAACAAAAGGGGTGAATACATACGCACATGCCAATTATCAGTGAATACTTTTGCAAGACACAGTAGATGATGCTAGACATCCTCCAGCCAGAAAATGAAGAAGGCGGCTTTTTGTTTTTTATTTTCACCTGGTGATCTGACCAGGAACACATTTCCTGTCTATCTGTTTTTCATCCATCCGTCAACGGACTACAATGCATTCCTATGGGCAAACGGATAACCATCCGTTAACCTCGGTATCCAATCTTGTCCGTTTTTTTGAACATTATATGTGAACTCAACCGCAGGCAGTAGTTGGACAATAGGAAGTACATTGGAAGTACATTCCTAAGGAGAAACATGGCCAGAGATGTCTCCCAGGAGCAATAAACCTGGTGCATGAAAGGCCAGGCTTGTGGGACTCACACAAAAATTGTTGGAATCCATCGCACTACACAGATAGCACACACAAGGACAAGTCACTTACTGAAAACTGCAACGCAGCATGGGAGGAGCAATGCTTTCTGGGTAATTTCATCAAAGTCACAATAACTGCTGTAAATGGATCAAACAGATGCGTAAATGGGTAAATCAATGGATGTAAACCGCTGTTAATGGAACGGAAGACCGATGAAAAACGGAGATTAACAGAACTTACAACGGATGAAGAAACGGATAAGAACCTAAGAACATTTTTAACATGGCTAAACTGATAGTGCCCATGTGAATGAGGCCTTAGGGTGTCTGCACTCTGGAAAGGGGAGCAATGGAGCCACCCTTGGACAGCAGCATTGTCAGCTTGGGGGGAGGGTAGCATACTAGCAGGTCTAGATGGACTTGACTAATAACTTGAAGCTCAACTCCAGCTAATACTGTATAAGAAGTTACAGCAACAGTATTTTCCTTTTGGGATAAAGGATTTACATAAAAGCTGATCATTGTAAGCACCCCCATTTTAGGCCACATGCACACTGGGCATTAACGCTGCTTTTTGGCATCTAAATGCTTCTCCACGTTAGCCAATCATAGGCATTTAGAGGCAATAAGAAAAAATAAAAATCATTCAGGAAAGAACAATTTCCAATTTCTGCAGAAAAAAAAAAAAAAAAAATCACCCAAAGTGCACGCCTATAGGCAAGGTGCTTATAGAGCTGGAGTGTTCATTCATTTCTATGGCCAGAAAAAATTATTATTATTATATGGAATAAATGAACACTCAAACACACCTAAGCCCATTTGCAATTTGATGCTTTGGGCCCCTTTCACACGAGGCCGCTTTAGCACTAAAGCGCCTTTCGGCCACTAGCGGGCAATTTTAACCACAAAGAAGGGGTATAAAACTCCAATGGTGCGACGCTTCTGAATTGCTGCCATTCATTTCAATGGGCAGGGTGTTTTGCGAGTGCTAAATACAGCGCTCCCACTCCACCACAAAGGTGCTACTTGCAGGACTTTTAAGAACATCCCGCAAGCGCACCGCCCCAATGTCAAAAGTCACACTTCAATGAAAGGGAGGCGGTTTTCAGGCGCTTAGCAGAGGCCATTTCCAACACTAAAGCACCTAAAACCACCCCAGTATGAAAGAGGTCTTAGGTACTTTACACGGCTTTTCACCTGCCAGGGCAGAAGGCGAGGAGCTGGACAAACGCCCAATGTGCACGAGACCTTTAAACCCTCCAACTGCAACTTTTAATGGACAACTTGGTATGTTGAAGGAAGTTGAAAAAAAATATATAACAGACCTAATGGCTACATCACCAAGTAAAAAGAAAGGCCAAAATTCAAATGCAGCCACTATATATAAGGATTGGTGAGCTGCAATTTAAAGCCTGAGTAAACCCGCTGATTTATTTATTTATTTATTATTTATTTTTTTTACACACCTGCAAGGGAAAATAGCATAATGAGCTAGTCATTATGAAATAAATACTTACCTTAGAACGAGGCGCTGGCATCTCACTCGGTCCACGCCAAGGGAGAGGACATGTTCCCTCGCCGTGTCTTCTGGGTATCGCGGCTCCGGTGATGTGAGTGGCCGGAGCCGCAATGTTGTCACTCTGGCGCATGCGCGAGGGAGCTTTATTCCCGGCAGGATCTGGTGTCTGTCGGACTTTCAGCCGAGAATCTCCGGTGCACATGCACCGCTGAAGTCAGCAGCACATTGTGAGAAGAATTTTTTTTTATAAATCCTCAACATGTCTGAAGTCTGTATCTGGGTCTTTATCTAGGCAGAAATCCAGATCACGTTTAAATTGGTGGTGCCTATAAAAATGTTAGATTGGAGCTCACCATAGATGCAAAACCCAGCAACCAAATGAGCATTGGCACACACACGGCACAGCAGGGTGGATAAAAACTTATCAGATTTTTTGGATCAAATTTGTTTTACTAAAATGCTTTTGGAGAAAAAAAAAAAAGGAAGATCTAAAATCTAGCTTTCCATTTAGGATACATTAATAATTTAGTTTATTCAGCATGAAATGGAGCTTAGTTATGTAGCATGAGGCTGTAAATTCTGATATTGCCATTTTACTAACCAGACACAGCTTATTATTCTAAATAGGAAACTAAATATTAAAGATTCTAACTACCAGCAAGAATAAGTGCTTACGTTACATAAGTGGAATAAATTATATATATATATATATATATATATATATATATATATATATATATATATATATATATATATATATTTTTTTTTTTTTTTTTTTTTTTTTTTTTTTTTTTTTTTGAGACAGAGTATTGAATCCACATCCCCGATAAGTAGCAAATAGAAAAAGTTTAAAGGGAACAGATAAGAACAAATAAGTTCTTATCTGTTCCCTTTAAACTTTTTCTATTTGCTACATCACATAAGTGATCGATCATGGCAGCATTAGACCTGCATGACTAACTGTTAAAGAATCGAGATCGCGATTCTACTCCCCTTCTGATCTTAAAAAAAAAAGCATTTTCTCAATTCAGCGCAGAGAGTTCTCTGCTCAAGTCAACAGCTATAAAAATAAAAGATAAATTCAAAAAAATAAAAAAAACAGGCAGCCTGTCAAGTTTCTCACATCAAAAGAGAAACATTGTAACATATAGCACTTTTAGATCAAAGGGATTAACTTTGGTCTGTAAAGGAGGTCAGTTTAACCACTTAAAGTCTAAACCTTTTTTGAAAATGACTTAGAACCCCCAAACATACATTAATATATATATATATATATATATATATATATATATATATATATACACACACATACACACACACATTATATAACGTCCTGTAATGCTGCAGCCCCCCTGAGCTCCCATTTTACTTACTTTATTGTGACTGCGACATTATGGCGGAAAGATCGGACATTTTTGACACTTTTTTGGGACCAATGTCATTTATACAGCAATCACTGCTATATAAATGCAGTGATTCCTGTGTAAATGACACTGGCAGTGAAGGGGTTTACCAGTGGGTGGCAGTGTAGGGGTTAAGTGTACCTAGGGGTGTGTTACTAACTGTTGGGGGATGGGCTTTCATTTAGTGAACACTGATCTCTGCTCCAATCACATGGAGCAGAAATCAGCGTCACTAGTTGCTAGGCAGAATGGGGAGATGCTGTTTACAACGGCATCTCACCGTTCAGCCGCCCGGTGAGACGATCGCGGGTATGCTCGCGGCGATCGAGTCCGCGGGACCCGCGACTGGACTCACGGGGGTCCCGACCAGCACGCGAGCGTGCCGGCGCGCTTGCGTTGGCAGGGCGGCATTAAAGATTGGACGTACCTGTACGCCAATATGCTTGCCTGTGCCATTCTGCCGACGTACATCGATGTGCGCTGGTCAGGAACTGGTTAAAAATTATGATTTAAATTGAGTTGATTTAAATCAAGTCTTTTTACTAGCGATTTAAATCATGATTTGTAAATTTGTGATTTAAATCAAATCCACCCTGTAGCACAGGGAAGACTTTCATGTTTGTACCCACATCATGGAGAACAGAGATCCAGCTGTCTTGGGGGAAGGCAATAGATAAAAATCCATCTCAGTAAAGTGCTGCTGACCCAAGTATGCTCAGCAAAGGCCCACAAATATAAAAACATTACCCAACAAGACCTTAAACAGATGGGTCTTTCAAAAATTCTCTTTATTTCTGTAAGTGTCTAAAGCTAGCACAGTAAAACCTGGTCCACAGCTAGATGAAAGCAGGGGACTGCATTTCCCACCCATCCCTAGCATTGAGTGTTGTTTAGGAGAGTACAAAGAGGAATAATGTGCTTTAAGAAGCCTGAATATTGTTCCTTTTTCTGAAGTACAATTTCCCGAATTCAGAATGACCCATTCCTGTTACTCACAGATCTCCAATTCAGCTCTGCTCCTATTCTATGAAGCAGAAGAGACAAAGTACCTCTGTGCTATTCTAGGAAAGACCACCACATGGAACTTACACACATTATATTCACAAAATGGCCTATTTTGGTCTATTTGAAAACGCAACCCTTATCAGGTTAAGAGAGGCTGAAATACCAGCTTAAAGACAGATCAAAATGTGGTTAGGTCACCCGGAAAAAGACAAATTGTAAACCGTCTATGAGAAGGCTCATTCTACTGATCGATCAACTCCAATACGACCAGCCTTTTGGGGGGGGGTTGTGGAATGACTGCCGCCAGCTATAGCCAACAGCAGTAGTCATTATATTCTGATGGCTGGGAAACTTCCCGCTGTCAGAAAACAATACCATGGTGGGGGGTACCACCATCAACACTGAACGTGTTGATGGGGGTAATTGAGCCATTTTCTGTCTTTCAACCCACGGTACCAAACCCATATGTTACTGCCTTCATGTCATCCACTCCAACCCCTTCCTAAAGCAATGCTACCTACCAAAGTATCTGGAGAGATTATTACTGCTGAGTGAGAGAGAAACTAATGATCAAATTTTTTTTCCTGCTTACTCCTAAAAAAAGAGGCAGAAGAGGAGTTACATTTCAAGCTGCCCACCACTCAGAGGCTTTCCTAAACTATGTAAAGTCAAACCTTTTTTACTTTAGTGCCCGTCAAATGTTTATTGCTGATTGAGTCCCAGCTGGAGAGATTCCCATTTCTATTTATCTTGGTTACCCCGTCACCAAAACCCAAAGGGGAAATCCCAACATTTTAGAGCTGTCATCAGAACAAGTGGTGATGAATTTTCGAAAGAGGACACCTGTTCTGATGACATTTGTCTAAGATGGGAGTTCCTCTCATTTCTTCTTGTATCTGCAGGACAGGATGTAAAAGGAAAATCTCCCCAGAAGAGCACAGACATCAAAAAAATCACGATATGATTTAAACCTTGTCATAATCTATCCAAAATAAAATGTAATTTTGGCAATATACAACAAACGAGTCAACAAGACATTTCAGTGCTACTCGAAAAACCATACCATTGTGATGTGCTATACTTCCCATAATAACCACAGTAATCAGCATAATCCCTCCCAAAGACCACATATTTCTTTCTTTGAATAACAGTCCAACAAATATGTATAGAAAGTTCTTCCTTGTACACCTGATCAATGCTGCCAGAATATTCATTCATTCTGTGACATGGCAGACGTGACTAAGTCCTTATTAATTAAGAAGAAAAAACGTGTTCTACTTGGTACCAGTCACTATTGTTCCACTACTAGGATCAATACAACCGCCTTATGACTAACCTATGAATTTCCAGACTGTCTTGAAATAGTTTGACCTTTGCGGACAATCTTACTACCAATCTGCTATAGGGAGCTCTGGAGGCCCAGTAGAGCACCTTCCCTCTCGATGTAGACCCCCTTTACGCTGCTTTTTCACAAGATAACTCACCCCACCACCCTGCTAAGGACTCAAAAAGGAAAATCCCACAGACTACATAGGATCACTACCCCAGACTACAATACTACTCGCCCCCCCAAAACATATTACCAGTTAACTCAACCGCAACCAAGGGTAAACACAAGCTTGGGTTCCTAAATATCTCTGCAATGTAGCTCAATCCTTTATCAATATGTCCTTATTGTCACATATTTATACAAATTTTCTACCGTTACTACACTTTGGGGGGGGGGGGGGGACCTTTAAAACTTTGATTATTGAAAAAATATTTAACAAGTTGCATTTTGATGAAGGAAGTTTGCTTTTCAATTATCGAAAGGCCTTTGAAAGGGTGTCACCATACTGGAGATACAAATTTATTAAAGTGGAAGTAAACCCTTCTATCGTTTTCAGTCAAGGAAGCTGCCATCTTGGCCTCTAATGATTCTTCAACTGCCATAATGCTGCACGTGATCAGTTACGAAACCAGCCTTTGGATGGTTTGAAAGTTTGGTTGAGAGCACAACCAATGTAAAAGTTAGCATTTCCGGCATGCCCGGAATGTAAGCGTTTTTTTGAAACTGGGTTTACTACCGCTCTAACTAAGAAGAGTGAAGATCTACAACCTACCTAAAACAGGTGATCAGCACTAAACACTCCCATATATCAGTTATTGTTAAATGGTTACCTTTGGCAACTTTGGGGACCTTATTCACAAAAGGTGGGCAAAAGCAGGGTTCAGGGCCCTGCTGATCAGTTCTGATAGCCAAAGCATGGTAAGGTGAGCATTCACCAACAGCTCACAACAAGCAGTGGGCCAACAATGTCTAGCTGGCTTCAACTATCTAAGATTGGTACTGACCTTTACCAACGTGATCTCACGTTCAATTAGAAACTAAAAAGAGTAATTTCTTGTTCTTTAGGCCAAGCATACCAGGCATTTTTCTCTAGGAGGATGCTATTTTCAACTAAATCCCATCCACCACCACAGGCTGCAAATCACAAAACGTGCCATAGAACTTGCAAAACCGTATAGGAATCCACTTCAATAAAAGCAGAAGATTTGGAATTTCCTAAACGCATACACTGCTGTCATTAATACAGTTTTTCCATAAGTACAAAGCCAATATCAATTAGCCATACCTCTTAACTTCATATATTTTAACAAATATACCAGGACCAGACAAAATGGTTTGAGCAAGATCCTTAAAACACCGTAGTTTAGATTTCCCTTGTTACTTTATACTGTACTTAAAAAATACAACAAATGTATATTTAAACACGTGTACTTTAAAAAAATAAAAGGGAGGTGCACTTAAAGAAAATTTGGGTGCCAAAACTGAAAATTAAGGATGCAAGTGGCCAAAACAGAAAATGATAGTTAATATTTTCTATTTCAGCCACGTGCATCCTTAATTTTCAGTTCCGGCACCCAAATGTTCTTAAAAAGTGCAACTCCCTGTTTTTTTAATATATAAAATATTGTATTATATTCGGCTTTTTACTTAACATCATAAATATTACATTGTCGGCCATTATCAGCACAAGAAAAGCTCAATAAAAATACATCCCTTTAAAGTCTATGTATTAGTCAGTAGCAGTCTTCACACGGATCCATTGCACTTCCGTTGCGGTGTAGCTTGCTGCATCTTTGGTCAGTTTAAGAAATAAAAAAAAAAACACACACAACTGCACCAAAAATGCACCTACCCTTTGAAATGCATTAAAAAAGCAGCAAGAATGCATCAATACTGATGAATACTGATATTACGTTTTTGGGTCAGATGACCTATGAAACGATAAAATCGTGGGAAAATCAAATGCGTTTTTGGCAGCATTATCAGCACCCTTTTCTCTATCAGCAAACACTGATAAACATTTTCAGACGATAATTTTTGGCAGCCGAAATTTCAGTGCATCTCTAAAATAAATCATGAGCACCATATTAGCCCCTATATTCAAGTAGATGTATCCCCAACCCACAGACTGATCTCATGCAGCCTCTTTGTATGCATATGCAAACACTCCAACCATTTCTACGTCATTACTCAGGGCAGGCTCCCTGTTGGAGAAAAAGGAACATGCCTGCACATTGAGCATCAGTGCAACCCACTTGTAGTCTTCAACAGATGTACATGTGACAGAATGAAAACAGAAAGGAGCAAAAGTGGGATACAGGGACAAAATTGTTGTCACTCTATGTCAGGAATTGCCTAAACAAGGACAATCGTGTTAGAATAAGCAGGTATCATTTTATATTCATAATATGTTATAGATATAGGGGTTTTAGTAATTGGGTTTACGTCTACTTTAAATTGAACTTTACATTGTAAACAGCAAAAAACACTATATATATATATATATATATATATATATATATATATATATATACACACACACACACACACACACACATATAGCTCACCTTCATGGCTCAAGTTTTCTATTTATGGCAGGCTTCCTTAAGTAAGGTTCCATAGAACCCTAGGGTTCCTCCAAAGGATGCTAGGGGTTGTTCCTAGAGCAGTCGACACTGGAAGATTATTCTCCATCCTACAATGACTACTAATTTAAGCGGGAAAAAAAATTCCTGACATTCAGCGTGAGGGGGCACCTCGTCCCTGATCGCCAAACCAAAGGGGGCACCTCTCCCCCGATCGCCAACCCTAAGGGGGCATCTCTCCACTGATGGCTAAACCCAAATGGGCACCTCTCCACTGACCACCAATGTAAGGGGTCACTTCTCCACTGATCACCAACGAAGGGGCATTTTTCCATTGACCAAGATAAGAGGGTAATTTCTCATTGACAAGTGGTGTAAACAGACACTACAATCCTCACAGTTTGTTTCTTTTCTGGACATTATTATTTCATCATCATTGCCATATAAAGCAGAGGAGTGTTGTAAAATAATCTGGACTGGGTGTCAAATACTTGTATACCTTTTTTTATTCTTATTTTTAAAACATTCTGCAGCGTTCTTATCAAGCTAATGTACTCTGACCTGAAGATATAGGGGCTCCCCAAGACCTCAGATGTATTAAGGGTTTTCCCTGAGGTAAAATGGTATGCGAAATACTGACTTAAAATACATATAAACAAAAGGTAATATATTGCAGCTCAACAGCCCTTAGATGTGGTAGCTGCATTTGTTTTCTTTTTTAACATTCTCAACAAGTGTTATGTGCAGTGTGCCAACACAAGCAGGGCAAAAATGCAACCTATCCTACCTTTTTCAGTGGGCACCAAGGCAGCACACATTGGTGTGTGCTGAAACAATAGGACATGAGGTAAATTGCCCTATAATGCTTTGGGACTATGCGAACGAGGTTGAAAGGAAAAAAATAAGAGGGATTCATTAAAATTAGAGCAGCTCCGTATAGCAATCAGTTTCTAACATCATAGGGCTGCATTCACACAGACATATAACCACACTGCCAATCTAATTCCTGTAGGTGGGATTGACAGTTGTATGTAGGTAGCTACAACCAGAGCCGTACAGTGCAATGACAGCTATTCCAGACAGTTCACACAGCCAGCGATTACCTGCGATGATCATGGCTGGATGCACACAAAGTGGCCAAACTATCCGCACATGGCTGCCAACCCCAGCCACAGGAAAATAGATTCTTGCCACGGGGATGGTCAGCGAATGCCGCCTTCAAGTGGAACTAAATGTAGAAAGTCAAACATTTCAAAACAGGCAGGCTTTTGTATTGCAATGTTCCCTCTGCAAAAAGCACACTTACCTGCTTGATTGCAATCCTCCCTGGAATCTACGAGTTACCCGCATGCTGCTCAGTTTACATTCTGGAACACCGCTAGTGTGCTGGGATGACTGCACTCCAGCATATGCGCTAGAGTGATGTCATCCTGCGCCAGCCAATTGGAACAGCCCAAGACTGGCACACAGAAGGACCCGGGGAGGAGATGCCAGCGCTGTTGAGGGAGCTCACAGGCGTCAGACCTAAGGTATCTGTGCCTTTAATTAAAAACTTTCAAAATGAAAGCTAACTGGTTGCCGTGTACAGCTGCTCCAGATTTGGTCAATTCCCCTTAAAAGATGAAAACGAATAGAAAAGGATGATATTCTGCAATATATGACATTTTTGTTTTTGGGTTCAGATATGCTTTAGAACCCCACTCTAAAAATGACCCTCACAGGGGCTAAAGTGCTTCTAAACTCAAAATAGTTTTTTTACCTTAATGCATTATCCCAACTACCTAATCTACCCACCCACAATCCAGAGCTGTCCCAGCTGAAGCCCCGCTCTCCTCTTTTCCTGGCCTCACAGGAGACACCGAGAGCAACTGGAGCCATAGCCTCACTCAAACCCCTGTGAGGTGATAGCAGGGTGAGACTTATGGACACACACAGGCCGGCTCAGGAGAGTGCACTCAGGAGTGCCCCATTAGCTCCTGGCTTGCTGAGGGGGCATGCAGAGGAAGAAGTTGCAGACAGCACCAGTGGAGGTCTGAAAAAGTAGTAAGGGATCGCTTTGTTCAATACTGTTGTAAAGAGCAGGCAAGAATAACATATTTTTTTATTTAAATAAAGAATTTGTAACTTTTGCTATCACTTTAAATTAGTGTGAAGTCCAGGGGGCCTCGTTCTAAGGCAAGTATTTCATAATGAGCTAGTATGCACCGCCTTTTCCTTTGCAGGTCAAAAAACAAAACAAAAACAAAAAACTTCAGCGGGTTTACTCCCGCTTTAATGCTTTCTCTAAACTACCTAATCTACCCACCGCCATCACCAATCCAGAGCTGTCCAACTGCAGCCCCACTCGCCTCTCTTCCTGGCCTCACAGGAGACACACAAAAGTGTTGTTTTGAGGAAAGCCAGGAAGAAGATAATTACATAATAGTCTTCTACTCCCTAGACCCAATAAGTATTTACCCTTGAAGTTTGGAGGGGGCATATTTTGTCATCCTGGTGTTTACTTTTAAAAGGAATTTTTAGCAATGTCTGCACACGACTCCTATTTAAGCAGGATAAACAGGATGAGAAGGGCAAGGAGCAAAAGGATGTGGAGAGGAGGACGGCGCGGAGAAGAGGACGGCGCGGAGAAGAGGACGGCGCGGAGAAGAGGACGGCGCGGAGAAGAGGACGGCGCGGAGAAGAGGACGGCGCGGAGAAGAGGACGGCACGGAGAAGAGGACGGCGCCGAGCAGAAGAAGAAGACGAAGAAGAAGAAGAGGGCGCCGAGCAGAAGAAGAAGAGGACGAAGAAGAAGAAGAGGGCGCCGAGCAGAAGAAGAAGAGGACGAAGAAGAAGAAGAAGAGGACGCCGAGCAGAAGAAGAAGATGAAGATGATGAAGAGGACGCCGAGTAGAAGAAGAAGATGAAGATGATGAAGAGGACGCCGAGCAGAAGAAGAAGATGAAGAAGAAGAGGACGCCGAGCAGAAGAAGAAGATGATGATGATGAAGAGGACGCCGAGCAGAAGAAGAAGATGATGATGATGATGAAGAGGACGCCGAGCAGAAGAAGAAGATGATGATGATGATGAAGAGGACGCCGAGCAGAAGAAGAAGATGATGATGATGATGATGAAGAGGACGCCGAGCAGAAGAAGAAGAAGATGATGATGATGATGAAGAGGACGCCGAGCAGAAGAAGAAGATGATGATGATGAAGAGGACGCCGAGCAGAAGAAGAAGATGATGATGATGATGAAGAGGACGCCGAGCAGAAGAAGAAGATGATGATGATGATGAAGAGGACGCCGAGCAGAAGAAGAAGATGATGATGATGATGATGAAGAGGACGCCGAGCAGAAGAAGAAGATGATGATGATGATGAAGAGGACGCCGAGCAGAAGAAGAAGATGATGATGATGATGAAGAGGACGCCGAGCAGAAGAAGAAGATGAAGAAGAAGAGGACACCGAGCAGAAGAAGAAGAAGAGGACGCCGAGCAGAAGAAGAAGAAGAGGACGCCGAGCAGAAGAAGAAGAAGAGGACGCCGAGCAGAAGAAGAAGAAGAGGACGCCGAGCAGAAGAAGAAGAAGAGGACGGCGCCGAGCAGAAGAAGAAGAAGAGGACGGCGCCGAGCAGAAGAAGAAGAAGAAGAAGAAGAAGAAGAAGAGGACGGCGCGGAGAAGAGGACGGCACGGAGAAGAGGACGGCGCCGAGCAGAAGAAGAAGACGAAGAAGAAGAAGAGGGCGCCGAGCAGAAGAAGAAGAGGACGAAGAAGAAGAAGAGGGCGCCGAGCAGAAGAAGAAGATGAAGATGATGAAGAGGACGCCGAGTAGAAGAAGAAGATGAAGATGATGAAGAGGACGCCGAGCAGAAGAAGAAGATGAAGAAGAAGAGGACGCCGAGCAGAAGAAGAAGATGATGATGATGAAGAGGACGCCGAGCAGAAGAAGAAGATGATGATGATGATGAAGAGGACGCCGAGCAGAAGAAGAAGATGATGATGATGATGAAGAGGACGCCGAGCAGAAGAAGAAGATGATGATGATGATGATGAAGAGGACGCCGAGCAGAAGAAGAAGAAGATGATGATGATGATGAAGAGGACGCCGAGCAGAAGAAGAAGAAGATGATGATGATGATGAAGAGGACGCCGAGCAGAAGAAGAAGATGATGATGATGAAGAGGACGCCGAGCAGAAGAAGAAGATGATGATGATGATGAAGAGGACGCCGAGCAGAAGAAGAAGATGATGATGATGATGAAGAGGACGCCGAGCAGAAGAAGAAGATGATGATGATGATGATGAAGAGGACGCCGAGCAGAAGAAGAAGATGATGATGATGATGAAGAGGACGCCGAGCAGAAGAAGAAGATGATGATGATGATGAAGAGGACGCCGAGCAGAAGAAGAAGATGAAGAAGAAGAGGACACCGAGCAGAAGAAGAAGAAGAGGACGCCGAGCAGAAGAAGAGGACGCCGAGCAGAAGAAGAAGAAGAGGACGCCGAGCAGAAGAAGAAGAAGAGGACGCCGAGCAGAAGAAGAAGAAGAGGACGGCGCCGAGCAGAAGAGGACAACGCGGATGGCGCCGAGCAGAAGAAGAAGAAGAAGAAGAAGAAGAAGAAGAGGACGGCGCGGAGCAGATGAAGAAGAGGACGGCGCGGAGCAGAAGAAGAAGAGGACGGCGCGGAGCAGAAGAAGAAGAGGACGGCGCGGAGCAGAATTAAAAGGAGCAGACTGCAGTGTGATCCATGGAGGTGGTGATCAGTACTAAACAGTTGACACCTATCTGGGCTCCCGGTGACACGGAGGTGACAAGTGCCCCCCACACACATTGTACTGTACGGTGTCACATGACATCCTCCTTGCAGATCAGCCCGGATCCCCCGATGTCCGGGGCCTACCCTGTACATGTGACCCCCCCCCCCCCCCAGCCATCACCTGACCCGCTTCCTCCGGAGCCCCCACGATCCTCCATGAATTCCCCCCCCCCCCTTCTTCCACTCGCGCTTACCTTTGCCCGTGTAACGATGTGCGTGGCCAGTTTCACCACGGCGAAGTTGCCCTTGCCAATGGTCCTGTCTAATTCGTAATAACCAATCCGAGCCGGGGACGAACGGTGCGGCGGGAGTTGTGTCCCGGGACCCCCGGGCGCTGTGGCCGCCATCTTTTTGCTAGCAAGTCCCGGTCTGACCGGCGGACACCGCGGCCTGACGTCACGGAGGCGTGACCTGCTGACGGCAGAGGGAGAATGGGCGGAGCCGTTGTGTCAGTGGAAGGGAGGGGGCGGAGCAGTGCGGAGCGCTTGTCACCGGCTAACTCCTCCTACTCGGGAATAGCAGCGGCGCTGTGTGCAGAGCTCATCGCTCATAATAAACCTTCATTTCCTGTTATTCCGTCCTCTGCCATACACGGATCACACGGCCTGGGGCCACTGCTATCAGCGGGCTGAGCGTCCACAATGACTCTCCATAGGGAAAGCATAGTGTCAGGATGGAAGTTGTACATATGATTTGGTTACAGAGTGCTGCGAGATCCGCTCACCACACATTCATTGGGAGATGCCAAACATTCCGCTAGTTCTCATTTTTGTTAAAGTGGCACTAAACCCATCAGTTTTACAAACCAATCACATGAAGGCATCCCACGACTGACAACTGTCACCCCAGCCATCGTCCCACGACTGACAACTGTCACCCCAACCATCGTCCCACGACTGACAACTGTCACCCCAGCCATCGTCCCACGACTGACAACTGTCACCCCAACCATCGTCCCACGACTGACAACTGTCACCCCAACCATCGTCCCACGACTGACAACTGTCACCCCAACCATCGTCCCACGACTGACAACTGTCACCTCCACTGTCGTCCCACAACTGACACCCCAGCCTGTGCTCTCCACTCAACTGTCACACCATCAAATGGCTCCCTTGGCTGTGCAGGATAGGAGGGTGTAGTTCCCTCTGAGAATCTGTTACTATGGTTGCAACAGCTTTGAAAACAACTACCGCCAGTTCCCAGACAAGCATATTGGAGGTAAGGAAAAGTAAAGGGGATCTAAACCCTCTTATCCTTTACAGCCAATAACGCTGCCATCTTTAACTCTGATTTGCAGTTGCCATGGCTATCTAAGTCGCAGGCAACGCTTCCTTCTTGGCAGCTTCCCCCTGCGTCTCCTCCTCCTCCTCTTCAACTTCACGGTGGCTTCCCCTGCGTCTCCTCTTCCTCCTCCTCCTATAGGACTGCTTTTGCTCTTCACGCGCTTCCTGATTGGCCAGGAGGAGAATCAGGAAGACAATAGTGAATATTAAAATTAAAAGGATTGAGCAGGCCGCACTTATGCAATACAGGAAGCAGAAAGAATATGAAAAATAAAAATCACATAAATATATATATATATGTTGCAGCCCCCCAACCAAGAAATCCCCGCAAGGGTTTTTCAAAATAATTAGTAAAATAATAGTAATAAAATTTTTGATTTTTCATTTTATTTATTTTTCAATTTCACGTGTGGACATTAATAGACTCTCTTTGTGGCGTTTTTTTCTTTCTTTTTTCTGTTTTTGTTTTTCTTAATTTTGGCTTTATTGTTTATTCACCATTGTTTTTTAAAACAATTTTTTCATTATCTCTTTTATTTTGAACTTAAATCCATTCTCATAATTTTTATTTCTATGCACATAATTATATATATATTTTTTGTTTATGATATATAAGTAAGTTGGTTGATACATATTTCACGTACACACACCCAGCTAGGGGTCTTTTTGCAATTTTGCACAATCAGATATATGAGGTTTGGAGTTTCTGTTTACAAATTTTATAGCCATACTGTGTGGTTTTTCATGAGGTTGCACTTTAGCGTGATCATTTAATAGTTTGGAGTTTATTAATATTGATTAATACAACATACATAGGAAATTGTGTGAATTGAACGTAACTCACATTAAGTATTATATGTGGCACTTATCTTTGCACAAAAGCACTTTATATGGGTTTCTGTAGGCCTTTATTCACAATCTATTGAATTGTTTTGCGAGTACCCGATTACTCTCAAATGAATATATACAGGTTTATGTATAACTAATAACCTACTGCTTTGAGGTGACACTTGGTTTCGTGGAAATAAGGGTGGTCCTTACTCTTTAATATTAGGTAGCGCCAGACACCCCACATTTTCTTGAGATTACTAATAGCGAATATTAATTTGCTACTGTGACACAACTGGTTGGGCTTGGGGTGCAGGGCCCTGAGCCCGCCTCCAACTCTAATCATGTGCTTCTAAAAATAAATAAAACATTGGAATCCATGCGTCCAGCGCCCTGCATGTAGATTAGGAGGCAGGCGTATAGATTAGGGGGGCAGCGCTCCTTAGGAATGGGCCCTTACTGCCCACACCCCTCTAACTGATCACTAGATTTAAAAAATCCCTAAGTGCCCTCTTTTGTTTACCTAAAAGTGGAACATTAGTCAGAAAATTAAGTCCTGCGAGATGACGCCAGGCTCGTCCTTTTTGCAGGTATAGCTTTAAAAAAACACATTAAAAAACAAGTGCTTATACTATTTTAGGGCACTTTTACACTCACAGCCAGGGCCGGTGCTACCACTAGGCAGCCGCCTAGGGCACGGCCAGGGGGACTCTGGGAACCCTAATTTAAGATGTTAGGGGGGCCTTTGGGAATCCTAATGAAAGTGGGGTCTCTGTTGTAAGGAGGAACTCTGGGAGCCCTGATGTAAGGAAAGGGAACTCCGAGTACCCTGATTTAAGGAGAGGGGACTTTTAGGACCCTGATGTAAGGGGGGGGGGGCAATGTTGTGGGCCTGAATGAAAGGAGTAAACTCTGATGTAAGGTGATTTCAATGGGCAGGGGCACTTTAGGAGTGGTGTGTACACCGCTCCTAAAGCGCCTCAAAGAGGCCGCCAGCAGCACTTTTTTTGACGTCCTGCCAGCGCACTGCTCCAGTGTGAAAGCCCTCTGGCTTTCACATCGGAGTGGGAGGAGAGGTGCTTTGCAGGTGCTATTTTTAGAGCTATAGTGCCTATAAAGGGCCTTAGTGTGAAAGGGGGCTAAAGGCTAGGTTCACCTTTTTATTTCTAAAATCCAGTTTTCCCAAGTACCAATATACCCTTAATGAACTTCAGTTGCACAAAAATACAAGTTTTCTTTGATTTTGAAAACAAGGCCTTAACTCGAACAGTTATTTGGAATGATGCGGAGTGTATCTTTTGTGTCTGTTCCCTACTGCAGTAGGTATTATTAATTTGAAACCACTATTCAATTTAATCAATCAGGAGAGAGCAAGAGCAGAGCACCTTAGGACATGTAGTCTTGAAGAGAAGCTGCCCCACTCCAGTGAATGGACAGTGGACTACAGCCCCCAGCATGCCAAGGAGAAGAACTGGAGCTAAGGGAGGGGAAGGAAGGACCCAGGCAGCCTGGGGGGGGGGGAGATGAGGGGAGATGACCAGGCAAGAGAGGGATTGCTGCTAAGCCAGCTTCACCCTGGGATGCCAGACCACTGCTACAGACACCCCATTGGCTGTGTGGGCGTCCGGGAAGACATTGCGATGTCGCCCAGTGTTCGGGTCGACAGGCGGGTATCAAAGGTCAGCAGATCCTTCGGGAGCCTGTTCTGGAATGTATTTTCCCTTGGGCCTTGGTCTCGCCAGGATTTGGTGAGCAACCAGAAGCTCACCTTGTGCAAATCTTTTTAAAGAGACACTGCATAATATGTATTTTCCCAATAATAAAACACCCGCACCGGACGGCCTTCCTGGGGAATTTTATAAGGCACATACTGCTACGTTGGTCCCTAAGTTACAGGCCCTGTTTTCCTCCTGTTTAGAGGCGAATATGCTCCCCCCCATCTACGTACCAGGTTCATGTGGTCTTAATACCGAAACCCAGGGAAGGATTTACAGTCCTGCTCCTCTTACCATGATCCCATTTTATTATTGAATTATGATTTAGAAGTACTTAGTGAGGTCCTTGCTACCAGGTTGGCCAGAGTTCTTCCATCGCTTGTTGATATAGATCAAAGGGGCTTAATGTCCACTAAATCCAAGGACATACATTTGCGCAAAATTTTAACTCATCTACAGCTCCCTTCTGCCACTCAGACCACAAGATTCCCTATAGCCTTGGACATAGAAAAGGCATTTGACAATATTGACTGGCTTTATATGCCCAAGGTCTTGGAATTTTTTAATTCTGGACCCACTTTCCGGAAGTTGATTGATCTACTTTACCACTCACCTATGGTCCAAATTAAACTGAGTGGCGATCTCTCCCCAACCTTTGCCTTGGGCAGGGGAATGAGGCAGGGTTGCCCTCTGTCCCCATCCCTGTTCGCCTTAGTGATGGAACCTCTGGCTACGGCTCTGAGACAGGTGGAACAAGTAGTGGGTATTACTGTAGGATCTATAATTGTAAAAATAGCATTATACGCAAATTACCTGATACTTTTTTTGCATGAACCTGGGCCATCACTCCACAAGGCTTTACAAATTTTGGACCGCTATGCAGTTCTCTCGGGTCTCCGGGGCAACTGGAGTCAATTTTTAATACTGCCAATAGATATGGGTGATAAAAGGAGTGGCGGATCCGTCCTTACTTCTCCAGGTAGTGGGCAGTCTCCCTTCGATATCTGGGCATAAATATTTCATCTATTGTTACGGATTTCCCCAAACTGAATTTAATCCCCTGTTGGCCTCTACTAAACAAAAGTTAAGTCAATTTACCCTTGTCCCTTATAGGGAAAATTAATCCTATTAAAATTAAGTTACTCCCTGTCTTCCTTTATGTTCTAAGACATTCACCTGTCTGGTTCCCAAAAAAGTTTTTTAAACAAACCAATTCACTCCTTTTATCCTTTTTGTGGAAGTCTGGCTCCCCTTGCTTCAGTATAAAGACATTACGTAGACCCTGAATTCAAGGGGGTTTAGCCTGCCCTGACTTACAGAAATACTTCCTTGCAGCACTTCTCACAAATGCCAACAACTGGGTGATTTCTAATGACACCAACTCCTCAGTTGTCTTAGAAGCAGCATATTTAGGTTCCTATGAAACCCTATATATTCTACCATTGTATTGTACTATGTATTGTCCCTTGAGCCCCTTTCCCTCTCACCCTAGCTATGAAGGCCTGCTCAAGGCCTGGTGCTCCACTGTACCAGCAGGCACCTTGGTCATTCCTCAATGGTCACCCAATACACCACTTTGGTTTAACCCAGGTCTACCAGAATTTCAGTCTTTTCCAGATTCAATCATTTGGGCATCCAAGGGCATTAAGACACTTACAAATATTTGTACAGGCAGAGGTCTGACCACTTTTGACAATCTGAAACACCACTCTGGTCTGTCTAACTTTTTATTTTCAGATACTTACAGCTCTGCCATGTTTACCAGTCCCAATTCGGAGCAACTGTGATTGTGGTGGAGACCCCAGACCTTAAATGTATACTTAGAGATGATACCTTATCAAAGCCATTGTCTATCTTGTACAGAGCTCTACAGCCTTCTGTACATGTTAGCATGGAATGTCTCTGCTCTGCATGGCAGTTAGTTGCTCCTGCCATTGATAATGAGGATTGGGAGGATGTGTGGGATTATCCCTTTTCCCAACTGGTGGCCTGTCAGGTTAAATTGATACAATTCAAATTAGTGCATAGAATATATTTGACACAGTATAAATTGCATAGTATATACCTGTCACGTACCTGGTTAGTGAGCCTGATGTGTAGAGGAGGACCTCTCGTACCACACTGGCTTATGGGTCACTGAAGGTGAGACAGCAGCCACAGAAGCACAGTGGCAAAGGAGTGCCTGAGATCAGTACTGTAGGCTGTATGGCTGGTTGTCCGTGGACAGGATGTGCAGCAGGCAGGCTGGTGGTGGTGAGGCAGACCGGGGCCGTGGCAGGCTGGGATCGCAGCTGGAGCAGGAACCGAATGCGAATTGCAGAGCAGAGCCGTGACAGGCTGGATGAGCAGGTGCAGGGTCAGGCAAGCCAGGTCGGTAATGTCCAGGCAGATAAACAGAGCAGCAGCAGAAGAGGAGTCCAAAACAAGCCAGGGTCAGGGTATCAAGCAGACAGCGTTAGTGAGAACAAGCCAGATCAAGATCAGAGGTCAGCACAGGTAACAGGTTAGAAAACACAGAAGCTGCATACCAAACAGCAATGAGTCTATATACAGTAGAAGCTCAGTTTAAATTGCCTGCCTGGCATATGCTGATTCACGTACGCCGATGTACCAAAGCGCTATTGTGCATGCACATATGCCAAGAACATCTTAGTGCACTGCGGACCTGTCTTTCCTGACAATACCCTGGGGTCTTCTCTCAGAGTTTTAGATGTGTGGATGACCATGCAGATTTTCACAGTCTGAAGCTTACAATTTTGGAAAATCCAGGTAAATAAGGTAATATCCCTTTATAAAACAACTTATGAGTCTCGTGGGTGTTCTTGAAAGTTCAACAAGGTGTGGGTATGGCTAGATTTTCCATCTACGGCCACATAGTTTCTGATATTATAGTTATTGGGTGATTGCTTCCTCTATGATAATTTTTTTTTTTTTTTGGGAAAATAAGAGACACTGCATGCAGACACTTTTACTTTCTTTGGTGCAAATGGTCTCCGGAAAGGCTGTGATGCAAGTTACCTCCTGTTACTGAGTTTCTTTGCATAAGCAATCTCTTGGCACCATTTAAGCTAACTGAAGATACAGGACAACTCCACTATAAGGACTCCCACATATTCTTCTGCCACGCCAAAGACTCAGTGACAAACACTGATACTCATTAAGGAGGAACTCTAACTTTAAAGTATAAAAGTTTATGTTGCATATTGTAACATGCATTTGTGGTAGGGGCCTGTGACCTCAGGATTCTAGGGGAAAAGATTGATTGGCTACAAGTCATCTTTATTCCCCTTCATGCCTGAGTACATAGGTCACATATAGGCCTTTGAGTTGGTTAAAACAGGGGTCTACATACTTTGACTGTGCCTTTGCATTATGCTGCATAATATCCGTTTGCAATATTTACCTACCTAGTTAAAGTTATTACTGTTTGATGTGAAAGTCTTTAAGTAAAACACTTTTGGTTCACTACAGTTTAGTGTCCTTCTGCCATTGTGTCTACAGTAATATTTGATCACTAGGTGTGCCAGAGGGGCCAAGACTGTTCTTGGTGCTGAGAGGCAGAGCGCAGAACCAAATATACACAAGCGGCTCCTACGGGGGGGGGGGGGGGAGGCGGGGTGCTACATAAGAAGGCTCATCCATGATATCTTGCTATGCTATCAAATTTTGAAGACAGTACCCCAGAAAGCCTTCAGATGGATCCTGCTGATTCAAGCCATGCAGCCTCAGCCAGAGAAGCTACACACTGGCATCTATATCCATGATTGAGCTACAATTCATCGCTGCCTTAGGAAAGTTTGTGGCAAAATGTTGGAAAAAATAATCCAACATGCAAGGGGATTGATTAACAAAAACTGAATCTTTTTGGGGAAACAGCCAGTAACTGACGGTGAAGAGAGTTTTGAAGAATGGCTTCAGCAAGCAATACACACCATAGTGAGGTTTAGAAGAAGCAAAGAATCACCAAGAGTTTGAGGGATCCTTCCTCAGAAGCCATTCGCAATGTCAAACGACAGTAAGCAGGACGGTACTGTTTCTGATTACATAGGTATCTTACAAGACGTGTTCGGGAGCACAGAGAAGGCCTCTGACCTCATGTATCAGCTTGAACATGCCTATCAAGACAAGAGAGAAACCGATTACATGAGGCACCCATAAATCCCATTATGAGCCAGTTAAGAACTCAAAGAGATGGTGTAATTTTGAGGTACCCCGAGTTAATTCGGACAGTGTGAGAAGAATCCCTGTTAGAAAGAAAAAGGGGAAACCAGAGAACAGAACCTGTCACTGCTGAAGTCAGAGTGATGTCTGCCACTAGTGGTAACCCAGAGATAGATTTATTGAATGTCCAAGTATCGCAACTAAGGGAGATAATGACACTGCTGGCAGCCAGGATCATCCCTTCACCTAGCAAGAATGCCTCAGAGCCCAAGCAGACTTCAAACCCTAGAGACGTTCCCGCAGAGAAGTTCTTAGATCAAGTAGTCTGTCTCAACTGCAGAGGAGCGGGCCATTACCAACACGTCTGCACAAGACCACTAAAACATGCCAACCAGCTCTGAGAAGCCAGCAGAAAACCCCAGAGGGCCCCGGCAAAGGAGTCAATCGGGTGCCCATCTAAAGCAATTTACTCAAAAGGGCAGGGTTGCAAGGAAGCCTAACAACTTTCATAGAGAGCTCCCACTGCTGTTTCTGAACGGCTGGATAATCCACCCCCAGGGACTTCAACTGTCCAGTCGAGGAGAGAGGGCACATACCAACCCTCTGGAGCTCGACCAAAACACAAACAAAACCCAAAGCCCAACAAGGAGGGGGCACAAATAAATGCCACAGGCCAAGGTCGTCACTTCCTGCGAGTTCCCCGCCAAGCTAGTGGGACCTTCTCCTGTTTCCATCCAAGTAGAGGGGGATTTACACTAAAGCCCTCCTGGATACTGGGACTAAAGTGACCCTTCTCTACAGAGACTTTTATGATAGGCACCTTAAGAACCTGCCATTGCAGAAATTGGAATAGTTAGAGCTATGGGGCATTGGGACCCAAAATTTTCCCTACTACAGCTACCAGTGAAGCTGACCTTTGACCCTTCCGTGGCTGGTTAGACAGACGTTTGACACTGGAAGTGGTCTGTCCTTGCCCACCAGGGGCCAGCAAGAGTTCCCTGATTATAGGGACCAATACTGATCTTGTCAGAATGTCATTGACCCCTCTTGTCCTGGAGCCTGGCATTTCAACTAGGGGTGTAAACCTCATGCTGAGACAAGACTACCAGTGCCCGGTGCAAGAAAAGATGGCCCCAGCTGAAGGAGTGGGGAGGATATGGCACCTGGACTAGTGTTAAAGCCTGGTGAGGCGACTTGTTTGGGAGCATCTGTCAAGCTCAATTGGAAGCATGTAGGCCCTTTCATCATCCTTGAAGCGGATGGCCAGAGAGAAAAGACACACAATTGGAGATAATTCCAGAAGTGATTTCAACTAGGCGTTGCAGAGAAGTCATGAGAAGATCCCAGTTAGTGTCCGCAATATCACAGCCTCCCCTGTGAAGATGCCGGCTCGGAAGTGAATCCGGCCACTCCAGTTTCATCGTCTGTTTTAGTGGGAGGAGAGAAGGATGGAATCCCTGTCGAAGAGTTCTACCCTAAGAATACTCCTCTCTCGCCTGAATGGACCTCCAGCTGTTGCTAAACTACAAGTCCCATCATGCCTCTGCCTCTGGCTGTCATGCTTGTGGCTCTAAGAGTCTTGCTGTGCCTCATGGGAATTGTAGTTCTACAACAGCTGGAGGTCCGCTAATTGCATATCCCTGCTTTAGGGGACTTGGAAGACCTGCGTGAACAGCTGGCAGAACTGAAGAGAGTAGCTATCATCAGAGAGTCCCGGAGTCTATACGCTTCCCCGATAGTGGTGGTACAGAGGAAGAATGGGTCCCTGAAGTTGTGCATAGACTATTTGATGCTGAACCGAAGGACCATTCCCAACCAATATACCACCCTAAGGATAGAAGATGCCCTGCAGAGCTTGTCAGAGGCAAAGTGGTTCAGCGTGCTGGATTTGAAGAGTGGGTACCACCAGATCCCCATGCACCCTGAGGATCGGGAGAAGACAGCTTTCATTACCCCAGTGGGGTTCTTTGAATTTGACATGATGCCTCAAGGCCTGTCTCCAGCCACCTTCCAAAGGCTGATGGAGAAGACAGTGGGTAATATGAACCCGACTGCGGTGTTGGTGTACCTAGACAAAATCATTATTTTCAACTATAATCTGGAGGAACACAAAGAGGTTTTATCAAACCTCAGTCAACTACCTTGGCCGCATCATGTTTGCTGACGGAGTGACCGACCCCCAGAAACTGGAAGTAGTCACCTCCTGGCCAAGACCTACCAATGTAACAGAGCTTAAGTAATTTCTGGGATTCTGCTCCTATTTTAGAAGATTGGTCGAGGGATTCGCTAAAATAACTTGCCCACTCAATGAACTACTGAAAAATTAAGAGGATGATGACCCAGACCTAACTATGCCTGTCAGACCAGCTGGAAGGCCCAGGAAACCTTGAGAGTCCATTCAGGAACAGTGGACTGCCCAGTGCGAGGAGGCTTTTAGTCAGCTGAAATGGAGCCTGACAACTTCTCCAGTCCCGGCCTATGCAGATCCAACCAAGCTATACAAACTACATGTAGATGCCAGTCGAGATAGGTTGGGGGGGAAGCTATATCAAGAGCTATGTGTGTGATTATATATCAGTATTACATTGTATATCCCTGTATGTTGCAGTCGCTCAGGTGCTTATCTAATAGTTTTTTGAAACTATCGATGCCCCCTGCTGAAACCACCTCCTGTGGAAGGGCATTCCACATCCTTGCCACTCAAACATCCATCCTCACTACTGCCAAGTTGGATGCCGCTGGTCACAGGTGGTTGGCTGCCCTATTGGGGTTCACCTTCAGCCTGAAGTACCAACTGGGGGGTCAGGAGCAAAGATATGGACGCTTTGACCCCTGAAGGGGTATGAGCTTTATGTCGAGGAGCAAAACATCAAGCTGGAGACCGTTAAGGGCCAAAGACACTGGGGTCTCAGCGGCTGGTGTCCCCAGGTGTTATTGTAACATCACCCAAGTCAAGGATGAATGCCTGCCCAAGCTTTCCAAAAAATATTTGAGACAGGACCAGGTGGAAGACCCTCTTTTTAGCTTGGTATTGAAGGCTTTGGAGAGCCAACGCTCTGACTCGCTACTTGCTGCCTCCCCGAAGGAAGCCTGTCTGCTGCACAGAGTGGGATCAGTTGCAGCTGCACAACGAGGTGGTCTACCGAAGGTGCCCCTCTGACCATCCTGAAGAGAAATGGCAGTTGTTCCTACTCGGTAAGCAGAGAGACGGTGCTAACTGCCCTACATGACAACCATGGCCACCTAGGACCCACAAGAACATTCAACCTGGTGGGGGACCAGTTCTACTGGCCCTGCATGCGTAAAGGCAGAAGGTTTTTTATCTTAATGCATTCTATACATTAAAATAAAAAACCTTCTGTGTGCAGCTGTCTCCCCAGCACCCCCTAATACTTACCTGAGCCCCATCCCTCTCCAGAGATGTCCACAAGCTCCTCAGCCATCCAAGACTCTCCTCCTGAGACACAGCAGCGGTGCCATTGGCTTCTGCTGCTGTCAAAGTCAGTTACCCAATCAGGAGAGGGGGCGGGGCTGAATCAGGGCTCCATGTCTGAATGGACACAGGAAGCAGTGACTCGGTTCAGGTGCACCTATAGCAAGCTGCTTGCTGTGGGGGCACTGGACAGGACAGTGGGGCCAGGAGAGCCGAAAAGGGACCCGAGAAGAGGATCTGGGCTGCTCTGTGCAAAACCAACTGCATAGAGCAGGTAAGTATAACATGTTTATTATTTTTAGAGAAAAAATAAATAAAAAATATGAGAGACTTTACAGTCACTTGAAGTCGAGGGCTATTGCCATTCCTGCATCAGATGCTTACAGAGGAAGACTTTGCCTCACTGAGCTGTCCCAATGGGCCATTTTCAGAGGCCAAGGACCCATGGAGCTGGTTTGGATTGACTTTCTATGGTTGGGGCCTGAGTGGACAGGGAAATATTCTGGTAGTGACTTATCACCTCACTAGATATGCCCAGGCATTATCCACAAAGGACCAACAGGTATCCACCACTGGGGCAGCACAGTGGTGTAGGTAGTGGTTAGCACTCTCGCCTAGCAGTAAAAAGGGTCGCTGGTTCGAATCCCAACCACAACACGTTTGCATGTTCTCCCTGTGCCTGTGTGGGTTACCCCCGGGCATTCCGGTTTCCTCCCACTCCAAAGACATGCAGGTAGGTTAATTGGCCCTAGTATATGAATGGGGACCTTGGCTTGTGGGCTTCTTGAGGGTAGGGACTGATGTGAGTGTGCAATGTACAGAGATAGGGACAATTGTAGATACCTCACTAAGGTTGAACTGGATGGACTGGTGTCTTTATTCAACCTTACTAACTATGTAACTATGGGAGGTGTGGCTTGCAGCTGATGGAGTAAGCAGCGTGGAGTGAGAGCTCTGCCGAAACCCTGCTCATTTATCCTGATTAGGACACCCTGTACCAGATCCAACCGATACCGGAGTGACCCCTGAGCGATCCCCGACCCAGTGGTGCTATTTTCACCATAATCCGACGCATGGACATGTCAAGCAGAGGAGACAAAGACTCTTCACAGGCAGCAGAGCATGGAGGGCAAGATGGCGTCCGTTCACAGCGCTCTGCCAAAGAAGCAGCCATGAGGATGTTCAGTGGTGCTATGGGGAAAACACCCCTTCCAGACCGCCTTCTCCACTCCTGTACTCTGCAGAGAAAGACACTGACCCTGATGCACAAGACCATGTCTGGCCGGAGGAAGCTGCGAACACCTCAGCATGAGACACAGTGAGTAAACACAGTGAGCCCTGAAAGCAATGGTACAGCTATGCCTGGCCAGGAGACCCCTGCCCCTGAACCAACCCTTAGAGATATCTTCACTGTGGTTACCCCCTGTAACATGTCCATTACCACATTAAAGGGGTTAAGCTGGATTTGAACCTAGTCAAACAGGACATGCAGAAGCTGCGTGACCTCACGGCTGCCCTGGGAGATGTAACATCTCAGACCATTCTCTCCTGTATGCTAAGGTCAACACTGTCCCCAGTCCCAGGTGTAGACTATGGAAGGTAAACCCCTTTTGCTTCACAATCTTCTCAGGGTCCGACCCATCCCCTAGAGCCCTGAGGGAGTTTCTGGAGTTTAATCAAGGCTCGGCAGAATCTGCAGTGATTTGGGACGCCTTGAAGGCCCATTTAAGGGGGTTGATTATCAAACAGATCACCACCATTAAAACCAACACTAAATAATGGAAGAACTTAGTGATGCAGGAGGCTGCCAGGGCGGAGGAAAAATACATTTCTGACCCCTGCCCTGACTCGGAGCGTAAGTGGCAAGAGGCACAAGTCCTTTACCGACAGGTCTCCATTACTGCTGCAGAAAACAAACGATTCTTTCTTCAGCAAAAATATTTCAATGAAGTAGAAAATACAGGTCATTTACTTGCCGTAATAGCTAGAGCCCAGCAGGACACTACACACATTGACTCTATCCGGAACGCAGCAGGTGACACGATTACTGATCAAGGTCGTGTCCATGATGTTTTCTCTGATATTTTTAAAGGACCTATATACATCTAAAGTGCACCCCACAAGAGAGGAGCTGGACCAATTTCTGGACCAGTGCTCAATCCTGCAGCTATCACAACAAGGTCGGAAAGTGCCCTCAACACACCAATCACCATAGAAGAACTTACCTTAGCAGTAGCACAAATGGCGAACAACAAGTCGCCGGGAGCCGAGGGTCTGCCCACTGAAACATACAGGAAATGCGGCGATATCCTATTACCCACCCTTTTGGCAACCTTAAATGATGCCCTTCGAACGGGCAATTTACCCGCCTCCATGAATGAGGCCATCATAGTGGTCATCCCGAAACCTGGTAAAGATCTGTTGCAACCTGACTCCTATAGACCCATTTCACTTCTTAACGTAGATGTGAAGATACTAGCTAGGGCACTGGCCACCAGACTGTCAGGAGTTGTAGCGGACCTGGTACATACTGACCAGTCAGGTTTTATCCCCACTCGATCCACGGATTTGAATATTCGTAGATTGTTCCTCAATATCCAAATACCGACTGAGAATTCCAACAATAGAGCTGTTTTTTTCCCCTCGATGCTGCCAAAGCTTTTGACAGCGTGGAATGGAACTACTTGTGGGAGGCAATGCGTCATTTCGCACTGGGAGACACATTTATCTCCTGGGTGCATTTACTCTGTGCAGCCTCCACTGCAAAAGTGGGGATTAATGACACCCTCTGAGGCATTTCCCTTGTTCCGGGGCACACGGCAGGGGTGCCCATTGTCGCCCCTGCCGTTTTACCTGGCGTTGGAGCCTCTTGCTGCTAGAGTGAGGGCCGCCTCTAATATCGTGGGCTTCCGTTGCGGACATTGCGAGGAAAAAAATCTCACTGTACGCCGATGATACATTGCTGTACCTGGGGGACACCGGAGAGTCCCTAAGGGCAGTCATGGCACTGATAGACCAATTTGGACAGCTGCCTGGCTTTCCCTTAATTGGCATAAATCAGCTCTCATACCATTGGACCCTTTAGTAACCCCCCTATCAGTAGATCTCTCACACATACAAGTAGTTACCTCCTTTAAGTATTTGGGTATAGTGGTGACTAAAGACCCGGGAGACTATATCACACTGAATCTAAAACCAATGCTGCGTAAGTTTCAACAAAAGCAGGCTAGTTGGAGTAAACTGACACTTTCAGTAACTGGGCGCGTAAACCTCATTAAGATGATCTGGGCACCACAACTATTGTACATCTTACACAATGCCCCAGTCTGGATACCACAGTATTGGTTTCCACGTATTGACTCACAATTCAGGATCCTTATTTGGCACGTATTAAGCTTGCTACTTTACAGTATCCAGAAGATCAAGGTGGCATGGCTGTTCCGCACCCACAATTATACTATTTTGCGGCCCAATTACAGCATTTTACTGGGTGGGACCTTGAGATGAACAGGCACCCCTCAAGGAGAGTTCTTGTTGACCCGGATGAAGCTTACACTGCTTTGTCCCATATGGAAATGGGATTTCCTAAGATACCCTCTAGCTGCCCCACAACTCAAATTACTAATGAAAATATGGAATGCAGGAGCACACTTGGAGTTACAGGTTGAGCACTGTTGCGCGCCTCTCTGTTAGGGGAGCCGTGAGGCTGGCTGGTACCATACAATGATCTCTACCACACGTAGTAGGCAAAAATGGATATGCACTTTCAAAAATATATATATTATATATTGTTGGATTATAATAATTATTAATGTACATTGACTGTATACCTGTGAAATAATAACATGTGGTGCCTTAAGTTTTCATCAATAAAAACTTTTTTTTTTAATCAACAAAAAGAACTATGTATCCACCATGGCCAAGATCTTAGTGAAAAAGTTCTTCGCATAGTATGGTCTGCCCCAACGTATTCACTGCAATCAAGAGATTTTGATAGTAACCTCATCAAGAGATTCTCAGGCATCCAAAAAAAAAAAAAAAGAAAAGGAAAAAAAAAAAAAAACACAACACACAAGGGTTAAAATAGTTTATTGCACAGCTCCGGGGGTCTTCTGTCCGTCTTCGGGGGTCTTCTCCCCGGCTTTCTTCTTCGCCGCCGCCCTCTTCTTCCGACTTCGGGGGTCTTGTCCCCCTCTTCGGTTCTTCTTGCCGGGCCACCGCGCCTTCTTCTAGCTCTTTTACAAGCGGTGGCCCGGTCTTCTGTCGCCGCTGTCGCCGTCTTCTGTTCTTCTCTTCAGATGTTGCCTCATCGCTGCCTCCGCTCACAATGGCAGGGACGCGGCGCGCGGCTACTTATATAGGGACATCACCGGATGATGTCCCCGCCCATTATGATGTCACAGTCCTTCGCTGGCCCCGGCTACCTGGAGACACGCTCAAAATGAGCGGACTTTTGAAATGAGCGGACTTTTCCCGCACAGAGAAAAGTCTGCTCATTTCAAAAGTACGGCGGACTAGCACGCACACAGCCGTACTGTCCGCCGAAAAGCGAGTCCGGCGGACAGATTGGAGTGCAAAAATACTCTTAGTCTGCCGGACTTTTGGGTAAAAAAAAAAGTCCTCCGGAGGCTACACACGGGTGGATTGTCCGGCGGACGTGAGTTTGCCGGACTTTTCCACCGGATTGTTTGATTGTGTGTACGCGGCATTATCCATCTGGCGATGGTGGATTTAGATGCCTAAGTCCTTTGTGTGACCCCGCAAAATTCACAAAGATTCCGACTTCCTGAGGTCTGTGCTAATTTTTAAATAAACTAAAATGCTACACCTAACATCAACTAAACTGAATCCTCCTTCCTCATCACCTTCTGAGGAGGAGTAAAATGTTGGCAGGATAATGTCTTGAGTTCTGTGAAAAGTAGAAGAAACCTTGGGGAGGAAACTGGGATCTGTTGAAAGCACAACCCTATCCTCCAAAATCAACAAAAAAGGCTCTCTAATCGAGAGCGCCTGCAACTCACTCACTCTTCTGGCTGAGGTAATTGCAATCAAAAAAGCCGTTTTTAAAAATACCCATTTAGCATCAGATTTCTCCAGAGGTTTCGAAGGGACTTAGTGTAAGAGCACTAAGTACCAAGGCTAAATCCCAGGAGGGACAGGCTCTGATCTTCACTGGCCTGCATCTTGCTGCAGGGGGACCTGAAGAAAGATGCTTAAAGCAGCAGCCTGTACCTTCAAGGTGCTGACAGAAAGCCCTAATTCCATTCCTGCCTGTAAGACGTCCAGCACTGCTGGAATACCTTGGTCTTCCTGCCCCTGCTCTGCCAACCAGGAATTAAACCTCTTCCACACCTTGGTGTAAATGGCCCTGGTCACTGGTTTATGGCATTCTAAGTGGGTCCTGATGACCCTTTCTGAAAAACCTTGGGCCCTTAACAGCTGTTCCTCAGATACCACTCAGTGAGTCTGAGGGTTTCTATTTGAGGATGCCGGATAGGACCCTGTGTAACCAGATCCTCCCTCCTCGGAAGATGAATCGCAGGATATATTGCCAATCTCTTTAGGACTGTAAACCAGGCCCTTCTTGGCCAAAACGGGGCTATCAGAATGAGATCCGTTACTTGAGTCTGAAATTTATGAAGGACCGCTGCAACCAGCCTTACTGGGGGAAAGGCATAGCACAGGTTGCAGTGACATGCACTGACAAAGGCATCTATCCCTCTGGCTTGATCCTGCGAGTGCAGAGAGAAGAACTGAGCAACCTTCTTGTTGCTTTCTGAGGCGAACAGATCCACTTCTGGTATGCCCCAAGTTCTCCCCACTCGCTCAAACACTTCCTGGTTGAGTGACCATTCATGCTGTTTCACACACTGGCAACTGAGAAAGTCCGCCAGCGAGTTCTGAGCCCCCCGACACTAGATTCATCTCGGTCAAAGAGAAAATCTCTCCTGCTATCTTCTGCAAAGCAGGGCTCCTGGTCCCCCCCCTGCTTGTTTATATAGGCAACAACAGCTGAATTGTCTGACCTTACTTGGAGGTGTTGTCCCTTATTTTTTGCTGGAAGGCTACTATCGCCCTCTGTACTGCCAGCAACTACCTCTGATTGGAGGTCCGTCTGGTTTCCACCTGAAACCAGGATCCTTGAACCACATCCTTTTCCAGGTGTGCACCCCAGCCGAAAGAGCTGGCGTCTGTTGTCAGCACCAGAACTGTTGGTCTGAACCACAACAGACCCCTGTCCAACTTGGGACTGGTTCACCACCACCACAAAGTTCTTTTGACCCCGGTGGGTATCAGCATGGGTTGATCCAAGCCCTGCTGGCTGCCATCCCAGCAACGCAGAAGAAGAGCCTGCAGCGGGCGCTGGTGAAACCTTGCCCAAGGGACTGCTGGAAAACAGGATGTCATTAAGCCTATCATTCTCATGAGACCTCCAACCTGGGCTTCCTGATTGGTCTGAAGCCACGCTACTGCCAGACCTACCTTCTCTGATGGGTGAAAAACCTTCCCCTCTACAGAGGAGATTCTTTAACCAAAATGCAGTACTTCCTGGGTTGGGATCAACTGGGACTTGTCCAGATTGATCAACCAACCAAGAGAACGCAGGAAGTGTTGCGCCTCTTGTAGATCCTCTTCTAGCTGCTGGTAAGACTGGGTGACAAAGAGAAGATCATCCAAATAGGGGATCACTGTAATTGCCCTGACACACAGCGGAGCTAGGGCTTCTGCCAGGACCTTTGTAAAAATCATGGGAGAGGATGCTAGGCCAAACAGAAGTGCCCTGAAATGGAAGTGGAGAATTTCCGAGTTCACCATGACTGCCAACCTGAGGAATTTCTGAAATTCTGGATGTATCGGTACATGCAAATATGCGTCCCTGAGGTCAACTGTTGCCATAAAGCAATCGGGAAACAGGAGGTTCGTTATCGTAAAGATTGACTCCATCCTGAACCGCTTGTACCTAATGAACCTGTTCAGGGGTTTGAGATTAAGGATCAACCTGAATTTGCCTTATGGCTTTCGAACTACGAACACGTGGGACTATACCCCCTGTCCGTGTTCTGCATCTGGCACTCGGCTGATGACCCGTTGATCTAACAAGTCTCCCAACAGCAGACTCAGAGCTTCTGCCTTCTCCCGGTCTCTGGGTAACTTGGTTACTAGGAAGGTAGGTGGGGGAATGGCACTGAACTCCAACTTGTAACCGTTTTTTTATTATCTTTAATATAAACGGACTTGAAGTTGTGTTGGTCCATTGTGGGAGGAAATCCCCCAATCTTCCTCCCACTGGAACACAAGAGTCACTGGGATTTTGAGATGGTCTGAGGAGGATTGAATAGTATTCCTCCTCTGCCACGCCCCTTGTGACCCGACCAGTGTTTTTTAGGCCGACCCTCTCTCTCCTGCTGGGATTGTTACATAGTTACATAGATAGTAAGGTTGAATAAAGACACCAGTCCATCCAGTTCAACCTGAGTGAGAGTCTACAATTGTCCCTATCCCTGTACATTGCACACTCACATCGGTCCCTAGCCTCAAGGAGCCCACAACCCAAGGTCCCCTCTCATATACTAGGGCCAATTTTGGACAGAAGCCAATTAACCTACCTGCATGTCTTTGGAGTGTGGGAGGAAACCGGAGTACCCGGAGGAAACCCACGCAGGCACAGGGAGAACATGCAAACTCCAGGCAGGATGTGTCGTGGTTGGGATTCGAAGCAGCGACCTTTTTTACTGCTAGGCGAGAGTGCTAACCACTACACCACTGTGCCTAAGCCCTTGAAAAAGACATCTGCTCTCAGGCTTCTTTTTCTCTGGAAAGGCTTTTTGTCCTGGGTCTGTTCCAGGGCCTCCCGGAGCCCAGGGCCCAAAAGGTGGTCGCCCGAGAAAGGCAAACCACAAAGCCTGAGCTTTGATGCTGCATCTCCCGACCAGGCTTTCAGCCATACATCCCTTCTTGCCGCGTTAACCAAAGCCGCAGACCTGGCCGTTAGCTTTACCGGCTCTGCAGAAGCATCAGCTAGGAACCCAACTGCCTTAAACAATAAGGGAAAGAATTTCAACAACTGTTGTCTGGACGTGCCTGCAGAAATATGAGACTGTAACTGAGTTAACCAGCATTCTAAATTTCTAGCCACACAGGTGGCTGCAAGGGCAGGATTGAGTGCAATAGAAGAGGCATCCCAAGCTCTCCTTAACACCACATCACCCCTTTTATCCATTGGGTCCTTAACCCCTTGCTGCCAAGCGTACGCAGATGTGCGTACTCGGCTTCCGGGGGTTATACCGGGATGATCATGGTGTTCCTTGCATGTTGGGCCTCTGTATGTTGCCAAGCTGTGTAAAAGTCTCACACATTTGGTATTGCCATACTCAGGAGGAGTAGCAGAACGTATTTTGGGGTGTAATTTTTGCTATGTACATGCTATGTGTTGGAAATATCTTATAAATGGACAACTTTGCGTAAAAAAAAAAAAAAAAATGCGTTTTAATTTTTTTCCACGTTTTCCCAAAACTTCTGGAAAAAAAAATGAACCATTCAAAAGACTCATAATGCCTCATAGATTATACGTTGGGGTGTTTGCCCACAAAGTGACCCCATTTTGGAAAGCTTTTTCATTGTCCTGGTGCTCCAGGGCCTTCAAAAATGTAATAGGTGGTTGAGAAATGAGATGTGTAATTTATGCTCCTAGAACGCCTGATGGTGCCATTTCAATATTGGGCCTCTGTATGTGGCCAGGCTGTGTAAAAGACTCACACATTTGGTATCGTAATACTCAGAAGGAGTAGCAGAATGTATTTTGGGGCATCATTTGTGATATACACATGCCATGTGAAAGAAATAACCTATTACATTGAAAATTTTGTGAGAAAAAAAGAAATCTTCATTTTGCAAAGAATTGTGGGAAAAAAAATGACAACATCAAAAACCTCACCATGCATATTAGTAAATACCTTGGAATGTCTACTTTCAAAAAAGGGGTCATTTGGGGGGGATTTGTACTTTCCTGGCTTGTTCTGGTCGCAAGAAATGAGATAGGCCACCAGTACATCAGGTGTGATTTATGCAGCTTGGCAACTCTAGAAAAAAAAAAAAAAAATCATTATTACACTGTAGAAACTCTCTCACCTCCTGAACTTCACTTATGCCTTCCTCTCTTTAGTGGCTGATCACCCAGGGCTAGGAGGGCTTCCCTATCTTTCCAGGCTTTGACTAAATTCTGTCAGAAACCATGAATCAGACTGAGACAGAAGTACAGTTAAATCACACTTGTTTAATAAGAATAAAAAAAAAGGTAAACAGAGTAAACGTAGTCAAAACATAGCCAGAGTTCAGGAACCGGAACGGATAGTCAGACAAGCCAAAAGGTCAGGGAGCCAGGAGATAAGCATAGTAGAACAGCAAGCAGGATCTGGAGCCAGAAGCAATGTCAGCCAAGCACGTCTTAAACAGGAACACAGGAGAGCATCTCTAGAGATGTGACCAAGGCGAAAGATCATCTGGACTGGACGGCTTAAGTAGGCAGGACAGACGAGCAGGATATCAACAGGTTAGTCACTGTGGAGAGATAGGAGCTGGCAATTAGCCGACAGCTGAGTGGCTAGCTTTGAGAAGGAAGTGCTGAGCCCAGCCCTGACAAATTCACATGATAGATCTGCTCCTTCTTCCGCTTGTCTGGTTGGTATGTCTTATAATTTACCTCCCCAATCCTTTCCAGTATTTCATATAAGTGCCACTTAGCTAGGAACTTACTTTCCACCATGGGAACTACAACAAGTACGTGATCCTCCGGACGGAAAGTTCGAACCTTCCTCGACCCATTGTATACTAGACTCTTGACTGTGCATCCTGGGCTTGCTGGGTGTGTTTGAAAAAGTGGCGTTACCAAGGCAATTCTATTCTGCATGGCTAAGGTATGCTCCATTACACTCCGGTGGGGAGAGGTTTTATTCTCTGTTTCTTTTGCAATATCCAGCAACCCTCAGGGATGCCACCCATATTGAAGTTCAAAGGGTGAGAACCCCTTGGAAAACTGTGGGACCTCTCCAATTGCAAACAATATGGCAGAAGACAATCCCAGTCTCTCTTGTCTTAAACAACCACCATTTTGAGCATACTTTTAAGGGTTTGGTCAATCCGTTCTACCAATCCATCCGTCTGAGGGTGGTAAACTGAAGTATGCAAATGCTTAATATTGAACAATTTGCATGACTTTCATTATCTTCAACATAAAGGGAGTCCATTGGTTGGTTACAATTTCTTTTGGGATCCCAGTACGGGTTAACATGTGGAACAACTCTCTAGCGATCAGCTAGTGTTTAAGGGAATAGCCTCGGGATACCGGGGGCATAGACCATGACCGGTAGGGCTTACTGATTGCCTCTAGAAGACTTAACTATTGGCCCTATAAAGATTCATGGCAATTCAGTCATAAGGACTCTCAATCATAGGCGATAACACCAGTGGGCTACGGTAATAGTTTGACACTAAGGGTGTGACTCATACGTTTTTTACATCAGCATGTATCCCGGGCCAAAAGAAATGGTGCAAGATACATTCCTTGGTCTTTTCATATGTCAGGTGACCCTCCCCCTCCCCTGAATGTGTAAGGGCCAGGTTCAACACTGTTCTCCTATAAGGACCAGGCAGCACAAGTTGTCCCACAATCTAAACCCAAATGTTGTCAACCCAATATAATACGTCATGATTAACCGATTCCAGTCCGGCCACTGTATTTATACTGCGGCAGGTTAGCTCCCCTGGGCGAACCGCCATAACTGTACGTCAGCCCTTTAAGATGCTGTAGGAGGCGCGCGCGCCCGCAGCATGTGCCCAGAGCCGATGAGAGTGCCCAGCGGACGCGATGACCGCCGAGCATCCACGATTGCTCATGACAAAGCAAGAACCGGGATCTGTGTGTATAAACACACAAATCCCAGGTTCTCTGTGTTAATATTAAGTATGAACGCGATCTTTCTCCTCCCCTAGTCAGTCCCTCCCCCCTACAGTTAGAACACACCTAGGGAACACAGTTAACCCCTTGATCGCCCCCTAGTGTTAAACCCTGTAAGGCATGATGAGCTAGTACGCTGTGTAAATGTCACTGGCAGGGAAGAGGTTGTTTTTTTTTCCTGAGGGTATACAACTGCTTTACCTCAATGCAGTTTTTAACAACAGGTACACAGCGTAGCCAGCAAATTTGCCTTTCAGCGAGGGTCAGTAGAGGGATTGCATCCAAAAGCACCAATTGTGGGGCTCAGCTTCAAGAGGAGAGTTCTCAGAAAGGTAGTCCAAGCCGCATGTAAGGTAAAGGGCTTCCTGCCCATTTTTATTGGTCCACGTGTATAACAAAACAAAAGGATTCCTGCACAAGAGTAGAAAACAGCCCAAACAAAAAAAAAAGTCCAGTCCTGAAGACATGTTCCCTCACAGTCTGCTTGTCGCCTTTCTCAGCATCAACCCAGTTTAAACCCAGGAACACAAATTATACTCTAGGTGTAGAAGGTGCTTAACCCCTTGCATCCTGCTACAGACCTCTCACCGACACCCATTTACCTTAAAGGCTAAGTTTACCTTTTTTCTTTTTCTAAATTCCAGCTCCCCTATGCACCAATATAGCATTCATGTACTTTTTTGGGGGAAAAATATCAAAGCTTTTCATAAAATCTACAGACACTTACCTTACTGTCCTCCATTTATGATTCCAAACGTACCTATTCCAGACTTTAGATTATGACACAGAAAGAGTTGACCAGCTGACCTCATTAGCACAAATCCTGCATCATCCTCCCTCCCACTCCCAGCTGCATGTTTTTTAAATGAAATGCAATCAATCAGTGATCATCCTCACTAAATACACAATATACAATCAGATTGCATAGTGTATGGCCATCTTTATACAAGTGCATAGAAGGGAGTGGACAGAAACACTCAACTGTCAAGTCCCGTTCACAACTCTGCATAGCGGGAACTCGCATTCCCACATGCGTTTTTTTACTTTAGATTTACCAAATTTATATAATAGGGGCAAACACCTATCTAGCCAATCACTCCATATCAGGCAGGCCCTTGCACTACATAATTGATGTTAGATCTAAAGGAGAACACAGAAGCAAACACACATTTTGGCATGTGAAAAAAACTAATGGCAAATACTGCAAAACGCACAATTAAAAACAGGTAACCCACGAAATGCCAACATGTCCCATGAGCCACATATAGCACGGCCCATTTAAATCAACAGGCTGCCCTATGCGGCTCACAGGAAAAACGAGACACAAAACATTCGCTCCCACTATGCTAGATGTGAATGGTTCCTGAAAGTAAAATTTGTGCGATAACACAAGAACAACGAGGCTCCATTAACATCTATGCGTATAATTTGCTGAACAAGGAAAGGAAAACTTCATTTATACTCCTAAGGGGCATTCATACCAGAACAGAGTGCGGGAAAACCATGTTCCATGCACATTTCTCACACTGCATTTAAAACACACTGCAGTTGCGATCTGCAGCGGGTGTCAATGTTAATGACACCCCAAACACAGGTTGCAAATGCAGAAGTACAGAACTACCATGCAATTCAGTTTTAGTGTGTTTTTTTAAAGGAGTGTATGCACTACTTTTGCTGCAGTCCAGTGCGATTCAGCACATTCAAAATTAATGGTCTGAAATGACACTGCACTGAATGTGAATGGCACAGGAATTAGGAATTCCTTTGCGATTTCCGGTGTGAACCAGCTCATAATGACATTAGGATAAATTCCTAGGTTAACATTCTGCTATGTATTTTATAACTGATTAAAAAAAACATCCAACGCTCTTCTGACAGTAGGTGCTAGAAATCTCTAAATAAATCCTGGATTCTGCCCCCCCTGTTTCAAGCCCTACATCCAATTACTGTCCAAAGTCTGCTGTCTTCACCTCTGTAACATTTCCAGTATTCATCCCTTTTTTAACAAACGACACAACAAAGCTACAAATTTACTCCCTGTTATCTCTTGTATTGACTAATGCAGCTCCTTATTCATGCGCCTACTTTGACACAGGTTGTTCCTCTTCAGTACATCATGAACACAGCTGCTTGACTCTTCCACCTACCAAACGCTTGCCATCTATCACCCCTCTCTGACAATCACTCCACTGGATTCCACTAGCCCAACGTACATACAGAAACAAAAGTGAGTACACCCCTCACATTTTTGTAAATATTTTATTACATCTTTTCATGTGACAATACTATAGAAATGACACTTTGCTGCAATGTAGAGTACTGAGTGTACAACTTGTATAACATTGTAAATTTGCTGTACTCTCAAGATAACACGCAGCCATTAATGTCTAAACTGGCAACAAAAGTGAGTATACCCCTAAGTGAAAATGTCCAAATTGGGCGCAAAGTGTCAATATTTTGTGTGGCCACCATTATTTTCCAATACTACCTTAACCCTCTTGGACATGAAGTTCACCAGAGCTTCACAGGTTGCCACTGGAGTCCTCTTCCACTCCTCCATGATGACATCACAGAGCTGGTGGTGCGCTCCTCCACATTCCATTTGAGGACATGCTTGGCCAGTCCATCACCTTTACCCTCAGTTTCTTTAGCAAGGCAGTGGTCATCTTGAAGGTGTGGTTGGGGTCGTTATCATGTTGGAATATTGCCCTGCGGCCCAGTCTCTGAAGGGAGGGGATCATGATCTGCTTCAGTATGTCACAGTACATGTTGGCATGCATGGTTCCCACAATGAACTGTAGTTCCCCTGTGCCGACAGCACTCATGCAGCCCCAAACCATAACACTCCCACCACCATGTTTGACTGTAGGGAAGACACACTTGTCTTTGTATTGCTTGACATCATCTGATCCAAATAGGTTTATCTTATGCCACGTACACACATAGCAGACTATTTGGCGGACTTAGTCTGGCAGACTTCCCACCGGACTGTCCGCCGGACTTTCCGAACTAGCTACTTGCTAACACACGGCACTTTTTCAGCGGACTAACACGGCGTACTAAGTCCGCTGGACTATCCACCGTACTTTTGAAATGAACGGACTCGCCCACACACGCGGAGGAAAGTCCATTCATTTTGAGCGCGTCTCCAGGTAGCCGGGGCCAGCGAAGGAGGCGTCGCTGGCCCCTTCACCTGTTATGGACTTAAAGGGGAACCCCTACGCCGAAAAATCGGCGTGGGGGTCCCCCCTAGGTCCACATCAGACCCTTATGCGCACGCTACCCGGCCGGCCAGGAAAGGGGGGTGGGGACGAGCGAGTGCCCCCCCCCCTCCTAAGCTGTACCAGGCTGCGTGCCCTCAACATGGGGGTGCCTTCTTCTCTTCAGATGTTGCCTCGTCGCTGCCTCCGCTCACAATGACAGGGATCCTCTGGGACTGTGACATCATAATGGGCGGGGACATCATCCAGTGATGTCCCTATATAAGTCGCCGCGCGCCGGGTCCCTGCCATTGTGAGCGGAGGCAGCGACGAGGCAACATCTGAAGAGAAGAACAGAATACGGCGACAGAAGACCGGGCCACCGCCTGTAAAAGAGCTAGAAGAAGGCGCGGTGGCCCGGCAAGAAGAACCGAAGAGGGGGACAAGACCCCCGAAGAGGGGGACAAGACCCCCGAAGTCGGAAGAAGAGGGCAGCGGCGAAGAAGAAGAAAGCCGGGCTCCTCCACTAGTAAAAGAGCTAGCAGAAGATAGCGGAGGAGTCCGGCGAGAAGACCCCCGAAGACGGACAGAAGACCCCCGGAGCTGTGCAATAAACTATTTTAACCCTTGTGTGTTGTGTTTTTTTTTTTACTTTTTTTTACAGGTGAATGGGTAGGGGTTCATTGTACCCCATACTCATTCACATAGGGTGGGGGGCCGGTATCCGGGGGCCCCCTTATTAAAGGGGGTTCCCGGATTCCGATAAGCCCCCCGCCCGCAGACCCCGACAACCAATGGCCAGGGTTGTCGGAAAGAGGCCCTTGTCCTCATCAACATGGGGACAAGGTGCTTTGGGGTGGGGGGGCCACGCGGCCCCCCTTCCCCAAGGCACCCCCCATGTTGAGGGCACGCGGCCTGGTACAGCTCAGGAAGGGGGCGCTCGCTCGTCCTCACCCCCTTTCCTGGCCGGCCAGGTAGCGTGCTCACATAAGGGTCTGATGTGGACCTGGGGGGGACCCCCACGCTGTTTTTTCGGCGTAGGGGTTCCCCTTTAAGTCCATACCAGGCTACCTGGAGACGCGCTCAAAATGAGCGGACTTTTCTCCGGGCGGGAAAACTCAGTTCATTTCAAAAGTACGGCGGACTGGCACACACACGGCCGGATTGTATGCCGAAATGCGAGTCCGACGGACAGATTGGAGTGCAAAACTACTTTCTAAGTCCGCCGGACTTTTAGGTAAAAAAAGTCCGCCTGAGTCTACACACGGGGGGATTGTCCAGCGGACTTGAGTCCGCCGGACTTTTCCACCGTATGTTTGATCGTGTGTACGAGGCATTAGTCTCATCAGACAACAGGACATGGTTCCAGTAATCCATGTCCTTAGTCTGCTTGTCTTCAGCAAACTTTTTGTGAGCTTTTTTGTGCATCATCTTTAGAAGAGGCTTCCTTCTGGGACGACAGCCCTGCAGACCAATTTGAGGCAGTGTGCGGCATATGTTCTGAGCATGACAAGTTGACCCCCCACCCCTTCAGACTCTGCAGCAATGCTGACAGCACTCATACGTAGATTTCCCAAAGACAACCACTGGATATGATGCTGAGCACATGCACCCAACTTCTTTGGTCGACCATGGCAAGGCCTGTTCTGAGTGGAACCTGTCCGGTTAAAGAGCTGTATGGTCTTGGACACCATGCTGCAGCTCAGTTTCAGGGTCTTGGCAATCTTCTAGCCTAGGCCTTCTTTATGTAGAGCAATAATTTTTTTTCAGATCCTCAGATAGTTCTTTACCATGAAGTGTTATGTTGAACTTCCAGTGACCAGTATGAGAGAGTGAGAGCAATAACACCAAATTTAACACACCTGCTCCCCATTCACACCTGAGACCCTGTAACACAAATGAGTCACATGATACCAGGGAGGGAAAATGGCTAATTGGGCCCAATTTGGACATTTTCACTTAGGGGTGTACTCACTTTTGTTGCCAGCAGTTTAGACATTAATGGCTGTGTCGAGTTATTTTGAGGGAACACAAATTTACACTGTTATATAAGCTGTACACTCACTACTTTACATTGTAATTTCTTCAGTGTTGTCACATGAAAAGATATAATAAAATATTTACAAAAATGTGAGGGGTGTACTCACTTTTATGAGATACTGTAACCATGAGCGTCCGCAGGTAGGGACAAGGGGGGCAAGAGCCCCTCCTGAAATCAGGGATCGGATCTTAAATTCAGCACAGTTGCGTCGTTATCAGGGTGCAGGCAGCCCGCACCCGGGTACCAACCACCAGTGGGGTGACATCATCAAGGTGCTGTCAAGCCCCCCCATCAGTGTAATGTGACTTTGGCTCTTTTCCCTGCTCAGTCCAGCAGAGAACTCAGCGGTGCTGTGACTGGAGAAAGGCGAGCTGTCAAAGGTTTCCCCTGGTCTCTCCCACTTCTCCTGTCACGGAGAAGAGATGGCGTCTCTGACCAGGTCCCCATCCAGCTTGGCATAACTGAGGGTCAATCAAAGGAGACTAGGAGAGGAGAGCGTCATGGGACATGTAGTCCCAAAGATTGGCGGCCCCATTTTCCAAAAGGAGGAGGCTACAGCTTGAGCAAGAGAGATTGAGAGACTGCAGCCTGGAAAAAAAACTGAGGGAGAGAGTGCTACAGGACAAAGAACAAGGAGTATGCTGTGTGGAAGCCAGAGAGAGAGCCACGCTGCCCAGCACCACCAGAGAGAGCCACACTGCCCAGCACCACCAGAGAGAGCCACGCTGCCCAGCACCACCAGAGAGAGAAAGACTGAGCCACTACCAGGGTAAAGAAATGCTACACTACTGACCAGAGTCACCCCCAGGGAACCCAGAGTGAGCGATCGTCCAGTCTGGTAAAAGGGCCTGTTGGCCATTATCCATTACTTATCCTGGGGAATGTACTATGTCTGCAGTCTCTGACCATGATAATGTGATAATGACATTGTCAAAAAGGGGCGGTGCATGAATGACACTAAAATGATGCCCCTACCTGTAAAAAGTTCTGTGGACGCCCATGATTGTAACTCAAAATACTAACATCAAGATACAAAGCCATTCACAAATCTGCCCTCAGCTACATCATCATCCACATATCAAAATATAACCCAAACTGTCCACTTCGTTTCTCCCAAGAACTCCTTCTCTCTGGCTCCCTTGTCACTTCCTCCAATGCTTGCCTCCAGGACTTCTTCAGAGCCTCTCCCATCTTCTGGAACTCTCCTTCTCCAACTGTGTTCACTTTTAGGCAATTCCTGAAAACTCATCTCTTCATGGAAGTCTATCCTGCCTCCACGTACAAACTGTACTTCTGCTTACTCCTTCAGCTCATCTCTCACAATTACTACCTTTTGTATCACCTGTCCCTCTTTTTTTCATTGTAATCTCTAATGCGCAGGGCCCCCTAATCCTCTTGTATTGAATTGTATTGTAACTGTATTGTCTGTCCCTTTACTTTGTAAAGTGCTGTAAAAACTGTTGGTGCCATATGAATCCTGTATAATAATATTAAAGAACCCCTTTTACTACCTGAGATTTCATTTTTCTTCTAACTACTGATGGAGGTAATATTTCTATGCTGGTTGTGAATCAATATATATGTTTGCACACTGGGACTATTATATAGGCTCAATGGTGATATATTTCTGTTTACACAATGATTACTTTTCTTTCCCCAATACTGCAACCTGGCAGCTGGTATTTGTCAATCTTTGCTGATTAAGGTCTTTGACTAAACATTTGAATTGTTAGAGGAGGTTCTTCCTTGTACATTTTAAAGGAACAATTCAAATACTGTACAATAGACCTTTAAAGCCAAACTGCAGGAAAAATTGCATTGTGCATCAATTACCTTACCCCTCCTTGATTGCAAACACCTCTTTCTAAGCCTCTAGTGCCCGATGTGAGGCCCCAGTGCCGCATGCTGCCCATTGGTATATGACCTCTGCAGTCGGTAGTGGGAACACTGATTAGGGTAATGGCATTGATTTCTACCAGCCTCATGTAACATGTTCCCAGTTGCGAATTGTCTTCTGCAGCATATCCCCATCCAAAAATGTAGCATGTTCAAACTCTCTGGCCCTCATTTCCTCTATTAGGTCTGCAGTTTCTGACAGTCCATTTCAAGCATTGCATTTATTGAACATTAAGTGCAGCCCTTTGGTGATGTCAGGGGCAGCATTTGAGCCCCCCTTTAGCTACATGGGTTGGCAACCACTTTTATAAGTCACCCTGCAGTGTAATTGATCAAAGTCACAGTTTCTTCGATGAACCAAGCAAATATCTTATCCTGGGGACCAGACATTTTTCCCTCCTCATTTTCTTCTTGGACACTAGTCATCTCACCACCCCTGACTTCTGTTGTCTGTGGGGACTATGAGAGAGGCTCAAGTGTCGCCTCCACCAATAGGAGGTGGACACCCGAAGAAGGACCCCAGGATTCAAACAGAAGAAGAGAGAAGGATCATTACATGACTGTGGCTTCAGGTAATTTAAATAGGCATTTGGATAGTTTTATTTTATTCATACCAGCGGTTCCTTAGGCCCCTTTCACAGTGGGGCATTTTTCAGGTGCTACAGCGATAAAATTAGCCTGTATAGCGCCTGAAAAAATCTGGCCCCTTTCACTCCAGTGTGAAAGCTGGAGGGCTTTCACACTGGAGCGGTGCGCTGGCAGGACGGTGAAAAAAGTCGTGGCATATTCACTGCTCCTAAACCGCTCCTACCCATTGAAATCAATGGGGCAGCACGTGGCAAAGCTGCGCTTTGCGGGCGGTTTTAACTCTTTTTCAGCTGCTAGTGGGGGGTTAAAACCACCACGCTAGCAGCCGCATACGACCGCTAAAATGACGGTAAAACAGCACTAAAAATAGCGCCGCTTTACCGCCGACGCCACTCCCGCCCCAGTGTGAAAGGGGCCTTAGAGGGGGTGGGAGGGGTTGCTAATATCCTGGAGTTGGGCTTTAACCACTTCCCGACTGGCACACGTCGATGTACGTCGGCAGAATGGTACGGACAGGCAAATGGGTGTACAGGTACGTCCCTTTAAATTTTCCACTGTGCCATCACGTGCGCGCTGATCGGGACCTCCGTGAGTCTGATTGTGGGTCCCGCGGACTCGATCGGCGTGGGGATACCCACGATCGTCTCACGGGGAAGAAGAATGGGGAGATGCTAAAGTAAATAAGCATCTCCCTGTTCTGCCTAGCAACAGTGACACTGATCTCTGCTCCTTGTGATTGGAGCAGAGATCCGTGATGTGTAAAACACAGCCACACCCCCCACAGTTAGCAACACGCCCCTAGGACACACTTAACCCCTACACTGCCACTTAGTGGTTAACCCCTTCACTGCCAGTGTCATTTACACAAGAATCAGTGCATTTGTATAGCATTGATTGCTGTATAGATGCCAATGGTCCCAAAAATGTGTCAAAAATGTCTGATGTGTCCGCCATAATGCCGCAGTCACAATAAAAATCATTGATCGCCATCATTACTAGTAAAAAAAAAAAAAATTATAAAAATGCCATAAACTATCCCCTATTTTGTAAGCGCTATAACTTTCGCGCAAACCAATCAATACTCACTTATTGCGACTTTTTTACCAAAAATATGTAGAAGGATACGTATCAGGCTAAACTGAGGAAAAAAAATTTTTTATACATTTTTGGAGATATTTATTATAGCAAAAAGTAAAAAATAATGCGTTTTTTTCAAAATTGTCTCTTTTTTTGTTTATAGCACAAAAAAGAAAAAACACAGGGGTGATCAAATACCACAAAAAGAAAGCTCTATTTGTGGGGAAAAAGGATGTCAATTTTGTTTGGGAGCCACGTCGCACGACCGTGCAATTGTCAGTTAAAGCGATGCAGTGCCGAATCGCAAAAAGTGGTCTGGTCTTTGGCCAGCAACATGGTCCGGGGCTTAAAGCGGAGTTCCACCCAAAAATGGAATTTCAGCTTTAAGCACTCTTCGCCCCCTTACATGCTACTTTGGCATGTAATTTTTTTGGGGGGGTGGGGGCTTCGTTAGGAGGGGACTTCCTGTCCCACTTCCTCCTTACACCCAGTGACCGCCAAGGCGACTCCTCCTTTCGCCTTAGGCACAGCGCAACTCGCTCATGCGCCATGCACGCCCAGAGTGGCAATGGAGGTGCCGGCAGAGAGGAACGAAACCCTGTTCGGCCTCATCGCTGGACCATGGAACAGGTAAGTGTCTGTTTATTAAAAGTCAGCAACTACACTTTTTGTAGCTGCTGACTTTTAAGCTTGGAATTCCACTTTAAGTGGTTTAATGTTGACTGAATGCTGCGAAGATAAGCATCCTCCAACTTTTTATAATGCTCTAAAACTTATTGGTTTGCTCCTCTGCACCCAAATCCCCAGCTCCCCCTTCCACACACAAACACTGAACTCTGAATTCCAGGATATTTTTTTTGAAATATGTTAAAATCTTGGCATGCTTTGTGTATCTCTTCCAGATCTGTGCAGTAATCCAGCATTAAGCAACTTTGGCATCTCTGCAGGAGCTTCCTTTAAAAGAAATGGTCACTGCTGCCCTCTCTCCTTGTGCAGGGTGCCTGGTCTTGTACCCACCCCCTCCGGTTGGTTTCTACAGGCAGCCGGTAGCAGGAGGTCCTGCTGGGTCTCTTCTACAGCTCAGCTCTTTGCACAGTTTATGTACAGCACAGCGGTAATGCCACCACTACTTTTACCACCTGATTTGCAAAAGTATTCGATGCAAAAAAGTGGATTAACAACTTGCTTACTGGGCACTTAAACACCCTTCCTGCCCAGACCAAATTTCAGCTTTCGGTGCTCTCACACTTTGAATGACAATTACTCAGTCATGCAACACTGTACCCAAATGAATTTGTTGTCCTTTTTTTTTCCACAAATAGAGCTTTCTTTTGGTGGTATTTGATCACCTCTGGGGTTTTTGTTTTTTGCGCTATAAATGAAAAAAGACCAAAAATTTTGAAAAAAAACGCATATTTCTTTGTTTCTGTGACAAAATTATGCAAATTATTAATTTTTCTTCATAAATTTTAGCCATATTTTATACTGCTACATATCTTTGGTAAAAATAACCCAAATTAGTGGATATTATTTAGTCTTTGTGAAAGTTAGAGAGTCTACAAGCTGTGGTGCGAATCATACAAAATTGATCACGTCTGATGTACTGGTGACCTATCTCACTTCTTGTGACCCGAACAAGCCAGGAAAGTACAAATAACCCCCAAATTACCCTTTTTGGAAAGTAGACATTCCAAGGTATTTAGTAAGAGGCATGGTGAGCTTTTTGATGTTGTCATTTTTTTCCCACAATTCTTTGCAAAATTAAGATTTTTTATTTTTTTTTCCACAAAATTGTCATTGTAATAGGTTATTTCTCTCACATGGCATGTGTATACCACAAATGATACCCCCAAAACACAGCCTGGCCACATAGACAGGCCCAACATGCAGGGAGCGCCATCAGGTGTTCTAGGAGCATAAATTACACATCTAACTTGTTGACTACCTATTACACTTTTGAAGGCCCTGGAGCACCAGGACAATGACACATGGCACTGATGACAGATGGCACTGATACGTGGCAATGATGACACTTATACGTGGCACTGATGACAGATGGCACTAATATGTGGCACTGATGACAGATGGCACTGATACCTGGCAATGATGACACTTATGCGTGGCACTGATGACACGTGGCACTGATGACAGATGGCACTAATATGTGGCACTGATGACAGGTGGCACTGATACGTGGCAATGATGACACTTATGCGTGGCACTGATGACACGTGGCACTGATGACAGATGGCACTAATATGTGGCACTGATGACAGATGGCACTGATACGTGGCAATGATGACACTTATGCGTGGCACTGATGACACGTGGCACTGATGACAGATGGCACTAATATGTGGCACTGATGACAGATGGCACTGATACGTGGCAATGATGACACTTATGCGTGGCACTGATGACACGTGGCACTGATGACAGATGGCACTAATATGTGGCACTGATGACAGATGGCACTTATACGTGGCACTGATGACACGTGGCAATTATACGTGGCACTGATGACAGATGGCACTAATACGTGGCACTGATGACAGATGGCACTAATACGTGGCACTAATACGTGGCACCGATGACAGATGGCACTAATACGTGGCACTGATGACGCGTGACACTGATGACAGATGGCACTGATAAGTGGCATTATAGACACGTGACACTGACAACAGATGGCACGTGACACTGACAGGTGGCACTGATGACAAATGGCACTGATACGTGGCACTGATGACAGATGGCACTAATATGTGGCACTGATGACAGATGGCACTATGTGGCACTGATGACACATGGCACTGATGACAGATGGCACTTATACGTGGCACTGATGACAGATGGCACTGGGGACAAATGGCACTGACAACAGGTGGCACTGGGGACAGATAGCACTAACAGGTGGCACTGGGGACAGATAGCACTAACAGGTGGCACTGGGGGCAGGTAGCACTGGGGTGGATGGCACTGGGTCGGATGGCACTGGGGGAGGATGGCACTGGGGGAGCATGGCACTGGGGGAGGATGGCACTGGGACGGATGGCACTTTTTTATTTTTTATTTTTTTTTCCCACTTACAGCCGCTGCAGCCGTTCATCTCTCCCCTCTCACACGCTGTCTGTGTGAGGAGGGAGAGCGGCGCTGAGAGATGATCTCATATGTTTACATATGAGATCATCTCACATTGGACACACCGATCGCGCTGTAAACGGCCGCTGTGATTGTCCGTTTACAGCGATATGTGTTTGCCTGTCTCCGGGGGACACGGCAAACACAAAACTTCCCCTGATGCGCGCCCGCGGCGGCACGCATTGCGGAAATAAACACGAGGACGTCCTGGGACGGCCTCCCGGACAAAAGCGCCTGCTCTATAGCCTTCATTCGGCTATAGGGCGGGCGGGAAGCGGTTAATATCCTTTGTGGCTCTTGAGTAGAATAAATGTGAATGAAAGCTATTGTGCACAGAGTTCAGCTTTGAGGACCAGATCAATCTTGCAGCTTGGAACTTTAGTAGGTAAACCCCTGACTCCCCATCCAGCAGATGTACGAGTAAAAAAGTCTGTAATCTGGAGTAAACCTTCTCCCTGATTCTCATAATGTATATACATTTTTAGCTGGAATGTTGAGCCACAGTCTGACCCTTAGCACTCCTTTCTACTGGTGCCTACTGGATGTAAGAGGAGTGGGGTCAAAAGTAAAAATATTTAATGAATGAGTGGGTTAAATGGGCTATGGGGACCCTGGGAAGAAAGCTGAGGGTAGGCATGTGTCAGCATTTCATTTCTTCAACCAGTTTAGATGGGATATTATGATAATAATAAAATAAAATGAATAATTTTAATGTAGCAATGTGCTAGAGAGAAGTCTGTATTCGTATACAACATGTACCTTGGATTTAGGAGTTCCCAGGATGTACGAAAGCAATATTTACAAACCAAAGGTATGTACAGAAGCCGCACGGCATCCATTATTCCATGTCAACGCTTGTTCATTTAACTTACGTGGCTCGGTTCACTTTAACTACTTGCAATATATATACGTTGCGGTTTTCAAGTTATTTACCGGCTTGACTGGCTTTCTTGTGAAAGTGGTCCAAGGGACTAATTAGCCACTGGATCACTTTCAGAAGCAGCGGGAGGGGACTTTTCCACTGGCCTACCATTTTTACCGGCATGCATGAGAAACATTTGAAGGGTCACGTAGCTGGCCATGGAGGTTCCCAGAAACCAGATCGTCTCTCATCGCCTCTATGGTCTTGGAGGACCGGAGCAACATTATGATCTTACTTCTGGTCTAGTGAGGAAGCCAAAGATCTATTTTTTATTTTTTATCATTTGCTTTTAAAGGTAGGGGAGAGATTTGGGTCTTTTTGACCCCAGATCTTTCCATAAAGAGGACCTGTCATCCCAAATTCATTAAAGTGTATTTTTTCCAAAAAAATTGCGTTTGAAAAACCGCTGTGCAAATACTATGTGACAAGAAATATTGCAACATTTGTCATTTTATTCTCTAGAGTCTTTGATTAAAAAAAATATATAATATTTGGGGGTTTTAAGTAATTTTCTAGCAAAAATTACTGATTTAAACTTGTTAAAAAAAAGTGCCAGAAAAGGCTTGGTCGGCAAATAGTGAAATCAATTTAAACTCACCGGTTTTACCATATTAACCACTTGCCGACCGTTGTCATACAAATATACTGTAACACAATGGCTCTCCTGGGCGAAATCTCGTACGTCCTACCCGTTTTCGGCCACCAGGGGGCGCTGCACGGCGGGGGACCCAATGCGCTTGGCTGGCAGGCATGATCGCCTCAGGCCATGCGCGATTGCGTGCACAAGCGCCAGCACGGGGATTTGTGCTGTCAGAGGAGAGGAGCCATATTGTTTGTTCCTACTAAGTCACTCCCATCCCCACACAGCTAGAACATGCTGAGGGAACACACATTTAACCCCTTGATCACCCCCTAGTGTTAACCCTATCCCTGCCAGTGACATTTACACAGTAATCAGTGCATTTTTATAGCACTGATCGTTGTATAAATGCCAATGGTCCCAAAAAAGTGTCAAAAGTCTCTGATCTGTCCGTCACAATGCTGCAGTACCGCTAATAATCGCAGATCACCACCATTGCTATTAAAAAAAAAATAATAATAATGCCATAAATCTTTCCCATAGTTTGCAGACCCTATATCTTTTTCACAAACTAATCAATATAAAAATATATATTGGCCTAAACTAATGAAGAAATTCGTTTTTTTAAACACTTTTGGGGATATTTATTATATCAAAAATTAAAAAATATAGCTTTATTTTTCAAAATTGTCCCTATTTTTTTGTTTATAGCGAAAAAATAAAAGCCACAGAGGTGATCAAATACCACCAAAAGAAAGCTCTATTTGTGAGGAAAAAAGGACGCAAATTTTGTTTGGGTACAGCATAGAACGACCGCGCAATTGTCAGTTAAAATGGCGCAGTGCCAAATTGTAAAAGGTTCTCTGGTCAGGAAGGTGGTAAATTCTTCCAGGGCTGAGGCGGTTAAAGATATTTAAATGTAATTCTTTTTTTGTTACAACTTTCACTCCATTTGGTGACCTTGTTAACAACTTCTTCCAGTATAAGCCACAAAAAAATGTGAAAAAATATTGAAGCATTCTGCATAACTGGAAACTGTTGAAGGCATCTGGTAAAGGAAATCAAATGCATTTCTAAAAGAAAGGAGAGAACCAATGGGATTTTTTAAAAAATGGGCAGCCAACAAACAGTTGAGTTCAGAAACATTTTTTTAAAGCAAAAAAATGCGTTCAGGATGGATGTTCAGAAGCATTTCAAACGCCAAATGCTTGTGAACACGTCTAAACGCGGTAACTTGCATTTATAAGCGTTTTCGTTCATATCGTTTTTAATGGGAAATAATTTCTCACCATTTGTAATATTAAAAAATAGCAGAGAGAGAGGGAGGGAGAGAAAGAGACAGAGAGAGAGTTTATGCATTTTTAAAGAGCAACGGGTAAGATATGAGAGAATATTTTCCCATTGCAAATGATTACAAATAACTCCTTATTCAAAACGCTTCTAAAGGAAAACGCTCATTAACGCCCCTAAACGCAGCATGTAAAAGTGGCAAAACTGAAGTTATTTTCATTACGGTTGCTAACGCCAAGTCAGTGGTGGTCTGTCCATTAGGGGCGCCCGGACGCTGCCCCCTCTATCCACAGCCACCGGGCTCACAAATTACAGAGGCTCTAATAGGCTTCAAAATAGGGTGGGCTCAGGTGACAAAGAATTGCACTAAGAGCCCACCCCAGGTATTACTACTGCAAGTGAATATTCTTTATTGAAATACTGATCCTCAATCTGGCCAATCACAAGCGGGTTTGAGACCCATTTTCAGATTGTCCAAAAACAGATGAGTCCCGATTGGCCGCCTAGGAGGAGGGAGGAAACAGAAGCCGCCATGATTCCTGTGGAGAGCAGGGGAAGGGGAAGCTGCCACCGCCACTGAGCAGAGAAAGCCACCGATGAAGCCCGGGAGAAGTCCCCCCATGGAAGAACTGTCCCTGATACTATTTAACAAAATTGCTAAACTTCTACTTTAAATGTGTTTAAATATTTATAGTACAGTAAAGGTGGTATTAGATGCAGGGTGGTCTGCTTTAACTAACCAAACTGTCTTACCAGGATAATACTCTATCCATACCTTCCAACTATTTAAGCTGGGAATGAGGGAAAACTATTAGCAAAAGTATGCAAGCATAACATAGGCCCCCCAGGCCACGCCCCCCAGAATGGAGAATTATGCAAAAAAAATTATTAGTTAACCCACAAGTGCTTTTTGTACCGCTTCTTTTCCTTTATACTGGCTTTTGAAATTTGCAAATGCAGCCATTTAGAAATTGGATGATAGATTTAGCACTGGGAAACACTTTTTGCAAGATAAACAGTGCATTTTATATCCAATTATATAGATCAGACCAAAATGAGGGACAATTTAGGAGGAAAGAGGGAGAGATGGACTTTGTTCCAAATCAGGGACAATCCCTCGAAATCAGGGACAGTCAGGAGCTATGCTCTATCCCTTACTATGATGCACAGGGATGAAGGAGCACAGGGGCACTTTTTAACAGTGCCATTGTCAGTCTGGGGGAGAGGGGAGTGTTAGATGTACTAGCACATTTATCCACTCTAACAAATTAAAGCCAAACCTTTTTTCTTTTGGGATAAAGGTTTTACATGAATAAATAAAAGATGATCATTGTAAGCACCCCTATTAGCACTAAATGGATTGTCTCAGCACTCTGATACATTTGCAGGAGAGCTTGTTCTGCTGAAAAACAACAGACTTACTAGCTGGATCACCAGGTGAAAATAAAGGAAAATAATCATAAAAAGAAAAAAAATGCAGCCACCACATTTAGGAATTGGTAAGCTGCAATATATGAAATGTTTGCTTTTGGGTTTAATACTGCTTTAATGCATGACATCTGTCAATAGTCAGAGAACTGACACTTACTGTAAAGAAACTAAATATCCCTGGGTCTCCCAGTCTAGTGCTGGCACAATAATTGGATCTGGCACAGATACTAACAGGCTGAGCATTCACATAAAGATCCCCATGCCAGAAGAGATATGTTTTCATCACAAAAACACTCCCACATTTGTGCTGCAACATGGAGGAAATAGCGAGGCATTAAATGGAATCTACGTGATGCGGAACATAACGTTGTCTGTCCCTTTAGACTCCATTCGCCCAGGGGCAACTTTGGATCCGACTTCAAGTCACCCCAATTCGCCTACATGAAAAAATCAATGTAAGTGAATGAATCTGTCTTAATGCACACTACTGCAGTCGCTCCAACTTCAGAAATGGTTCCTGTACTACTTCAATCTGACTTCTAGGCGACTTGTGCCCATAGAATTCAATGGAAGTCGCCTCCAAGTTGGATCTCCATCTATATTGAAGCGACTTTACAGAAAAAGTTGCCTCTCTAATGATAAAAACCGGCATGGGTTCCCCAGTCTGGCCGGTCAGGAAAAGGAGTGAGGACGAGCAAGCGCCCCCCCCCCCCTGAACCATACAAGGCTGCATGCCCTCAACATGGGGGGGTGGGTGCTTTGGGAAAGGGGGACACCCTGCGGCCCCCCACCCCAAAGCACCTTGTCCCCATGTTGATGAGGACAAGGTCCTCTTCCCGACAACCATGGCCGTTGGTTGTCGGGGTCTGCGGGCGGGGGGCTTATCGGAATCTGGGAGCCCCCTTTAATAAGGCCCCCGACCCTATGTGAATGAGTATGCTGTACAACTTACCCCTACCCATTCACCTGGGGGAAAAAAAGTATCAATAAAAAAACACACTACACAGGTTTTTAAAGTAATTTATTAGGCAGCTCCAGGGGTCTCTTCCACTTCTCCGCTCTATTCGGCCTCTTCTCCCGGTGTCCGGCCTCTTCTCCCGCTCTCTGGTTCTTCTGCTGGCTCCTCTGCTATCTTCTTCCAGCTCTTTTGCTAGCGGTGGCCCGGTCTTCTGCGTCGTCTTCTTCCCTCTTCTCTTCCTCCGATGTTGACAGGACGCTCTCTCCCGTGTGAGCGGTGTGCAGCGACTTATATAGGCATGGGACGTGGTCACCGGGTGATGTCCTTGCTCGTCCCCACCCTCTTTCCTGACCGGCCGGGCTGCATGCTCGGATAAGGGGCTGGTATGGATTTTGGGTGGACCCTCATGCTGTTTTTTCGGCATAGGGGTTCCCCTTAAAATCCATACCAGACCTAAGGGCCTGGTATGCTCTTGGAGGGGAACCCATGCCGGTGTTTTATTTAAAATTTGGCGTGGAGTTCCTCCTCGAGAGCTGAATATTCTGTGATTGGCCACAGCCAAAGTCGCCTGGCCTGGGGGCAACTTGAAGTCATGTTGAAGTCGCCCCAAGTCACGCTGTAATTCATACTCAAGTTGTGTCCAAGTTGCCTCCCAAAGTCGCGCTGCAAGTCATGTTGCCCCTTTGTGAATGGACTCTTAGTGAATAGGGACATACTAGGTGAATGAATACCTGGACACATGTGAATTGATCAGCCATGATACTACAAACGACAGCGACAATATGTGAGCCAATCATTACAAGATAAGGCAAACAACAACGCAGGGAATATATATACACTAATACCAAGTTAAAACAACAAAAACATTTGAAGTATTAAATGGGGGTTATTTACTAAAGGAAAATCCACTTTGTACTGCAAGTGCACTTAGAAATAAAGTCACTGCAGATCCCCGAGGGGGACATGCAAGGAAAATAAAAAACAGCATTTTAGCTTGCACATGATTGGATGATAAAATCAGCAGAGCTTCCCCTCATTTCAGATCTACCCCATAGATTTAGAGGGACTGCACTTCCAAGTGCACATTCAGTGCAAAGTGGATTTGCCTTTCATAAATAACCCCCAATGCCTTTAAGAGACCAGCTGAAGAGTTCTTATGTGCATTCACCAAACTGTAAAATACAGTATATGCCAGCAACTTTAAAACTGGCATTGGAAGAGCACAATGGGAGTAGTAATTAGTTGCATACAGAGGAGGAATGATGCTGTCATTCTCTACTGATGATTGAAGTGCAGCCTGTGGTTGGACTGTGGCTCTCTTGTGGTCAGTAAATATGAATCCTATGAAACCACAAGTAGACTTCAATGAAGTGGAGCTGACTTTCATGTCTGTAAAGGGTGATCCCTATGTGGGTGCTGCAGACATAGTATACTGGGGACTTTCAGTACGGGCACAACACAAACGCTGGCAAAGTGAAAACGGTGCAGTTATAAAATAATGATTGTACTTGAACACCAGGTACAAAAACTTTCTAAATCTAAATCTAGGCCTCAGTTGCCATAAAGGACATGAATCTACTCTGTGAGGACCATATGCCTTTGTAAATCCAGTTATTAAATGAGCAATGTGTCTCCGTTCCTCTAAGAGCTCCCTCTAGTGTTGGCCTGGAGCACCACTGCAGGGAGACAACTGTGTGCAGTTTGCTGTGTCTCTGACAGTTAGGTAGGAGAGTAGATACCCCTTGCAACTGACTTATTTCAGCATGCTGCAGGAGCAAGTTGAAGTGGACCTAGCATCAAATATTTTTTATTTCGAGCAAATGCATGGTACGTAATGTGTAACACAATTGTCTGACCCAGTCCAGCCCCTGTTGCAAACTTTTATTTAGTTTTTTGCTGCAAAGTTTCTGTGTGATCACTGGGGGAGTGGAGACTGATCAAATATTTCCTTCTACCTGCAGAAGACTGATGACATCATCTCAAGGTAAGCAAAGTCACTGGCAAACAAGGACTTCCTTTTAATAATAATCAGAGGAACATTTCTTAATTTTATACTGTTGCTCTCTATATTATGACATGTGCATAGTTGCCAACGGTCCCGAATTTCCCGGGACATTCCCGGGATTAGGACATTTGTCCCGAATTAATTTTGTTCTGGGAAATGTCCCGGGAAATTCGGTTTGTCCCGGTAAATTCCCCATTTTTCACCGCCGGCCGCTAGAGGTCCACGGCCGGCCAGTCTGTGTATGTCGGGGGCCAGTGAGTCTGGATGTCAGGGGGGCCAGTGAGTCTGAATGTCAGGGGGGCCAGTCAGAGTCTGGATGTCAGAGGGGCCAGTCAGAGTCTGGATGTCAGAGGGGCACCGGATGTTAGGAGGACTGATGGGGACAGCAGATGTAAGGAGGAGCTCCGCTGATGGACACAGATGTGAGGAAGGTACCTCTGATGGGGCACCTGATGTAAGGAGGGACTCTGCTGGGGGCACCTGATGGCATCTGGTGGCAGGCAACGTGGCTAGTGACGTGCTCATGGCTCCCACTGATTCAGCATTATGGTGAGTTGAATGATTTCATTTCATATTACAATGTAATAATAGAAATAATGCGCTTCAATCATCCTGACACCATAGCAACCATGGTGCCGGGATGATTGAAGCGCTAACACCAGGTATTTGGAGTATCTTTATCTGCTGATTGTCAAACTCTGGAAATCACATATTGCTATTGTGGTGTAGGATCGGGGGGGGGGGGGGGGGCTGCTGTCCCTCCCTCTCTCCCCCCTCCTTCCCCCTTTCCCTCTCCATCCCACATTCATCTCAGACACTAACCACACCCCATTGAGCCACGCCCCATGTAAGCCACGACCACGATTTACGTAAACCACGCACATATTTTGCCACGGCGGGCTGTGCGCGCCGTATTTTCACCTTTCCTATGCACACCTATAACCGAATGCCCGCCCCCTAATTATAACACAACTCGGCCTACTGCCAAAAAAGTGTCCCGAAATATTTTTTTTACAATGTTGGCAACTATGCATGTGATGTCCAAACTTAATTTATGCAGAATTGTAAAGATGCTGAAATGTCCACTATAACATGGAAAAAGTAGTCATGTGTGCTTTAAAGTGATCCTTTGGCCCACATTCACAAACGCATAGCTCCCAACTGTCCCTGATTTCGAGGGACTGTTCCTGATTTGGAGCAATGTCCCTCTGTCCCTCATTCCTCCTTTGTACCTCATTTTGGTCTGATCTATATAGTTGTATAGATCAGAAATGCACTTTTTATCTTTCAAAATGTGTTTCCCAGTGCTAAACCTTTCATCTGGTTTCTAAATTGCTGCATCTGTAAATATTAAAAGCCAATATAAAGGAATATTAGTGGTAAAAAAAATTCCCTGTGGATTTAATTAACCTTTCCTGACAGACTCCATGGCAGCCTACATGTGGGTTTAGTCCCGCCTCCACTACCCTATAGGATGATACTCCCATAAATCTTTGCTCCCTGCAAGAGGCCGCATTCTTTTTTTGTCCTCCTCCGAAAGGACCTATTTTGTGGTCTTCCTACCCGAAGATTTCCAGTTATCTCCTGCAATGCGAACCGGCCGAGCGTCCTGGAGTCGCATAATTACAATAAGCTCTAGCTACTAGCAGGGTATGGAATGGGCATATGGAAGAGGCGCTGAAGATGTGTATTCCTAGTCACTGACAGGCAAAACCGCGCTCTGGTCATTTATCCTAGCTACTAGCAGGTGACTTTCGCCCTACAAGTCCAGCATGCATATTTGCTTACCTTCAGCCAGTTGTCGTTCGTGGGAGTGGTGAGTTTGTTCCTGTTGTGACCATGGCAGCTGTTTTTGTTTTTTGTGCTGGTCCCATGTCTTTCCCCTTGTTTCCCTGTGTTTCCCCACACACTGTTTGTTCAGTATGTCTGGCTGGCATGGCGGCTGGTTACTCTGCGTTCCAGATGCCGATCCACTTCCTCGTTCGTTCACACGACGGTTTTGCGCAGGCGCGAGAACGAGGCTTGGTTCGCTCGTGCTGTCGCATTAATGACGTCATTAAGGGCGGCAGTTTGAAAAGGAGAAAACAGCTTGCAAGCCTTGAAATGCTTGTTTGTTTGCGGCAGTGTTCCTGTGACTTGGTTTTTCGCTTCTAAGGTATGGGATCTCTAGAAGACAGGTATTCTTCCTGTCTTTCTGCTGCTTTATATTCTCCTAACAAGGCTGTTTTCCTTGCAGCCTGATGGACCCTCCCAGAGCCCTGGATCCGTCACCGCCTGCTAGTGGCCAGCCCTCAGCAGGTATATGGTAGGGGGGAGGTCTCCCTTGTAGTGCCTGCGGGGGGGGGGGGGGGAATTGTTGGATCATCAGTATCTGATGGCTTCCATTAACACAAATGATTCCTTTCTCTTTGTCAGCCCTTTGTCTATCCAGCAACGGAGTTCACGCAAAGGAAGTGATTCTTCAAAGTCGCATCGCCGGCGTTCCTCTTCCAGATACAGACACCATGATTCTCCCTCGAGATCCAGTCACCGTAGCCGGGAATCATCTCGACTTTCCATGGCTCACTTCAGTCATGCAACTGAAGGTCTCTGCTGGGGATATAGGGCTCATGTCCCTGTTAACAAGTCCCTCTGTGATACCTGCTGTGTGAAAGCAACTTGCGAAAGGAGTGATTCTGACCAGCAACTAAAGTCTCTGGTTGAGAAGTTGGTTAAGGACAGTTTATAGAAGCTGGAGGCTCCCCACATGTCTCCCATTGAGTCTCCTCGATCCACAGCAAGGGATACTCAGGCTCAGGACGCCTGGGATTCCTCTTTAACTAGCCATTCATCCGCTGCCCTCTCAGATAGTGAATCTAAAGAAGAGTCTGGCACCGGTTTTGATTTCGCTTTACTCTCTTCTTTGGTCAAAACCATCAATGAAACTTTAAATTGGGAAGAGCTAGTGACAGCTCCTGCAAAACAGAGGACATTTTTCAAGCAATTAAAGAAGGAACGTATCAGCTTTCCTTTTCTTTCTGAATTGGGTGAAGTTATTACGGATGAATGGGGGAAGGTGGAAAAAAGAATTCCCTCCTCTCTAAAATTCAGAGGCTTTACCCCTTCAAGGAGGATGAGGTCAAGCAGTTGGAGTCAGCTCCCCTGGTGGATGCGGCAGTAATGAGGCTGGTCAGGCACGTGACCCTTCCTTTAGAAGACATGGTTTCATTTAAAGACGCCCTGGATAGAAGGATAGATTCTGACTTAAAACGGGTCCATCTTACAGCTGGCATGGCTTGTAAACCTGCCTTGGCTCTTGCCACATTGTCTAGAGCGATGGAGATTTGGTCTGACAATGTGGATGAGACACTCAGAAATGTCTAGGAAGACTTGGCCAAGAGCTCACCCATCCAAGAGATGAGGTTGGACTCGGCCTTCTTGGGGGAGGCCTCGATTGATATAATCCACCCGGTGACTTCGAGTTATGTTGTCTTCTGTCACTGCCAAGCGGGCCCTCTGGCTTCATCCCTGGTTGGCCGATCCTGCTTCAAAACAGGTTTGGTGCCGGATCCCTTTTGATGGATCGTCTCTTTTTGGCAATAAGTTAGACAGTGCCATAACTCGAGCTACTGGGGGCAAGTCAGGGTTCCTTCCTCAAGACAGGCATCTACAAGGCCAAAGAAGATCCTTTCCAAGGAGACAGAATCAAGATCGTGCCAGAGAGGCACGTAGTTACAGGCCAGGATGTGAATTTTCCAGGTCATGGAAGTCTAGGCAGTCATCTTTCAAGAAGTTGGCAAAGATCAGTTTGACGGGGGAAAAGGAACCAAGCAAGTCCTTTTGAGATCGGGCCCGTCTCCACTTTTGGCACATCTGGGCGGCCTCGATCAAGGACTTCTGGACTGTCAGAACAGTCTCTTCATGCCACACCTGGACCTTCAGCAGCGCTCCCAAACTCAGGTGTGTTCCCACGTCTCTTCCAGCTTCAGAGGAAAAAAGGCAAATCCTATCAGCCTATGTAAGATCTTTATTGGGTGCTGCTATTCCCGTTCCAGCCGATCAACGTGGCATGGGAATGTATTCTCCTCTTTTCATGATTTAATAGAAGAATGGGGCTTGGAGACCAGTAATAGATTTGACGCATCTGAATCGTTTCATCCAAAAAAGAAAGGTTAAAGATGGAGACTCTGTCCACAATCCAACAGTCAGTTCAGCCGGGAGATTGGCTTGTCTCCATAGACCTCAAAGACGCTTACTTCCACGTCCCCGTGGCAACAGACTTCCAACAATTCCTGCGATTCTCCATAGGCCATCTTCACATACAATTTACATGCCTTCCCTTCGGTCTATCGACTTCACCACGTGTCTTCTCAAGGTACTGTTAGCGATTGTTGCCCTGTTAAGGGTCAGAGGGATACGTATCTATCATTACCTAGATGATCTGCTCCTTCTGGCTCAGGACAGAGATCGTCTCTTGGAACACAGAGATCAAGTTATCTCAACTCTCAGGGAATTCAGCTGGCTCCTGAACCTGGAGAAGAGTCAGTTAGATCCTTCTCAGTCTCTTGTGTTCCTCGGTGCTCTCTTCAACATGGTAAGAGTTACCATCTCTCTACCCGAGGAGAAGATTGTAATAGTTCAGGACAGGATTCGTCTGGCTCTCTCGTCCCCTTATCTCAATGCACTTCATTGTCTAAGGATAATAGGCAGCATGGTGTCCACAATACCAATGGTGAAGTGGGCACAATGGAGGATGCGCCCCTTTCAGAAAGGGTTTCTTCACCAGTGGTCAGGAGACAAAGCCCAACTTATTCGCATCACTCAGGTTATGAGGAGTTCCCTTTTCTGGTGGCTTCAACAGGAGAATCTTCAAAAGGTGTCATTCCATTCTGCCAACTACGTGGATAACAGTAACATCGGATGCCAGCAGCAGAGGTTGGGGGGCTCATTGTCTAACAGAAGTGGCTCAGGGCATTTGGGATTTCCCCTCTTGGGAAATAGTGTCAAACATTCTAGAGTTGTGTGCGGCCTTCCAAGCCCTGTTGGCATTTCATCATTTGATAATCGGCGCATCTTTTGTTCTCAGATTGGACAATATGACAGCCGTTGCCTATATAAGGAAACGGGGGCACCAGAAGTCGGTCCCTACTACAAGAGGTGAAACCGATCATGTCTTGGGCGCAGAAGAATCTGGCCAACCTAACAACAACTTATATTCCTGGAACTCTCCATGTATAAGCGGACTTCCTGTCGCAAGTCCATTTAGACAACAATGAGTGGTCTCTTCACGAGCATGTGTTCAAATGTATCCTAACCTTGGGGTTCTCTCCAGAAGTAGATCTTTTTGCTTCCCAGTTCAACAGGAAGCTAAAACATTACTACTCGAGGTTCCGGGGCCCTCAAGCCTACGGGATGGACGCATTGACAGAGCATTGGTGGTTCCACAGAGCATATGCCTTCCCTCCAATTCCCATCGTCTTTCAATTCCTGAGGAGACTCAGATGGGAGGAGGTGGAAATAATAGCCGTGATTCCTCATTGGCCCAACAGGCTCTAGTTTCCTCTCCTTTCTCTTCTCAGCTTCCGAGAGCCTGTTCCTCTTCCGACCAGACTGGATCTCCTCTCCGAATGCACAATTCTCCACCCGGGCCCAGCTCACCTACAGTTGAGGGCTTGGTTTTTGAGAGGGGAAGGTTGAATGCAAGAAAACGGAGTACTAACAGAGTGTATGAATGAATTTGGGCTAAATTCTCGTCTCATATGTCTTCCAGAACCAATTCATGTGGTATACCTACAGTTCAAGACATTTTGAGTTTCCTGCAATCTGGTCTGGATTTACCCTTATCTGTTAGTTTTCTTTGCGTACAGGTGTCAGCTATCTCAGCCTTTACTGGGGTGTCGTATGCTCTTATTCAACAATTCTTCAAAGGAGCAGTCAGATTAAGGCCTCAAAGGAAACCCAGGTTCCCCAAATGGGATCTGCCTCTAGTTTTGGATTTTTTCTCACATCACGATAAACCACTATCCGTCAGAGAGCTTACTATTAAAACTGCCTTTTTGGTGGCCATCACCTCGGTGAAGAGTGTCTGAAATTCAGGTTCTAGGAGCCAAAGAAGCTTTCCTTACCTTTTTCCCGGACAGGGTAGTCCTGGTCCCGATGTTAGGGTCAAACCCTAAGGTTACTTCAATTTTTCATGAGAACCAAGAAATCTCCCTCCCCACCTTTAAATCCACGGGAATCTCAGATGTTTACCCTCTTGATGTTGGTGGCTCCCTGAAGCAATATTTGGAAATAACAGCTCCTTTCCATCAGTCGGATCTCTGTTTTATGGGAAAAACAAGGGCTTTCAAGCATCCGTCAGATCAATTGCTGCGTGGATCGTTCAGGCAATCCAGTGGGCATATAAAGAGAAGGGCTTGGCTCCTCCTGAGGTGGTAACACGCACTCAACTAGAAGTCTTTCAACCTCATGGGCTGTGTCTCGCCATGTGGCTCCTGAAGTGATCTGCAGAGCGGCATCTTGGCCATCGATTCATACCTTTATGACTCATTATTGTGTTGAGCCAGCGGCTTTATCCTCAGTTGACTTTGGTGTTAAAGCACTGTCGGTTGTTAATATTAAATAAATCTTTGTTTGTTCTGCATTTTCCCCACCCGGGTGTATACAGGCAGTTATTTCTCACATGTAGGCTGCCATGGAGTCTGTCAGAAAAACGGAAAGTTCCTATCAAAATACTTACCGTAATTTTCCTTTCCTGATGGACTCCATGGCAGCAGGAGTTCCCTCCCAAATGGCTGGAGTAGGCTAGTTACTGAACGCGGCCTCTGGCAGGGACCAAAGACTAAACCCACACGTAGGCTGCCTACCCACACGTATGTCCTATGCCTACATACATTCTCTAGTAGTTGCCCCTCATTCTCATCTGAAAATGTTGGGAGGTATGAGACACGGTCTCCTCAGTACATTTTTTTTCGAGTGTACAGTACAGCACACAGTCTCCTCAGTATGGTGTGTACAGTACAGCACACGGTCTCCTCAGTACAGTGTATGGGGTGTACAGCACACGTCTCCTCAGTACAGTGTATGGAGTGTACAGCACAAGGTCTCCTCAGTACAGTGTATGGGGTGTACAGTACAGCACACGGTCTCCTCAGTACAGTGTATGGGGTGTACAGCACATGGTCTCCTCAGTACGGTGTATGGAGTGTACAGTACAGCACATGGTCTCCTCAGTACAGTGTATGGAGTGTACAGCACACAGTCTCCTCAGTACAGTGTATGGGGTGTACAGCACACGGTCTCCTCAGTACAGTGTATGGGGTGTACAGTACAGCACACAGTCTTCTCAGTATGGTGTATGGGGTGTACAGTAAAGCACATGGTCTCCTCAGTACGTAGTATGGGGTGTACAGTACAGCACACGGTCGCCTCAGTATGGTGTATGGGGTGTACAGTACAGCACATGGTCTCCTCAGTATGGTGTATAGGGTGTACAGTACAGCACACAGTCTCCTCAGTACAGTGTATGGAGTGTACAGCACACGGTCTCCTCAGTACAGTGTATGGGGTGTACAGTACAGCACAAGGTCTCCTCAGTACAGTGTATGGAGTGTACAGTACAGCACACAGTCTCCTCAGTACAGTGTATGGAGTGTACAGTACAGAATACGGTCTCCTCAGAAGTGGTGGCTGGTGAAGTTTTAGGATGGGGGGACGCCAGACCCCGCTCTTCCTTTTTGACCCCTCCCACTTGGTGAAAATGGGCGTGGTTTCAGTGAAATAGTAGGCGTGGCTCTAAGGTGGTGTGGTTAGTGTCTGAGATGAACGAGGGATGGAGGAAGAGGAAGAGAGGAATGGAGGGACAGCAGGCCCAGATACTACACAATAATAGAAATGTGTGTATTCTAGAAAGTTTAACAATCAGCAGATACATTTATTCCAAACAGCTGGTGGTAGCACTTCAATCATCCCGGAACCATAGTTGTTATGGTGTCAAGATGATTGAAGCGCATTATTTCTATTATAACATTGTAATATAAAATTATCAGTAGGAGCCCTGAGCGTGTCACTAGCCACGTGGCCTGCCACCAGATGCCATCAGGTGCCCCCAGCGGAGTCCCTCCTTACATGCAGCCTGTGTCCCACCAGATTGCAGCAGCATGTGTCACCATCAAATCGGAGCAGCATGTGTCACCACCAAATTGCAGCAGCATGTGTCGCCACCAAATTGCAGCAGCATGTGTCCCCATCAAATTACAGCAGCATGTGTCACCACCAAATTGCAACAGCATGTGTCCCACCAAATTGCAGTAGCATGTGTCACCTTTAAATTGCAGCAACATGTGTCCCACCAAATTGCAGCAGAATGTGTCACCATCAATTGCAGCAACATGTGTCACCATCAAATTGCAACAGCCTGTGTCCCACCAAATTGCAGCAGAATGTGTCACCATCAAATTGCAGCAGCATGTGTCACCATCAAATTGCAGCAGCATGTGTCACCATCAAATTGCAGCAACATGTGTCACCATCAAATTGCAGCAACATGTGTCACCATCAAATTGCAGCAGCATGTGTCACGTTAAATTGCAGCAGCATGTGTCACCATCAAATTGCAGCAGCATGTGTCACCATCAATTGCAGCAGCATGTGTCACCATCAATTGCAGCAGCATGTGTCACCATCAAATTGCAGCAGAATGTGTCCTACCAAACCACAGGGACTGATGTAAAAAGATATGATTTCACATCATTAAATAACCAGATTCTTCCTGATATTGTTTGAGGCCCATATATGTTAATTAATCGGAGTCTACTGCCATGAATTGTTACCTCCAAAATAAGACATCTTCCCATTGACACCTCAGTGAGTCTGTGCACCGTCACATCCTTAGTATTAAAAAGAATGGCAACACCCGCATAAGACTCCACAGCCAAGGACCAAAATGAGGGTGCTGTGTGCCACTCCTGCTCTGCCTCCTGCATAAGTCCAACAGATGTTAGATGTGTCTCTTGTAAAAAATAGACATCAGCGTCCAGGTACCTGACGTGTTCCAAATCTACATGCCTTGTCCTCCTGTTTTTAATGCTGCTCACATTGCTAGAGACAATGTTTAGAGAAAAACCCGCCATCACATCAAAGAGGATAAAAAAATAAGACCCCCATCATTATAAATAAGAATCAGAGTCACTCTGCAGACTACCAGTTTCCATATCCAATTCTGTGGATACAGGATCAGGGGGCAGACGCCTTTTAGTGGGCGGGTCATCATTTGAGCCAGTCGCTTACTCCTTTTCCACTCTTTTTAATTCCTGCTCCAGTTCCTGGGCCTCTAGAGAATAGGAGTCTGCATCCAAATCTCATAACGCTTCATACCTATTGGTAGAAACTGCTGTACCCACTTCTGGTGCCCCTTTCACTTTTTTAGCTGGCTTCTGCACTAATGTCCAGTCACTTTTGGTTTTACAAGTAGACTTATCTTTTTTATTCCTCCACTTCTGACCAGTGATCTTCACAGGGACAGGAACTGGAACAGAAGAAGAGTGTGCAGCCGGCTGCTCCTCAGCCTGCTGAACACTGTCCACCCATCCGGGTGTAGTCTCTTGGACCTCTGGGACCACCTCCTCCCTAGTTAATACAGCCCCATTCATTAAGGCTTCCTCCTCTAGTTGTTCTGCTGCAGCCAAAAATTCATTGTCTGCAGATTCCCCACCCATATTATGGAAGGCCTCCAGGCAATCCCTGTGGAAATCACCATAGATTGCACTTAACCGTCTCGCCGGTAGAACTGATGTGGCTAATATCACCACAAAGATTACACTTCAGGTTCATGGAAACATCGCCACATGGCCAGATTTACCACATTTAAAACATAACCTGGGCTGACCTGCATAGAAGCAAACTCCTCTCTTCCGCCCAATGAAAAAAGAGTTTGGCAGGTGATGGGTAACCTTGTTACTTTACCTCAACGTAACAAGAACCCTCCAACCACCAGTCCAGATCCCAGGGCTCAAGTCCTGCGGGAACGCATGGGAACGGAGTTCCTGTACTTTTTCCACAACAGGAACTCAGTTCCTGTTTGCAGCCGTGTCCTGCAAGACTTTGAAGTATGTGAGCTGTGTGGCAGGTGCTACACCAGCAGCCGCCGACACAGCTTGCAATAGTAAGTGCCGCACCCTGACCATTCAGGCATTGCCAGTGGGGGCCCCATGACAGCTTCCGCTTCGATCTACCTGTCAATCACAGCTAGCTGACGGGTAGATCAGGTCCCTGCTGCTAAGAGATTTTATTTAGTCAGACCTCTCGTGATGCGCTCTTCCCCACTGGCCCCTCCTGATTTTCTGTCTACTCACCCCCCCCCCCCCCCCAGTCTCCTGCATTCTTGCTCTGTGTGTCCCGCTGAATCCCCCCCTCCTCTACCTTCAGTGACATATGATGAGAGAACCCAGAGGAGGAGCACAGCTATTCTGCTCACAGGACATGCAGGGAGAGAGGTGAGCTGATGGAGGAACATCAGTTTGGGGTGGTAAGCTGAGCACAATACCTGGCAAAGTTTAATGCCAGGAGGGAAGTTTATGTGGAAATATGTGAAGGGTTGGAATAGCAGCGAGTGTGTGTTGGAGCCCTGCAGAGTTTGCAGCCCCCCAAGCTAACATACATCTCCTAAGCAGGAACACATCACTATCTCCCCAAGCATTCTGTCCAGATAATGTGCAGTTAATTTATGACCTTTCTGTTTAACCCTGTGTTATCCAAACTCTGTTCAATGAAAAGTGTAAACTCACCACATAAACATTCTAGATACAAAATTAAATTCCCCAATAAAGATCAGAACATGATGTTCACATTTGCATGGAAGCACAATTGAATGAATGCTGATTATTCAGAGAATTACTGTATTTATGTTTATTGAGGATTGTTGTTTTTTTATGTACTAACAGTTAAGCTTCATACACACAATATGAAAATTGGATGAAAAATACCACTTTTGAAGCGTTTGTGCATATGAGCGTATCTTTTTTTTTTTTTGTGGTGGGCGAGTGGATCTTGGTTGGCAGTTTCCACACTTTTTTCCCCAGGACTTGACCCCTGCCAGATCCCATCACTGACTTTAGTTTTTGTCAACTCAGAAACCATTTCACAATGTCTTCTAAGTCAAATGACAATATCCTCGGGGGGCACAGAATTATTCTAGAAAATGATGTTAACATTTGCTGTGTCAGGTTTGGAGATGGGAATAAAGATGAAATTCCTCCAACCCTAGTTGTCCCGCAACCCACTGAAGCTGACCCAGAACCTAAGTCAGACATGAGCTTAAAGCTGACATTATAACCTTGTCTGTCAGGGAGGTTGATGACTGCCAGTATGTCTGCAGGCGCAAACCCCATCTGATGACACAGCAACTCCCTTACTACAAGCCTCCTATCAGGGAGCTCCTCTCTGGAACCCCATGCTTAAATCTGACCACATTCCTCCTCTTAAAGGCCTGACCAGTATAACTGTTACTGGCGGAAAAAGAAGGGGCCCCACGGCTTCAGGCATTCCGAGGAGAGACATGACCAGATGGACTAGCATTCCCTTGTGGAGCAGGTGGTGGATCCACCAAAGGGGGGAAGCCCTGAAGGTTATTCTGAACTGACTCCTCCATAGCTACATTCTCAGAGCCCTCAGACTGCTGATGACCCCATTCAGATGTACCAGCATTGGTATCAATAACATCAGAATTGTTCACCACATCAATATTAGTGACATCATCACTGCACCTCAGATCATCATTACTAGCAGCATCATTACTAGTTACCCCAATTTTACTCCCACCATGAACACCAGTCACCCCATCATGGCTCCCACCAGGAGTACTAGTGGCAGCAGCACTGTTCTCATAATCCTTGTGCTGGGAGTCCACCATGTCACTCCTCTGAGTCTCCTGTACTGTGAAAGTCTGCTGGGTTAAACTGATGTTCCCACTATCCCCCAGAGCTGGAAGTCCATAAGGAGGATTTGCTCCAACCTCACTGTCCTCCAGAGGCTGCACAGTCTTCCCTTCAGGAGACACATGTTGTGGCAGCGTGTGTTGGACTGGTTCCCCAGAGTCTGACTCTGTAAAAGACTCAATCCTTCCACTCAATCCCACCTCAAATCGATCACGATTCCGGTACACCTTCGCCACTGGTCCCAGTTCTTCCAGAACAGCATCAATATCCTTTGACACACTGGCCAGTTCAATGCCCAGGGAGTTCAGTTTGCTGTCATATAAAATTTTCTTCCTGGGGTTGGCAGCTTTAAGTCTATAGACAGAGTCAATCTGCTTCTGGATTCTAGCCTTGGCTTTTCTCTGGGTCTCCATTCTTTTTACCAGGGAAGGAATTTTATCAGCCAGGTGCAGCAGAGGTTCAGACTTTAACCCCTTCTGCTTCGCGGCTGCAGGCTGCTTGAAATCCTGATCCACTTTCCCATTACCAGTACTGGGCTGATGGTCTCTGCTGGGTGTAGATGGTTTCACTGGGGCAGATTGTGGAAAATTATTACCACCCTCCTCTTTATTCTGCTGCAGCTTAGAGCGCGATGAACGTCCCTGGTCGCTGCCCACCATTACACACTGTTGTAAGTTTTCTTTAATGGTTTTCTGTTCTAATGAGGTTCTGGTGTATTTGCGAGGAATACTGGGAAAAACTGAAGTCTCTGCTCCACTCTGAGCTCTGTGAGTTGCACTCTGCTTGGCTTGCTATTGTTGTAATGTGGTTGTAATGGCTGACTGCCTTGGATCATGCTTCCAGAACTTGGACTGTACTGGGTAGTATTAGTATGTTGCTGTACTGAATGAGCCCCACTCTGCGGGGGTTTGCATTGACTGTAATGACTGGCTGAACTGAGTTGCACTTCCAGAGTTTGGACTGTGCTGAGCAATAATATTATGTCTCTGAACAGCCTGAGCTGCACTGTGCTGGGCTTGCTGGGCCTGCAATGGCTGGCTGGACTGAGAACTCTTTTGCTGAATAACATCACCAGACTTCCTCTTATCAGTATTATTGGTACTTTTCATACAAACATTTCCACATCTACTTACAGTGTCTGCAAGTGTTTTCCCATTCCCAGAGCTCTGTCCTCCTGCTTTACCATAGTTGCCAATTGTCCCGAATTTCCCGGGACATTCCCGGGATTAGGACATTTGTCCCAAATTAATTTTGTCCCTGGAAATTCGGTTTGTCCCGGAGACATTGTCTCCTCCGGCCGCCATTTTTAAGAAGACCAGAAGCTGGTCTTCAATAGAGAAGCTGTGGCGCCGCCCACCCCCGCTGCCAGTGTGTGTGAAGAGCAGTGGGCAGCGCCACAGTTCAAAGTCAGTGTGGCTGCCGCTTGGAGGCCAGGAGATGTAATGTCCTGTCGGGAAGTCCGTGCAGTGAGTATGTGGGGGACAGTCTGTGTATGTGGGGGCCAGTCTGTGGATGTGGGGGCCAGTCTGTGGATGCGGGGGGCCAGTCTGTGGATGCGGGGGCCAGTCTGTGGGGGCCGGTCAGTCTGGATGTCAGAGGGGCACCAGATGTAAGGAGGGGCTCTGCTGATGGACACAGATGTGAGGAAGGTACCTCTGATGGGGCACCTGATGTAAGGACGGACTCCGCTTGGGACACCTGATGGAATCTGGTGGCAGGCCACGTGGCTAGTGACGCGCTCATGGCTCCCACTGATTCTGCATTATGGTGAGTTGAATGATTTCATTTCATATTACAATGTTATAATAGAAATAATGCGCTTCAATCATCCTGACACCATAACAATCATGGTTCTGGGATGATTGAAGCGCTAACACCAGGTATTTGGAGTATCTTTATCTGCTGATTGTCAAACTCTGGCATACACATATTGCTATTGTGGCGTAGGATTGAGGGGCTGCTGTCTCTCCTTTCCCTCTCCCCCCTTTCCCTCTCCCCCCCTCCTTTCCCTCTCCCCCCCGAAGCTCAGACTCTAACCACACCCATTTGAGCCACGCCCCATGTAAGCCACGCCCACTATTTAATGTAAACCACGCCCATATTTTGCCACGGCGCAGCCGTATTTTCACCTTTTCCTATGCCACACCTATAACTGAATGTCCCGCCCCCTAATTATAATACAACCCCGCCTACTGCCAAAAAAGTGTCCCGAATTTTTTTTTTTTACAATGTTGGCAACTATGCTTTACCACCAACCACAGCTTCACCTGAAAGTCCTTGTGTAGGCCGGAAAGCCTGGGACTCTCCTGGGAGAGATCCCCGCCCAGGGGAGCAAAACCCTGAGCTTGTACCAGACAGCAGAGGAGCTCAGCGGCACCTTACCATTTTGAGGGACTGTCCCTGATTTTGAGGGACTGTCCCTGATTTCGAGCAATGTCCCTCTGTCCCTCATTCCTCATTTGTTCCTCATTTTGGTCTCATCTATATAGATGTAAATAAAATGCACGTTTTTTCTTTCAAAAAGTGTTTCCCAATGCTAAACCTTTCATCCAATTTCTAAATTGCTGCATTTTTAAATATTAAAAGCCAATATAAAGGAATAGTAGTGGTAAAAAAAAGTTCCTTATGGATTTAATTAACCTTTTTTTTTTTTTGGTAAATTCTCCTTTACCGAGCTATTTGAAATGCATTTCCAGAAGTGCTCTAACACTCGACACTTAGAAAGCCATGTCTTTCTATTCTGCCCTTTCATATACAGTGCTGTCACTCGGTCAGAAAAAGCACATGATCTTCTTTGGGACACGAACGCACAATTTTTGGCCCCAATATACTTCTTTGAGAGCAACTGAAAAATAAACTTAACATACATTTTGCTTGCAATTAAGCACCTAACAACGGTCTCCTTTTCCTAGTGACTAAAGCTGGCTATACATTGATCAAAATTCAGCTGGTTCAGCAGGGACAGGCTGAAATTCGATCCATATATGGGTAGGCTGATTGTACCCAAATCAATCCATCAATCGACCTGAGTACAACTAGAATGTCCGTTTTTTTAATACGGCTATAGCTGCTATCAGTAATCATTGTGTTTTGCCACCTGGGAAGACTTCCCACTTCCTCCCCTGCCTGCAGAACACAATAGTATTGCAGGAGGCATTCCCCCATCAACACTGACTGTGGAAAATCAAATCATCTATGGGTTGCTTAACAGACAAAACAAGATACAGGTGCACAAGTGTGAATGTAGTCTTCCCTTTCTTATAAGCACTGCAACACATGTCTTTCTGAAAGTCAAAATTTGCATAGGCGTGCAAAGTTCATGTTTTTACCCCATGCCCTGACCTAGCCAAATGCAACCTTCCTCTCAACCGATGCATACTTAGGATTGGTTCACACCTGTGCGGGTCAGAAACGCTCACAAAAACGTGCGCGTTCCCAAGCTGCACCCAAAATATGCTGCTATTTAGCAGACATTCAGGGGTGCCATTAATTCTTAATGGCACCCTCACACATCAGAAAATCAACACCTTTTTGCAGCTGTGAAACCACATGGTCCCAGCATTATGCGGCTCGGTGCGGAATGTTTTCTATAAAGGGTTGGGCACTTATTTCCCCATGATTCTTGCCGGTTTGTAAAGTGTTGTCTGAAGCTTTCACAACACCTTGTGATACTGTTCAATTTTCTTAAGGAAATTCATTAAAGTGTCACTAAATCCACATCATAAAAAACTATCAACAATGCTTTATTACATGCTGTTCATACTCACTCAGTCACTATGAGATTAGTTTTCTGTATTTGCACCAATTCAGCTAGGAATTTTGCCGCTGTGGTGGGAACTCTGCACATGCTCTGTTTTCAGTGGGTTTCTATGCCGAGCATTTCCTCCCTATGACATCTGAGCAGCCCATGCAACTATAGAGTCACACATGTGATTGGCTTCTGTCCAAAATTGGCCCTAGTATATGAATGGGGACCTTGGATTGTGGGCTCTTTGAGGGTAGGGACTGATGTGAGTGTGCAATGTACAGGGGCAATTGTAGACACTCACTCAGGTTGAACTGGATGGACTGGTGTCTTTATTCAACCTTACTAACTATGAAACTATGTGGGCATATACACTGTGGTAAATGACAGTCCATAGATCATCAGATGAAATCAGTCAGATATGATCTGTAGGTGCCGAGCCTGTGCTGTGAGACCATGGTTCCATCTGTATAACGGCTCAGTCTAGGCTTGTGTCTAAACCAATAGAGTGGAGGAATTCATAGTCTGTATAAATCCTTTATTGAAGAACAAGTATCCGTAAAATAATCACAAGGTAATCTATTTCAAAAAGCAGCTGTAAGGTGTATGGTAAGACAGACCTGGATGGATGGATCCCTCAAATGACTTTTGGCCAGGGAGGTGGATTGCAACTGGGGCTGTCAGGCTGGTGGGACACCATAGGAGGAACCAGCAAGACGCACATGTGCAGGAGTAATACCTGAAGCACCTACTGGTCCAATGCTGGGATGGAATAAACACTGGGGAGCTGATCATGCACTCACTCCAATGAGGAACCAAACCCAGAGACAAGGAGAGGTAGGATCAGCCCAATGATGTGCCAGTGGCAAGACAACAACGGGGTTGGCAGCTGCCAGAAGAGGTGGAGGCCACCCGTGACACTCGCTGCACCTATCGCTTCATCCCTTGGATTAGTTGCTCGGAGCGAACAGTGAAAGCAACGTATTCAGCTCCCCAGTGTCATTCTATCCCGGCACCAGACCAGTAGGTTCTTCAGGTATTCCTCCTGCATGTGTGCGGCTTTCTGGTTCCTCCTCGGGTGTTCCACCAGCCTGACAGCCCCAATTCCAATCTACCTCCCTGGCCAAGAGGCAGTTGAGGAATCTATCCATCCAGGCCTGTCTTACCATACACCTTACAGCGAGCGGGCTCTTTGTTCTGCTCTTTGAAACAGATTGCCTTGTGGTTATTTTATGAATACTTGTTCGTTCTTTAATAAACGTTTTACACAGACTATGGAGGTTATTTATGAAAGGCAAATCCACTTTGCACTACAAGTGCACTTGGAAGTAAAGTCGCTGTAAATCTAAGGGATAGATCTGAAATGAGGGGAAGCTCTGCTGATTTTATCATCCAATCATGTGTAAGCTAAAATGCTGTTTTTCATTTTCCTTGCATGTCCTCCTCGGATCTACAGCAACTGAACTTACAAGTGCACTTTCAGTGCAATTTCAAGTGCACTTTGTCTTTAGTAAATAACCCTCTATATGTTTCTCAACTCTATCGTTTTAGACATACCTCCCAACATTTTGAGATGGGAATGAGGGACACCTACTTCCAAATGTATGTAAGCATAGGACACGCCCCCCGTCACAGGTTATTTAAATCCACAAGGACTTTTTTTGCCACTCCTATTTCTTTATATTGGCTTTTAACATTTACAAATGCAGCCCTTTTGAATTTAGATGAAAGGTTTAGCACTGGGAAACACTTTTTGAAAGATAAAAAGTGCATTTTATATACAACTATATAGATCAGACCAACATGAGGGACAAATGAGGGGGGAAGAGGGACAGAGGGACATTGCTCCAAATCAGGGACAGTCCCTTGAAATCAGGGACAGTTGGGAGCTGTGGTTTAGACACAAGCCAAGACGGAGCCATACAGAACAATGGTCTCACAGCAGGGGCTCAGCACCTAAAGATCACATCACACTGATTTTATCTGATGATCTTTGGGCTTCCACGCAGGCTCCCAAAGGACTCCAGGGGTCATTAGGTTAAGGTTCCCACTGCGCTGTGTATATGTTTGTTTGCACTGATTACCAGTTTAGTCTCCTTGGACACTCCTGCTGCAGGATTCCTTATCTTGAGCCCCTAGGGTTGGCACCTCATCCCTTTAAGCCCGAACACTTATTGCACAGGTTCTGTGGGTGATTAAAGTAGTTGTAAACACTTTAAAACCACTTTAAACTACAGGCAAGCCTATAATTAGGTTTACCTGTAGCTGCACTGGATATCTCCCAAACCTGCACGGTTCAGGAGATATCCCTGTATTTGCATGTGCCGACGTCATTGGCACATGCACAGTTAATCCAACTGAAGCAATAGCACGTACATGCCATTGCTTCAGTTGTACTGTGCCGTTCCCAGCAGCTTCAACGCATGCGCGGGAGTGAAATCATCATGGCTCCGGCCAATGACAGCGCCAGAGCCGCGATACCCAGAAGTAACTTCCGGGATAGATGTCGCCAGGCGGAGTGGGAGACGAGGATGGCTGTGGGGGCTTCGTTCTCGGGTAAGTAATTCATAATGAGCTAGTATGCAATGCATACTAGCTCATTATGGGGGTTATTTACTAAAGGCAACTCCACTTTTCACTGCAAGTTCACTTGAAAGTGCACTGAAAGTTCACTTGGAAGTGTAGTCGTTGTAGATCTGAGGGGGACATGCAAGGAAAATAAAAAACAGCATTTTTGCTTGCATATGATTGGATGATAAAATCAGCAGAGCTTCCCCTCATTTTAGAACTTCCCCTTAGATCTACAGCGATTTACAGTGACTGCACTTACAAGTGCAGTGCAAAGTGGATTTGGAATGACCCCCTATGCCTTTATTTTGCAGGGTGTTTTTTTTCATTAGGGTTTACAACCACTTTAAGGTGGTAATTAAACTCACTTGGTGCCTTACCTGCATTAAATTAGCCTCAGAACAGATGTAATTCATATGTGTTTGGGTTTAAAGGGATGAGGTGGCAACCCTGTGAGCCCCCAGCCTGGTAGATCTGAACTTGTGGCGCTGATTTTCCCTTTTTTTGTTTTATTCAGAAAACCCTGCACCTGTATGGTGGTGCATTACTGTGCGTCATGGTGTGCTGCCAGGGTATCTAGGGGCACCATTCAGAACGATTGCACACAGCAGTGCATGTTACTATGTTAGTATGTTGCACTTGCATTCATTACAAATAACTTACCAGCATCCTACAGCAGCGCAGTTCTAGTGTACATGTATTGCAGCATTACAACACATTGATAACACATTACCGAGCCTTGCGTTGTGCTGCATCACAACTAATGCTGTATATGTTTTGACTGTTCTGGTGCACGGGCAGCCCATTCAAAATTAGGACAACATATGTAAATGTATGACTTGAAGCACCTTATTGCATGGCAAAGTTAAAGCTTTAGTCAACGTTTATTCTACACAATCCCAGCACATAAAGGGTCACATAAAAAGAAAGCTTTTATTGATGTCACTAATCAGCACTGTCTCTATCACTGGAGGACATGAGGACCATCCTCAGGAGATAAGCCCCAATCTCCCATAGGTGAAACGTCACATCCCATAAGAAAACCCTGCTAACCCAGTGCTAGCATCATCAGCCGACGCTGTTTACATCCAAAGGAACACAAGAACTGAGAGCGCTCGTCAACGTGGTGACGCCACGCTGAACAACGTCGTGTGCTGGGGAGTGACGCACGGCTGGTGCAGAGACTGTGTTCCCATGGCGACAGTGACGTTAAAGACGCTGTGGCTGCTGCAGAGTGACACCATGCTGCAAATGATGGAAGGGACAGAACGTAAACAATGAGTTCCAACTGTGAATTTCTCTTCTCATCTTTTTATTCTTCTTTATAATGCAGGTTTATGACTGCAGCAGATAAATGGAGATAACTCATTTACAGACATAAATCCTGCTGCTGGGGGCAATCTCAGGTTATCATTTCTGTAATTATTAAAAAATAAACGAGGACACATGAAAAATAGAATATTCTTGCAGGTCAGGATCACACCGGAATGCGGTGGTGAATAGCTCCCCACTGTCCCTGATTTCAAGGACTGTCCCTGATTTCGAGGGTTTGTCCCTGATTTGTGCCTCATTTTGGTCTGATCATTAGAGTTGTATATAAAATGCACTTTTAAAGCGGGAGTCCGCCGGAACTCCGCATTTTTTTTTTTAAAACAAGCAGCTACAAACACTGCAGCTGCTGACTTTTAAAATAGTGACACTTACCTGTCCAGCGCGCCCGCGATGTCGGCACCCGAAGCCGATCTCTAGATCGTCTCTCGAGTGCTGCCGCCACCATCTTGGGTATGGGAATCAGGAAATGGAGCCTTTCGGCTTCATTTCCCGGTTCCCTACTGCGCATGCGTGAGTCGCGCTGCGCAATAAGGACGGTCCCCGCTGCCTCTGGGATCTGTGTGTTTCCCAGCAGGCAGCGGGGCACTTGCGGAAAGGGGCGGGCACTTGCAGAAAGGGGCGTAATCTACGCCCCTTTCCGCAGAGAGCTATCCCGGAAGTGGGTGCAGATACCTGTACTGTACAGGTATCTGCACCCCCCTCCCCCCTGAAAGGTGGCAATTGTGGTCGTCCGGAGGGGGGGGAGGGTTCCGATGAGCGGAAGGTCCACTTTAGGGTGGACCTCCGCTTTAATCTTTCCCAGTGCTAAACTTTTCATCCAATTACTAAATTGCTGCATTTTTAAACTTCAAAAGCCAGTATAAAAGGAATAGTAGTGTTAAAAAAAAGCACTTGTGTGTTTAAAGGGGTTGTAAAGGTAAACATTTTTTCACCTTAAGGCATTCTATGCATTGAGGTGAAAAAATATCTGACAGTGCCAGCCCCCCCAGCCCCCCTGGTTTACTTATCTGACCCCTCGAAAGTCCCGCGATCGCCTCTGACATCCTCTTTGCCGCTCAGCCTGGCCGTTGATTGGCTGGAGTGGATGGATTGAAAGCAGCGCAGCCATTGGCTCGCGCTGCTGTCAATCACATCTAATGATGCGGTGCATCCTGGGCGGGGCCGAGTGAAACAGTGAGCGGCTATAGCCACCGGCTGTATCACGGGAGCACACCCTCAAGTACTTCTCACCATGCGAGGGAGCTCACATGAATGTGAGAAGTACTTGCAGGGGGAAGCAGAGACAGCCACTGAGGGACCCCAGAAGACCAGGTTCAGGGCCACTCTGTTCAAAACGAGCAGCACAGTGGAGGTAAGCATAACATGTTTGTTATTTTTTTTATTTATTTTTTATTCTCTTTACAACCACTTTAAGTAATAATTTTTTACATTTTTTTATAAATCCCTTTAAAAGAGTCATGGCTGGGGGAGTGTCCTATGCCTGCATACTATTGGGGTGTCCCTCCATCCCCTCTCAAAAAGTTCGGTGGTCGCAATATCGCAAGCGTTCCTGACTCGCAGGCAAAATACACTGCTCTCTATCAGACATACTGGGATGACAATTAATTCTTATTGGTTCCCCAACAAATCAGAAAAACACCTACATTTTTGCTCGTGCAGAACCACATAATGCCGCAGCACCATGAAATTCTTTACGGTGTGGAAATTAGATGTGCACCTTTTATGACAGCATGCCACACCAAACCACAACATGTGTTAGTGAATTGCGACATGCTGCACTTTGCAGCACACAGCTGTATGTTAGAGTGCTATTCAGAATGATTGCCACCACATTGCACCATCTTAAAGTGGAACTTCCGCTCATCTGTTTCCTCCCCTCCTCCCTTTTTTATTGATTTTCCAAGAAAAAAGACATACCAACACAAGGTACAGGCAGTACATTTGGCTGTAAAACAAGTAATTCTGATTCAAATTCAACAGATATGTTGGCCGGTGACCAAGTTCGATCTAGATAAAAACATGTTCCGACCTTCCAGAGATTGTAGAGACAACACGTTAGTTTAGTAACACAACAAATTACGCCTGTACAGAGATGCACAAATAGGTACAAGAGAAGGAAAGTGTAGAAGAGAGGGTGAAATGGAAAAGAGAAGGGGTAGAACGTAGTGGAGGGGAGAGAAAAAGAGAGAGCTGCCGCCCGCCCCTAGAGCCCCGTTTCACCCAAGAGGCATCTGCCCTAGTTACCGATGATCTTCATAAACCCAGGACCTACGTAGCGTTAGGCCACAGTGATCTCCAACTGGACCCAGGGTTCCCATATTCGATTGTGTTTATCAAGAGCGTTGTTTAATGAGGCCATCAAATACTCCATTCTTTTAACATCTCTGATCCTGAAGTGCAGCTCGACTAGCGAGGGGGGCTCCCTCCTCTTCCACCTCAGGGCCACCAGGCATCGCGCTGCAGTCAGTATGTGGGCCAAGAGCCTTTTGGAGAGTTTAGAGAAGGAGGCAGGTGGAAGGCCCAGGAGAAAGATTTTCAGATCAAGGGGCTCCCAAGTTTTAAATATGGATTGAAGCAGGGAGTTTACTGTCTGCCAGTAGGGGAGGAGTAGAGGGCAGGTCCAATAGATATGATATAGCGCCCCCCTGGCCTTACAGCATCACCAGCACAGGGAGTCAGCCGAGGGGTATATGGAGTGGAGCAGATCAGGAGTCAGATACCAGTGGAGAAGAATCTTGTATGTATTCTCTTTATAAAGTGTACAAATAGAACTCCTAGCTGCCTGTGACCATATGAGCTGCCATGCGCTCAGAGGTATATCTATACCCAGGTTCTGCTCCCACTTATTCATATAAGCATGTCATGGCCCGGTAGGTGACCTATCCATAATCAGGAGTTGGTAAGTGCTCTAGGAGAGGGACCCTCTAAGCATATTAAAGGCGTCTTGTAGGTCTTTGAAGGATCTTAGGGTTCTGGTTCTAGGGTCAACCAGTTGGCCATAGCGAAAAAGGGCCCTCTCCATCCAGAAGTGGGACATCTGTGAAGTCAAACTGTCCGGGATATTAGGAGTGAATAAAAAAGAAGTGACTAGGGAATAGGTAGTGGTAAGCGGGTGTGCCGATTTAGCATGCCGCCATAATGTGCGTAGGACGCCATTGGCCCTAGTAGCTGTAGACCACCACCCACTACTCCAGAGCTCCATAACATGCTGTTCGGGTGGACGGGAGCTAGCCATAGTTTCTCAATTTGCGTCCATCGGTTGTAAGCATGAAGAGTGCACCAAGAGGCCAAAGGGCGTAGTTGAGCAGCCAAATAGTATTTGGCTATATTGTGGAACGCTAGGCCGCCTTGATTGCGGGGGACATATATAACCGATCTAGCAATTCGATGCCTTTTGTAGTGCCAGAAAAAAATTATCAAGTCACCCTGGAGCCTCTTAAAGTGAGAGGCCAGGATGGGAATGGGTAGGGTCTCATAGAGATATAAAAGTTTAGGTAAGATTGTCATCTTCAGGGTCGCCAGGTGACCGAAAAGAGACAACCCCAAGGATTTCCACTTGTTCAGGCAGGCCCTGATGGAGGCGTAGAGCTGGGGGAAGTTGGCTTTGTAAAGAGTGTCGTATGTGGGAGTGATGTGAACCCCAAGGTATTTTAAGGAGGACGTCTTCCATGAGTAGCTGAACGCTTGCGAGAGGGCCGCTAGTGTTTGGTGGGGTATGTTGAGGGGGAGGGCTTCCGTTTTTGAGTTATTGAGAGGGCACTATATCGGTCTAATTCTGCATAGAGATTTGGGAGCGAAATGTGGGGTTGCGTGAGGGTGAGGAGGGCATCATCCGCAAACAGGGAGACCTTAAAGTCTCGAATACGGACTGGAATACCATGTATGTTTGGGTTGTTCCTGATATGGGCCGCTAGGGGTTAGTTGCATAGGGCGTATAAAAGAGGGGAAAGTGGCCAGCCTTGTTGAGTTCCATTGGAGATCTGGAAAGAGGTGAGGTGGCAAACTGGGTGCGGACCTGGCCCGAAGGGGAGAAATACAGGTGAGCAAAGGCTCGGAGAAAGGGACCCCCAATACCGACCCAGCGGAGAGTCGCAAACAGAAAGGGCCAGCTCAGCCTATCAAAGGCTTTTTACGCATCCAAGCTTATTAAAGGGGGCTCCCGGATTCCGATAAGCCCCCCGCCCACAGACCCCGACAACCAACGTCCAGGGTTGTCGGGAAGAGGCCCTTGTCCTCATCAACATGGGGACAAGGTGCTTTGGGGTGGGGGGGCCGCACGGCCCCCCTTCCCCAAGGCACCCCCCCCCATGTTGAGGGCACATGGCCTGGTACGGCTCAGGAGGGGGGGGGCGCTCGCTCGTCCCCCCCCTTTCCTGGCCGGCCAGGTAGCGTGCTCGGACAAGGGTCTGATGTGGACCTGGGGGGGACCCTCACGCCGATTTTTTTCGGCGTTGGGGTTCCCCTTTAAGTCCATACCAGGTGGCGGGGCCAGCGACGTCTCCTTCACGAGCCCCGCCTACCTGAAGACGCGCTCAAAATTACTTTCCTCCGCGTGTGTGGGCGAGTCCGTTCATTTCAAAAGTACGGCGGATAGTCCGGCGGACTTAGTACACCGTATTAGTCCGCTGAAAAAGTGCCGTGTGTGGTCAAGTAGCCCGTTCGGAAAGTGCGGCGGACAGTCCGGCGGAAGGCCGTCAGACTAAGTCCGCCAGATAGTTGGCTACGTGTGTAAGCGGCATAAGGGTGCAAATTTTCATTTCACTCCTCACTACCTATCACAGTTTTGAAGGCCATAAAATGCCAAAATAACACAACCCCCCCCCCCCCCAAATGACCCCATTTCCGAAAGTAGACACCCCAAGGAAATTGCTGAGGGGCATGTTGAGCCCATTGAATATTTTTTTTTGTCCCAAGTGATTGAATAATGACACACACAAAAAAAAAAAGTTTACAAAAAGTTGTCACTAAATGATATATTGCTCACACATGCCATAGTTATATGTGGAATTGCACCCCAAAATATATTCTGCTGCTTCTCCTGAGTACGGGGATACCACAAATGTGGGACTTTTTGGGAGCCTAGCCGCGTATGGCACCCCGAAAACCAATCACTGCCTTCAGGATTTCTATGGGTGCAAATTTTTGATTTCACTCCTCACTATCTATCACAGTTTCGAAGGCCATAAAATGCCAAAATAGCACAAAACCCCCCCAAATTTCCATTTTGGAAAGTAGACACTCCAAGCTATTTACTGAGAGGCATGTTGAGTCCATGAAATATTTTATATTTTGCCACAAGTTGCAGGAATATTAAAAAAAAATATTTTTTTTGCACAAAGTTGTCACTAAATTATATATTGCTCACACATGTTATGGGCATAAGTGAAATTACACCCCAAAATAAATTCTGCTGCTTCTCCCGAGTACGGGGATACTACATGTGGGGGACTTTTTGGGAGCCTAACCACGTTCAGGCCCCCAAAAATCAAGCACTGCCTTCAGGATTTAAATATAAAACGCTACCATCAGGCCTGACTCTACGAACGCTGCAGTTATGTGTTTAGTGTTTTTTAAGTGACAGTGATTGATCGATACTGCACTTGGGTGGGCTGGGTGGAGGGGCAAAACGCAGGTGCTAGCAGGTATCTGGGCTGATCCCGCTAACAATGCCTTTTTTTGGAACCCTAAACTGCTGGGGACGCTAGTATAGATCTGATCAGATCAGATATTGATCTGTTCAGATACTATACCACTATGGGAGGTGTATGCTTTGCGCGTGGGTGTTAGTGGTACTGGCACTAACCTAGCGCTGCCTGGGGCGACGCAGACCCTGACCCTAAAACCTAATTGATATCACCTGCCGGGTGATCAGGGGGTTAAACCTTTATTGGGTAATAAATGGTGGGTGTCCTGATGCTATAAAAAGCAAACTAACTAACCAGAGTCACCCGTAACACTTATACGGTGATCACTGGTGAAAGGGTTAACTAGGGGCAATCAGGGGGTTAAAATCTTTATTAGGTAGTATATGGGGGTCCATGACACTATATAAAAACCTAAAGGGGAACCTAAATAACTAACTGGCTAACCAGCGTCACCAGTGACACTTATATGATGATCGCTGGTGAAAGGGTTAACTCTAGGGGCAATCAGGGAGTTAAAATCTTTATTAGGTAGTATATGGGGGTACCCAACGCTATAAAAACCTGGCGGTGAACATAAAAAATAACTAGCTACCTAGCGGCACCAGTGACACTAATGCAGCAATCACAAAAACGATCGCTTAGTGACACTGGTAAAAGGGGGTGAAAGGGTTACCTGGGGGCAATCAGGGGGTTAAAACCTTTATTAGGTAGTATATGGGGGTCCCGGACACTATATAAAAACCTGACGGGGAACCTAAATAACTAACTGGCTATCCAGCATCACCAGTGACACTTATACGGTGATCGCTGGTGAAAGGATTAACTCTAGGGGCAATCAGGGGGTTAAAACCTTTATTGGGTAGTATATGGGGGTACCTAGCGCTATAAAAACCTGGCGGTGAACCTAAAAAAATAACTAGCTACCTAGCAGCACCAGTGACACTAATGCAGCGATCAGAAAAACGATCGCTTAGTGACACTGGCAAAAGGGGGTGAAAAGGTTAACTCTAGGGGCAATCAGGGGGTTAAACCTTTATTAGGGGGGTAGGGGGCTACCCTGGACCTAACACTAACTGCCCTGACACTTTTTACTGTCACAACTGACACTAAATGCAGTGATCAGCAAATAAATGATCACTGCAATCAGTGACACTGTGACTGGGAGGGGGGGGATCGGGGAGTGCCCATGCGTTAGTTTAGACTGTTTAGTGCCCATAAGCACCTATCAGTGCAGCCTAATTAGCACCCATCAGAGCAGCTTTATTAGCACCCATCAGTGCAACCTCAATAGCGCACCTCAGTGCATCCTCCTAATAGATAGTCAGGTAATTAAATGCGTAATGTATGTGCCTAGAACACCTGAAAGTGCTACTTGGATGTTGTTCCTCTGTATGTGGCCAGGCTGTGAAAAAGATTCACACATGTGATATCTTCATACTCAGGATGAGTAGCAAAATGTGTTTTTGCAGCTTCATCAGCGCCCATGAGTTCAGCCTGATCAGCGCCCATGAGTTCAGAGAACACCTGAAAGTGCTACTTGGATGTTGGGCCTCTGTATGTGGCCAGGCTGTGAAACAGATTCACACATGTGGTATCATCATACTCAGGACTAGGGATGGGCCAAACCCCCCCCCCCCCCCCCCCCCCGTTGTTCGGTTCGCACCAGAACACGTGAACAGGCAAAAAATTTGTTCGAACACTGTTAAAGTCTATGGAACATGAAAAATCATAAGTGCTAATTTTAAAAGCTTATATGCATGGTATTGTCATAAAAAGCATTTGGGGACCTGGGTCCTGTCCCAGGGGACATGTATCAATGCAAAAAAAAGTTTTAAAAACTGCAGTTTTTTCGGGAGCTGTGATTTTAATAATGCTTAAAGTGAAACAATAAAAGTGTAATATTCCTTTAAATTTCATTACCTGGGGGTTGTCTATAGTATGCCTGTAAAGTTGCGCATATTTCCCGTGTTTAGAACAGTCTGACAGCAAAATGAAATTTCTAAAGGAAAAAAAGTAATTTAAAACTACTCGTGGCTATAATGAATTGTTGGTCCGGCAATACACATAAAAGTTCATTGATAAAGACAACATGGGATTTCCCCACAGGGGAACCCTTCAGGTCTGGTATGGATTTTAAGGGGAACCCCGCACCAAAATTAAAAAAAAAATGGTGTGGGGTCCCCCCAAAAATCCATACCAGACCCTTATCCGAGCACACAACCATGAACCAGACCGAGACAGAAGTACAATTATATCACACTTGTTTATTAATAAAAAATAAAAGGTAAATAGAGTAAGCGTAGTCAAAGCATAGCCAGAGTCCAGTAACCGTATTGAGTAGTCAGCCAGTCCAGAGTTCAATAACCAGATCGGCTAATCAGCCAGACCAGAAGTAAGGGATCCAAGTGGAGCAACAGCAAGCAGGGTAAGGAGCCAGAAGGGATGTCAGCAAGCCAGTCTTTAAACATAACCACAGGAGATGGTTTCTTGTGATGTGGCCAAGGCTAAGGCAGCGATGAAGTGAGCTGGACAGCTTTAAGTAGGCAGGTCAGGAACAGCTGGGTGACTGTGGAGAGAGGTTAGAGCTGGCAATTAGCTGACAGCTGAGCAGCCAGCCCAGAGAAGGAAAGGCTAAGCCAGCCCTGACACCTGGCAGGCCGCAGGAAAAGAGGGGGGGCAAGAGGGCCCCCCTCCTGAACCATACCAAGCCACATGCCCTCAACATTGGGAGGGTGCTTTGGGGTTGATGGGGAGAAGGGCCTCATCCCCACAACCCTTGCCCGGAGGTTGTGGGAGGTCTGCAGGTGGGGAGGCTTTTTGGAATGTGGAAGCCCCCTTTAACAGGGGGACCCCCATATCCCTTCCCCCCGTGTGAATTGGTAATAGGGTACAAATGTATGCATTTCACACAAAAAAGTGTCAAAAATGTTAAAAAAGACAAGAGACTTTTTTTGACAATTCCTTTATTAATTTCTTCTTTCCCAGCTTCTTCTTTTATCTTCTTTCTTGTGGTCTTTCTTCGGTGTTCTTTTTCCTCCATCTTCTTCTTCCCCCTGCTTCTTCCTCTATCTTTCTCCGCTTCTTCTTTCTCCGGTCTTCTCATCCGGCATCTTCTTCTCCGATTTGTCCTCAGCACAATCCGCCTCAGTGGGAGTCTTCCACTATGTGATGCTTCTGTTCAGATGACAGTTCTTATATAACGGAGGGCGGGGCCACCTGGTGATCCCACCCCCTCTGACGCACAGGGATTTCCCTATGGCTTTCCGTGTGTTGTCAGAGGGGTTGGGGTCACCCTTTATGATCTGGGGGTCCCCTTTTTAAAGGGGGCTTCCAGATTCTGAAAAGCCCCCCTGCCCACAGACCCCCACAACCACCGGGTAAGGGTTGTGGGGATGAGGCCCTTCTCCCCATCAACATGGGGACAAGGTACTTTGGGGGGCTACCCCAAAGCACCCTCACAATGTTGAGGGCATGTGGTCTGGTACGGTTCAGAAGGGGGGCCACGCTTTCATCCCCCCTCTTTTCCTGCAGCCTGCCAGGTTGCTTGCTTGGATAAGGGTCTGGTATGGATTTTTAGGGGGACCCCACGCCATTTTATTTAAAGTTTGGCGCGGGGTTCCCCTTAAAAGCCATACCAAATTGAAGGGTCTGGTATGGATTTTGAGGGGGGCCACCACGCCATTTTTTTGAAATTTTGGTTGGGGGTTCCCCTGTGGGGAAATGCCGTTTTTATCAATGAACTTTTATGTGTATTGCCGGACTGACAATTCATTATAGCCGCGAGTAGTTTTAAATTACTTTTTTCCTTTAGAAATGCCATTTTGCTGTCAGACTGTTATAAACATGGGAAACATGTGCCACTTTACAGGCATACTATAGACACCCACCAGGTGCGAAATTTAAAGGAATATTACACTTTTATTGTTTCACTTTAAGCATTATTAAAATCACAGCTCCCGAAAAAACTGCAGTTTTTAAAACTTTTTTTTGCATTGATACATGTCCCCTGGGGCAGGACCCAGGTCCCCAAATACATTTAGGATAATAACTTGCATATTAACCTTTAAAATTAGCACTTTTGATTTCTCCCATAGACTTTTAAAGGGTGTTCCGCGGCTTTTGAATTTGGCGCGAACACCCCAAATTGTTCTGGGAAAATATATAATTGAAATATATAAACTCGCGCTGATGGTGTAGAAAATGGGTGGTAAAAAATGGGTGGTAAAAAATGAATGTAGCTGCTATACACAAAGTGCTAAACACTTGACCATAGTGACAAAATATATAAATACAGTGCTCACAAACAAAGACCTATGATAGGTGACAAAAAACATATAGTCCATATGAACAACAAAAATGTGTTTCACAACTAAATACAGTCCATATAAAACTAAAAAGGTGCTTCACAACGAATGTGCAAAATCGCAGGGAATGCTTCACATCTGGTGTGCAAAAAGTGCAGAGGAAAAATGTTGCAGAATTTTTTTTTTCAAGCGTACCCCAACATGTGTCCTCACTCACCAAATCACAATGACACCCAGCTTTTCAGTCTGGGAGTCAATACAGGTTTAGAACGATATTGTTAGGGACGCTCTGTCCGCTCCAGAAAATGTGCGCCTATGCGCATGTGCGAATAGCAGACTTCGCGCACAGATGCACGCACGCACGAATTGCGGACTTCGCACACAGATGTGCGCACACGCAAATTGCGGACTTCGCGCACGCGCGCATTGCAGACTTTGCGCACGCATGTGCACATGCGCGTGCATTAGACGCGCGTTGGCGCCCAACAGTCCATAAAAGATGCTATGGAGTCCCGCCCATTGCGGTTTGATCTGCTTCTGTTACCTGTGTTCCTGATTCTGTGCCAGTATCCTGCTCCTGTGTTTGACCCGGCTTCCTGACCTTGCTTCTGTCTCCAGTCCTGACCTCGGCTTGTTTGACCCTGCTTACTCTTCTGCCTGATTGCGTTTTGCCAAGATCCAGTCTGGACTCTGACTATTCTGTGCCTGCTGTTTATGCTGGTCACCCTGATGTGTATGACCCGGTAGTCTGACTCCGCTTCTGCCTGCAAGCCTGCATCTGTTTGCTGCATCCACTGCTCTGCTGACCTGCATCTGCTGCTCTGCAAGCCTGCACCTGCTGACCTGCATCCACAGCCCTGCAAACCTGAATCTGCTGACCCGCATCCACTGCTCTGCAACCCTGCATTTTACCACCACTGTCCCCACTCCAGCGGTCTCCCTCCGCACGTCAGGCTCACATCCAAGGTGCGATACAGATATCCAGAAAATGACACAGGATGGCAGGTTCACTAATGAGATGATAGACGATCTTTCAACGTAAATACTCAGCCATACAAAACGGGTACCCAGAAAGGAAGAAAAAAAGGGGGACCAATAGTGATGTATGCAAAGAAAGCAAATTTATTGCACTTAAAAGGTATACTTACAAAAGAAAGCTAAAAACAGGCATTCAAATTGTAAGAAGATACAGCAAACTCCATTAGGAGCGTTTCTACGAGAAGTGATGTCAGTGTCGGAAGTGGTCCTTTGATGACGTATTGACTTTCAGACTGAAAAGCTGGGTGTCATTGTGACATGGTGAGTGGGGACACATGTGGGGGTGTCTTGGTACGCCTGAAAAAAAAAATTCTGCAACATTTTTTCTCTGCACTTTTTGCACACCAGATGTGAAGCATTCCCTGCGATTTTGCACATTAGTTGTGAGGCACCTTTTTAGTTTTATATGGACTGTATTTAGTTGTGAAACATATTTTTTTCGTTTATATGGACTATATGTTTTTTGTCACCTGTTATGGGTCTTTGCGAGTGCTGTATTTATATATTTTGTCACCCCAAATTTGGCAATCAGCCAATGTTCGAGTTAAACTCATGTTCGACCCGAACATAAAGCCCATCCCTACTCAGGATGAGTAGCAGAATGTGTTTTTGCAGCTTCATCAACACCCATCAGTTCAGCCTGATCAGCACCCATCAGTTCAGCCTGATCAGTGCAGCCTTATCAGCACCCATCAGTGCAGCCTCATCAGTGCCTATCAGTTTAGCCTGATCAGTGCCCATCAGCGCCCATCAGTGCAGCCTAATCAACACCCATCAGTGCAGCCTAATCAACACCCATCAGTGGCGCCTCATCAGTGCACATCAGTGTAGCTTATTGGTACCTATCAGTGCTACCCCATTAGTGTAGCCTCATCAGTGCCGCCTCATAAGTGCACATCACTGTAGCTTATCAGTGCCACCTCATCAGTGCAGCTTCAGTGCAATGCATTAATGCACATCAGTGTCCATCAGCACCCAAAAGTGCATCTTCATCAGCCCCCATCAATTTAGCCTGATTAGCACCCATCATTTCAGCCTCATCAGTGCCCATCAGTTCAGCCTGATCAGTGCCCATCAGCACTCATCAGTGCAGCCTCATCAGCACCCATCAGTGCAGCCTCATAAGTTCAGCCTGATCAGAGCCCATCAGTTCAGCCTGATCAATGCCCATCAGCACCCATCAGAGCAGTCTGATCAGGGTCCATCAGCACCCATCAGCACAGCCTCATCAGTGCCCATAAGTTCAGCCTGTTCAGTGCCCATTAACACCCATCAAACTGTATGTTGTCTACTGGGCGCTCGAGTTTGGCACATCACGGATCTGGTGGACAGATTACTGGGGGGGGGGGAAGTCCCAGCTGTCATGGTGCACGTTGGCACCAATGACAAAGTCAGAAGCAGATGGAGTGTCCTAAAGAACGATTTTAGGGACTTGGGAGCTAAATTGAGGAAAAGGACCTCCAAGGTAGTAGTCTCAGGAATACTTCCGGTACATCACATAGAGCCACACCAGAAAGGGAGATTAGGGAAGTAAACAAGTGGCTGAAGAGCTTATGTAGTAACGAGGGGTTTGGGTTCCTGGAGGACAGGGGCCGACTTCTCGGTTGATCACCAGTACTATAGAAGGGACAGACTGCACCTAAGTGAGGAGGGTGCAGATCTGCTGTGAGTAAAGATGGCCAAAAAGTTAGAGGGGTTTTAAAACTAGGCGATGGGGGGGAGGGCCCAGAGGTAGAGATAGTCAGCACGAACATATTCCAGAGAATAGTATTGGGGGCATTAATGGTAGGTTGATTAAAGCACATAAACCCAAGGTAAGTATAGTAACAAGTCCTAGTTGCAATCTGGGAACACCCAATAAGAGGATAGTATGTGACCGATCTAAACTGCGTGGCATGTTCACCAATGCCAGGAGCCTGGCAGATAAGATGGGTGAACTAGAGATACTGTTATACAAGGAGGATTTGGATTTTGTGGGAATTTCAGAGACTTGGTTCAGCAGCTCTCATGATTGGCTGGCAACCATTCAAGGGTATACCCTTTATCGCAGGGATAGAGAGGGTAAAAAAGGGGGAGGGGTATGCCTATATATCAAGAATAATTTACAAGTGAATGTGAGAGATGACATCACCAAGGGAGCTAGGGAAGAGGTAGAATCCTTATGGGTAGAGCTCCAAAGGGATGAAGCTAATGAGAAATTTTTACTGGGAGTATGCTATAGGCCCCCTAACCTGAGGGAGGAGGGGGAGATGGATCTCCTATCACAAGTTGGATTTGCAGAAAGGGTGGGAAGTGTTATCATAATGGGGGATTTTAATTATCCAGACATATACTGGGCGGAGGGAATCAATTAGTCTAAAGCCGCGTACACATGGGCGGACTGTCTGTCCAACTTAGTCCGCCGAAACACATTTCAGCGGACAGTCCGCTCGTGTGTGGGCTTCAGCGGACTTTTTCAGCGGACAGTCTGGCGGACTAAGTATTTCGGAATGTTGGAAATACTGTCCGCTGGACTCGCATTTCAGCGGACAGTCCGCCCGTGTGTGTGCCAGTCCGCCGTACTTTTGAAATGAGCGGACTTTTCCTGCCCGGAGAAAAGTCCGCTCATTTCGAGCGGGTATCCAGGTAGGCGGGGCCCGCGACGGAGACGTCGCTGGCCCCGCCGCCTCGTATGGACTTAAAGGGGAACCCCAACGGCGAAAAAACTCAGCGTGGGGGTCCCCCCCAAGTCCACAACAGACCCTTGTCCGAGCACGCTACCCGGCCGGCCAGGAAAGGGGGGCGAGCGAGCGCCCCCCCTCCTGAGCCGTACCAGGCCGCGTGCCCTCAACATGGGGGGGTGCCTTGGGGAAGGGGGGGCCACGCGGCCCCCCCACCCCAAAGCACCTTGTCCCCATGTTGATGAGGACAAGGGCCTCTTCCCGACAACCCTGGCCGTTGGTTGTCGGGGTCTGCGGGCGGGGGGCTTATCGGAATCCGGGAGCCCCCTTTAATAAGGGGGCCCCCGGATACCGGCCCCCCACCCTATGTGAATGAGTATGGGGTACAATGTACCCCTACCCATTCACCTGTGAAAAAAAGTACAAAAAAAACAGGGTTAAAATATTTTATTGCACAGCTCCGGGGGTCTTCCGTCTTCGGGGGTCTTCTCGCCGGACTCCTCCGCTATCTTCTTGTAGCTCTTTTGCTAGCGGAGGAGTCCGGCTTTCTTCCGTGCCGCCGGCCTCTTCTCCCGACTTCGGGGGTCTTGTCCCCCTCTTCGGTTCTTCTGCCTTTTACAGGCGGTGGCCCGGTCTTCTGTCGCCGCCGTCGCCGCCTTCTGTTCTTCTTCTTCTTCTCCAGGAGATGTTGCCTCGACGATCTCTCCGGCCGGAATGCCAGAGCCGCGCTGCGCGGCCACTTATATAGTGACAATGGGGCGGTGTCACGTGGCTTTATGTCACATGGGTTGGTGTCACATGGTGACCACGCCCCCTTACGATGTCATAGTCCCCATGTGACATCAACCCATGTGACCAACCCATGTGACATAAAGCCATGTGACACCGCCCCATTGTCACTATATAAGTGGCCGCGCGGCGCGGCTCTGGCATTCCGGCCGAAGAGATCGTCGAGGCAACATCTCCTGGAGAAGAAGAAGAAGAAGAAGAAGAAGAACGGAAGGCGGCGACGGCGGCGACAGAAGACCGGGCCACCGCCTGTAAAAGAGCTATAAGAAGGCGCTGTGGCCCGGCAGAAGAACCGAAGAGGGGGACAAGACCCCCGAAGTCGGGAGAAGAGGCCGGCGGCGCGGAAGAAAGCCGGACTCCTCCGCTAGCAAAAGAGCTACAAGAAGATAGCGGAGGAGTCCGGCCAGAAGACCCCCGAAGACGGAAGACCCCCGGAGCTGTGCAATAAAATATTTTAACCCTGTGTTGTGTTTTTTTTGTACTTTTTTTCACAGGTGAATGGGTAGGGGTACATTGTACCCCATACTCATTCACATAGGGTGGGGAGCCGGTATCCGGGGGCCCCCTTATTAAAGGGGGCTCCCGGATTCCGATAAGCCCCCCGCCCGCAGACCCCGACAACCAACGGCCAGGGTTGTCGGGAAGAGGCCCTTGTCCTCATCAACATGGGGACAAGGTGCTTTGGGGTGGGGGGGCGCGCGGCCCCCCTTCCCCAAGGCACCCCCCCATGTTGAGGGCACGCGGCCTGGTACGGCTCAGGAGGGGGGGCGCTCGCTCGCTCCCCTTTCCTGGCCGGCCGGGTAGCGTGCTCGGACAAGGGTCTGTTGTGGACTTGGGGGGGACCCCCACGCCGATTTTTTTCGGCGTTGGGGTTCCCCTTTAAGTCCATTCCAGGCGGCGGGGTCAGCGACGTCTCCTTCGCGGGCCCCGCCTACCTGGAGACGCGCTCGAAATGAGCGGACTTTCCTCCGCGTGTGTGGGCGAGTCCGTTCATTTCAAAAGTAGGGCGGATAGTATGGCGGACTTAGTCCGCCGTATTAGTCCGCTCAAAAAGTGCCGTGTGTGGGCAAGTCCGTTCATTCGAAAGTATGACGGACTGTCTGTCGGATTGTCTGACGGACTAAGTTGGCCAGACAGTCCGCCACGTGTGTACGCAGCTTAAGGCTCGCCAGTTCTTCAATGTCTTGCAGGACAATTTCATGGTTCAGATGGTAGATGCACCAACTAGAAATAAAGCGTTACTGGATCTACTGATTACCAACAATACAGACCTGATCACGGATGTGGAAATATGGGGCAATTTAGGAAACCGCGATCACAGGTCAATTGGCTTCAGTATAAATCACACAAATAGGAGACATAAGGGGAATACAAAGACACTGAATTTCAAAACAGCCAACTTCCCTATACTACGAACCTTTTTAGAAGGCATGAATTGGGATAAAATCGTAGGAACAAAGAACACGGAGGAGAAATGGGTTTGCTTTAAGAGCATATTAAATAAGTGCATTAGCCAATGCATCCCATTGGGTAATAAATTTAAAACAGCAAACAAAAGCCCTGGATGGCTTAACTCCAATATAAAAATGTGTCAGGTCTGGCTTAGCCCTTCCTTCTCTGGGCTGGCTGCTCAGCTGTCGGCTAATTGCCAGCTCTCATCTCTCTCCACAGTTACCAGCTGTTCCTGATCATGCTCGTCTGACCTGCCTAGTTATATCTGTCCAGCTCACTTCACCTCTGCCTTCGCCTTGGTCACATCACAAGAAACCATCTCCTGTGGTTCTGTTTAAAGACTGGCTTGCTGACATCCCTTCTGGCTCCTTATCCTGCTTGCTGTTGCTCTACTTGGATCCCTGACTTCTGGCCTGGCTGATTACCCGATCTGGTTGCTGGACTCTGGCTATGCTTGACTACGCTTTTTCTATTTACCTTTTTATTTTTATTAATATACAAGTGTGATTTAATTGTACTTCTGTCTCAGTCTGATTCATGGTTTCTGACAGATAGGGACAATTGTAGACACTACTCATCCTTATTCCCAGCTGATCTGCACCCTCCTCATTTAGGTGCAGTCCGTCCCTTCTATAGTACCGGTTATCGACTGAGAAGTCAAACCAGTCCTCCAGGAACCCAACCCCCTCCTTACTACACGCGCTCTTCAGCCACTTGTTTACTTCCCTAATCTCCCTCTGCCTTTCTGGTGTGGCTCGATGTACTGGTAGTATTCTTGAGAATACTACCTTGGAGGTCCTTTTCCTCAATTCATCTCCCAAGTCCCTAAAATCGTTCTTTAGGACACTCCATCTGCCTCTGAATTTGTCATTGGTGCTAGCGTGCACCATGACAGCTGGATCTTTTCTTCTAATTTTAATGAGTGGCCACATGTCTTGTTAAACTCTCTTCCGCAAAAAAGTTTTATCCCTTATTGTGGGGTCACCCGTATGGTATTTGTAAACTGAAATCATATCCCCTTTCAAGCATCTCTTCTCCAGAGAGAATAAGTTCAGTGCTCGCAACCTTTCCTCATAACTAATATCCTCCAGACCCTTTATTAACTTTGTTGCCCTTCTTTGTACTCGCTCCATTTCCAGTACATCCTTCCTGAGGACTGGTGCCCTGAACTGGACAAACTTACTGCAGGTGAGGACAGACCAGAGTCTTGTAGAGTGGGAGAATTATCGCTTTATCTCTTGAGTTAATCCCCTTTTTAATGCATGCCAATATTCTACTGGACAGTGTCCCTTGAATATCACACAAATCAACCAATAGTATCAAATGAATTGACTGAATCGTCTCCTTTATAAGAGTGTTCAGGGTATATAGCTTAGTATAGCATCATCTATAGCAGTCCCTTTTCCTATAAGCCAAGCAAGCCTAGTCTACTGGTATGTGGCTGCACCAAGGAATGCCATGTACACTGCCGAGGAAGTACAGGAGGCTAAAGAAAGGAAGAACAAAAGAGTTCCTGTAGTTCCAAAAGTGCAGTAGTCTGCAGGGGACGGCTGGGATTGGTGTCTCAGCGGAAAGGGCAGATGGGTCAGTTTAGGTGCAGACAGAGGCATGATTAGCAAACAAGCAAAGGATCGATCCAGGCAACAGGCAGAGGTGTGGTCAAAAAACAATCCAGGGTTACTACATGTAATGGCTGCAATGCTTTGCAGTTGTAGTAAAAATTATACCTGTAACTGGTGTGGTGGTGATCAGGGACACAGTAATGCCCCTTTCACAAGTTGGTGCTACCACAGCATTCCTATGGCAAGAATCTGCAGATTCTTGCTGAAGGAATGACTGGGTTATGCAATCAAACACACAACCCCATACTCATTCACATAGGTGGGGGGCCAGGATCTGGGGAGGATGAGGGAATGCAGCCTGGTATGGTTCGGGGGGGGGGGGGGGGGCTCGCTCATCCCCTTTCCTTTCCTGACCTGCCGGGCTGCATACTTAGATAAGGGTCTGGTATGGATTAGGGGATACCCTACACTATTTATTTATTTATTTATTTTTTATGTGGGGGACCCTCCAAATCCATACTAAACCCAAAGAGCCTGATATGGATCTGGGAGGGGAACCTCACGCCATTTTTTTCACAAAATGTTTTTTTTGCAAAATGCAAAACGACCAAAAAGCACATAGGTGTGATATTTTCAATTCTCATTATAGAGTAATTTTAAAGTAGAACTTTACTCACTCAGTCAAGATTACCAAATTCTAATCCATATGTTGATAGCCTTAGTAAATAGATATAAAGATATATTATGTTTACTCATTTTAAACTTTTTTTTAATATTTCTTCAGTTGCTTTAAAATAATGTCATATATCCTAGGAATGTTCGTGGCATTTTTTTTCTTTCATCTGGAGGAGGGGAGGAGGGGCTTTCTCAGGCAAGCATGTCCCCCTGCCTGCACGCCTGACCTTGTGAAAGTGTACCGGTGAAGCATTTATAGATTACTGTGCATGCTTGAGATTTTTTAAGGCATCGTCACAGTAAGGGCAGGTGGAATCCAGAAGGAAATGCTACATGAATGATCTGCCCTTACTCAAGACAGCCATGGCTAGAAATGTTGGGCGTGTGTTTTTCAAAGTGATTACTCAACAAAATAAAGGATGGAGGGCCTTTCTATTACATGCAATATTGACCACTCCCTCAGAGAGCGATACCCCTTCTTTCCTAACCTACTGGGAGAAAGATTTGGCCAAAACTTTGTCTGTCGATCAAGGGGAATTTATTCTCTTCTTTACACATAAATCCTCCCTTTCCTCAAGACTGCAGGAATGTTACTACCAACGACTCACTAGGAGGTACAGGGATCCTGAGAGTTTACACTGTATGTTCCCCAATGTTGACCCTACATGTTGATGATGCGAAATGGCCAGGGGAATGTTTTTTTCACATATTTTATGTCTTTTCCCTTCTGGCAAGGTGTCTGTGCCCTAATTCAAGAACTCACAGGCCTATCCTTTGAACAAGATTTAGCTGCCTGTTTTCTGTACCTCAGCTCACTTTCTAAGCGTAAATATCACCACTCATTGCTAAGATCTCCTCAACGTGGCGTGTTGGCACAGGTGTATAGGCACTACAACCTTCCCACATAACATACCGGCAGAGTGGAAATTCTTCTTCCCTCCCACAGTATGTCAATGGATTTGGACTGTGAATGACATTATGCGCATGGAAGATTTTGCTATGTTTATAAAAAATAGGAAACCTGTTACTGGACCCAATTCACCTTCTCTGGGAAATATCAGGAATTATTTGAGTCTGACTTTACCAGCTGCTGTGGTCTAGAAGAGATTCCCACTATTCTCTCTCTGACTCACCTACTCCTCCATTTCATTGAAAATATAAAACTTCTGTAGAGCGTTGGGTTCCCCCCGACCCCTCCTTGCTGGCGACTAGTGTTTTCCTTATCCTGCATACTCACCTTTATCTCTTAATAACGTATGAATATGGTCACATTCCATATAACTTTACTAGACCTAATTCCAGTGCACATGGCCCCCTTAGCAATGCCATTCATTTCAATACTATTATTTGCAACTGTTAAATGCTCACTTCCTATGGTCTGGTTGATTGCTTTATGTAACATCTGTTTACTGTGTTGAAATAAAGAATTACATTTATTTTTTATTGTAGACATGGATGGATGATGAGTTTGCTTTGAATATTAACCGCCTGGCAACCGCCGCCTGTATATATACATCGGCAGAATGGCACGGCTGGGCAAAGTAACGTACCCTTACGTTACTTTGAATTTCCCGTGATCGTGTCACGGAGCTGAAGAACGGGGAGATGCCGATGTAAACACAGCATCTCCCCATTCTGCCTGGTGACAGGACACTTATCGTCTGCTATCTGTCATCGAGAGCAGTGATCAGTGTCGTGTCACTGCTAGCCCATCCCTCAGACAGTTAGAAACATGCCCCAGGACACACTTAACCCCTCCCTTGCCCCCTAGTGGTTAAACACTTCACTGCCAGTGAAATTTTTACAGTAATCAATGCAATTTTATAGCATTGATCGCTGTATTAATGCCAATGGTCCCAAAAATGTGTCAAAATTGTCCAATGTGTCCGCCATAATGTCACAGTCACAATAAAAATCGCTGATCGCTGCCTTTACTAGTAAAAAAAAAAAAAATGATTAATAAAAATGCTATAAATCTATCCCCTATTTTGTAGACTATAACTTTTGCACAAACCAATCAATAAACACTTATTGCGATTTTTTTTTTACCAAAATTATGTAGAAGAGTACGTATCGGCCTAAACTGAGGAAACAATGTTTTTTTTTATATATATTTTTTGGGGGATATTTATTATAGCAAAAATTAAAAAATAATGCGCTTTTTTTCAAAATTGTCGCTCTTTTTTTGTTTATAGCGAGGAAAAAAACACAGAGGTGATCAAATACCACCAAAAGAAAGCTCTATTTGTGGGAAAAAAAGGATGTCAATTTTGTTTGGGTAAAACATCGCATGATCAGCTACCCCTATACGGGGCTGTGGGGTGTGGGGATATCTCCGACTGGTCGGGGCCTCCTCCCACCCCCCCATTATTTCATTTCTTTCCTTTCTTTTTCTTTTACACCCTTCCCCCCCTCCTACCCCCCGCTCCTCTCTCCTGGTAACAGAGAGTCCCATCTCCCCCCCCCTCTGTTCGCTATCTCTTCCTTCTCCCTCAATCTCTTCCCTGAGACATGGTGGTGGATTCCATCAAGGTGACCTCTCTCAATGCTAGAGGCCTCAACACGCCCGAGAAGAGGCGTATGCTACTTCACGATCTTAAAAAATTTCGCTCGGATGTGGCCTTCATCCAGGAGACACACTTCAAGAGTGCCAAATTGCCATTCCTACAGAACAGATCCTTCCCCCGGGCATATCATTCCACATACCATGCGTCCAAGACTCGGGGGGGTCTCGATATTGCTCTCAGGTAGATTGTCGTGGCAGTTAACGGACAGTTTGGCCGACCCTGAGGGACGCTACCTGTTCCTCAAGGGGCAGATATGTGGGGTGCGTTTTACGCTGGCTACGTTGTACGCCCCTAACGACCGCCAAGATAGGTTTCTCAGCCAGGCGCTGAGCAAGTTGCTGGCATTTAGAGAGGGACAGGTTTTGCTGGGCGGCGATTTTAATGTCCCATTGTTACCCGCCTCAGATACTTCGTCGGGCACCTCATCCATATCTTCGGCTTGTGGGAAACGGGTGGCACATATGCTCCACGAAGCACAACTGCGCGACGTGTGGCGTCTACAGCATTCTGGTGAAAGGGATTATACCTTTTATTCGGCCCCCCACAAGTTGTACTCAAGGATAGACCTTTTTCTAATCCCCCATGACCAATTACACCTAGTGCACACCACAAATATAGGCCAGATAACCTGGTCGGACCATGCTCCAATCCACCTGACGTATACTCTCACCGACCGACCCTCACCCAGATCCTTATTCTGGCGCCTGAATGAGAGCCTCCTTCAGATGCCAGAAGTGTTGTCAGACGTGTCCAAACAACTGGACCTATATTTCAGAGAGAACGAAATCGGGGACTGTGACCCCGGGGTGCTGTGGGAGGCTCATAAGCCCGTTATACGAGGCGTTCTCATAAAACATGGGGCAAGGATTAAAAGGGATCGGAATGCAATTTTGACCACTTTACTCGACAAACTGTCTTTGGTGGAAGCTCAACATAAACATGCCCCCACGCAGGCCGTGGAGTCCGAGTTGAAGACTCTCCGGTCCCAAATAGCGGACCTGCTTCAGTTCAGGGCGAAGGCAGCCCTACAGTTTTGCCGCAGGTTGTCATACGAAATGGGGGATAAGTGTGGGAGGAGGTTGGCCCAGTCGGTTAGAGAGGTTAAGGCGGCGTCCTACATACCACAGATAACACGACCGGACGGGTCGGTGGCCACTGCTCCGACACACATCTCGGACGTATTCGCCGAATTCTATTCTGGCTTGTACAACCTACCGAGCCCCACCCCCACCCAGCTAGCTATAACTAAATACGTTGTTGACTCGCAAATGCCGACACTCTATTCGGAGACGAGCGCCTCCCTGGAGGAACCCATAACTTTGACCGAAGTACAGGAGGCGGTTGACTCCTTGAAGATTGGCAAAGCCCCGGGACCGGACGGCTTTACCGCTCAGTACTACAAGTCCCTGTTCCCTATGTTGGGCCCACGTATGGTGACACTCTTTAATGCTTTGGGTTCGGGGACTGTTTTCCAAAGGGACACTCTTAGGGCCCATATTGCGGTAATCCAGAAGGAGGGGAAGGACCCGAACCAATGTGGCAGTTATAGGCCCATCTCCCTACTGAACCTGGATTTGAAGATCTTCTCGAAGATCTTAGCCAGGAGACTGACACAACACATGCAAGACGTGATACACTTGGACCAGGTGGGGTTCATACCTTATAGGGAGGCCAGAGACAATACCATCAAGGTACTCAATCTACTTCGGGTGGCGCACACTACTAAGACACCATGTGTCTTTGTGAGTACCGATGCCGAGAAGGCATTTGATAGAGTGAGCTGGGAGTATATGTTCTCTGTCCTCCGTCATCTGGGCCTGGGTAACAAGATGCTACATTGGATAGGCAGCCTGTACTCTAACCCCTCAGCTCAAGTAAAAGCTAACGGGGTCCTCTCGGGTGCATTTTCTATCGGGAACGGAACAAGGCAGGGATGCCCGCTGTCCCCCCTTCTTTTTGCCATTTCCCTAGAACCATTTCTAAACACTGTCAGGTTGAACCCGGACGTCTCGGGCCTTGTGGTCGGGGATGTTGGCTACAAGATCTCGGCGTACGCTGACGACCTTCTCTTCTCCCTGACCAACCCCAGAATCTCTCTGCCGAAACCTGCTCCGAGAATTTAAGATATATGGCGCATTGTCCCATCTTAAAATAAACTTCTCGAAGTCAACGGCTATGTGTGTAGCAACCTCTCCCCAAACGCAACGTGATTTGCGGGACAACTTTGGTTTCCAATGGACTGACACGGCTCTACCGTATCTGGGCACACGACTACCTCCTGATCTGAACCGTACTTTTGACCTCAATTTCCCACCCCTTTTGACAAAGACCCGAGAATTGTTAGAGAAATGGCATTCGGGATTTCACTCCTGGTTTGGTAGATGCAACCTTATCAAAATGAGCATACTTCCCAAGTTCATCTACCTTTTTCAAGCATTACCCGTTCAGATTCCGCCCTCCTTCTTTAAGCAAATCCAAGCCCTTTTTACCAGGTTTGTGTGGGCCCACAAAAAACCCAGATTACGGCGATCGCAACTGACGCTCCCCAAACATTGCGGGGGTCTGGCACTGCCCGACATCCGCCGATACTACCTGGCCTCACATTTGGGGCGCATTCTGGACTGGAGACGGAATGGGTCTACCAAACTGTGGACGAAGGTTGAGCAAGCCCAATCCCAAATACCGTTGAAGGGAGCGCTGTGGTGTTATGACGACCTCCCACATGACCTGAAACTGCACCCGTTACTGGGGGTTACTTTGAGACACGGCCACCGGGTTGCTATTCAGACGTCCCTGACGTCGGGGCGTTCCCCACTGTTTCCCATCTTGGGCAATCCAAAATTTCTACCAGGTCTGCGGCCCACGGCTTACCCTACCCTCGGGGAGGGTGGACTTGACTGTGCCGGCGGGTTCGTGGAGGACGGACGGTGGCCACCCCTATCGAGACTGACCGACCCCGCGGGGCCCTTTTGTCTACCTTTCTGGAAGGCACTGCAACTGCACCATTTCCTGCATTCACTTCCCGCACCCCAGGACTTTGCCCGACAACCAACGACGTTCGAGGTCCTGTGCGCGGACGAAGGGCCTCTGACCCACGTTCTGTCTCACACCTATTCTTTGCTTAATACACCGAAAGAACAGCCTCACTTGCCGTGCCTCGCCAACTGGGAGAAGGACTTATCATGTAAATTCACACCAACGCAGACGCAGCGTATTATTTCATTTGCCCTAAAGTCTTCGCGATGCACGAAGACACAGGAAACAAATTTCAAGCTGCTTACACGCTGGTATTTAACCCCGGTCAGGCTGCAGCGGTGCTTTCCCTCGGCCTCGAATCGGTGCTGGCGCTGTGACGAGGAGGAGGGAACGCTGCTCCATGTTTTCTGGTCCTGCCCTAGGTTGAGGGAGTTTTGGGGGGAGGTCCGTCGCATCTCCCAGCAATTCACGGAATACATTATACCTGATGACGCGGCTTTCTTCCTCCTGCACCATTCCACAATCTCTGCTAACATCTACAAAAAGTCGTTATTGCGACATTTGCTCAACGCAGCTAAAGCCTGCGTCCCCTTGCGATGGAAGCAACGGGCTCCCCCAACAGTGGTACATTGGCTGCGGAAGGTGGAGGAGGTAAAGAAAATGGAGGACTTGGTCCTCACCTCACAGCATAAGCAGGAAACCCACAAACAGACTTGGGACATCTGGAATGCCTTCATCTACTCAGCAGAGGGTCAGCGACTGCTGGGGCGATGACGAGACCCCCCCCGTTAGGATCTTTCTTTGCCCATGTGCCCTCTGTCAATCTTCTTTTTTATGATTGATTTCCACCGCCGTGTCTCAGCCTCATCCCCCCCTGTCTGTTCCTTTCTCTCCTCTGGTCTGAACTTTGCTATCCTTTTCCTTCTTTGTCTTCCCCCTCCCAACCCTCCTTCTCCCCCCCACTTGTCTTCTTCCCCCTCATGGTACTTCCCAATATGTCCTCTTTGTGGGCCCACACCCACCCACCTTTGGGAGGGGGTGGAGGTGGGGGGGGTGGAGGTGGGGGGGTGGGCCCCGGAATCTCATTCTCCAAGCGGAGAGTTTTCTCTCCTTCACGCGATATGACCGCCCTGCTTGTGGGTACATGTGACACAGGAGATTGTTAATGACAGTTATGCTGTATTCTGCAAAGTACTTACCTTGCATATGTGATTTGACCTGCATTTGTTCGGTCTTGCTTTTTGTTGATAACTGTTCCACTGTCTGTATCGCGGGGTTCCCACCCCAGGTTTTGGGAGAATAATAATAATAAAGATTTATATTTGAAAAAAAAAAAACATCGCATGATCGCGCAATTGTTAGTTAAAGCGACGCATTTCCGAATCGCAAAAAGTGATCTAGTGGTTAAAAGCAGCATTTTCACTTTGTGATGCTCAGACAGTGCACTCCTGCTGACCCATGGCCCTCATCAGCTCCAATAACTAAAATATAATAAACACAGCTGTCAGAGGAGACAGGAAAATAGGGTTCAGCAGGAGGAAGGCTTTGACCTGATACCAGGCCGTGGCCCAATAGTGGAGAACCAGTGGAAGGCATTGTTTACAGGCTTCAGCTTGTATAAAAACATTGTGTTGAACACTATTTTGTGATGCTTTTGGCAAGTTTGAAGCAGCTCTATTAAAGCTTTCATAGAACCCTTTAGCTGTGTGTAGCGGATGATATTTTGGACAAAGTGTCATTCAGGTGTAAATTTAGTTTTTGCCTCAGAACAGTAGTGGGGTTCTGAGGGTTAATTATGTAGGTTAACTTTGACATCAGTTTGGCTGGGCTGTATTAGAAGTTCTGCTTGGTCATGTGTACAGAGAGGTGCACATGACAAGCCAGAACCAGGCCTGGTTGGACGTTTTGAGAATCAGCTTGCTCTGAACCAATCAGTGGGTGTGCCGGGCCCCGCTGAGGAGTCTGGGGAAGGGTACTTAAGAGGTTGAAGTCACGAGTAGGAGTTCATGAGGCCCGAGTGGTCTGTGTCTTGTTTTTCATAGACCGGGGTAGCCCCGCGAGGGGTCCCGGTCATGGGACTTTCGACACCCCGCAACATGCTTCTGTTTGTCAGCCCCAATAGACCTGTCTGGTCTGGGGTAGGGATCCGACTGTTCCCGAGTCTCGGAACCGGCTGTTCCGAAGCACAGTGACTGAGGGAGGATTCAAGGTATCCAGGTGTGCTCTCGGCTTGGAGGGACATCACAGCTCGTGAAAGTGACCGGGGGAGGACTCTTCGGAGGAGGGCCGACAAGTGGCATCCTAAGAAGTGCCTGGTTACTGAGTTGGGAAGGACATTGACGAATCCACGCTTTTTCCGGTACTGTCAAGGAGACAGAGAACGTTCCAGATACTGAGGAAAAAGGTTTCTGTTCACTTTCAGTTACAACTTGTTCAAGGTCAGAGATTTTACAAGTTCTGAATCAACGTGCTGACTGCCATAATCTCTGGCTAGAGATCTGTTCAGCCTTGAAGTGCCCAGCTGCGAGTGGCTACTCTCTGGGTGGTAATAGAGACTATGTCTGCAGTCCAAGGTGCCTCAGTTCTTCACCCTTGCTCTCTGTTCCTACATGAGACTGTGTTGTTGGATGTTACCTCTGCAAAAGAAAACCTTTCAAAAGGACTTTATTGGTGTCAGCGTCCAAAGTTGTTGGGTATCAAGCCTGGGAACCCCTAGACATGGAAGAATAAGCCAAGCGGAGGTAACCGGTAAGCCAAATAAGTTAAGACCACCCTACAAAGGGTTATGGCCGCTAAACATGGTATTAAGATTTCTTTATCATACATCAGGGGACACAGAGCACTATTCATGACTATCTGGGTTACACGCTACCTATAGGTCATTGGACACTGGCAATCAATAGCAAGAAGGTTCCACGGTGTAATCGGATCCATTCAGAGGGCACAAAAAAGCTAAAGTGGATGGTACCCGAGCCTCGGTTCAAGAACGAGGTTTTGCTCGTAACGTGTCCTTTATGGCGCGGGACCCTTGTATATTGGTATTCTGGTCGAAAACTTGCCCAAGATAACCAAAAACGGTGCCTTACAGGTCCAAGGGTGTGGACCCCAAAGATTGGGGGACCCGGTCCTTGAAGGTCCACAGAGGCACTACCCGCCGTGATGGGGGAAGATTGGGCCTGATATTTCAGGCCCTGCAGCATGGAGCGTGGTTGAGAACCAGTGGAAGGCATTGTTTACAGGCCTCAGCTTGTATAAAAACAGTGTGTTCAACACTATTTTGTGACGCTTTTGGCAAATTTGAATCAGCTCTATTAAAGCCTTCATAGAACCCTTTAGGTGTGGTATTAGGATATTTAGTACAGGTCTTAAAGGGAATTCTGACTGTCACTTTAAACAAGCAGATAGCAGGCTTTCAACTAGCTTCATGATTGCTGACAGCTTTCATAAATCTGAATTTTAGCTAGAAAAAATGTCTGTATAGATTTAGTCACATTACTTATTAGTAATGAAATGTATATCATGTAGGCAGACGAATCTTTGGGAAATCTTCAGAGCAGGGATGCCCTGTCCTCTTCCTGTCTCTGAACTTCTGATGCTGCAGGGGTTTAAGTTTCAGGCTCACCTCCCCCTCCCATCATTTATCATGTTGAAGAAAGTGCAAACAAAACTTTCCTCAATGGAGGAGGGGCCAGTCCTCAGCATAGCTTTTTCACAGCTACAAAAATCAGTAATAAACCCAAGAGCTAATATTTATTGTATTGCAGCTTACCAATTTGTACATGCGATGGCTGCATTTATTTCCTTTTTTAGGCTTTCACTCTTCTATTTTCGCCTGGTGATCCATGTGGCCTCATGTACACAGGGCAGTTGAAAACCTCTTCTGAACGCTGGAAACTGACAGCTAATAACCGACAGTGAAAAACATAATTTTACAGCTTTTACATACTGAGATTATGTGAATTTCTGATTATCAGCGCATACCCCATGTCAGGAGAGCACCCGATCAACTCTCCTCTACTCACGTCTGTGCGAATAGGGGAAAAGCAGATAAACGTCACTTCTTGGTTACCATGTGATTAGATGGGATTGGACACAGCTGATCACATGGTAAAGAGCCTAAGTCATAGGCTCTTTACCTAGATCAGAGATTTAGTGTGTGTCAGACTGACACACCACACTGCTGATCGCCGTGCTGAGCAACCCCTGTGGCTTGTCCTGCTGGACATCATATGATGTCCAGTAAGGATAATACAACCACTTTATGGCCATCATTTTTCTGGTTAAAGTGGTTGTAAACCCTTACAACATGCTTTCACCTACAGGTAAGCCTAGATTAAGGCTTACCTGTAGGTGCTGTAAATATCTCCTAAACCTACATAGTTTAAGAGATATTTACAATCCCCATACGAGGATTCCTTCTATGCATGCACCAATGTATTCGGCGCATGCACGCTTTAGAAGGGTCACGGCATGCCGTTTTCATGCACACGCGGGAGTGACGTCAGGCGACTCCGGCCAGTCACAGAGCCGGAGTCCGCGACCCCCAGGAAGGAAGATCGAAGCTTCCAGCCGGCGAGGAAATCTGGGACATCGCAGGCTCCTGTGTCAGGTAAGTGACACATAATGGGCTATTATGCGATGCATAGTAGCCCATTATGCTTTGCCTTTGCAAGGAAACAAAGAGGAAGTAAACCCATCAGGGTTTACATCCTCTTTAAAGATAACCTCAGGAGACCCTTCTAAATGCCTACAATGCATGAAAACCTAGTAGTATTAACTATTTCAGCCATTCTATAAGAGAAGAGAGGAGTGTGCTTTAACTACAGATTCTCTCTCTCTCTGTCTGTCTCTCTCTGTCTGTGGCTGTCTCTCTCCCTCTGTCTGTCTCTCTCTGTCTGACTCTCTCCCTCTGTCTCTCTGTCTGTCTCTCTCCCTCTGTCTGTGTCTGTCTCTCTCCCTCTGTCTCTCTCTCTCCCTCTGTCTGTCTCTCTCTCTCACTCTGTCAGTCTCTCTCCCTCTGTCTGTCTCTCTCTCTCCCTCTGTATGTCTCTCTTTGTCTGTGTCTGTCTCTCTCCCTGTGTCTGTCTATCTCTGTCCGTCTCTCTCTGTCTGTATCTGTCTCTCTCCCTCTGTCTGGACTCTCTCTGTCTGTCTCTCTCTGTCTGCCTCTCTCTGTCTGTGTCTGTCTCTCTCCCTCTGTCTGTCTCTCTCTGTGTCTGTCTCTCTCTGTGTCTGTCTCTCTCTCTGTCTGTCTCTCTCTCTGTCTGTCTCTCTCTGTGTCTGTCTCTCTCTGTGTCTGTCTCTCTCTCTATCTGTGTCTGTCTCTCTCCCTCTGTCTGTCTGTCTGTCTCTCTCTGCCTCTCTCTGTCTGTCTTTGTCTCTCTCTCTCGCGCTCTCTCTCTGCCCCCCCCCCCCCCCCCCCACTTTGCAGTCAACAGCATGTGCTGAAAACAGTTTTTCCCATATTTGACTTGTTAACAATGCTTTTAAACAAAAACACACATAAACAATCTCTGTCTGTGTTGGTCTCTCTTTCTCTCTCTCTGTGTCTGTTTCTCTCTGTCTCTCTCTTTATTTGTCTCTCTCTGTCTGAGGCATTATAAGGCTGGGGTGGATCCTCCTGGGCATCGTCAGCCAGGGAGCCAGATAAAGTGGTGTACTGGCTCCGCATGCAGGTTGCTTCCCACTCCTTTAGGGATTGCTACACCACACGCTTAACAAGAGACTCCATCTGTTGATTTTCTGTCTGGGCATAACATGGATCACATAGTGATTTGCCCTCTGGGACTCGTTTCCCACATCCCCAGCAGGCTCTGCAACCAGAGCAGCTGTCATGATGGTGGGTGTGGTGTCTGGAGGAGGAATGGGAACAACTCCTCTGCTGGTGGGTCCTGGACGGAGAGTCACTTCTGGACCCGAAAGAAGAATGTTGATGTTGCTGTTGCGGCCTGGCAAGGTCTCTGTCTCACCGTACAGGTTGATGATCTGACCTAGAAGGGCTGAACAAAAATATAGAGGGGTAGCGAAAGAGACAGAGGCATGTTGTTAGGATGCCTGTCCATCCACGAACCATCCTAGCATCCCCCTCACGTACCTTGCGCGTGAGGGCTGGCCACTTGAAGGCAGTGACCTATCCATGGCACCTCAGGGGAAGACCAACAGCTTGTACCATATGCCAAACAGTCCTGGGACAGAAGAAAGAAAAATGCTACTGTCCCTTTAAGAGCCACTATTGTCCCACAGAGCACAGACCAGAGCAGTGTTTACCTCCTGATAGATGCCCAGGGCTTGGGGAAGCTGCCTCACAGCCGCAACCGCCGGGTCTTCCACCGAGCCACGCATGCGCGAACCAAACTTCGGAATCACCCCAGAAGCAGAGGCACTTTAGAGGCACCATGGGAGGCCAGAACGGAGCCAGGTGTAGGAAGAAAAGGCGCCCCCTTGTGGTCCTCTTATGTAATTTCAGAGATTTGTTCCTGTCTCAGGTGGAGAGTGTAAGTACATCAACCTTCCTATGTGATTTTTTTTTTTATGAACTTCTTATGAATATTTTATGAACTACCTATGCTACACAAGCATATCTTTACATTTATCTAGTGGTTAAAGGCTTACTCCTGCAGATGGTGCATTAGCATTTGTTTGTGCCAGAATTTTAACTGCTGTTTGTGATTTTCAATTGAAAATTTCTCTTGTAGTTACAGGTATAAAACACAGTATTTAACACTGGCAGGAGTGCTTGCAATGGTCAGATTTTATTTATGTAAAGCATTTATCCCAAAAGGAAAAAAAAATGTTTGTTGTAACTTATTATGAAGTTTTACCTGGAGTTCAGCTTAATTTGTTACTGCTAGTACACCTAATGCCGCGTACACACGACCAGACCTTTTTTAACAACAAAGGTCAGACGGAACGAATCCGTCAGACAATTCGATCATGTGTGGGCTCCATCGGACCTTTGCTTGCCAAAAATTTGGCAGACTTTAGAAATAGAACATGTTTTAAATTTTCCCGCCGGAACTCTGCTGGACTGAGAAATCCGTTCGTGTGTATGCTAATCCGACAGACAAAAAACGACGCTAGGGCAGCTATTGGCTACTGGCTATGAACTTCCTTATTCTAATTCGGTTGTGCGTCATCACGTTCCAATCAGTTGGACTTTTGTGTGACTGTGTGTGTCCAAGTCCATTCATTCAGAAAGTCCGCCGGAACTCCGCCGAAAGTCCATCGGGAAGACTGTCGGACTTAGTCTGTCGAAAAGTCCGGTCGTGTGTACGCGGCATAACAGTCCCCTCACCTCAGACACCGCTGCTGTCCAAATCTGCCCACTGTGAACATTCATCCAGAGCGGTGTTGGTATGATACAGGATGTATGTTACTGGCCAGTTCACCAAAAATAAAACACAGCCATTACATCTAATGATTGGTAAGCTGTCATATATTAAATTTTTGGTTTTGGATTTAATACTGCTTTGACCCAGAGCCTGAAACGATTAATCAGTGCATCACCATGAGTTCAGAGACAGAAAGAGGACAGGGTATCCCTGCAGTGAGGATTTCTACTGGATTCTGCTGCCTGCATGATGTGGGAAATATTTCACAAGGCTTGATTCACACTAATGCGTTTTTTGATGCTTTTTGCAGAAATGCAATTGTTCATTTTCTTAACATGGGTTCCTATGGAACACTTTTTGGCTTTACATTCACTGTATATAGCTGGTTACTAAGGAGTGGGCCGGGAAGCCAGCCACCATGTCCTTAACAACCAATGAGTCATCAGCTGTCAGCGGGCTTCCCTGTTGACAGCTGAATGTAAAAAAGAAAAATTACTGGCTAAAAAAATTTATGAAAACAAAATGGCATGGGGTCTCCCCCCCCCCCCCCAAGATCATACCAGGATTTGGAGGGGACACCCTCATGCCAATATTAGAATCCCCCAAAATTCATACCAGACCCTTATCTGAGCATGCAGCCGGCAGGTCAGGAAAGGGAGAGGACAAGCGAGCGCCCCCTCCTGAATCATACCAGGCCACATTGTCTGACCCCCCCCATGTTGATGGGGACAGGGGCCTCTTCCCCACAACCCTGGCGGGGGGCTTATCATAATCCGGAAGCCCCCTTTAATAAGATTCCTGCCCCCCCATGTGAATGAGTATGAGGTACATTGTATGCCTACCCATTCACCAAAAAAGTAGTGTAATGTGACAAAAGACAATAGACAGTTTTTAACAAGTTCTTTATTAAAAATGTCTTCTTCTTCCCCGGTTCCTTCCTCCGGTCTTCTCCTTCCATGCTTCTTCCTTCTGTCCTCTTCTTCTTTCTCCGCTGTTCTTCTTCCACCGCCACTGCTCCCGCTGCTGACCCACTGAAATTAAAAATAACCAACCTACTCTAAAACGGGGATGGGGATGATGTAATTCGGAGACCCCGGCCCGTGTGATGCCATCCGATGGCTACGCCCCACAGTTATATATGAAATGTGTGACATTGAGTTAACCACTTTAGCCCTGGAAGGTTTTACCCCCTTCATGACCAGGCCATTTTTTGCAATACAGCACTGCGTTACTTTAACTGACAATTGCATGGTCGTTCTTCGTTGTACCCAAATAAAATTGATGTCCTTTTTTTTTTGCACAAATAGAGATTATTTTGGTGGTATTTGATCACCTCTGCTGTGATTATTTTTTGCACTAGAAACAAAAAAAAAAATTTTGGAAAAAAATATATTTTTTACTTTCTGCTATAAAACATACCCAATTAAAAAAAATGTAAAAAAATCAAATTTCTTCATCAATTTAGGCCAATATGTATTCTGCTACATATTTTTGGTAAAAAAATCCCAGTTAAGCCCCATACACACTATCAGTTTTTCTGCTGAGTTTTTCCTTCAGATTTACCAAAACCATATAATATGAGGTCAAACATTGGGAGTTTCAATGTGTATGCAATCAGGCAGGCCCTTCTACTACATGGTTTTGGTAAATCTGAAGGAAAAACTTAGCAGAAAAACTGATAGTGTGTATGGGGCTTAAGCGTATTTTGATTGGTTTGCGCAAAAGTTATCACGTTTACAAACTATGGAACTGTGGGTTATTTTTATGCCATTTTTACTAGTAATGGCGGCGACCAGCGATTTTTAGCAGGACTGCGACACTGTGGCAGACAAATCAGACATCTGTCACTCTTGACACATTTCTGGTGACATTATTATCTGTATTCAATCTCCTTTTTATTAATTTTATACACAATTAATACAAATATATATACATTTATCTACCTTACTTTTTAACTATAAGTAATATCCTGTGTCTCCAATAAAGGGCAATATTGCCTTATATTGGGATTCATCTTCCCTTTCTATATCCTTCCATCTTTCCTCTATTGCCTACATTGTCTCTTATTCCAATCATTACAAAAAAAAAAACAAGAAAAGAAAAAGAAAAATAAGAAAAAAACAAAACATTTCCATGGGGTGGTATCTTCCCTTTCATAAATATTGTGTCATGTTTATGGAGAACCGAAACTCTTCCCATTGTTGCCATATTTTAGGCATTTGAATCCTTACATTCCCCTCTCTCCTTATCTGTTCCTCCATATGTTGTATTTCATTCATTTCACAGACCCAACCACTATTGTAGGACTTTTTGTTTTTCGCCATTTTCAGGCTATTATTGTCCTAGGAGCTATTATCAAGAACATCTGTCTTTATAGATAGATAGTATCGAGATACTAACACTTGGTTGTATCTCAATTTGATTCGTGCAATAGAGCTGACCTGCCGCGTCATCTGCTCTTTACACAGATCGGGGTCGCGCCGCATCATGGGGAGCGATGACACTAGGGCAATGTCATATGACGTTGCCCTAAATTGAAAAGGGATCCCGCCTGCCATTAGTATACGGTGGGCGGGAGCAAATTAAACAAGCTGCACAGCTGAACCAGATTTTGCACTCTCCAGCTTTAGTAAATCTGGTAAATCTGTTGAAGATTCCAAGAGATGGATGGAACGCTGCTTCATATCTTTTGGAAAGACGTTTAAGGAACTATTCAAAAGTTTACTGATTATGAGGTTCCTGGCGAATCAGCCTTTTTTCTACTAGACATTTCCGACATCCTGGTTAAAGTATATAAAAAATCAATTGTACGTCATCTTCTGAATGCTGGCAAATCCTGTGTACCCTTCCACTGGAAGAATACATAACCACCAACTATACGTTTTGGCTTTACAAAGTGGAAGATATAAATAAAATAGAGGATTTAATCCTCACAGGTGCAACATAAACGCAAAAAATATTCCAAAACATGGAGGCTGTGGAACATGTTAATCTGTTCTGAGGAAGGGGCAGCTCTTCTTTCCTAAAACCATTTGTCAGGTGATCGATATGGGTTCTGTGTGTTTTCACATTCTTATTTTTTCATGAAGCCGTTTTCCCCACTATTCACTCCAAAATATATAAAAAATACACTCAGAATATATTCAGTCCACTTTTATCAAGTTGCTAAAACAAAGGTATTATGTTTATTGGTTCATACCTTCTTAGAACAGTTTTTATAATATAAAACTGCATGCAGGACACTGGGCAGACCACTAGGGACAAAAGGGATGTGAAATAATTACATACAGCAATGTAATCTGTTAGATTACATTATACTGTATGTAATGTGTGTGTTTAACTTTTTGAATTTGGCGCTGTTCTCCCTCGCAAGGAACGGAGCTCGGCTCCGTGAGAGATCGAGTGGAGGACGAGCCACTCGCACAGCGGGGGGACATCGCTGGATCCAGGGGATAAGATAAGTATACTCATCCTGGATTCAGCGATGCGATCCCCTGGCTCGGGGTTACCGCCAATGGTACTGAATTTTCCCCCCCGAGCCAGACTCGGGAATACCACCAGGGGGGTTAATGGGATAATAATGAAGCTGCTTTGCTGGTGATACTGATGGAGTTCTGCCAAATGTAGTTTCGAAGGGTTTTTTTTTCTAGTGATATCAAGAATAATATTATTATGCTTGTTATTTTGTTTCTGTGCAAGTTACGACAACACTATTATCCTGTAGTTTTTAAGATCAAAGATACAACTATGTTGTCCTTTGGTAATTTTAAATTTTTTTTAAATGTAACTTCCTACGCCCAAACTGTCATTTGAAGTAAAACACATAGCCAAGTATTATTCTACACAATTTTTTTTTTTATTGTGCATTAAAAAAAGCAAAAATAAATAAATTTGAGGTACTATCTGCCATCCAAATATAAAGAACTTAACCAAAAACTACATTCTATGCATACAAAAATATAACAAATCAAATCATTATTCCAAATCAAAAAAAAAAAGGAAATTAGTAATGGTGAAAGGCTGAAAATCCCCAGTCCAGCGGCCTTGTTGGGGGTCTTGTGGCTGGTATTGCCACTGTCCTCCCTGCTGCTGTGGTGGGAGGGGGAGCTTTGGTGGTGGTGGATGTGGGGCCACAAAATCACGCAGGTGTGTGTTTTCTTTCATTTGGACCCTCACCCCCTTTATTAAGGAGCAGCAGGATGAGTTCCTCACACCTGCTCCTTTGCTCACCATCCATCTGCCTTAATTTATTGGCAGTCAGCACAGCAAATCCCTCAGCCTCATCTGGGTCTGTCCTAAAGGCAGTCGTGGCCTGGCTGTCGAAGGCAGGTGTGGCCTCGTCCACATTCCTGCTCTTCCTGGCCCTTTTAGCAGGAGGGCGTAGGGGAGGGATCTGGGACTTTGTCTGGCTGCTGGCCACGGGCTCCTCCTGAGTGACACTTTCCTGTGTATGAAAATGGGACATAATTAGAATAATTTTTAGAGTTTGATCATCAGCCACACACAATTTTGATCTCTTTACTGTTGCAAATTGAATGTGGACAAATAGAAAAGACTATCATTCTGACCCCAGCATTTTTTATTCTTGTGCAAATCATTTTTTGTCACTACTGTCTATTGATATGGAAACCACGTTAAGGCATAAATATTTTAACAATAACGTCTAGTTATCATCATTGTGTTTTTGGATACAAATATGTTCAACGATGCTATACCTGGGTCAAGCTGGGCTCCTCCACATCTTTATCCTGTGCAGCAGGACCTGGGTGGACCTCTGGAGCTGTGGCCTCAGCAGATGTTGAATGGAGTGTAGACAGCGATGGCCTGGGTTCTGTCTGGTCAGACAAAAACCACAGGCTGTGGTGATACCACAGTCTGGGGACATGATACCACAGTCTGGGGACATGTATGTCATCTGCTGATGCTTCAGATCTCTGTGAGTCCATCACCTTGTTGAGCTCCCTTTTAAAAGTACTCCTCAGGTTTGATATTTTTGTCTTGACATAGTCGATGTCTGCCCTGGGGTACACTGGCTTCACCAACTCAAGCAGTTTCTCCAACGCTGCCTTCCTTGAGATTTTATTCTAGTAGACTTGACTCTTGACCTTCCAAAGACAGGGCAGCTCCCGGTAAAGGTCAAATCAGCCACAGTAACTTTATCTGTCATGATATGATGCCTGCAGGACAGAACACAAGACAAAACATCTTGACCTTCCAGAGACAAGGCAGCTCCCAGTACAGGGCAAATTAGGTGCAGTATATTTATCCGTCATGACAAAATTGATGCTAGAAACACATGGGACTAGGGATGGCTTAATGAATGGTGTATTTTTTATTTTCACAGGAAAGTGAGTGTGGTCATGTCACCCAGAATGTTGGTTTGGAGGCATGGGATCTGACTCATGGACCCAGCACAGACCTGTCCGTTGTGGACGTCAACCCCCATGAAGCAAGTCACACTGAGGGCCAATGCAACCCCGAAGTGGAAGAAAGTATTCGGGAGCCTCTTGTTTGCGCAAGTAGGTATTCTTGGAATCTGGCTTCAAATGTCTCTACATGTCGAGTGTTTAGCTGAACAAACAAAACACCCACTCCACGCATTAGCAAAGTATGTAGTGCCTTAACATTAGCATAGAGAAGGAAGAGGTGGAAGGAGCTGTGATTTTTGCTAGGTACCCGAGTTTTGGAGACCCAGGCACCAGGGCCAAGTTTACTGAGTAGTTGCAGTGTGTACATTCCTAGTAGTGTAGATGTCCAAAGGACAAGCAGGTTGCAAGCAACAATAGACTGGGTAGGTAAGTATTTCCTGAATTTGAATAGAAATTCGACCATAACTCACTATGTAGGGCTTCAGCCACTTGACCATCGTTCCCTTAATCTTTTTTTGTCTTCTTACTAGGTCATGATCTTCTAAGATGCACAATTGGCTGAATGAGTGAAGATATGTTGCATTGTTTGAAGGATCTGGAGAAAATAAAGGAGGCTGCCACTGCTTTACAGCAAAGAATCAGAGATTTTGTAGATATGCTTGCAAAATTTCCTCTTGCCTGTTCGAGGAAGTTTCTTGTTCCACTTGTTGGTTCCTGTTTGAACTTTTAATATTTACCATGTTTTTCAGACTTTTAAATGAGAAAGTTTAGTGTCCGAACTCAGTGTTTCTCCACTCCACTCCTCTAGGTGCACCACCAGGTCATGTTTTCTGTGTTTTCCTTAGTCTAAAAACCAAACATCACCTGTGCCAAATTCAATTGCATCTTGAGAAGGAGTTGGGAAACACTACCCTAAGTAATGTGAATTGTAATCTTTCTGTGAGCAAAAATTTGAAGATGCACACAAGTTGTGCCTTAACATTCTCATTTCCCTCACGATCCCATGCCTAAAATGTGTGTATTTCCATACATATAGTTTGTCAAAGGCCACAAAACACAGAGTGTGTCAACATGTGCTATCTACCATCACTGGGTATCAATGGCCATGTTTGGGGGTGCAGCCCCTTCCTCCTAACTATAGAAGCTCAGACGAAGGCGTTGCCCCCCCAAAACACATCCATTGATACCCCGTAATGGGAGCTGGCACATGTTGACACACTGTGTGTTTTGTGGGTTTAGGAAAAAAAATGTTTGTAACTACACACATTTGTGGCATAAGATCATAAGGGTGATTTAATTGTTGTGCCTCCACGTGTACATGGCTTAAATTTTTGTCTTTTAAAGGGGTGAGATCACCCAATATGAGGAAGTGTCAGAAACCATGAAACAGACTGAGACAGAAGTACAATCAAATCACACTTGTTTATTAATAAAAATAAAAAGGTAAATAGAAAAAAAGCATAGTCAAGCATAGCCAGAGTCCAGTAGCCAGATAGGGTAGTCAGCCAGTCCAAAGTTCATTAACCAGATCGGGAAATCAGCCAGGCCAGAAGTCAAGGATCCAAGGAGAGCAACTGCAAGCAGGATAAGAAGCCAGGAGGGATGTCAGCAAACCAGTCTTAAAACAAACAGCAGGAGATGGTTACTTGTGATGTGACCAACGTGAAGGCAAAGGAAAAGTGAGCAGGAAGGCTTTAAATAGGCAGGTCAGACGAGCATCATCGGGAACAGCTGGTAACTGTGGAAAGAGAAGAGAGCTGGCAATTAGCCGACAGCTGAGTGGCCAGCCCAGAGGAGGAAGGGCTAAGCCAGCCCTGACAGGAAGGCAACATACACACAGTCTTGGGATACTAATGTCTCATTTGGCCTTCATTTTACCAAAATCTAACTTTGCAAGTTCCTGAGTTTGGGATGTGTATCTAATGTTTTGGGACATGCCTGTTTAGCACCAAAAAAAAGGGGAAATAATGCAAAACATACATGTTATACACCAAGATTTTGGTTTGCTTTAATACCTTAAAATGCACATGTGAATGTGCTTGGGAGTATTTTTTTTTTTTTACTAAACAATGTGTGACTTATTATTTCAAAGCTCAATACCGGTGTATTTGTTAATTAAGTTGTTGTAGTTACAGTGACAATGTGCTCTAAAATGTGGCCAGCTCCTGCAATTTTTAGTTCTCCCAAAAATTAAGAGTTGGAAAACCATAATGTTTTTTAAACTTCATGCATTAGATCCATTAAGAACAAAAATATTGTGTGTGTGTTTGCAGACCCACAGCACACCATAATAGCTGAAGATATTGCCACCTCATGTAACAAATAAGGTACATTTGCACTATTGGAGCAAGTGGCAAAAATAAAGCACATTTGTGAACATATTAGACAGATTTTATGATCTCCAAATTATATTAGGCATAATCAGCTACAATTTGCTGCCAAGCTACTGCTCCTATATCGACAAAATAATCGAGGTATTTCTGCCATACATCTCTAGAAATTTGTGAAGGCAATCCACCAGGGCATTTTCAAGAGCTGTCAGCACGCCTACAGCGCCGAGCTGCAGCTTCTTCATCTGGCCTGCCACTTCAAGGTTCACATCACTTGGCAGTGAGGCAAGGTAGCTAGTCGCATTCCTCCTTAAAAAATTATCTAAAATACAACAGCACAGGACCACATGGTTGATCTTGTAGAGTGCCAGGTTGATTGGAGTCGAAAACAGTCTGAAACTACTCAATAGGATGCCAAAGGCATTTTTGACCACTCTTCTGGCACGAGAGAGCCTGTAATAGAAGATTCTCTGCTCTGGGGTGAAGTTCCTCATAGTAAACGGCTTTATTAGATGTTCCCCAGAGCAAAGGCCTCATCTGCAAGAAAAACAAAATTGAGGCCCTCAACATTCTCCTCAGCAGGTGGCAAGTTACCATTCTGGAGTCGCTTGTAGAACTCTGTTTGCATAATCATTCCTCCATCAGAGTTGCGGCCATTCTTTCCAACATCCAGATACAAAAACTCAAAGTTGGACATGCTTGCCATCAATAGCACCACCGCAGTTGGGAAAATCCCACTGATGGTGGAACTGGGCTGCAATGTCCTGCCATTGCTGTGAGTTGGAACAACTGTGGATTAAAAAAAGAAAAAAAATATTACTTCTGCATATAACATTGCAAGCAGATTTGACACAAAAAGGCTTAGCTTATATAAGGAGAAAACTTGAGTATTTAAAGACAAAAGGGTAAGGTAAACTTATCTGATTCATCTCCTCTTCTGGTGGCCCATTAACAAAATTTTAGGGTGGTCTCCCATATAGAGAAGTATAGCTCCCATGGTTCAGAGAAGCAGGATCTCCTAGTCTATGGATAGTGTAGGACCCACTAATCATGGGGTACTTTGTCGCAGTAAGTGGGCTTAAGCACCGTTTAGCAATATGGTGTGACCAAATCCCCATATTTTTTGATAATGTTTTTTGAAAATGTCTAGGTGTTTTTAAAAAGCCTTGCTGGAGGTAAATGTTAGTTTTGCATGTATGCGCTGTAATATTTTTGTTCTGTTGTATGGTCTTATGGCAACATCATCTTTATGCATTTTTTAGGATGTGCCCCCAAATATCTTGTTTGAAATGGGTAGATGTTTTGGACAGGTAACCCTCTCCACTTCCAGGAGAGCTGTTTGTACAAATAATCAGGGATACTTTAGCCAGCCCCTCCTTACTTACACTATTGGCAGCCCAGTGGACAGGAAAGAAGTGTCATCATCTAAAAATATGGATCCACACTGTCCAAATTGCAGCACATTTTGACATTCTGAAAATACCTATCAATATAATAGGACACAAAAAACTGTCTATGTCACAATTTGTAGGTAATCAGGCAGGCCCTTGCACACCTGGTTGGGTGAAGTTAGACAGAAATATAAACATAAACGAGCGATAGTTTGTATCCCTCATTTGACCTCTGGGTTTTATTATCCTATTTGGTCAGCAAAAAGTATAATAAAACCCATTTTTAAACCCTATTTATTATTTTGGTCAGCAGATAGAGTATTTGTATCTGTTAACTTTGCATTTTTGGGGGGGAGGAAGGGTTCCAAATGAGTTTGTGCCCCAAAAAATGGTCTCTTGCACTCTGCCAGAATTTGAGGACAACAATAACATTTCTACACATTTTAGGGGTTGTTTAGGGTAAGCCCCAAAATGTAGCTGACCAAAAACACTGAAGTTTCTAGGCTAGGTGTGTATGGGCCCAGGATAGCATGGTGGGGAGGTTAGATAAGGAAAATATGCATGTAGGCCAACAAAGGAGCAGGAAAAGCTTAAAGCATGCATGAAGACAAAGAGGATATTCACAGCATATTATACTGATAATTATGTAATCAACAATTTAAGACAATACATGAGCAAACACTAATACATAGAATGTGATCTTGAAGGTAAAAAACGAATATAGTCCTTCTGCAGTACTTGAATAATGGCAGCGCAGGTGTCTGGAATAATGAGTCCCAGAGCCTGGGGGGAGTGGTAAGTGGTAAACTAAACCCAGTGGTAAACTTGAGGTCCTGGAGAATTCTCCCCATCGCCAAGTAATGTGAGGTGGCTATGAGCTTTTGCTCTGGAGTGATGGCAAGCCTCATGCATGTGTCCTGCTTCTTAATATAGGGGGTCACCAATGCCAAAAGTTGGTAAAAGCAGGGGTCCGTCATCCGGAGATAATTCCGAAAATCATCCGGATTATTCTCCTGAAGCTCCCGCGGAAAAGGCATATAACATAATTGTTCACGATTAAACAACCAATTTTTGGTCCAAGAACTCCTCCTCCTCCAGTTCCTAGACTGTACTTGGGTCAAAGCAATAACTCCAAGCCCAATAATAGCATGTTCTCTCCTCTGATTCAACAAGGCTGGTTGGCGAACTGCCGCTCTGAAACTGAAAAGCACGAACTGAAAAGCACAAATCAACACTCACCAAACTTCTACTAATGCAAAATTAGCAGAAGGAGCCCAAAGGGTGTTGCCTGACAATTGAACTTCCTCTTTATCGGCTCGTAGTATGTCTAGTACATCACTATGTTCATGTTTGTTGGCCGACAATTGTGTACCATTTGTATGCAAGACAAGTTCAGGGCACATGCCCTTTGGACAAAAGTCTGACGCTTTGTTGACCAACAATCTGATCGTGTGTACAAGGCTTTAGAATCAGCATTCGGTGTTAAACAACAAAACCATCATCATCAACACTCTCAGAGAGTTCAGCTGCCTAACCAGTAGAAAGTACCAGTTGCATCTTTGCCTGCAGATGATCTTGTTAAAGTCAGAAGCTGTCTGCTGTATACAAATTTAAAAACTATCCAAAATATGTCCCAAACTGTGTACACAGGGAGAAACAGACTCATGCTTAAGGTGGTGTTTGAAAGTATTCTGTTTACTCTAAGAACGGCAAAGACTATTATGCAGTCAAGAGATAAGGTTAGATCATGTGTTAATTAGATGAGACGGAATACATCTTTATACTTAGTGAGGTCACAGCTGGCTGGGTGCTCGGAAGTCTAAGAAACTGTCTTTGTATACCCGTGAGAAAGCAGTTGGACCAAGACTACTTTAAGGGCCAGTTCACACCATAGAAACGCAGTCCGAATGCGCTCCAGATGCTTTTTCGCATGTGCGTTTTTGATGCAGTCCAGTGCATCCCCCCCTTTTTTTTTTCCTTAACCTTAAATAAGAACATAGGTGTTCCAGTGTGTTCCCATGAGTTTTTGGTGCTTTTTACAGCATTCCAGTACAGTCCAGTGCAGGAAAAATGCAGCACTTTTTTTATTTTACTTTTTACTTTTTTTTAGCACTTTTTTTTTCTGGAACTGGAACTCACAGGAACTAGAAGCACTGGTGTGAACTATACCATTGAAAACCATATAACCTACTTTCTATGCGTTTTTGATGAAAAAAAAACGCTCTGGACTGCATGTGGTGTGAGCTGGCCCTTAGGGGTTCTACATACTGTATATAACTGATACATCTGCATTTGTCACATATTGGCTTCCAGCATAGTGGGATAGTTCTGCTTAAGGCATTCACTGCAGCATTATGAATTAGCTCTGCACTGAAAGATTGTAACCCTTGTGGAAACAATCCTTAGCGACAAGCTGATGCATTTATCTTTTTATAAAGAGACAGCAACAGCTTCTTCTTAGCTCTGCTCTTTTCTTTTTGCAAACATACCTGGTTTGACAGTTTACAAGAGAACGAGTAAAAATTATCTGGGTGCTGAGTGTGAAGCATGAAGAATTGACGCCTTTTGTAAGAATCATGAAAGCCTGATTCATGCCCTACAGGTATATGATAACTGGGCAGAACAGAACCTGAGGGAACCTGGAACCAAAGGGGTTCTCACTATCTCAGAGCCCAAATGGTTCAGAAATGCCCTCACAGGATGGGCAAATAGAGATTGACACTGGTGCATCACTGAATGTCACCTCCAAGCCACAGGATAAGCAGGTCAGCACCTGAGCCTGTAATCAGAATAGACTCTCCTCAAATGCAGGAAGCACTACAACACATCAGACAAACGGATCCTCTGGTGTACTTGCAGTTGTACAAGCACCAGGCTGAGCAGAGGGAGGCTGATCGGCGGCGTGAACTAAAAATGTCAAGGCTCCAGCAGCAGTGACAGTCTCAGAACCTTGGATCCCTAGAGCACAGGGACACCTCTTTGCCTGTTAGCCAAGCTGCCAAATTTTCAGTAATAAAAAAGGACAGTGACATTGACGTGTATCTACTGTTGTTTGAAAAAACATTGCGTCCGTACCATCTGCCCCAAGCACAATGGGCCCAGTACCTGATGCCAGGACTGTGAGGCAAGGCCCTGGATGCTTATGTTGAATTGCCAGCAGAGCAGGATGACGATTATAAGGCCATAAGGGATGTAATCACCTGAAAATATGAGTTAACCCCCGGAAGTATACTGCAAAAGGGGCCTGGGGACTCATACACGGATGTGGTAAGTCACCTACGCACCACATTTTGACAGTGGACAAGAGTCTTGAAAGCAGATTCCTTCAAGTCTCTGGAGGATCTCATGATCCGCTCCTGCACACCTGTCCTGTAGATATCTGACAGTTTTTGTTGGAGAAGGGACCAGCATCTGCCAAAGCAGCAGCAGAACTGGCAGATATCTATATCAACACTTGGGTATTTGAAAATCGCAAGGCTCCCCCAAATGGCTGCAGCCATTCCAACAACCAGTACCTGCAGTCACATGCCAATCTCAGGTGACACCCACAGATCGTACAACTGTGGAAAACTCAGACATCTCAGAACTCAGTGCCCTGAGCAGAAGAAGAAATCACCTGGCTAGCCAGCCAGTAACTCTTCCTCTGTGCTGTTCATTAGCAGAAAATCTCAGTTAACTAACGCCAACTTGCAACTAGGGATGAGCCGAACACCCCCCGGTTCGGTTCGCACCAGAACTTGCGAACGACCCCCGCGTTCGGTACGAACGTTAGAACCCCATTGAAGTCTATGGGACTCGAACGTTCGAATTGGAAAGTGCTAATTTTAACGGCTAATATGCAAGATAGTGTCCTAAAAAGGGTTTGGCGACCTGCCTCCTGCCTCAGGGGACATGGGTCACTGCAAAAAAAAGTTTTAAAAACTACCGTTTTGGCGGGAGCACTGATTTTAATGACGATTAAAGTGAAAAAAAAAAAGTGAAATATTCCTTTAAATATGGTGCCTGGGGGTGTCTATAGTATGCCTGTGAAGTGCCACGTGTTTCCCGTGTTTAGAACAGTCCCTGCACAAAATGACATTAAACGGAAATAACACCATTTAAAACTGCTTGCGGTTTTAATGTTATATCTGGTTCCTGCAATATGGTTGAAAATCATTCAGAAAAATGGCATGGGTAGCGCTCCCTGCCAATTACCAGCCTATTTGGGTCTTGTACACATATTAAGGGGAACCCCATACCCATATTAAAAAAAGGAAATGCGTGTGGCCCCCAGGCCCTATATACTCAGAACAGCAGTATACAGGCGGTGCAAACAAGACAGGGACTGTGTAGGTTTGTTGTGTTAAGTTGAATCTGTTTGTCATTTTCAACCGGTACATTTTTAAAGTGTAGCTCCAGTCAAAAAAAATATCTTTAAGCTTTTTGGAAAACATAGGGAAAGGTTATCACCCCTGTATAATTTGTTTTGTCGTCCATCTTTTTTCATCTCACTTGCTGCTGTCTCCTTGCGTTTGCAAGTAGGAGATGTTTGTAAGTTGGATGTTTGAAAGTAGGGGCCTGCCCTATATTATAGCGGTATGTACTGGGTACAGAGCACGCAGACAGCACGCACTATCTCCTAACACTACTGACTGCAAGCTCTATTATTAACCACTTGTTAGCCCAATGTTTGCATAAAGTGAAAGATGAAGTTACGCTGAGTAAATAGATATCAAACATGTCACTCTTCAAAATTGCACATGCCCGTGGAATGGCGCCAAACGTCGCTACTTAAAAAATCCCCATAGGCGACGCTTTAAATATTTTTTTACTGGTTACATGTTTTGAGTTGCAGAGGAGGTCTAGGACTAGAATTATTGCTCTCGCTCTAACATTCTCGGCGATACCTCACATGTGTGGCACATGCGAGCACATGGGGACATGGGCGCTTTAATTTTTATTTTATTTTTTTATTGTTCATTTTACTTTATTTATTTTAGTTTGACATTTTTTTTCCCAAAAATATATTTTTGATCACTTTTATTCCTATTACAAGAAATGTAAACATCCCTTGTAATAGGAATATGGGGTGACAGGTCCTCTTTACAGTGAAATCTGGGGGGTCAATATGACCCCACATCTCACCTCTAGGCTGGGAAGCCTGAAATAAAAAATAAAAAAAAGATTCTGGCTTTGATTGTACTGGCGAGTTGGTAGAAGCACCGGAGGGCGGTGAGGGGTGGGTGGCGTCTATGGCTGGGTATTTCAGGGTATCACCGAGTATGGCTGGGTATCTCTGAGTATGGCTGGGTATGGCAATTTATGGCAGGGTATTACAGAGTATTGGCGGGGTACTACAGAGTAATAGCAGGGTACTGCAGAGTATTGGGGGTACTGCAGAGTAATGGCGGGTACTGCAGAGTAATGGGGGTTACTGCAGAGTAATGGGGGGTACTGCAGAGTAATGGCGGGGTACTGCAGAGTAATGGCAGGGTACTGCAGAGTAATGGCAGGGTACTGCACTGCAGAGTAATGGCAGGGTACTGCACTGCAGAGTAATGGCGGGGTACTGCACTGCAGAGTAATGGCGGGGTACTGCAGAGTAATGGCAGGGTACTGCACTGCAGAGTAATGGCGGGGTACTGCACTGCAGAGTAATGGCGGGGTACTGCAGAGTAATGGCGGGGTACTGCAGAGTAATGGCAGGGTACTGCAGAGTATGCACTGGTATTGCAGAGTATTGGCAGGGAATTGAGGGGTTAAATTCGGTGAGCAGCGATGTGGGCACTGCAGATGCAGCCCACATCGCTGCTGACACCGATCTCTTTCCCCTCCGCTGTACCGATCGGTACAGAAAGGGGAGGGAGGAACAGGCGTCATAACATGACGCCGGTTTGTTTCCAAGTGATCACTCCGTCATTTGACGGAGCAATCACGTGGTAAACGGCCGCTATGAGCGGCCGTTTACCGTGATGCGCCGGGTCCTATGGACCCGGCGGTCACGGATGCTCTCGAGTGCGCACACCTCGGGGCACGCGAGAGCAGAATTCTGGGAGGCCGTTAATTAACGGCCTCTCTGAGTTAAACAACCGCCCTGAAGCCGTTAATCGGCAATGGGCAGTTGTTAAGTGGTTAAAGCTAGATCACTAGCTATATAGGTGAGGTGAATATAGTGGTGTATACTGCAGTCAGGGCACAGACAACAACCACTACACAGCAGCAAGATAGGAAATCAGCCAAAAACGATTGGTGTGTACTGTGTTGAAGGTACACAGAACACCCACTGCTTCAGATGCAAAGTAACACACTACAGGAGGCCGCCTTAAAGGCGGCCTTTTATAGTGTGGGGCGTGCACTACACAGCCTGAGCTATGATTGGCCACAGGCAGGATGCCTGTGGCCAATCATGGCTCTCCTCGCTGCCGGCGCTGCGATTGGCCAAGCATGCGGGGTCACAGTGCATGCTTGGCCAATCATCGGGCAGCAATGCACTGCGCCAACGCAGTGCATTGTGGTCCGCGCGCGCGTCACTCGAATTTTGACGCGAACGGCCAAAACGTTCGGAATTCGCCGAACGCACGAACAGCCAATGTTCGAGTCGAACGTACGTTCGACTCGAACACGAAGCTCATCCCTACTTGCAACCAGTCATCATTGGCAACTGGTCCGTACGTAACTGGTTCCTGTGACACAGAAACATTGGACAGACCAGAGTTGATAGAAGAAAACGACATCATCCCCAGTACCCGTGCTAATGTGTTCATTGATCTGGGTTCTGGAAGTTGGTTCAGATAGGTGGGAGTCTCTAATGAGATCCCCACATCCGTTCTGTTGGGTGCATATTTAGGTACCCTTGTTTCCTACTTTGCACCTGCTAAGAGCACCCTGAATGCCGCACGGAACTCTCTGGACCTACCAAGGTACTGTGTACAGATGTTGGGTTAACATCTGGGTAACCTATGGATGGTCGGGGGGGGGGGTGGAGTGGAAATGCAGGGTTCTCCTTCACCCAAGGAAAAAGAGGAGACCCCTTACATGTGCAGGTATCAAACGCATGTGTGATTTATGTAATTACTGAGTTTAATGATGCCTTGTCATTGTTGGGGGTCAGTGCTGGGAGGGTGGCGGAGGTCCAGTCTCTGGCTGCAGAGCATAGCGATAGTCTGGATGGGCCCTTTCCTTGCTCTGACCAAGAGGACTTTGCCTCAGTCACGCCTCAGCAGTTGCCTTTGTGTGTCTGGTTGGTACTTGTGGTCCCACTGCTCAGCACCGAAGACGTATCAAAGTGTTGCAGCATCCAGTAGGTCAGCTGTTGGCTCCAATGCTGAGAAAAGTACACAGAAGCTTGACATAGCCAATGAGAAGCTGGGCTGGAAAGCTCTACAGGCAGGGGCCAATAAGAAGCTGGGATCGAAAGTTCTACAGGCAGGGGACATGGAGACTGAAAGGGTTAAACAGCTGTTTATTGTGTCCAGCCAACCTAGGGACATGTATTGAAGGTGTCACCTGATACTGTACTTGGAGATCCATGTGAAATCACTAGAGGCAGGGCTAATGTGCCACACCATAATTTGTGGTCTTGATTCACACACAACAGTCCAGCACAACACATTTCATGGCTAGGGGCAGTACACCTGAACTGGGAGATCTAGGTACCCTGCCAGATTGGTTAGCTGACACTCAGGGAGCGGGCCTAGTCCTCCAGCTCAAAGTCACCTTTCTTCTCCATCCAGGTACATAAGCTGCTGACAATGCTTGTGGTATATAGTGTCTGGGTTCAGAGAAACCCTGGGATGGCACACTATGCTGTTCATGATGCAGGCAGCAGGGTTTATCCTTCCCTCATGCCTTTGGCCCAACATGTTTCACAGAATGCACAAACAGACGAGGCCAAACAGAGAATGCTGCCAAATAGAGATATATCCCCCTGGCGGTCCAAGTGCAGAAGAAGCGTTTCTTTTGTGGCGATATCTGGTCTCTGTGATGGGACCAGTCTAGCTGGTAAGCGGCAGTAGTGTTGGTGGTGGAAGCCTGTCTCTGCAACTTTGAGGACACCTTTCCCTTTACTGGTGCGGTGTGTTACACAGTGGAAATTACAACCAGAAAATTCTGCAGAAGGGGATATGGACTAATATTTGAACATATACACTTTTTGGGATTATATTTTGTTTAAATATTATACTGTTTGACATATTCATTTATTTTGTTTATTTACTTTTCACAAGTACTTTTGGATCATTTTAGCGCAGCTTTTTGGAAAACAAACAGAGAATGCTGCTGACAGGGGTTCAGAGGTCCCACAGGGTCAGGGCATCACTAGTCCTGGTCTAAGGAATCAAACTTTGTGGGGACCTTGGAAAACTGAACGCTAGCCCTGCTATTGTGGCCTAACCCATGCACAGGAACCATGAGGTATTGGAGCAGCTGGCAGGTGCCTCTTATCTAACCATCAGAGATTCCCTGAATCAACTTTACCTGTAAATATTAGTATCCAATTATATGTATAATGTATTATGTACATTTAGGAAAAAAATCCAAACTTTTTTATAAGCAATCTACTGAGCTAGCCAGAACCAGCTCTTGAGGGAGTACATTCCACATTTTCACAGCTCTTACTGTGAAGAAGCCTTTCCGTATTTGGAGATTAAATGTTTTTCTCCAGACGTAAAGAATGCCCTCATGTCCTCTGTGATGACCTTTAAGTGAATAACTCTACACCAAGTTCACTTTATGGACCACTTATGTATTTGTACTTGTTGATCATATCCCCATTAATCTCCTCTTCTCAAGAGAGCATACATTCAGTTACTCTAATTTTTCCTTATAGCTGAGCTCCTCCATGCCTCTTATCAGTTTGGTTGCCCTTCTATGCACTTTCTCCAGTCCCCCAATATCCTTTTTGTGAACTGGTGCCCAAAATTTAACTGCATATTCCAGATGAGATCTTACTAATGATTTGTACAGGGGCAAAATGAGATCTATATTTCTGGAGTTTACACCTCTCTTAATACAAGAAAGGATTTTGCTCACTTGGGAAACCACAACTAGGCACTGCATGCTATTATTATCCGGTTCCCTGCTGGCTGCTGCAGTTATACTGTAGCAGGTTGGCTCCTCTGGGCGAACCACCATAACTGTACGTCAGCTTTTTAAGATGCTGTAGGAGGCTCGTGTGCTGGCAGAGTGTGCCTGGAGCCGATGCGAGTGATCGCGATGACCGTCCGACACCGGCGATCGCTTGTGACAGAGTGAGAACCGGGATCTGTGTGTGTAAACACACAAATCCTGGTTCTCTCAGGGGAAAGGAGATAGATCGTGTGCTCATACTAAGTATGAACACCGATCTCTCTAATCCCCTAGTCAGTCCCACCCCCCTACAGTTAGAACACATCTAGGGAACACAGTTAACCCCTTCCCTGCCAGTGACTTTTATACAGTAATCAGTGCATTTTTATAGCACTAATTGCTGTATAATTGTCAGTGGTCTCAAAAATGTGTCCAATTTGTCCACCGCAATATTGCAGTCCCAATAAAAATCGCAGATCCCAACCATTACTAGTAAAAAATAAAAATAATAGAAAAAATGCCATGAATCTATCCCCTATATTGTAGACGCTATGACTTTTGTGCAAACCAATATATGCTTATTGCGATTTTTTTTACCAAAAATATGTAGAATACATATCGGCCTAAACTTTTTTTTTTTTAATTGGGATATTTATTATAGCAAAAAGTAAAAGATATTGTTTTTTTTTCAAAATTGTCACTCTTCTTTTGTTTATAGCGCAAAAAATAAAAAACACAGACAATTTATCAACATTAAACCTCATTTGCCTCATGTGTAACCTTACACATTGGCCATGTGTGGGGAACTGTGTCAAATGCTTTTGCAAAATCCAAGTAGACTACTTCCACAGCCACTCCTTTGCTGTAGCCATCTTTTTGGCTATAGCACAGGCGGCAAGTAGTTATGTATAATTTTATTTACCTTTGCCAGTGAGTCACATAGGTTTTATTTTTGGCCTTTTCAACTTATTGCCCATGGGATTATATTTTGCAGCATGTTAACCCCTGCCTGCCCCATTATAATCAAATTCACCACCTTCCCTAAATCCTAGTTTAAAAACTCCTCCAGGCTTCCCATAAGCCTTTCCCCCAGCACAGCAAACCCCCTTCCATTTAGGTGTAAACCATCTGTATTAATATCACTAGCAACATCAATGTCAGTTAATAACCGTCCTAGATAGTGTCCGTTAGCTCCAGATTTTCTGCGACCCTATCACAATCCCACTATAAGGCCTCATGCACACGAGACGCAGGTGAAAACTCTGCTCAAAAAAAGCTGAAACGCGCGTTTTGCCGTGTTTGCATGCCGCGTTTGCGTTTATAAATATAACATCATGTAGACAGGAACCTCAAATTTGGATATGTTGTAGTGCTAGTTCCACAGTGTCTGCATACCAAATTTGGGGTTCCTGGCAATAAGTGGCCCCAAGATATGGGCCCCCAAAGTCAGGTCGCAAAATGTCATTCTCAGATCATGGGTTCCTTTAAAAACGCTTATAAACGCAAACGCGGGTGCCGCGTTTAGCATCTGAAACGTGGAAATTTTTGCGTCTGAACCCATTTTTTTGCTTGGGTAATAAAACACCACCTATAGAAACTATTTGTGTGAAAAAATAAAAATGATATACATTTCATTTGTGTAGTGTTGCATGACCGCACAATTGACAGTTAAAGTAGCACAGCGCTGAATAGCAAAAAATGCCAAGGACCTGAATGGGGCAAAAACTTCCGGAGGTCAAGTGGTTAAATTTGCCCGCAAAACGATAACAAACATAGGCAACCTACATTTTCCAAAGGCAACGCTCTAAAAGCCCCTACAGGTCATCAGTTTAGAGCTAACCGTTGAATAACGGGCCTAGAGTTATTTATCTCACTCATGGCATGCATGGCAATATGTAATGTGTATTACAAGTGACATTTTCATACCCAAGCACCCACAATGGGTGCATTTACATATATGCATATATAGATATTCTTTTTTAGTGGGCTTGGGTGTAACTTTTTTTTTTTTTTTTACTTTCGCTAAAGCTTTGTTTTTTCCATCTCCATTATTCTGTCTTCTCAGTTTGTCTTCAAAGATCTTCCACCATTGAAAATGTTCCTTTCCCCCATTAGCTAAAAATTGTATGTGCATCCCTCCACTTGGCAGCAACAAGCTTGATAGCCTGATAGTAACATAAGAGGGACCAGTTAAAGCCCACATCAATTTATCTCCAAAACCTGCAGGATTGTCTACTGCTCTATTTTCTTACATATTCCTTTGATAACCCCTGGGCTTGAGAGCTTTCCATGGTTAAAGAACAAATGAAACACACACTGATCCTGTACTATTCCTTTATTGTATGCAGGTGCATGCCGATATTTAAACATGAATAGATCACTGTAAATTGATATTTTATTAAGGACAGTGAGGTACACATTTTGGACAGAAAGTACAACTGGCTTGCAAGAGGCCATTAATATCAAACCAGAAAAAAACCTTTGCTAAACTGGGAGTCAGACCTTCATTACCATCGGTCTTCCACATAAAATGCCATTTAATCATCTCTACCCTGTCATTTTGACATTACCAGCACCTTTTGCAAACATTCACCATACCATGGGATTGTATGATGTAATCACAACAGGGTGGATTAACATTTTTTGCTTCCCCCCTCCCCTCTTCTGACATCTGACTTGACACTCGATGGTGAATGAATTAAAAAGTGATTGTAAACCGACCAACCAAAAACAAAATGCAAAACAAAGGCATAATGAGCTAGTATGCATAGCATACCAGCTCCTTATGAACTTCTTACCTTAGATTGAAGTCCCCACAGCAGTCCTCATACACCGCTCTGGCTGGTGACGTTGCTCCTGGAGTTACTTCCGGGTATCGCGGGCTCCAACACTGTGATTGGCCGGAGCCGTGATGACGTCACTCCCGTGCATGCGTACGTGAGCTGCCGGTAACAGCACACTTACTCAAGCAATGGCACATATGTACCATTGTTTCAGTGCGCATGTGTCGATGACATCAGCACATGCAGATACAGGGGATATCTCCTAAACCGTGCAGGTTTAGGAGATATACGGGGTAGCTATAGGTAAGCTTTATTATAGGCTTACCTGTAGTAAAAAGAGGTTGTAAAGGGTTTACAACCACTTTAAGGTGACTGTGTTATCTGTATGGATAACAATGAGGGGGTATGTTCCTGACATTTATTAGATTTGAAGCATGAGCTTGGATAAGCTGTAAAACATCTACAACATTACAGAACAAGCCCACTTAAATGTGACCAACTGCTACTAGCTTCAAGCACACATAAGCATCTTTTAAAATGCTTGTTTTAGTTTAATTATTCAAATTAGTACTGTCTTCAACTTAAAATTAAATTGCAAGACCGAGTAATTTAACTTCTTACTTGCAGTGGGGTTGATTTACTAAAACTGAAGAGTGCAAAATCTGCTGCAGCTGAGCATGGTAGCCAATCAGCTTATAACTTCAACTTGTTTAATTAAACATTGACAATAAAACCTGGAAGCTGAACTACACTGGATTTTGCACTCACCAGTTTTAGTAAATCAACTCCAGTGCCTTTCTTTTCATAAATGACTTTATATTCGCCTAAATTGTGCCTTTGCGCTTGCCAGAAAAATATGACCAGTCAAGAAAGAGTCAATTTCCTAGCACAGCCCTTCCCTCTTTGCACATCATATGCTGCGTTCACATGTGTCTTGTCGTTTCTGAATGTGATGCGAGAAGCTCCCTCAGTGGTTCGTACCACTTGGGGGGCTCTCCACATTATAAATACGAGTTGAAAACTTGTAGTTACTACCGTATTTATCCAACCCCATGTAAACATATGAGCCCTCTTAAACGCAGTCGAAACTATAAGAAAATTGGCCGAACAATTTTCCCATTTTCCTCAATTTTTCACAGCAGGTGGAACAGAGGATGGTACTAATTTTGCAAAGATTCTCGTATGACAGATGCTTTTTTTGTTGTTGCTGTTTATTGTTACTGATGATGCGCAGCCTTTCAAATCCAATTTTCCTCGTATGGTTTTACACATTAAACCAGGGCTCGACAAAACCCGGGTGCCAGGTCGCATTGGCGACTAGAAATAGCGACCTCGCGCCTGGGGCAGCACAGCTGGGGGTATCCTGTCTCTGTGGACCCCCCCAGCGTGATCGCGTCGGGCCGTTCCGCCGGCGGCCGAAAATTTAGGCCGCGGCTTTGAGGCCTTCTGCGGTCCTATGATTCCTTATGGAATCTGGCGCCCTCTTGTGGTCGCCGTTGGTATGACAAACCAGCAATGCTAATGAAGCTCCCTCTGAGTGTTTTATATTACCTGCCTTTTCTTCCCTTTATTTAGAACCCCCTAAACATTATATATATTTTTTATTCTAACACCCTAGAGAATAAAATGGTGGTTGTTGCAATTCTGTCTGTCACACCGTATTTGTGCAGCGGACTTACAAGCGCACTTTTGTTGGGAAAAATAATTTAGTTAATAAAAAAATAAGACAACAGTAAAGTTAGCCCAATTATTTTTTATATTGTGAAAGATAATGTTACGCCGAGTAAATTGATACCCAACATGTCACGCTTCAAAATTGCACCCACTCATGGAATGGCGACAAACTTTTACCCTTTAAAATCTCCATAGGCGACGTTTAAAAAAATTCTACAGGTTGCACGTTTTGAGTTACAGAGGAGGTCTGGGGCTAGAATTATTGCTCTCGCTCTACCGATCACGGCGCTACCTCCTATGTGTGGTTCGAACACCGATTTTATATGCGGGCAGGACAGGGCGCGTTTAAAAATTATTATTTTTTCTTCTTATTTTAACTTTTTTTTTTTCCACTGTTCTTTTAAAAAAAATGTTGTGCCACTTTTATTCTTATTACAAGGAATGTAAAAATCCCTTGTAATAGAAAAAGCATGACAGGTCCTCCTAAATATGAGATCTGGGGTCAGAGAGACCTTGGATCTCATATTTACACTAAAATGCAATTGAAAAAAAAATTGTCATTTGAAAAAAATAAATAAAATGTCCCTCTAAGAGCTATGGGCAATGACTTGGAGACGGGGGGGGGGGGGGCGGCGACGGCGCTGCTATCTTCCCCTCACTCGTCTCCATGTCAGGCCAGGGACAGGTCCGGATCGCCGTCACGGACCTGGCTCCTAACTTTTTAAGCTGGCTCCTAGATTCCAAGCAAATTTGTAAACCCCTGCATTAAACAATAATCGTCAGTTCTGTTTCTTATACAAGAATTTTTTTTGGAGTTTAACCCTTCAGAAATTTTTGTTTGAAAAGTCTGCATCAGATGTTGAAAGTTGTGTACACACTATACGAAAATCAAACAATCGTGTCCCATATTGAAATTCTTCTCTTTTCCAGGAATGTCTAATTACTGTGCATGCTGACCTAACTCCTCCCCTTCCCAACATAACTTTTTGTGTAGGAAGAGAGAGAAGAGGAATAGCAGGGATTTTCAAACTGCGGCCCCCCAGCTGTTGCGGAACTACACGTCCCATGAGGCATTGTAGAACTCTGACATTCACAGACATGACCAAGCAGGATGGGAATTGTAGTTTCTAAACACCTGGAGGACCATAGTTTGGAGACTCCTGCTATAGGGTATTACTTGTGCAACAGCTGAGATCTCATCCAAGAGGGTGTGGTGCCCAGCAGCAGTCTCAGGCTTTTCATGGGGTCAGTATTTCACCTTATTCCCTACAGCCAGGCTTGTAGATCTTTTGAACCCCCCTCCCCCGGGGGTTAATTTCTTTTTAAGCAGGCAAGCTCTTGAATTCAGAAGAGATATGCAAGGTCTCTCTTTAAAAAACTTGCCTAAATAATAAAATATCCACTGAGCTGGGATGACTGAACTCCTGCGCATGCATGGGATTTAGTTCATCCTGTGCCAGGTATTCAATACAGCTGAAGACTGGCACTTGTAAGAAGCCCAGGAGACAATTGGTGCTGCTGAAGCAACGGTAAGTATTACAGACTTAAATAGCGCTTTAAAAGGATACATTGACCTCTTCTAACATTTTACACCTATAATGAGAATGTAACATGTTACAGATGCTCCAGTGCTGCAACCCCCCCCCCGATACCTAGTACTGTCACAGCGAGTAGGGGACCTTTTGCCCCTGCTTGCTGCCAACTTTTATAAAAAAAAGTGGCTATGCGGTGCCCTACCTGCCCAGCCATATCATCAATTCAGTGTTCCTTGGTAGCTTTTGAGCTCATTAGTTAATTGAGCTTCCTGTCAGATTGTAACTGCCTGCACATATTGGGGATATGGGCAGACAGCTACATCAATGTTTCTCACCTCCAGTCCTCAAGTACCCCCAACAGGTCACGTTTTCAGGATTTCCCTCAGATGAAACGGCTGTGGTAAATACTAAGGCAGTGAAACTGATCAAATTACCTGTGCAAATTAATGGGCAGCCTGAAAAGATGACCTGTTGGGGTACTTGAAGACTGGAGTTGAGAAACATTAAGCTACATGATCTGCTGATCACAGATGTAATGCTTTACAGGTCCATAATAAAAGATAAATGCATGGTTTTACCTGCAAAAAATAAAAAGCAGCGCAATATTTTTTTGTAAAAGTGAACTTTAATAAAGATGCAAATAGGCCGGAATGTACATACAGAAGATATAATATGTCTCTTCAGCATTACCAGCCCTTCTGTACTGTACTATGATATGAGCAGAGCACATGCAGCTCAGGGGCTAAGTTTTGCATTTGCAAAGATAAAACTCCCACGCATACAAAAACGGCTCAAGATTGGAGCCCGTAAGAAGATCAACTGAAGAGGTCAGCAACTGGCATGGAATTCCTGGACATCGCACCTCTGGAGTGGAGGAGAGTATAGTTCCACCTTACCTTGTCTCTAATGAGCTGAAATCCCATACCAACCCACCTAGTGATTCCATCCATGTCCTGCTGTGATCTGCCCAAATCCTCTGTAAGGCTGTATTCACACCTATGCAGTTTTAGTGCTTTTTGCATTTTGCACTACAGTCCATTTAACATTGTTTCCTATGGAACAGGATCTGCAGTGCAAATCTGCAAAACGCACAAAAAACGTATAGGTTTGAATCCAGCCTAAAGCACATCTTAGCAGATGCCATCAGGAGCCTGGCTGTCTCCACTGGGTCCTAGAACCTAACCCCCTGATGACACTGCACGTACAGTGTGCGCTACATCAGTGGTTCTCAACCTCAGTCCTCAAGTACACCCCAACAGGCCATGTTTTCAGGTTTGCCTTCACTTTGCACAGCTACTTTAAATCAACATCAATGACATGGTATTGATAAGAGCTATTTTATGCAAGGAAAGTTCCCAAAACATGGCACGCGGGGGGTACTTGAGGACTGCGGATGAGGAGCACTGCTGTACATAACCCTGAATCCTTCTCGGATGGGCGAGTTCTGTGTCCAGGAGGAGATGGTGGGGACATTTGTACCTAAGGAAGAGAAGATGAAGCACAGGCAGAAGAGGTTCCCCTCCCTCCTCAAATAATACAATTTCCAGAAAAGGGGGTGGAGGGCGAGGAGTAACATGCAGTAAAAATATGAACGTCTGCTACAAGGGTCATTTGTCTATATCTCCTTCTGAGGTGGAAGTGAGGGACACCTATTAGCAAAGGTATGTAGGCATAGGACACGCCCCCTTAAAGGAGAATTATACAAAAAAAAAGGTTAAAGCCACAACTGCTTTTTTTTCTACTATTATTCCTTTATATTGGCTTTTGAAATGTACAAATACAGCAATTTAGAAATTGGATGATAGATTTAGCACTAGGAAACACGTGTTAAAAGATAACAAAAAGTGCATTTTATATACAACTATAAAGATCAGACCAAAATGAGGAAAGAGGGACAGTGCCTCAAATGAGGGCCAGTTGGGAGCCATGCTTTGTCTTCCTGCCTGGAATGGGCCATTAAACGCGCATGGAACCTCCTTGGAGCATTTCTATTAAATGAATGTCCGGGTGATAGAGACTCCGGAAACAATGACCTGTCTGGCAGTACGCACATACACGAAGCACCTCCAGGCTGGGATAACCGGCTCTTCGCCTTTACTGAGGCTCAGCCAGCCTCAAACAACCCCCACCCGTACGTCGCCTCACTCTCTATCCGCTACCATCCAGGACTTCCGGTCCTTTCCGGCGCTCGGGGACACGCCACTTCCGCCGCCTCTCATTGGTCTAGCGCTTCGTAACTGGCACAAACGGAAGTTGCGTAAAGGCGACGGTCGCGCCAGCAAGAGCAGCACCGGGGGCTCTTAGACCGGAAGGGGTGGAGTTACCGGAGCACCGAGTGAGTAAAGTCAGGGGATTGGTGGTAGAGTGGTGCCGATGGGAGGACCGGGCTGGGAGGGGGCTCTTATGGTGGTAGTGCTGTGTGCTCGTCCAGCTGATCAGAGGCCTCATTGAGGATGTGAGGTGTGATGTATGGAGAGGAGGCTGAGCTGATAGAGAACCAGGCACAGCCAGGGATAAAAGAAACCTGTCATTAAAGAAAACAAACAAGCAAATGTCTTCCTCCATCCCCACCCTGTGCTGTGCACCCTATAGGGGCTGTGTTCATGTGTACCTCTCCTCCTCCCCTATGCTGGCATTGGTCATGGTCCTCATGGCATCCCCAGCCACGTATATACACGTAGTAGCCGGGGGACTGGCCGCCTGGGCCACAGAAGCCATATTAAAGTGGTTCTAAAGTCAAAATGTTTATTTTTATCTTAACGTATTCCCTGAAATAAAGCAGAACTGAAGTCCTGCTGTAAAAACTGAGAGCAGGCTGGCTTTTATCATAAAATAGACAAGCAGTAATAAAATGTCCCTACCTGCTTGCTTGACGTCTCCTCTGGATTGTGAACTGAGCTGCGCATGCACAGCTCAGCTTACAGTGCCAGGCCGGTCTCATAGTGGCGGGTTGATGGCCCCCTGCACATATACAGGAGTGATGTCATCCCCCCACAGGACGACCGACATTTAGAAGATATCAGCTGAGAACCGTTACCCCTGTTCACAAACACCTGAGTCTTCTCATGATCCAGAACAGTCTCATCTGCGGCTCCAATCCCCCCAGGAGACTCTGAGAGCAGTGGGACTCGTAGGCTCCTGCTGCTGTCAGTCAGATTTTGTGCAGAGGTGGGGCTTACCATCTCTGTTTGTGTCTATGGATGCACACAGCCCAGATCGGGAGCATGCCCCCCTGGCACCCGGAAGAAAGGAGTAGCAGAGATCGCCGATAGGGGACTCCAGAAGAGGAGGTAAGGGAGTGCTCTGTGCAATGTCTTTGCACAGAGCAGGTAAGTATAAAATCTTTTTCTATTTCAAAGAAAAAAAACCTTAAGCCCCCATTCACACAGGTGTGACTTGTCATGCAGTTTGAGAGTTCCAAATAGCATGACAAGTCGCACCCTGTTTGTGCCTGTGGAACCGTTCAAATCGGCGATTTTGCACAAATGTCGACAAGCCACAAATTAAATCACACTGACTGGTGGCCTTGAAACCGTGCTGAAGTAGCATGATATCAAAGCCGTATTCAGTGTGAAGAGGGGCTTAGTATCACTTTAACCACTTGCCCTCTGGAAGATTTACTCCCTTCATGACCAGGCCATTTTTTACTTTTTGGCACTGCGTTACTTTAACTGACAATTATTTGGTCATGCAATGCTGTGTACACAAATCTTATGTACCGTATTTATGGGCATTTAACATGCACTTTTCCCCCCTTAAAATCAGGGGAAAATCGTGGGTGTGTGCTATACACCAATCCCTGCTGTCTCTGAGGGAAGAGGAGCGAGCACCGCTGAATTATATAGAGCCCCCATCTCCTGTGTACCTGGCACTCCATCACTCACAGCCACGCCTCCTGGCCCTGCATTGGGCCACTGTTCTGTCTATCATAAGAGCAGGGCCAGGAGGCGTGGCTGTGAGTGACAGTGCCGGGTACACAGGAGATCGCGGCTCTGTGTAATTCAGCGGTGCTCGCTCCTCCTCTTCCCTCTGAGACAACAGAGATAATCCAACACTGGCAAGGCTGCAATAATGGGAAAGGTGAGGCTGCAGATGGGAGCTGAACAGGCTGCATTGTTGGTCAATTTATAGGCTGCAGATGGGCACTGAGCAGGCTGCATTGTTGGTCAATTTATAGGCTGCAGATGGGCACTGAGCAGGCTGCATTGTTGGTCAATTTATAGGCTGCAGATGGGCACTGAGCAGGGTGCATTGTTGGTCAATTTATAGGCTGCAGATGGGCACTGAGCAGGCTGCATTGTTGGTCAATTTATAGGCTGCAGATGGGCACTGAGCAGGCTGCATTGTTGGTCAATTTATAGGCTGCAGATGGGCACTGAGCAGGCTTCATTGTTGGTCAATTTATAGGCTGCAGATGGGCACTGAGCAGGGTTCATTGTTGGTCAATTTATAGGCTGCAGATGGGCACTGAACAGGCTGCATTGTTGGTCAATTTATAGGCTACAGATGGGCATTGAGCAGGGTGCATTGATGAGCTGTGACCCTAATTTTGTTTAAAAATTCTTTATTTAAAATGTATTTTTTTTTACTTATAAAACATATTTCCAATTAAAAAGTTAAAAAGAGAAGTAAGGTTTTTTTTTTCCCCCATACTTTTTTTCCCCCATACTTACCTAGGTGGATGCAGCATCGGTCCAGGGTGTCTCTACACTGAGAACCGAGTGATCGCACATCGCCGATGGCTCGGTTCTGACAGACCCCCGAGAGGAGAGCTGCTGACTGTCAATCAGCAGCTCTCTTCTCTGTTCCTCAATGCTCACTGGAGAGCTGCGCTGTGGAGGAGCGGGGAGCGTCCGTCTCAGTCTCTCACTGGCTCACTGAGAGGCTGAGACATGCATCAGTCCAGGCACCTGGCGGATCCAGACTTTATTGTCATGATGACACAGTGCCTGGGCTCATTCCTGTGATGTCAGCAGAGAGCGGAATTCAGACCTTAGGAGAAGACACACAGAAGAAGCCCAGACAAACAAACTCAGGCTGGACTTCTTTAAAAATTAAATGTCTTTATAAATGTAGGCCAATATATATTCTGCTACATATTTTTGGAAAAAATTCCAATAAGCTTATATTGATTGGCTTGCGCAACACTATATCACCAAAAGTATTGGGCATCCCAGTCTTAGGCTGTAGGGTTCAATATTGAGTTGGCCCAGCCTTTACAGCTATAACTGCTTCAACTCTTCTGGGAAGGCTGTCCACAAGGTTTAGGAGTGTGTCTATGGGAATGTTTGACCATTCTTCCAGAAGCGCATTTGTGAGGTCAGGCACTGATGTTGAACTAGAAGGCCTGGCTCTAATTCATCCCAAAGGTGTTCTATCAGGACTCTGTGCATGTCTCTATGGAATTTGCTTTGTGCACTGGTGCACAAGTCATGTTGGAAAAGGAAGGGGTCATCCCCAAATTGTTTGGAAGCCGATTTGACCCCCACCGACCTGATCTCCAACGCTGGAAGCACTGCAGAGGACACAGACGACAACAGCTGTGAAATGAATGAAAAGTGACGTCACCTATAGAGTTAATATGGGACTTCTGTTGTCCTCCATCTCCTCTGCCAGCTAAGCGGTCGGAGTGGGTTAGATCGGCTTCCAAAAAGGTATGTATACTGTTTTTTTCTTTACAGGGATAGAGAGGTTAGTGTTAGATCCCTGAAGTCTATAGATGCAGGGATTTTAGATTCTGCATGAACTTCCACTTTAGGTATAACCATGTGATCAAGGCTTTACACTGCCTCAAGCAATTTGCCAGGCAGGGATGAGTTCCGGCATGTTCAGATTCTAGTCTGTCCCTAGTAGACGTGTGCATCTTCACTGGTCTCGCAATTCAATTTGATTATGATTATCTGTCAATGAGTCGCCTTATATGTGGCCATCGGTGCATCCTCACCAGTGCCCATTGGTGCAGTATACAAGTGCCCATCAATGCATCTTCATCAGTACCTGGTTCACACAGAGAAGCGATCTCCTGCTGTTACACAAAGCTTGGATTTGAATTGCCCGGCGGCCACTGTAACAAAATCCTGCCTCCTAGACTGGCTCCTATGATACACGTCACACTGATTACATTTCCCAGCATTGGGATCTGTTTTGTCCTTACTGGTGCACAAAATACAATTTTTAAATGAAAACATTTTTTTCCGGCATTGGATCAGTGTGCCGTCTATCCTAGGAGCCAGTCTAGGAGGCAGCAGTTACAGCAGCCGCCGAGCGTTTCAGATCCAAGGTCAGTGTCACAGCAGGATATTCCCGTTGTGTGTGATCACACATGTAAATTTAGGCAGGAAGGGGAGGACTTTGACAGGGGCCGATGGCGTCATTGATTAAATCGTGATGTAGCCGTTCTCTGCATCGATGCAGAATCGTTTAAGGCTGCATCGCGATGCATCAATTCCACAATTATTTTCAATACCTCTAGTCTTCATTACACTGAAAGCTTCCTTGGGGGCTCACTCAGGTGGAGACAGACTGGTGTAGAATGTGAACATGACTGAGCTCATCACTAATGAGAATAGATTAGGACTGTGCCATGCACACAGAGTCAATAAACCTTATAAAAAAATATTTCTCAAATCGCCTTTCAGGACAACCCCGGAGAGAGTGTAGCTCCACCTTGTCATTAGGAAACACATGCCCACTTTAAAAACACCTCCTCTTCCTCCATGGCTTCAGTTATTGTGTTTCCTCCTTAGAGGAAGCATGTGCCTGAACCAGGGAGAGCTACACTCTCTGCAGAGGAGTAAGGCTTACCTTAGCTACAGGTTGTTTTTTTCTTTGACCCCCAGCAGCATCTCTAGTGGGGGAGGACTCCTGGAGCTCCTGGTCCCGCCGTCTCATGGGAGTAAGGACCCTCGGAGTGCCGCGTCGGGTGCCCGGTGTCCGCTGATTTAGCACAGGGAGGGTTCTGTCGCTGGCGGAGGTCGCTGCAGGTCAGCGGCGTGGCTCCGTTTTCGGCGCCGGGTCCCGGGCGGCGACAGCGGCGTTTACGGTGACGCGCAGGCGCTCTGAGGGGGCGTGGCGCCGTGGTTCAAGCGCCTGGAACACAGGGATCATGGGGCGGGTCAGGTGACCGTGTTCTTCCGCTTCCGGCCGGCCCTGATGACGCGGCGGCCGGGAAAATTTAAAAAATGACGGAGCTGTTTGTGATAGCTGCCTTACTCAGCGATGGAGGAGTGTAAGCCAGCTATGGCGGAGACAGGCGCCCCTAGCACCGGTCCAGCCCAGGTACGTAAGGTGCACTGGCACCCTCTGCTTCACTGTTGGGCTATGTCTTTGTCTGTTCCCCCCTCTTGGGGGCCTGTCGCTGCAGGTCAGAGGTGACTTCGCTCTGACCTTTTGCAGCCTAGTTCTGGGGTCTCACTAGTGGTCTGTTTGGTGGTGGGTCTCTGCACTGGCTTGGTGTTAAGCGACTGGTTGTTGAGAGCTTTTAGTGAGTTAAGCCTACATGTCGTTTCAGGAAAAATCACTAGGAATCACTAGACCAGGTCAGAGAAAATGTCCTTCTTGCAAGACCCCCCTCAGAGATTCATGGCAGAAGGCAATGTGCAGAAATTGTATCAGAGAATTGGTGGAAGAGGAAACATCCCAGCAATATAAGGATTTGTTTTCTTCGGTTAAAGAGCTGACAAACTCCTTGAGTTCAGTCAGGTCCATCCTGATACAAAACCCTCCCGCACAGACCGAGCCTCAGAACTTACCGCCCAGCCCCAGGGCGTCGTCGTCCAGACAGGTGGATACCGAGGATTCTGGAGACAAAGGGGGTAGTACTCTCATCTCCTTCAGGGATTCTGAGGAGGAGGAAGAGGAAGAAGATAGCAGGGGCTCTAAATACAAGCTATCACTAGAGGAAGTAGATGACATTCTTAAAGCAATCTACACTACTCTAGAAATTCAAGAAGAAAAAGTACAACTGTCAGTTCATGACAAAATATACCAGGGGTTGGACGAAACAAAACTGAGAGTTTTCCCAGTCCACAGGGTTCTCTCAGATTCAGTGAGAAAAGAGTGGAAGGACCCAGAAAAAGCCCCTTTCTTCTCTAAAGCTCTCAAGAGAAGGTTTCCCTTCGAAGATAAAGACTCAGAGGTTTGGAACAAAAAACCCAGAGTCGATGCAGCTTTCTCACAGGTATCCAGACAAACGGATCTAGCCTTTGAGGATATGGGGATCCTTAAAGACCCAATGGACAAAAAAGCTGACTCCATCCTTAAAAAGGCTTGGGATGCTGTGTCAGTCAGTCTAAAACCAGCTATGGCAGCTACGGTAGTGGCCAGGAATCTGGAATGTTGGGTAGAGAAGCTGAAGAGCCATATTGAAGCGGGGACACCCCGCAAGGATCTCTTAGAGTCCTTTCCACTGATCCTGAATGCAGTCAAATATATGGCGGATGCATCAGCAGAATCGGTTAAACTGGCTGCCAGGTCTTCGGCTCTTGTAAATTCAGCCAGGAGAGCAGTTTGGCTGAAAACATGGTCTGGGGACACTGCTTCTAAGGTCAAGCTGTGTGGTCTGCCCTTCTCGGGTGACTTGCTCTTTGGACCCGATTTAGAGTCTGTGCTGGATAGGACAGCCGATAAAAAGAAGGCTTTTCCAGCTAAGAAAAAGCAGGTTGCCAAAAAGAATTTTCGTGCTTTTCAGCAGTCCCATAAAAAAGACCAGGATCGCAAGAGCAGATGGGGTTCACAGAAGGGCAAAGGCAAGGGTGGAGTCCTCTTTAGATCTCCCCAGAGCAGTCCCCTAAGAGCAAGTGACAATATCTCCCCAGTGGGGGGGAGACTGTCAGCTTTTCGCGAACAATGGGACAGGCTGTCTCCAAATCTGTTCGTGAAGAGTATTGTCGATCAGGGGTACAGGTTGGAATTTTCAGAACCACCCCCGAGCAGGTTTTATTTGACAACATTGCCAAGGGATCAGGAGAAGGCCTCTGCAATGAAGCTTTTGTTACAGGAGCTGATATAGCAAGAGGTTCCGATTCAAGTCCCAGTAAACCAGCAGGGCAGGGGTTTTTATTCACATATTTTTCTGGTGAAAAAACCCTCAGGGAAGTACCGTTTAATCCTGAATCTGAAAGTTCTGAACAGGTTCATTCAGTACAAACATTTCAGGATGGATACATTTTTTTCCATCACAAAGTTGTTGACCCCAGAATGCTTCATGGCATCCCTGGATCTAAGGGATGCCTACCTTCATATACCCATTCATCAGGCATCGCAGCAGTTCCTGCGCCTGGCATTGAAGGTGGGGAGTTCGGTATGGCACCTCCAATTCAGGGCTCTGCCATTCGGACTCTCGTCCTCTCCCAGGGTCTTTACGAAGATTATGGCAGAGGCTTTGGAGCCCCTGAAGTTGAAGGGGATTCCAGTCGTCCCTTATCTGGACGACCTTTTGTTTTTTGCGGACTCCAGGGAGCAGGTCCTAGTCAATCTCCAGAGGGCCCAGTCTCACCTTCGAGGGCCTGGGGTGGCTTCTAAATCTAGAGAAGTCGAACCTGACCCCTTCACAGGAAATGAAATTTCTGGGGTATACGTTAAACTCGATTCTCCAGAAAGTTTTCCTGTCGCTGGAAAAACAGGAAAAGTTGCAGCTAGCTGTACAGCGGATACAAAGCAACCAGGCAGTCTCAGTCAGGACGGCTATGGCAGTTCTGGGCCTGCTTACGGCGGCAATCCCGGCTGTTCAGTGGGCCAGGTTCCATTCCAGACCCCTTCAGAGGGAGGTTCTGTCAAGCTGGTCCTATCAGGATCCTTTGGAAAAGCAGTTAAAAATGTTGTCAAGGACGAAAAGGGCTCTTTGGTGGTGGAGAGACCAGGCAAACCTCTCAAGGGGCCTGGTGTGGACCTTTCCTGTGGACAAGCGTCTTACCACAGACGCAAGTGCCTGGGGCTGGGGGGCCCACCTGGATGGTCAGACATCTCAGGGGGTCTGGTCCAAGCAGGAAGCTCAAAGATCATCCAACTGGAGGGAGTTGAAGGCGATCTTTCTGGGTTTGGTGGCCTTTCAGCAGAATTTGAGAGGTCACCATGTCCAGGTGTTGTCAGACAACACAACAACGGTTACCTACATTATGAAGCAAGGGGGAACCAGGAGCAGGAGCTTGATGGAGTTGGCCAATCTGTTGTTAGCCTGGGCAGAGCAGAACACAGCCTCACTATCGGCAGTGCATCTGAAGGGCTCTCAGAATTTGTTTGCGGACCTCCTAAGCAGGCGCAAATTGCTAGAGGCAGAATGGAGCCTGAATCAGGAAGTGTTCCTGATGATCTCCGAGGCTTGGGGGGTTCCACAGGTAGACCTTTTTGCCAGCCAGCAGAACTCAAAGGTGGACAGATTATTTTCTCTTCACCGAGGAGATGCATCAATAGGGTTGGATGCATTTGCTCACCCCTGGCACTACCAGCTGTGCTACGCCTTTCCCCCCTTTCCTCTAATTCCACTAGTGCTGAGGAAATTCAGGGAAGAAGGGACAGACTTAATACTAGTCACTCCTTTTTGGCCAAAAAGGCCTTGGTTCGCAGGTCTTCGAAACCTAGCCTCGAAGCCCCCATGGAGGTTACCACTCAGAAAAGATTTGTTATCCCAGGGGACAGTAAATCATCCAGAGGTGGAACTTCTACAGCTAACCGCCTGGTTTCTGAGGAGGACCTATTAAAAGCCAAAGGTCTCTCAGATAAAGTAGTAAAGACCCTGCTGTCTAGCAGGAAGGCAGTTACACAGGCAATTTACATGAAAGTCTGGAAAAAGTTCAACTCCTGGTGTAGTTCTAGAGAGCTCAAGGTCAGGAGCACGGTGTCCGTCTTGGAGTTTCTCCATGAAGGAATGGAGAAGGGTCTCGCAGCCAGTACCCTGAAGACTCAGGTGGCTGCCTTATCAGTTTTCTTTGAAAAGACTTTATCTAAAGAAACTTTAATTTCTAGATTTTTTAGCGCTCTTGCTCGAAGTAGACCAGTAGCCCTTAAAGACTTTCCCAGTTGGGATTTGTCTACAGTTTTACAGGGTCTCTCAGGAGCACCGTTTGAACCCTTACAAGAAGCTTCTTTACAGAAGGTGGTTTTAAAAACAATCTTTTTGGTGGCCATCACCTCGGCTAGGAGAGTCAGCGAGCTCCAAGCTCTAGCTATTACAGAACCCTTCCTTAGAGTTTATCAGGACAGGGTGGTACTGAGGACGGATCCAGCATTCCTACCGAAAGTATCCTCAGCTTTTCATCGATCACAGGAAATAGTGTTACCTACATTCTCTGCAACCCCAGCGAATGCAGGAGAGGAAGTTTTTCACACATTGGATGTGAGAAGGTGTCTATTACAGTTTCTGAAAATGACTAAAGATTTTAGAAAATCAAACGCCCGTTTTGTGATATTTTCTGGATCACGCAAGGGGGAGAAAGCTTCTAAAAGTACGCTGGGTAGGTGGCTTAAGTTGGCTATAACAGAAGCCTATAAAGCAAAAGGAGAAATACCTCCCTCAGGTATTGCTGTTCACTCTACTAGATCCACGGCAGTTTCCTGGGCTGAAAGGGCCGGTGCAACGCCTGAACAAATCTGCAAGGCTGCCACTTGGTCCAGTTATTCGACATTTCTCCGGCACTACCGGTTAGATCTACTGTCTGCGGCAGATCAGGCCTTCGGCAGGAAGGTACTGCAGGCAGTAGTCCCGCCCTAGGGTAAGTTTCTCGGTTATCCTCTCCGGGGTTGTCCTGAAAGGCGATTTGAGAAAGACTAAGTTAGACTTACCGGTGACGGTATTTCTAAGAGCCTTTCAGGACAACCGTTACTTCCCTCCCTAGGTTATGCTTAGTAAATGTATTAAGTTCTACCATGGTGTTGTGCTTTCTGTGCTTTGTTTTCCAGTGTCGGAAGGCCACAATAACTGAAGCCATGGAGGAAGAGGAGGTGTTTTTAAAGTGGGCATGTGTTTCCTAATGACAAGGTGGAGCTACACTCTCTCCGGGGTTGTCCTGAAAGGCTCTTAGAAATACCGTCACCGGTAAGTCTAACTTAGTCTTTTCTGCAGCTCCTGGTGACTTTTTGTTTTCTAGGTACAAGGTTCAGTGAAGTGTACAGTCCTTATCTGTTTTTGACATGCCGAGACAGTGCAAGTTTAGTTCCCCTTTAAAGCTGAATTACACCCTTGCAGTGGGCCCCTACCCCTTCACTGCAAGGGCTAAATATTTATTGAAGACTCATTCTCACTATGTTCCTGAGTATTTCTGCCCTGGATAAGGGCAGGCAAATTTTTTATTCTATAAGGCCCTTTTGCACCCCAAGGATTGTGTGGCATGCCCTGCAGTGCAGAAAAAATCTGTATGTCTTTATTTTTCTGCACTGCATGTCCCCACAGAGCAGCACAACAAATGAGGTTTCACTAATGGATACTTGAAATACATTTAAAAAAAACAAACTGTGTGGTGCTCTGAAACGCACATCACACTACTCCCAGCTGGGGCTGACACTGTTCTAGCACGATAACACTTTGTGTTTTGCCTTGCAGGCTAGTGTGAACCTAGCCCTAGTCTAGGGATGGAGAAAGAAGCTGTAATACTGACCTAATTTCTCCCTTCAGCAGGCTTCCACAATTCTATTCAACTACTCTAAAGCGCTCCAGTCGATGGTTGTATTAAGTAAAGATACATAGCACCAATATGGTGCCCAAATGCAGTATTTTTCCCCAGTCGTCTTCCAGGACAGCCCTTGAGAGATGGAGTCCCTCCCATCGCCACAGGAAACACATTGCCACAGTTCAAAAGGCAGTCCTTGGTCAGTCATTTGTGTTTCCTCCGTCGGAGGAACATGTTGCTAGGAACCAGGAGATGGACTTCATCTCTTAGGGGCTGCCTGAAGAGAGTGGAGACCGCACAGGGGGACTGGGTCCTATCCGTCGGCTCCAGTGAAGTTCCTACCTTACGCTTTTAGGGCTCAGGTACCATCCAGCATGATAGGAGCAGACCTGTTGCCCCCCTCCTTCCAGTGCCGAGGTGTGCCAGTGGCAGAGTGAGGCAGGTTCCCCCAGGAGCGGTGTAGGTGGATTCGTCCATCACACCTCCTTGCTGCAATTGCGGTGGGGGCCGGACACGCAGTTTCCAGCAGAACCAAGTCATCACTGTGCGCCGAGACATCCGGTTCCAAGTCTCCAGAGGCGCAAGGAGGAAGGGGAAAGCCCAGGCTGGGCCTACTATTCCTGACCAGCGTCCAGCAATACCGGACTATTGGCGGGATCCAGAGCAGGAGGGGGGGGCCCATGGAGGCTAATCCCTGGGACACTCTGGCGGATGCAGGCACCAGGCAAATCCAGGTAGGCTGCTGGGCAAGCCCTGTATTGAGGTTTTGTCATGTGGGTAGTTGTAAGGCTGGGACTTGTTGTACTCCATGTTGGTGGATACCTCACTGTCCCGGGTATAAGCAGTTTGGTGGTTGCAGCACGGGTGTGTTAAGAGGGTAAAAAGGTATTTTTGATGCTGAGATCATCTATTCTTTATTTTCAGGCTAAGGAGGCTCCAAGTTAGCCCTGAGTCCTCTGAGGCAGACTCAGACCAGGATGAGGATCAGGCTGTAGCTAACAAAGCCTCAAAATACAAGCTGTCCCTTGAGGAACTGGATGAGCTGTTGGGCGCTATTTATGGCACTCTGGAAATTGTTGAGGAAGAAATTCAATTGTCTAGACATGACAAGATGTATGAGGCCCAAGGAAAAAGTATTCCTTATACATAACATGCTTTCTGACCTTGTCCGTAAGGAGTGGGCCGAGCCGGACAAGAACGTTTTCTTTCCAAATTCTCTTAAAAGAAGATTCTTTGACGAGAGCCCAGAGGCGGTCTGGAATAAAAATCCGAAACTAGACGCCCCACTGTCCAAAGTGTCAAAACAGTCTGACCTTGTTTTCGAGGATATGGGTAATTTTAAAGGACCCAATGGACAGGAAAACAGACGTAGTCTTAAAAAGGACCTGGGATGCTTCAATTCTTCACTTCTTGTGTAGCTAGAAATCTAGAGTTCTGGTTGTCACAACTACAAGAACACCTAAAGGCAGGCACTCCTAGAGGGGAGCTCTTAAAGTGGCGTTCCACTCCAAAAATAAAAATCATGAATGTGCCTAAAAAAAAAAAAAAAAAAAAAATATTTTTTTTTACTCGCCTCTAAATGGCTATTGCTAGGCGGTCCCTCATAGCCTGCCTCCTTCAGTGCCTGGGCTCATGATGTCAATTCTTCTCGGCGCAGGAAGGGCCCAGCTCTGCCCCCTCCCTCTTGTCAATCATCTGGAACACGTGACCGGTCCCAGATGATTGTGCGGCCAATCACGGAGGGTGAGACGAGTGGGGCTTTGATCCCCCCACATCGCTGGACCCTGGGACAGGTAAATGTCCAATTATTAAAAGTTTTTTTTTTTTTTTTTTAAATGGGAACCCCGCTTTAAAAACCTTCCCTATGCTTTTCAAGGCGACAAGTTTTATTTCTGACGTGTCAACTGATTCCGTAAATTTTATGGCTAAGACTGCGGCATTTTTCTGTCGCAGCCAGGTCAGTCTGAATGAAAACTTCGGGGGAGACACGGCGTCCAAAACACGCCTGTGCAGTTTCCCCTTTACAGGAGACTTAGTCTTCGGCCCTGAATTAGATACTGCCTTAGAACGGCGGATAAAAAGAAATCTTTTCCCACTAACTAGAAAAACTTTCAGAGGAAGTTTTTTTCGTCCTTCAAAAGAACCCTCAAAAACAGAGAAGGACTTCAAACCCAATAAGCACTAGACAGGCCAAAAAGGGAAAGGAAAAGGGGGTAGACTTTTTAACTGCCCCAGTCAGAACCCTAAACCTTAGTGACATCAGGGTCCCTGTGGGAGGAAGATTAAAGAATTTTCTCCTGCAGTGGAAAAAGATAACCTCAAACAAGTTTGTTTTAAACATAATAGAAAGAGGTTATGCACTGGAATTTCACAGCCTCAAAATGTATAGTTACAAAACTTCCAAGACACTCAGAAAAGGCTAGGGCCTTACCATTACTAATAGGGGAGATGGTGGATCAAGATGCATTGACACCAGTTCAGGAACAGGGGGGCTTTTTTTTTGTTTTTTAACAAGAATAAGGGGGGGGGGGGGCGGGCGTTTTTTACTTGCACGTCTTTGTGGTAAAGAAGCCGAAGTTCAGATTAATCATGAACTTCCGACCCCTGAATCTCTCCATCCGATACAAAAGATTTCGGTAAGGAGTCCATTTACTCTATACGGAATCTTCTCCAAAAAGAGGTGTTTATAGCTACCCTGGATTTAAGGGATGCCTATCTGTATATCCCAATGAGGAAGGAATGATAGAATTTTCTTCGTATGGCGATTCAGATAGACACCAAAGTTTATCACTTTCAGTGCAGAGCACTTCTCTGTCTGTCGTCCTCTCCGAGGATTTTTACCAAGGTTCTCGGGGAAGCACTAGTTCCGTTGAGACTTCAGTCCGTATCGATCATTCCGTATCTAGACGACTTGCTCCTCATTGCCCACTCGGAGAAACAACTTTGTCAGGACTTAGAGTTAACACAACTCAGCCTGAATCAATTTGGGTAGATAATTAGTTTGGAAAAATCCAAAACAACCCCCACAGAATATTCTGTATTTGGGCTACAAGATCCTATCCGTAAATCAAAGGATAGTCTTGCCGGAAGAAAAGATATTGGATCTGAAGCAGAGGATGTCCTTTCTTCAAACCAGCACCAAATTTACAGTGAGGGAGGTGATGTCAACATTAGGACTTATGACGGCAGCAATTCCGGCCATACAGTGGGCCAGGTTCCACCAAAGACACTTTCAGAGTTTTGCCTTGGAAAAGGTGAAGGACAAAGATCTGGAAGAATTTGTATTGATCCCCACCAAGGTAAAATGTTCACTCTGGTAGTGGAAGGACACAGAAAATTTAAACAAAGGGGACTCTGGGTCTTGCCTATCACATCCACTCTAACCCAGGGCTCGACAAACCCCGGGCGCCTGGTCGCATTTGCGCCTAGAATTCGTGTCCTGGCGACTGGGGCAACGCTGCTGGGGTATCCCGTCTCCATTTGGACCCCGAACTCCGCCGCGCAATTGCATCGGGCCGCGCCGGCCAGTAATTGAGGCCGCGGCTTTGCGGCCTTCTAAAATCTTTCGGTAGTCTGGCGCCATCTTGTGGTGGATGTAGAAATTACACCCTATTCCAATAATGCTAATTCCTAATGGAGTGAAGCTCCCCTGCCTGTTTTTCACTGCCCGCCCATTTCCTTCCCAAAGTGAAGAGAAGGAAGTGATTGCGGGCGTCATCTGGCGCCTTTTGCCCAACGGTGAGTGTGGTGTAAATGGCTTCTCATTATATTATATATATATTATTAATTAATTAATTTATTTATTAATTTAATTATATATATATATATATATATATATATATATATATATATATATATATATATATATATATATCTCATTTTTTTTTTTTTTTTGTAAAAAGTAAAAAAAAAAAAATTATTTTAATTAAGGAAAAAAAGGGGGGGGGGGGCTGCGGCGCTATCTTCCCCTCACTCGTCTCCATGTCAGGCCAGGGACAGGTCCAGATCGCCGTCACGGACCTGGCTCCTAACTTTTTAAGCTGGCTCCTAGATTCCCAGCAAATTTGTCAAGCCCAGCTCTAACCCAGTAACAAATACCATAAGAAAAAATTCCAAAGTGACTAAGTATTCAAAGTGTGATTCAAAGTTCCATTTGAAATAAAAGTATAGTTCAAAACTTCATGTGAATATCCCAACGGTGAACAGGATGTATAGTTGAAGAGAGAGCTAGGAGGCTTACCAGAATGTTTGAACCCACAAGAGCATATGTTCTGTGAGTCAAACAGGCTTATGTTGTATGAACAACTGATGGAATGAACACTGGAATCCTCAGATGGCTAAAACAGAAACGCCCAGCTATCCTAAAAATGGTAGATTGCATATAATCCATGGACTCATGCAGTGTAGGGCTGAGACGTGCAATCCAATGTGCTGTGTTAGCTGCTATTTTTAAGGTAGCGCAAAATTATTTGTTACACTAACGCATCCACTCTGACCACGGATGCAGTTGGGGTCGGGGAGCCCATCTCAACTTCTGCTGGGCCCAGGGCAGGTGGACGCCAGAGGAGAAACATTTCTCTTCCAATTGGAAGGAACTAACAGCTATCCTCAGAGCCCTACTAGCCTTTCAGGACACAATACAAGGTCACCATCTACAAGTCCGCTCAGACAATATGATGGCTGTAGCCCATATAAACAAGCAGGGAGGCGCCAGAAGTCCTCGGTTAAAGTCGGTGGCCAAGCACATATTTCAGTGGGCAGATTTCAATCTAGAATCCATCTCTGCAATACACCTTAAAGGGGAGCAGGACAGCACTGCAGACTTCTAGAGTTGACAACTAGTTTGGAATCAAGAGTGGTCTCTGCACTCTGAAGTTTTCGACCACATAGCAGCTTACTGGGGGAAGCCAGAAGTGGACCTATTTGCAAACAAAAACAATGCAAAAGTTCCCAGTTTCTGCTCGCTATGCTCAGGAGATCAACCCTTGGCGGTAGACACCTTACAGACTCCCTGGACCTTCAACTTGGCCTATGCGTTTTCACCGCTTCACCTCATCCTGAGGGTTCTAGCGGAAGAAACATATTTAATCCTAGTGGCACCATTTTGGCCCAAGAGGCCATGGTTCACAACAATACAAAAAAGTTGACGGACCAGCCTGCCCTGAGGCTTCCCTGTAGACAAGATCTCCTGTCACAGGGACCTCTCTTGCATCCGCAAGAAGCTATGCTAAACCTTTCAGCGTTGTTATTGAGGAAGAAATTCCAAGGTGTAAAGACCTAACAGAAAGTGTTGTTCGGAACTTACTTCAGAGCTGAAAACCGGTCACCCAAGCTATTTATAGAAAAGTCTGGAGGAAGTTTAACAGCTGGTTGGATAGCCGAGGTGAAGTAAACAAGGATACAACAAACATCCTACAGTTTCTCCAAGAGGGGATAGACAAGGGATTAACTCCTCGTACTATTAAGGTTCAGATAGCTGGCCTTAAGTTTGTACCTAGAGAAACGATTACAGGAAGATCTCCTCATTGCTAGGTTCTGTAAGGCAATTACTAGACACAAACCGGTCAGAGTTAACATAACTCCAACCTGGGACCTATCGGACATACTCCGGTTCAAATGGTGGCCCCAAAAAGGCCTCGTTAAAACTGATCACATTAAAGACAGTGCTCCTCGTGACAATCACTTCAGCTCGTAAGGTTAGTGAAATCCAAGCTCTCTCCATTAGAGAGCCATTCCTTCAGATTCTTGAGGACAGAGTTATCCTAAAGACTGACCCTGGGTTCTTGCCAAAGGTGGCCTCTAGGTTTCATAAGTCGCAAGATATTATCCTTCCTTCATTCTGTCAGAATGCCTCAAACGAGAAAGACAAACAATTTAATTTACTAGATGTGAGGCGGTGTATCCTAAAGGTAACCAAACCATTTAGAATTACAGATTCAATTTTTATCCTCTTTTTCTGCACGAAAGGCTTTGAAGGTCACCATAGCTAGGTGGATTAGGCTAGCTATTGTAGAAGCGTATAGAACAATAAATAGAGATCCTCCTGGGGGTGTTAAAGCCTACTTCACAAGGGCACTCTTAGCATCCTGGGCAGAAAGAGCTGGTGCCACCCCAGAGCAAATATGTAAAGCAGCCACATGGTCAAGCTTCTCCCCCTTTACAAGGCATTATCAACTAGACCTAATGTCCAGTCAGAATCAGGCTTTTGGGAGGAAAGTCCTCCAAACCGTGGTCCCCCCCCCCCCCCCGATCTGATGAGTACTTGGGGATCCTCTCAAGGGCTGTCCTGGAAGACGACTGGGGAAAACAGGAGTTAGACTTACCGGTAACTCCTTTTCCAGTGGTCTTCCAGGACAGCACAAAATCCCACCCTTGAATTATGTTGATGTATTAATGTTATTACCTGTTAGGGTTATATTTTTCAGTTCCATCCTTTTGGTTCTTGGTAAATGACTTGCCAGGGACCTGAGGGACTGCCTTTTGAACTGTGGCAATGTGTTTCCTGTGGTGATGGGAGGGATTCCATCTCTCAAGGGCTGTCCTGGAAGACCACTGGAAAAGGAGTTACCGGTAAGTGTAACTCCAGTTTTTCTGTTTAAAACAATAAAAAATATTCAGGTAGCACAGAAAATAGCCTAATAATATTTGCCATTTTGCACAAAAAGAATGTACATGCACTTTCAGTGGGCAAATTGCTGTGTATTTATTTATTTTTTTTTTTAATATCGGTATACCCGTTTGTGTTGTCTTTTGTTTTAATTACCACATATCACTCATGTACACCTTTTGTATTTACAGGCAGATTGTCTGCATAATGAGTCAGGGGGACACAAACTCTGCTGCTGTCCCTCATGCTGCTGAGGATGTACACGGGGATGACCGGTGGCTCTCTCAGGTAATACAGGGGATTTTTTGGGCTGTTTTTTTTTCCTTATAAATGAAAGACTCTTGCACTCTTATTGTTTACAGATGCTTAATTTTCAACAGTATTGAAATGTGGCAATAAACAGGCTTAATCTGTGCTACTGAATTAGTAAAGCTGGGTTGGAAGTTTAAAAATCCCCTAAATTCTTCTTGTTCTCTGCTAGAGTAAATACTAGCATGTACACTAGCAATCTACAATATAGAGTAAATACTAGCATGTAAATACTGCCAATCTACACTTGCATAGTCTGTGCTACATTTACCTTGTGACATCATCGATGAATACAGGGTAATAGAGCTAGGCCCAGGAATCATGAGGAGGGATTAAGGAACAGCAGTGTCACTTTCGCAGCCTGCTGAAACAAACTTCATTTCCCATCATGCAAATGCAATTAAAGTTTTCAATGACTATCAGTGAGGCCAGCTGTCCAAAAAGAGTGCCTAAAATAATATAATAAAGTCCTCTAGTGCAGTGTTTCTCAATTTCAGTCCTCAGGCGCCACAACAGGTCATGTTTTCAGGATTTCCATTATTTTGCACAGGTGATTTGATCAGTTTCACTGCCTTAGTAATTACCATAGCCGTTTCTTCTGAAAACATGACCTGTTAGGGAGCCTTGAGGAGTTGAGAAACACTGCTCTAGGGAATAACCAGTCCATACATCCAAGGCAAAGTGTTCCTGCCAAAATAGTTCATAAGTGTTGTGTGAAATTACATGCAATCTTCTCTTTGCTCCATGAAACACAATTTGTGCTTTTTTTTCCCACACTCACCAGAGAGTAATTAACCCTATGCTGTACACCATAGAGCAATTGTGCTTGTGGGATTCACCCTCTCAGGTATGTCCTGTGGTGGCCACCAGATGTCACTCCCTCTCCACTCCACTCTCCTCCAGCCATCACAGTGTAATCAATCCTCCTAGGGACCATCAAATAGATAATAGGGGAACCACCACAGCGTAGTACCTTTTTATAAATTTTTATATTATTAGTTTAAAAAAATTGCTGCCATTACACTTGCATAGGTAAAGCAAAGAATCGCATGTATACCCGGAAGTTGCGTGGACTTCCAGTGACATCACTTTTGGCTTGTGGAGTGCACGCAGTGCGGTGCTTCCAGGTTTACATGCAGTTCTTTACTTTACCTATGTAAGTGTAATGGCAGCATTTTTTTTTAAACTAATAAAAGCTACTAATAAAATAAAAACTAATAAAAGTTACTATGCTATGGTGGTTCCCCTCTTGATGACCTGTGCTCACAGGATGTGGATTGAATAATACAAAGTGCTATTTAACCTGAAATAGGAGGGGCGCCGCACCACTGGATCGATGAATGTGCTGGGGACAGAACTGAAGATTAGGTAACTATAGGTGCTGGAGCTTTAACATGTCAGTGTTTCAGTAATCATTGAAGGCAAAGCCTCAACGTGACATGCAGGAAACTAACATCTTTAAAAAAAGAAGTCGTGTATGGAAATTTACATACTTGTTCTCTGACAGGTGCACATTAACAGCATACATGAAAAAGCTCTAGGTTTACCATTTTTTTTAAATTGTTTGAGAATAACGATGCAATGTAATTACTTCTAAAAATGTTTATTTGAAACAATTTATTTTCACTCTTTCAGCACAACAGGTTTGTACTGGACTGCAAGGACAAAGAACCAGATGTCTTGTTTGTAGGTGACTCCATGGTGCAGTTAATGCAGCAGTATGAGGTAATAAGCGTTCTTTCTTTTTTGTAAGTAGGTTGTCTCTAAAACATGCTAAGCTCATTATTTTTAGGATTTATATTTAACCACTTGCAGACCGGACCATTTTGCTGGTCAAAGACCAGACCACTTTTTGCGATTCGGCACTGCGTCGCTTTAACTGACAATTGCGCGGTCGTGCGACCTGGCTCCTAAACAAAATTGACGTCCTTTTTTTCCCACAAATAGAGCTTTCTTTTGGTGGTATTTGATCACCTCTGCGATTTTTATTTTTTACGCTATAAACAAAAATAGAGAGACAATTTTGAAAAAAACACATTATTTTTTACTTTTTGTTATAATAAATATCCCCCAAAAATATATAAAAAAAAATTTTTTTTCCCTCAGTTTAGGCCGATACGTATTCTTCTACATATTTTTGGTAAAAAAATCACAATAAGCGATTATTGATTGGTTTGCGCAAAAGTTATAGCGTTTACAAAATAGGGATAGTTTTATAGCATTTTTATTAATAATTTTTTATTATTTTTTTTTACTAGTAATGGCGGCGATCAGCGATTTTTATTGTGACTGCGACATTGTGGGGGACCCATCGGACATTTTTGACACATTTTTGGGACCATTGTCATTTATACAGTAATCACTGCTATATAAATGCAGTGATTCCTGTGTAAATGACACTGGCAGTGAAAGGGTTAACCAGTGGGTGGCAGTGTAGGGGTTAAGTGTTCCTAGGGGTGTGTTACTAACTGTGGGGGGGTTGGGCTTTCATTTAGTGTACACTGATCTCTGCTCCAATCACATGGAGCAGAGATCAGCGTCACTAGTTGCTAGGCAGAATGGAGAAATGTTGTTTATACAGCAATTCCTCCATTCGGCCGCTCCGTGAGACGATTGCGGGGATGCCCGCAGCGATCGGGTCCCGCGACCGGACTCACGGGGGTCCCGACCAGCGCGGGAGCGCGCCGCCGGCGGCGCGCTCCCGGTGGCAGGGCGGCATCGAATATTGGACGTACCTGTACGCCAATATGCCTGCCCGTGCCATTCTGTCGACGTACATCGTCGTGCGCTGGTCGGGAAGTGGTTAATACATATTATTATGTACTGCATTTTATATATAGTGTTTTTTTATATTTTTCCTTTATTTTGTTAAAGACTATAAAAAAGTGAATACAGACACAGTTGAATAAGTCCAATTATTGGTCTTTCCCCAATGAGATCCCACCTCCAGCACACAGATCAGTCTTGTCATTTTGAACACTAAGGCCTGATTCACACTTATGCAGGTCGCAGTTTGCATATTGCAGGTGCATTTTTCATTTTTTTCAATACACATCTTTAAACCATTGATGTCTATGGAACCAAAAACAAGAAAAAAAAACCCTGGCCCTTTCCATAAAATGCACAGATGTGAACTACATTAATAGGAAACCATGTTAAATGGACTGTAGTGTGTTTCTGCTAAACTGAACGTGGAGTGCCTTTTTTTAAATGCCACCATGTTTACATGGTGTGTGTGTGCACAAACAAGTGGCTATAAACGCACTGTCATTTAACAGCGCAGACCTTAGGGAATATACATAGAGCCAATCAGAGTGGCTCTGTGCCCTGTGATCACTGAGATGGCCACTCACAGCAAACACAATTATAAATAGTACTACTCTTTCCATTTGAGAGCCCTCCCCTTTCTTTCACAATGGGGGTTAATTTGTTCAAGCAGCAGATTCAATGTAGGGGGTTGATGTTCTTGTGGGATCACTTTTTTTTTTTTATAACATCACCTCCATCCCCCTTCCTCTCCAGTACATCTCATCTGCATCCTGTTTCTGTTGTGCCTGTATATTAACCCCTTTATCTCGCTTATCCTGCATATCCTCCACTTCCTCCAGCTCTCTGCCTGAAAGAGGTGCGGGCAGAAAGCTAAAGGAAGAGTCTGCAGGAGTCCAACATTGCACATGGGATCCAGTGATTGCAAGTGAAATGTGTTGCAGGCTCCTGTAGAAAAATAAATCCACTTTTTTTTTTCCTGCAAAGCATATATATTTTATTTATTTTTTTAACATAACCTTTAAGTATTTTTCTTTCTTAATTCTACTTGTCATCTTATCTTCTAAATAAGAAGTTTGTAATGATTGAATTCTGCAATCAGCTTCCACATACAGCGATATACAATGTAATACTGACATATAATCACACACATAGGTTGGACTTGATGGACATGTGTCTTTTTTCAACCTCCCCTACTACGTAACTATGTAACATGCTTTCCACCCTCTGTGTGTAGTTTTAGAACACAATGCAGTCCAATGCTCCCAATGGTAACAAGATCTATTCCAAAGTGCTAACTTAAATTCAAGGCTTCATGCACACAAGGCATTAAAAACATGGCTGTTTCACATAAGCCCACCTCACGACTCTATTCCCACTTAGTATTGACCTCCCTTCCCACTTTGGAAAAACTTAGGAATAAATGGTTGCACGACATCCCGGACTTCGACAATGATGATTGGGATGACGTGTGGGACTTTCCTTTTAGATCTCTGGTCTCCCTGAGAGATCGACTAGTACAATTCAAGATGGTCCATCGTGCATATTTTACCCCACATAGGCTACACAAAATGAACCCCACCTCCCCCCCCCCGGCTGCTGGCGGTGTGGGGAGATACCGGGGGACTTCACACACATTTTCTGGACCTGTCCACCCATTACCGAATACTGGAAGGAGATACTAAAGGTCATTAGACAGGTCACCACCATTTCGATCCAACCCTCCATAGCAATTTGCATACTGGGCCTGATAGAGGAACTGATTCCCACTGTGGCTAACCGTACTCTGGTCGGGTTGCTTCTCTTTTACGCCCGCAAAGCCATAGCCCTTAGCTGGCGTAAGCCCACTCCTCCTCCTCTCTCTCTGTGGAAACGACTAGTCAACGACAGCCTGCCCCTATACAAAGACTGCTATGCCAATAGGGGTTGCCCCCAAAAATATAGTAAGGTCTGGTCCAAATGGCTGGCAGATCCCTCCACGGCTTCTGACTTCCCCCTTCATAAATCTTAAACCTGACACCCTCACCCTATGAATAAGAATTTGTGATAGTAAATGTGCTCTCTGTTTGGTGATTGACGTTCTAGCCCCATGGCGCCATATTACCCTTGCATGTCACAGGCTGGGACCATCGTGAGATCTCGAGCTCACTGATATATTACTAGTAATTGATTGCCTCATCCTATGTCTTTGCGGGCTCCAAAGCCCATTATTGTCATGACCAATGTGTGCTGCCTCTTTTTTTTTTCTCTCTCTTTCTCTTTTTTTATTAGTTTTGGTTTTGTTAGTTGTCTTTGTGTTTTGCTGTTAAATGTTACGAAACTCAATAAACAGATTTACAAAAAAAAAAAAAAAAAAACATGGCTGTTTGAGGCATTTTTTTCTAAATGCCCTTTTATGTTAGCCTGTGTGTCCTTGCAGATCTAGCTGGTTTACAGACAGAAAAAACCCAGTGGCAACGCATTAAGGAGATGAGCATTTTGCCACAAAATAAGGCCCTATGCACCTAAGCATGTGTAAACGCGTCTAAGCATGCCCAAGCGCTAGGTGCATTTAGCGCATGAGCATTCATTTCTTATCGTACATCACGGGACACAAAGCCATAGTAGTTACTATGTGGGTTATAGGCCACTCTCAGGTGATGGACACTGGCACGCACTAAGACAAAAAAGTGCACTCCCTATATAACCCCTCCCACTGCTGGGAGTTCCTCAGTTTTTTCGCCAGTGTCTAAGGTGTTGGTCACGAGTGTAGATGTGCTGTGCTGAGCTCCACTGGAGCAATCCTTTCTGGAGCTAGCCATGCAGCCGGATCCATTCAAAGTGTTTTTTTTTTGGCCGAATTGAATGGTATGCAGGCCTCGCATGCGAAGAAACAAGGTATTGTCTGTAACGCTTCTCTTTAGAGAGCTGGACCCCGCGACCCAGTAATTTTTGGCATTAAGGCCATAAAGTTTTTACTGGTGGTGCTATTACAGGTCCAGGATTGTGGGTTTCCTTGAGGATCCCCAGCTCCTGAAGGTTTAACAGAACCCACAGTGAAGGGTAAAGATTGGGTCTGTTGGTTTACCACAGAAAACCCTGCAGCGGGAAAGGTAAGTGGCGTTTTCTTAAAATTATTAACATTTTTCTTATGAATGTCTCCTTTAAATGTAGCAAGTGGTGTCATTTTTGTGTCACCACTGGGGGCTGTATTGAGCACTTACCGTCTCATGCTTCTCAGAGAGCCCACGTTGTGTCCAGGAAGCAGCCGGTTTCTCTTCCTCCGGCCAGCATAAAGACCTCTGGTAAGTCTGGGGGGGTTCCCTCTCCCTACCAGACGCCCCCTGTGCTGTCGGGGAAAGAGCACTACAAGAAACTGGGAAAAAAAAGGCGCGAACGGCATGCCGCTTGGTGGCTTCCAGACCCCCCCCCCCGGACATTTCTTCTTCCCTCCCTGTGGGCATCGGATAGGATCGGAGCCCACATAAGTGCAGTAAAGAGCTCTTTTTTAACAAAAGAGGGGAAGAGCCATAGGCAACAGGGGTGGCAAAGCTTAGCACGGCGTTGGCGTCCTCCAACTCCCACGGGAAGGATTGTTTTAAAATGCACCATTTTTGCTGTTGCAAGCTGCGGAGAGACACAAGAGCAAAGGTGGCATATTAAAGGTTTGGTGACACAGACATTTCTTTTGACACATTTATTGCTGCGTCAGGCTGGGCATTAATAGCAGCAAAGGGGCTGGACTATTGCTCAAGCAAGTGAATGCGTTCCTTCTGGTAGTACCTCTGCTTTGTGCATTGGGCTAAGGTCAGAAGGGAGGGTAAAAACACCTCAAACGGGGTTCTAGAAAGACTTCTTCAGTCACACGGAAGCCTAGAACTGTCTCAGTAAAGATGGCATCCTCCCCTGAGAGTAATATGGCTGGTCAGAGTGAGCCATCAAGAGAGGCAAGTGTTGCAGCTGCTCTTAACACTGCAGCCCCTGTGTATATTACCAAGGAGGTTTTTTCTTCAACCATTTTAGTTTGGAGCAAAAAATTGATGCTTAATCTCATCCCAGAGTGAGACTAAGCGTATCAAGTCCCCGTCCATTTGCTCAGGCCCCTCATGCTGAGGAACAAGGGGCGAGAGATGACAAATTTCTCTCAGGGGACCAGGAAGAGGCTTATGTCTCCTCTTCCAAAGAACCTAATATGGAAAGATCAGGTTTGCAGGAAAGGTTGTGTTGGTACAATCTCTCACTGAATTGGTTCGCTCCAAATTTTTACTGCCAGCAGCGCAGTCAGTACAATGAGCCCACTTCTGGTTTGGGTTCACTAAAGCCTCCCCAATCGGTTCATGCTTTTCCTATCCACTTATGGTTTAAAAAAGCTTATGTATTCTGAGTGAGAGCACCCAAATAAAACAGTTTTATTTCTCCGAAAAAGTTTTCAATACTTTATACTATGGAGAAAGAGTTTTATAAGAAATGGGGAATTGACGCTGCTATTTCCTCTGTAAACAAAAACCTGACTTGTCCAGACAATGCTCATATGCTAAAGGGTCCAACAGATAAGAAATTGGAATTCCTTATTTAAAAAAACTATATTTCACGCACAGGTTCAGCCTGCACTGGCAGCGATCGGAGTATCTCAGTCCTTTAAAGGACCAGTTTATGGAGGTACTCAAGGTTATTCCTGATCAGCAGGCCCAAGATTTGGCCGGAATATCAGAAGTGTTGTGTTTTACAGTAGAGACTATGAAAGATTCTATTCTCCAGGCCTCACGGCTCATGCTAGGGCTGGTACATGTGCGTAGGATCCTGTGGTTGAAAAATTGGTCAGCCGCAGCGCAATGCAAAAAGCTCTTGGCCAGCTTCCCATTTCATGGTGAACGGTTATTTGGAGACGATCTGGATAAGTATATCCAAATAATTTCTAATAGGAAAAGTCCCCTTTTTCCGGTTAAGAAGAAGTTTAAGTTTTTTTCTTTTAGACGTGATGAATAAAATAAAATTAGTGCGCTAATAGATATAAAGTGCAATCACAGTGCAAATGTGTATTCCAAATGATAACTAAATATAAATCAATAGAGTGCTATTACCAATATATAAATGCTGATAAATGATCCAAAAACAGTGTGCAAATTAAATAAAAGTAATAGCACTTTATTGATTTATATTTATTTATCATTTGGAATACACATTTGCACTGTGATTGCACTTTATATCTATTAGCGCACTAATTTTATTTTATTCATCATACTGTTTTAAGTGAGAGATCACCTCTATTGGTTGCAGCTTTTAGATTGTTTTTGATTCCTAAGTAGGATTTGATCATGCCAGCGCTTGAGTATTTTACATTTCAGTTTCTTTTAGACGTGCTTCTTCTCCAGTGCAAGGGGCATCAGCCTCCAGGCAGACACGACGGCCTTCTCCATCACGCGCAAGAGGTAAACCTCAGGGTCAGTCCCAGGGTCAAAAGAGGAACAAAATGCAAGAGAAACAAAATACTAAAGCCTCCTTATGAAGGGGCACCCCCGCTTGCTCGAGTGGGGGGAAGGCTTCTACAGTTTTCAAGGATCTGGCAGGAACAATGTCAAGACAGATGGATGGCTTCCTCAATATCTCTAGGTTACAAACTACAGTTCCGAGAGTTCCTGTCTCCTCATTTTCTCAGGTTGAGTGTTCCCAGAGATCCAGTGAAAAAGAAGTCTCTCTTTCTCCTACAAGGGGGAGAATTTGTCGCGTCAATCGACATCAAGGATGCTTATCTCCATGTGCCGATTTTCCACGCTCACCAGAATTTTCTGTGCTTTAAGGTAGAAAATCTTCATTTTCAGTTTGTAGCTCTGCCGTTCGGTCTAGCTATGCACCTCAAGTGTTTACAAAGGTCCTGGCTCCTTCTTTAGCCAGGCTAATGGCTCAAGGTATAATTATACTAGCCTACTTAGACAATCTACTCTTGATAGATCAGTCGGTAACCCACTTAAACCAAAGTTTGGTCACCGCAGTTGGCTACCTGGAATGCCTAGGTTGGATTCTCAACCTAGAGAAATCCTCCTTAAAATCTTCAAGGAGATTGCAGTACTTGGGGCTGATCATAAGTACAGTTCAGAAGAAGGTGTTTTTGCCCCAGGAAAGGGTCAATTCCATAAAAGAACCGATTCAATTGTTCAAAACAAAGAAGAATCCTTCTATTCGACCTTGCATGAAGTTATTGGGGAAGATGGTGGCTTCTTTTGAGGCTGTTCCTTATGCACAGTTTAATTAAAGACTGCTGCAAAACAGTATCCTGTCAACTTGGAACAAGAATGTCCAAGTTCTGGACTTCCCAATGCGTTTATCCCCCGAAGTGCGTCAGAGCCTTAACTGGTTACCTAGAAGGTAATAACAACCGAATCCAGCCTTTTCGGCTGGGGAGGACTCCTGGATGAAGCATCTGTCCAAGGGAAATGGTCCAAATCGGAGATGACCTTGCCCATCAGTATACTAGAGATTGGGGCAGTACGCCTGGCCCTAGAGGCCTGGATGCTCAGACTACAGAATTATCTTGTCAGGATCTAATCTGACAATTCCACAGCAGTGGCCTATATCAATCACCAAGGGGGCACGAGAAGTCGTGCGGCCCAGAGAGAGGTGAATCATTCTTTCTCAAAAAAAAATTCCTTCTCAAAAAATGGTTGGCTCCTCCAGTCGTGGTGAATCATTCTTTCTCAAAAAAAATTCCTTCTCAAAAAATGGTTGGCTCCTCCGGTCGTGGACCCCTCAGTATCTAGGTTAAATAAAGTAACCACGATCCCGGTTGAGGGGACTCCTGCATCCAAGGATCCCACGGATAGGAAGGCCAAGGCGGTGGCTCGTTCCTTGCTTACGGTTGTGGGGTCAGCCGTGCGACCAGTACTGGTATCCGCACTGGTGTCACAGACACTGACTGAGTGGGCAAAACTTTTGCACCGCGAATTGGGAGAGAAAAACACCTCCCCTGTCTGCGTGGAACTAGCAGACCAACTAGTGCAAGGCCTTAAGTACGTTAGTGACATGGCCCTGGATACTCTCCCTCTGTTATACAGGGCTTCAGTGTCGGCTTTGGTGCTGAGGTGCCTGATTTGGCTTAAATCCTGGTCTGCTGACCAGGCATCAAAAAAGCCGATGGATCTTCCCTTCCTTGGCGACCGGGTCTTTGAAACTTCGTTGGATGACATTATTAAAAATGCCACGGGTGGTAAGAGTACACTACTCCCACAGGCCAGGAAGGCTAAGGAGCCACGCCGCAGGCAAGGGCCCTCTTTTTCCGTTCACAATCGGCTTTTTCGTCCGCCCGGTGCTTCGACAAAACGTTCCCAGCCCGACAGGATGTCCACGGACGGTCAAAAGCGTCCCTGGAACCGCAAGCCTGCGAACAAAAGTGCTACTGCATGAAGGGTCGCCTTTGGGAGTTTGCAGCCCGGTGGAGCTCCCAGTTATCTGACCAATGGGTCTGCGACCTGATTTCCACAGGCTACAAGATAGAGTTTCTCTCTTGGCCGCAAACAGATTCTTCCCCTCCAACATACCCACGTCCCCGGATTTCTGGGAAGCCCTGTTAGGGGAAGTAAGGGACTTGCTGAATCAGGGGGTGATTGTACCAGTTCCGGAATTGGAACGCTTCCAAGGGTTCTACTCAAATCTGTTTGTGGTTCCCAAGAAGGAAGGGGTACGTCCAATCTTGGACTTAAAAGCCTTCAATCACTTTGTAAAAGTGCAGAGGTTCAGAATGGAATCAGTTCACTCAGTAGTTGCTACACTCCATCAAGGGGACTCCCTGGCGTCTTTGGACATCCAGGATGCGTACCTGCACATACCCATATGCCTTCGGCATCAAAAATGTCTGCGTTTAGCAGTCGGGGAAGCCCATTACCAGTTTGTGGCTCTTCCCTTTGGCCTGGCATCAGCCCCCCGAGTCTTTACCAAAGTACTGGCTCCAGTATTGGCGTTGCTGCATCAATGCGGGATCGAGATTGTGGGTTACCTAGACTATCTCCTCCTGAGAGCATCTTCTGCCTCAGAATTAGAGGAGGATGTGGCGATCACCATGCAGACTCCGCAAGAATTTGGGTGGCTGTTGAACCTAAAGAAGTCGGTGGTTGTGCCTACCCAGCCTCTGGAGTACCTTGATTTACTATTGGACTCCAGGGAAACTAGGGTCTTTCTCCCCTCAGACAAATTGCAGACTCTCAGATCTGCGGTCAAACTACTGATAAACCGCAAGTGGTCGTCACTCCGCTTTTGCATGCGAGTACTGGGGCTCATGGTAGCCTCCTTTGAGGCGGTACCTAATGCCCAGTTCCACACCAGAGTCCTGCAGGAGGAGATTTTGACGAAATGGGACAAATCTCTGTTGTCCCTGGATCGACAGGTCCAGGTAAGCCAGACAGTCAGGGACTCTCTGATCTGGTGGTTGAGGTCCCCGATGATTCAGTCCAGAAAAATCGTTCCTTCCTCTGAAATGGACGGTGATCACTACAGAAGCCAGTCTATCAAGCTGGGGTGGAGTGATGGGGATTCAGTTGGTTCAGGGCCTCTGGTCGACGGACGAATCCAAGTTGCCGATCAATCTGCTCGAATTGAGAGCAATCAGGCTGTGCCTCCACACATGGTAGACGTGTCTTCAAGGCCGTCCGACCAGGATACAGTCAGAAAACGCCACAGCTGTGGTGTACATAAATCACCAAGGGGGAACAAGAAGCTCAGCCGCTGCTCGGGAGGTCGCTCACATACATCGGTGGGCAGAGCGACACGTTTCGGCCCTGTCGGCTATTTACATCCCGGGGGTGGAAAATTGGCAGGCGGACTATCTGAGTCGACAGATGCTGGACCCAGGAGAATAGGCATTGCATCCAGAGATATTCAGGCGGTTGTGCCTGAAATAGGGCACACCAGATGTGGATCTATTGGCCTCCCGCCTCAAACGGAAGGTGCCGAGATTCGTGTCCAGGACAAGAGATCCGTGGGCAGATGCGTCAGATGCGCTGGTGGCTCCATGGGATCAGTATCAGCTGATCTACGCCTTTCCTCCGCTAAAGCTGTTGCCACGCCTGCTGCGCAGAGTGGAAGCCGATGGATCCTGGTGGCCCCAGATTGGCCTCAGCGGCCCTGGTACACAGAATTGGTGCGTCTGGTGCAGGACGTTCCCTGGCGACTACCGCTGCGAGAGGACCTCTTATCTCAAGGTCCAATCTTTCACCCTGCTTTACCGTCGCTGGCTTTAACGGCATGGCTGTTGAAAGCCAGGTGCTGAGGAACCGGGGTCTGTCGGATTCAGTGATTCCGACTATGTTGAGGGCGTGGAAATCTTCTTCAAGGAAGATATATCATCGTACCTGGAAGGCCTATATCTCCATGTGTGAGGAGAAAGGGTGGCATCCGCGCTCCTTTTCTATATCCAGGATCTTGCCGTTTCTTCAGCAAGGTGTAGACCAGAAGTTGGCGTTGAGTACCATTTAAGGGGCAAATTTCAGTTCTGGCTGTGTTTTTCCAGCGACCCCTGGCGTCTCATTCATTAGTGAGTACCTTTGTTCAGGGGGTGCGACATGTAGTCCCTCTGTTGCGTCCACCCTTACCTCCATGGGATTTCAACCTGGTGTCGGTGCTTCAGAAGCCGCCGTTTGAAAATATCAGGGAGATTCCCTTGTTGACCCTTTCACAGAAAGTGGTCTTTCTAGTGGCCATCACATCGGCCAGGAGGTTTTCAGAATTGGTGGCCTTGTCATGCAAGTCGCCTTATCTGGTCATGCACAGGGATAAGGTGGTATTGCGTCCGCAACCATCCTATTTACCGAAGGGGGTTTTGGCTTTTCATATCAATGAAGACATTGTATTATCATTGTTGTGTCCTAAGCCAAAGCACCCCAAGGAGGTGGCCCTTCACGCTTTCGATTTGGTTAGGGCTCTGAAGGTGTACTTGTCTGCCACAGCTCCCTTGCGGAGGTCAGACTCACTGTTTGTTTCAGTGGCTTGTCCAAAGAAGGGTATGGCGGTCTCGACGGCCACCATTTCCAGGTGGATCAGACAGATTGTAGTCCAAGCCAACGCCTTGAAGGGGCAGGTGCCCCCCTTTCCTGTCACAGCCCACTCTACGAGAGCAATCGGAACATCTTGGGCCTTCCGACACCAAGCGGCTGTCGCTCAGGTGTGAAAAGCGGCGACCTGGTCGTCTGTCCATACGTTTGCCAAGTTCTACAAGGTAGACGTCAGTGCATCGGCTGATGCCTGTTTGTTAATGCACTGTTGCATTACTTCCGCAAATTGTTTGCGGTGTTATGGATTTCTCCTGTTGAGAATACCCGGTTATATGGTGTGTGTTTTTCCGTACACTGCTGTTTATGTTGGTTTAGTTTCACTAGTTTCCACTTGCCATGGTGGATGAAGTTTTAATGCTGTTTTTTCCCACCCTTCGTTTGGCACTGCTTGGGGACGTCCCATTTAGTTACAGAGAGGAGCTGTGTCGGTCGGTGAATATAAGAGAAAATAGGATTTTTGTACTCGCCTTAAAATCCTTTTCTCTGTAATTCACCGACGGACACAGCACCCACCCCTCCTTTTCTCTGTTATACTGCTTGTTGACGTACTGAGTTCTGCCTGGGCAGCAGGGAGGCTTGTTAGCACAGGGTCCGCCCCCCGGAACGGGACTAAAGTTCTGTGTATTGTGTTACAATTTTTGCCTAGTTCTCCTAATGGCAGGCTAACAAACCCATTTAGTTACAGAGAGGAGCTGTGTTGGTCGGTGAATTACAGAGAAAAGTATTTTACTGTGAATACAAAAATCCTATTTCCTTGCTTATCAGCAATTTTCATTCCAGAGAATTGGCAAGCGGACTACTTGAGTGGGCAACAATTGTTCCCGGGAGAATGGTCCTTTCACTACATCTTTCTCTCAATAACAGTTTGGCAGAAAATATAAGGCAACTGTGGACTTTCATGGTGCGGTAAGGACTCACATAAACTTGAATGTAATACATTTAGAATCAACAAACACAATTTCTATTTTAAAAAATCCTTAAAGGGGAATGTACATATTACATACAGATATATCTCTAAATGTAAACTGAACAGTGAAAAACGTGCATTCAATCCTCCACACTGAGGAAAAGAGAATGACAATCAAGCTGATTCATACTCAACATGTTTTGCGGGGTGACCGCTTCTTCAGGAATGTATATTTCCCAAGAGATTGTATGTAGTAGTCTCTATAAAGAATAAACATATACATAAACAATTTTACAAAACAAGAACTAAAGAAAAAAGTACTGGGGAAAGTGGATACAATTGTGTGCACATCACATTCTGCCATAGAGAGGTACACACTAGATCCCTACAGTACCATACTTATAAAATTATAAATCATTATATACCAAAAATAAGACCCCATGTGTGATGATAAAAAAGAGGCTTACCAGAGCCGAAAGGGGCAATTCAAAGGTGTCTGTTCCCCTAAGGGCAAATTCCCAGGGGAGTGTGGGAACCAGGACACCCAAGATACACAAAGTACTAAATACACAGGCACAAATAGTTATTGTAAATTTACAGGACAACGGTACTCTAATGAATTTTCTAATATATAGTAGCTTTTTTCTAATCTTTGTGTCAATATTTCAAAAATGGGTGTCCCGGACGTGGATCTGTTTGCGTCCAGGCATTCGGAACAGATGCCTTGGTTTTTTCCATGGGATCAGTTTTCACTGATCTATGCGTTCCTTCCTGTTCCGCGCCTTCTTCGCAGGATCAAGCAAGAAGGAAAGGAGGTGATTCTTGTGGCCCAGGAGATCTTGGTGTGCAGAGGTCGTAAAGATGGTGGTAGGGGACCCTTGTGTCCAGACCTTCTCTTGCAAGGTCTGGTGTTCCATCCTACTTTACAAACGCTAAATTTAACGGTTTGGCTATTGAGACACACATTGTGAAAGACCGTGGTCTGTCAGCTTCAGTAGTTTCTATTTGGTTAATGCTAGGAAGCCAGCCTCCAGAGTCATATGCTACCACTCTGGTTCGTACCTTTATTCAACGGTTAACACGGATTAATCCTCCATTTCGGTCACCCCTTGGGACTTGAAGTTAGTCCTGTTGGCATTACAGAAACAGCCTTTTGAGCCAATACAAGATATTCTCTTGATCCTCTTGACGAGGGAAATAATTGTCTTGGTTGCCTTATATTCTGCAAGAAGAGTATCAGAGTTGGCTGCTCTCTTTTGTAAAGAGCCATATCTGATTTCCTACCAAAGGTAGTGTCCGGTTTTCATTTGAACCAGGATATTCTGCCTTCATTTTTTCCAGGATTTCATTCAGTGAAAGGAAGGTTGCTACATTCTCTTGATGTGGTGAGAGCGGTCAAGGTCTATTTCAAGGTGACCACTCAGATTTGTAAAACAGATGTTTTGTTTGTGTTGCCAGACTGTCCTAAAAGAGGCCAGGCGGTGTCAAAATCTACTATTTTTAAATGGATTCGTCAAACAATTGTTCAAGCTTATGGTTTAAAGTGGAAAATTCCTCCTTTTCATGTTAGAGTACACTCCACCAGGACTGTTAGTGCTTCTTCTTCAGATATGCAAGGCCGCAACTTGGTCTTCAGTCCATACAGTTACCAGATTCTATCAGGTAGATGTAACGATCATGAGGATATTGCCTTTGGGCACATTGTACTGCAGGCTGCAGCATGAGTCCTCTGGTCTCTTAGTGCCCTACTTTTGTTGTCTTCCTCCCTTCAGTTGGCATTGCTATGGGACATCCCACATAGTAACTACTATGGCTCTGTTTCCCGTGATGTACGATGAGAAAATAGGATTTTTATAACAGTTTACCTAATCCTTTTCTTTGAAGTACATCACGGGACACAGAAGTTCCTCCCTTCTTTGGTATACACGTGTATTACTTTGCTACAAAACCGAGGAACTCCCAGCAGTGGGAGGGGTTATATAGGGAGTGTCCATCACCTGAGGGTGGCCTATAACCCACATAGTAACTACTATGGCTCTGTGTCCCATGATGTACTTCAAAGAAAGGGATTTTTTCTCTCCCCTGGAGCAAAGGCATTCAGAGGAGGGAAAAAAAACTGTCCTGTGTGTTTGGGGCCTTAACCTCCCTGGCGGTATGATTATTTCAGATTTTAGGTCCTGAAAGCGGTACAATTATTTTGCATGGAAATTTGGCGTTTTATGTTGTAGGCCTGTAATTCTTCGAAATAATTCACTTAAATCCATCCAAACAAGAGTTATAATAATAAATAATAATAGACATCCCGGGTATGATAAAATTTGAAATATGAAATCATAAATTATAATATATATATATATATATAATATTATATATACATATAATAAAATAAATAATTATAACAAATAATAATAATAAAAATTATTCAATAATGTAATCAAATCGAAAACGCTGACATTTGCTCAGTTGCAGAATTGTCGCTGTCATTACTTTTCAGTATTTGATGATGGATCTCCCCACAAATCGCTATCCCTCACTTCTGCGAGTGATTCTAATTTATTATTGCTGTTTTCTAGCTGGTCTATAACCACTTTTGATGTAAACGGACATTTTTTGGTTGCTATGGACAATCTCCAGTTTCCTGGCATGAAGAACAGTATTTATAATATAAAACTGTATGCAGGACACTGGGCAAACCACTAGGGACAAAGGGGATGTGTAATTATTTGATACAGTACTGTAATCTGTAAGATTACAGTATACTGTATCTATACTGTGTTTTTTACTTTTTGAGTTTGGCGCCAAACTCCATCCCCGTGCGTCATAACGATCGCAGGGTAACGGAGCCCAGCGCTGTCACAGATCGAGCGAGACACAGCAGCTCGCTGATCACAGCAGGGAGACATCGCTGGATCCAGGGGACAAAGTAAGTAACCCCCTCCATGGATCCCGTGATGCGATCCCGAGTCTGGCTCGGGAATACCGCTTATGGTAATTAAATCTCACCCGAGCCAGACTCTGGAATACCGCCAGGGAGGTTAAAGTCAAAATTCGGAGCAAACCCAGGCTTTGGATATAGCAGGCTATTAGGGTCCAGGTGCTGGGGAAGAAAAGCAATGGTCAGTCGCAAAGAACTGACGTGATGGTTGAAGGCACAGTCAAAAAAAAGATGAAATGTAGTCATTTTACCATAAGTTATGCAATGCATTTTAATATCATATAAAGTAGGTAGATACAGTCTAAATAAATGTTCACAATCTGCCTGTTTTGGTCTCATCGTGGCGTTTAAAAGCAATATTTTATTTTCAGGTTTTGTAATCGTACAATAAGATTTAATCTCCCTATATCTTCCAACAGATTTGGAGGGAACTGTTCTCTCCACTGCATGCACTGAACTTCGGCATTGGTGGGGACACCACACGCCACGTCCTTTGGAGACTTCAAACTGGAGAACTGGAGAATATCAAACCGAAAGTAAGAAAACTTGTTATATATTTTTTTCGAATCTGTAATAAAGAAAAAAAAGTCAAAATACACAATTTGCATTCTTAATAAATTGTCCTTATCCTATAGGTTATTGTTTTATGGATTGGCACCAATAACCATGAAAATTCTGCAGATGAAGTGGCCGGAGGAGTGGAAGCCATCATAAAACTCATCAACACGTTGCAGCCACAAGCCAAAATAATTATCATTGTAAGTAGAAAACAATAAGATGTCCTCCTGACATTGCCAGGCCTACACATCAAGGGTCCGTTTCAATAGGCCATGTTGGATCCAAGCAGTTTTTGCATTTTCATACAAGTCTATAGGTCTTTGGGAAGTCTAAACAAACTTAGAAGTCTGGAAAACTGATGCGGTTGACTCAGACCCAAAGCCTGTTAACACAGGTCCTAAACCCCAACTAGAGTCTCACATCTTTTTATGTTATAGAGGAGAAGAACTGACCAATCAGCAGCCTTTTATCGCTGAGTTCTCAGTGTAGACTAGAGCTGTACAATTAATCGTCCAGAATCATTCTCTCAATCTTGACTAAAGTGTTTCACAATTCTTTCTATGCAAAGAATTCTCTGCTCTTCTGAAGCCACAGCCATCGAAAGAAAGAAAAAACTGGGCAGTCTGCCAAGAATCAAAACATTCTTTATCAGTTGAACTTAAGTATAAACATTGTAATAATTTGTCAATGGAATAGACTTTGTGTGCAAGTGAAAAAAGTTTAACCACTTAAACACTAAACCCTTTTCTGACATTTGTTGGTTTCAAGTTAAAATATTTTTTTTTTTTGCTAGAAAATTACTTAGAACCCCCAAACGTTATATATAAATTTTTTTAGTAGACACCCTAGAGCAGTGATGGCGAACCTTGGCACCCCAGATGTTTTGGAACTACATTTCCCATGATGCTCATGCACTCTGCAGTGTAGTGGAGCATCATGGGAAATGTAGTTCCAAAACATCTGGGGTGCCAAGGTTCGCCATCACTGCCCTAGAGAATAAAATAGTGGTTGTTGTAATATTTTTTTGTCGCACTGTATTTGAGCAGTGATCTTTCAAATGCATTTTTTTAATTACTTTAATGAATAAAAAAAAACTAACCAGTAATGTTAGCCCATTTAGTTTTTTTATAATGTGAAAGATTTTACGTTGCGAGAATCGCAATCTTTTTTTATTCTAAGCAAAAAAATTGTGATTCTCATTTTGGCCAGAATTGTGCAGCTCTAGTGTAGACACGGTGGGGTACAGCTGCAGCTCAAATCCATGCTGCAGCCATCTAGGTGAGTATGTGTTTGTTTTGTTTGATTCCCACACTTCTCTTAAATAGTCATACACACCCTGCATGTTATTTTTTAACTGATTTTCAATTGGAAATGCCATAAAATACCTCTTTCCCCCCTCATCTTCAAGGACAGCTACTTGAGAGATGAGTGGCTCCGCCCTCTACAGGAAACACAAATCAGCCACAATTTAAAAGGCCCCTCCCTCTCCTCTGACCCTCAGTTGTTTTGTGTTTCCAGACCCTCCAGGAGCACACCGTAATGTTTGTTGTTTTTTTATAGGTCTGGTAACTGGTTGCTGGACCCCCTTCTGTTGGTGATATCCAGTACTGGTTGTGGCCATGTCTGGGGCGTTTTTCTATGTTTATAGATGAGAAGGGCCCACTGTGTGTATTGGGCTACTTGCCTCCCTGGTGGTTTAGCAGCAGCAACTCCCTTCCATGCTTAGTGTCTAGCTGTGTGGAGCATCTTCCTCGTGTCTTTCCCATGTTGGGTGTACCAAAATGGTGCCAGAGGACTTCTGGTGACGTGGCAAGATGGCGCCGGAACCGGAAGTGACATGACACACTTCCTGGGTGCTGTTTTCTTAAAAGATCTCAGTGTGGTACAATCCAGGGGACTCACTGCTTTGGAAAAAAGTTTGTCAAATGCAGGGCAGACTAGTTTAGCAGTGCAGCGGTGGTCAGAGGAGTCTCACCAGCCGGTTTATGCTCTCCTCTGTGGAATCTAAAGACAGGACTGAGCATGGAGCACCTACTTGGGTTGAGCCAGTGGCGACATCTGGGTCCAATACTGCCCCCAAGATAAACCCTTATCTGTGGATAAAGAGCTGCTGCAGCAGCGGGGGGTATGAGCTTTTTTTATGGTTTTATTTTTTGTTTTTTGTTTTTTCTAGGTTGACAAACCTGTAAAGAAAAAATGTGGGAACAGTAGAGCCAGGCTTTCTGATAGTTGTAAGAAGCTATTTTGTGAGGATTGTATTTCGTCAAAGGCAGGTTGTGGGTCTACTGCCTCTGTAAAGGAGTTGATGACTTCTACGAAGGGGGTAGTGGCATCTTTTTGGTCCTTTAACCACTTGCCGACCGGCTCATGTACATTTACATAGGCACTTTGATGATGGATATCTCGGTAATGGCAGCAGCTGCTACCACAACGAGGTATCCATCTTTTGAGCCGGCGGTCCTGTGTACGATAATGGTGGTCTCTGCGGCAGATTCGCTATTGAGATCACCGTTATCGGCGGCGGGAGAGGGGCCATCCCCCCTCCCGCTGCTCTACCGCGCCCTCTGCCGCTTACCGGAGCTGTCAGCAGTGGCGGAGGCGATCGGGATCTTGTCATGGCTGGGGGCAAGTGAGGGGAAGATGGCCCCCACCCGTCTCCATACCATAGCAGGGCAGAAGCGACGTCAAAAAATCAGCTCCGCCCATGCGTCTTAAAGGGACATTTTTTTGCTGTCATTTTTTCAAATGACAAATTTATTTTTTTATTTCGTTTAAGTCCAAATATGAGATCTGAGGACTTTTTGACCCCAGGTCTCATATTTAAGAGGATCTGTCATGCTTTTTTCTATTACAAGGAATGTTTACATTCCTTGTAATAGGAATAAAAGTGACCCTTTTAAAAACAGTGTAAAAATTTATAAAATCAAATAAATTAAGAAAAATATATTTTTTTTAAAGCGCCCCGTCGTGACGAGCTCACGTGCGGAAGCAAATGCATATGTGAGTAGCGCCCATATATGAAAACGATGGTCAAACCACACATGTGAGGTATCACCGCAATCGTTAGGGCAAGAGAAATAATTCTAGCCCTACACCTCCTCTGTAACACAAAACTTGCAACCTGTAGAATTTTTTAAATGTCACCTATGGAGATTTTTAAGGTTAAAAGTTTGACACCATTCCATGAGCGGGCGCAATTTTGAAGCGTGACATGTTGGGTATCAATTTACTCGATGTAACATTATCTTTCACAATATAAAAAAAAAATTGGGCTAACTTTACTGACTTTACTAGGACATGATCCTTTCTGAGTGGAAAGAACCTGAAAGAACGTTGCTTCGGTCTAGAAGATATAAGAAGGTTTCCCTTTTGGTCTGATTTTGAGGAGGCTTTTTTCAAATGTCCTAGATTAGATGCTCCTATGTCACAAGTATATAAAAAGTCAGATCTTTCATTTCAGCACTCTGGAGTCCTTAAGGATCAGATGGATAGGAAGGCCGACTCTTTTTATTACGGAAAGCCTGGGATGCCTCTGCGTTTTCTTTAGGGCCAGCTGTAGCGTCCACCTGTGTTGCTAGGAATTTAGATGTGTGGGTCCAACGTCTGGGTGACCTTCTCTCCTCCGACACCCCCATAGAGGAGATCAAGGATTCTCTGCCCCTTAGTGTCAAGTCAGTTGCTTTTTTGGTAAAATCTGTTGCCAGAACATCAGCACTCATTAATTCAGCTAGATGGGCCATTTGGCTAACATTTTGGGAAGGTGATCTTACCTCCAAGAATAAACTTTGTGGCATACCCTTTGAGGGCAAGCTCTTATTCCTAGCTCGATCCTCGGAGAAGAGTAAACGGTTTCCATCTTCTCAAAAGAATAAGCCCCAGAATAAGAGGCCTTTTTGTGGCTTTCAGATCAGTTAATTTTAAGCAATACTTTTATCCCCCAAATTATAGAAGAAGGATACAGGTTGGAATTCAAAAGCCCCCCACCCCAGATTTTTTTTCTTGCCCATCTGCCGAGGGACCTAGAGAGACAGAAGGTCATGGTGAATCTGATTGCGATGTGGGAAACGGAGGGGGTTATTTCTCCCCGAAGATCAAAAATTCAGAGAATTTTATTCTCACATCTTTCTGTTGAGAAAGACTTTGGGCAGGTTTTGGATGGTCATTAATTTTAAGTGTCTTGAACAGATTTATAGACTACAGACGATTTCAGATGGAAAACATTTATTCTGTAAGGAATCTGTTATTATCAGGAGTGTTCATGGTAACCCTGGATCTTCAGGACGCTTACCTTCATGTACAATCTGCCAGAATCATCAAAAGTTCCTCAGATTTGCAGTTCTCATGGAGAAAGGTGCAAGTCATTGGCAGTTCAAAGCCCTCCCTTTTGGTCTCTCAGCAGCACCAAGGATTTTCACGAAAATCATGGCCGAAGTCATGGCGTATTTTAAAATACAGAGGGTATCGATCGTTCCATATTTAGACTAATTTTATAGTCTTTGCCCGAGAGAAAAAGAGCCTTGTTCAGGATCTGCAATTGATCTTGTGGACCTTTCAGAAATTGGAGTGGAAGGTCGATCAGCAGAAGTCTTGCCTGGTTCCCTCCGAGAGCATGCCTTTTTTGGGTTACCAAATAGACACAGTTCCCCAAAAGATTTTTCTTCCGGAAGAAAAGATTGTAAAGATTCTTCTCTCAGTGCAGAACTTTAGTTTGCTCCCACAGGCCTCCCTTTGTCAGATCATGCAGTTATTGGGCTTAATGACTTCAGCCGTTCTGGGGGTGCCATGTGCCCAATTGCATTCCAGGCCCCTTCAGGCATTTCTTCTGTGGCATTGGGATTGCAGAAAAAGCTCTGAGCATCCTCTCTTGGAAGCTCATACAGCTTCCAAGAGAGGATTTTCTCAATCTATCCTGGTGGGAGCAATGGGAACATCTGCAGAGAGGGAAGGACTGGGCACAGTATTCCCCAATGAAAATTACTACAGCCAGTCTGTGGGGCTGGGAAGCTCACTCAGGGGACTGGCAGGCCCAGGGTGTCTGGCTGCCAGAGGAGGCATGCCAGTCATCGAATTTCAGAGAACTGTTAGCAGTGGGGAAGGCTTTAATTGCCTCGGAGAGGGCCAATTCAAAAGACCTGTTGATTTATTCAGACAACGCCAGGACCGTGGTGTACCTAAACAAGCAAGGGGGCACTCGCTCGGATACGCTTCTATTGTTAAACCAGCAGTTTCTGTCCTGGGCAGAGAACAATGTCTCTTCAGTCAGGGCGGTGCACATAAGTGGGACAGGGAATGTTCTGCCAGGCTCTCTGAGCAAAGTAAACATCAGTGGCAGCAGTTGGGAACTGAATCAAGACACATTCCAGGTAGGGATGCACCAAAATTTGGAGCTGAAAATGGAGTGGGGCTCTACCCCCCCCCCCCCGCTCTTGGTGCCGCCCATCATGGGGGTGTCCTATAGCGCAGGAGAGCCGCCTCCGCCGCCTGTTTGATCACAGCGCCGGGAACATTACAGCTTTCATTTCAATAGCTGTGTGTTCCCGGCCGCACGCCGTCACATATAGCCCATTTCCCTTGTCTGGGGAACTTTGATAGACAGACAGATCACCCGTCCCAGGATTGGATGGGTGATCTGTCTATCAAAGTTCCCAGACAAGGGGGAGGGGCTGTATGTCACGGCGCGCGGCCGGGAACACACAGCTATTGAAATGAAAGCTGTAATGTTCCCGGCGCTGTGATCAAACAGGCGGCGGAGGCGGCTCTCCTCTCTCTTCCCTTCACAGGCTGGCTGCAATGGGGGACACTGGCTGGCTGCAATGGGGGACATTGGCTGGCTGCACTGGGGACACGCTGGCTGCAATGGGTACACTGGCTGGCTGCATCTGACGGGCACTGGTGAGGCTGCATTGATCTCTTGTATCATGTGTGCAGTTTCTGACCATCTCCTATACCATGCCCCCAGTCTCTGACCGTCTCCTGTACCATGTCCTCAGTCTCTGACCATCTACTGTACCATGCCCCCAGTCTCTGACAGGCTCCTGTACCATGTCCTCAGTCTCTGACCATCTCCTGTACCATGTACCCAGTCTCTGACCATCTCCTATATAAAAATATCGGTGCTGTTTCAGTTTTCGGCCTAGTGTATATTTTCTTTTCGGTATCGGTTTCGGTTCCAAAAAACCCATTCGGTGCCCCCCTAATTCCAGGAGATCGTGTTAAGGTGGGGTCTTCCCAGAGTGGATCTTTTTGCTTCCAGTCTCAACAAGAAACTACCGTCTTTCTTCTCGCTGGAAAGAGAGACGGAGTCCTTAGGGACAGATGCACTCTCTTTCCCTTGGAACTTCACTCTAGCCTACGCCCTCCCTCCATTTCCTCTCTTGCCACTGGTAGTTCAGAAGAATGTTCTGGATCAAGCAGAAATTATCCTGATTACCCCTTGGTGGCCCAGGAGGAGTTAATTCTCCTCACTGAGAGCTCTCAATAGAACCCACTGGCCCCTGCCGGAGCGGAGGGATCTTCTCCGTCAGGGGCCGGTACTCCATCCAGACCCTCAGGCCTTCCATTTGATGGCCTGGAGGCTGAGCGGCTCATCCTACAGCTAAGGGGGTGTTCAGAGAAAGTTATTGAAACTATCCTAGACAGCCATAAGTCACAAGAAAGATCTAAGGGAAAGTTCTGGAATGGATTCTTTTTCTACTCCCCTTATACTAGATTTTTTACAGAGAGTCATGGAGAAATGACTTTGTCAGTACCCTTAGGGTTCAGGTTTCTGCCCTGTCTCTGTTTGCAGAAAGAAGACTAGCTAAGGACCCTTTGGTCAAGAGGTTCCTTTCAGCCAGAACTAGGCGTACACCCAGGGCTGTTCTTCCATGGGATCTGTCGTTAGTATTAAATGCTCTTACTAGGGCTCCTTTTGAGCCATTATGAGGCCTCTCTGAAAATGATTTCCTTAAAGATTACCTTTCTTTTGGCTATAACGTCAGGGAGAAGGATTTCTGATCTAGAATCCCTTTTCTGTAAGGACCCTATCCTGAGGATTTTAGAGGACAGTGTAGTGATTAGGCCAACACTTTGGTACTTGCCCAAAGTTTCTTCCAGGTTTCACAGGTCCCAGAAGGTACTTTTTTCCTAGTTTTTGTTCCTCCCCCAAGAATGCGGAAGAGGAAGGATTTCGTTTTTTTGGACGAGAAGAGATGCCTTCTGCTTTATCTAGAAAGGTCTACTGAGTTTAGGAGATCCTCCCAACTCTTAGTGTTGTTCAGTGGCCCCAAGAAGGGGAGCAAAGCATCTAAAAGTTCCCTTTCCCGATGGATTAGGGAAGCAATTTGTGGAGACAGCCAAATACTAAAATAGAAAAAAAACTGCGCTAAACCCAAAGAAATATATCAGAAAAAAGCAGCACACACTCAAAGTTAAAAAATTCAAGATAAAAAAGAAAGTGTAGCGCTAATTACTGCAAAGAATATATCAAAGTACTCAAACGGTGATGATATGATAAAATGGTGAATACTGCAAAGAAAATAATAATGAAGTGTCAATGTGCTCAGACAGTGACAATGTGTAAATAACAGCAGTATATGCAATGCTTATCCCAGATCAGAAATCAGTGTATATAAACAAATATACATGCATAAACCGTATAGGGGATAGCCCACAATAATATTAAAATGAAAAGTCACACACAGTGAATAGTCAAATCAAGTGATCTGTGATTCAATTGTCCAAAGTTGTGGTGATATAACAGAAAATCCCACACAATGAATAGTCCAATCGATCAGTAACTCAATCGCCTAAAATTGTAGTCAGAGTGAGTCTTGAATCAATCTCGGTAGCTTCACAGGTGGAAATCAGAGAGATAACACACTCTTACCAGATAAGTTGGATACAAGTACCATACGGCAATGTATCATACAGTCTTGAAGTGCTAGAACCACTAGCACACAGGGAGGGTGGAGCCAGACGATCCAGGCTACAAGGCGGCCATCATGGAGAGTAGTGCCTATCCACACCAAACGTCTTGTGATGAAAATGTCTTAGCAAAGGTTCCAGAATGGCTCAGAACAATCCCATGGTGTAAAAAACAAAAAGGCAAAGAATGCCAATAAATAGTGCAGGTCAAAAATGATCTAAAACTTTATTCACATCTTAAAGTCAGATGTGACATAAAATGTGATCACATAAAAAGATTAAAAGCAATGTGGGAAGCATAAGATAAGCGTAGCCCAATCATTTCTGGTGGCCGAGTGCAGGGGGAGGAGGCAGGGCAGGAGCTGGCACCTATTTCCACTTCTGGTCCGGTGCAGCGGCACTATGGGAGTCCAGAAGCAGCGTGCAAAGCCACAAGTGGAGCTCTGCACACCCGATATTGAGGACATGGTAGCAGTGGGGACAGGCACCAGCAAGGCTCAGGTAGGGGGCAGTTAACTAAGTCTGCCCATTTCCTTTCCTGGGGTTCCGGTCTTCTTTTTTCTTTCCCCATGGTGGCGGGGGCCTGCCTGGGCACTGGAGGCTGTGCTTCTTGTTTCCCCTCTTATTGCACCTTATGGGGTGGTCCACAGGCAGAGACTGGGGCTCACCAAGGGTCCCCTGTTTTTTGTACGTATGTTTGCAGGTCTAAGTGTGCTGAATGCCGCGTACACATGTAGCCGACTATAGACTTAGACTGGCGGACTTCCCGCCAGATTGTCCGTCGGACTTTCCGAACAGGCTACTTGCCCACACACGGCACTTTTTCAGCGGACTAATACGGCGTACTAAGTCCGCCGTACTATCCGCCGTACTTTTGAAATGAACGGACTCGCCCACACACACGGAGGAAAGTCCGCTCATTTTGAGCGCGTCTCCAGGTAGGCGGGGCCCGCAAAGGAGACGCCGCTGGCCCCGCCACCTGGTATGGACTTAAAGGGGAACCCCAACGCCGGAAAAAAACGGGGTCCCCCCCAAAGTCCGCAACAGACCCTTGTCCGAGCACGCTACCCGGCCGGCCAGGAAAGGAGGGGCAAGCGAGCGCCCCCCTCCCCCCATCCTGAGCCATACCAGGCCGCGTGCCCTCAACATGGGGGGGTGCCTTGGGGAAGGGGGGGGCCGCGCGCCCCCCACCCCAAAGCGCCTTGTCCCCATGTTGATGAGGACAAGGGCCTCTTCCCGACAACCCTGGTCGTTGGTTGTCGGGGTCTGCGGGCGAGGGGCTTATCGGAATCTGGGAGCCCCCTTTAATAAGGGGGGCCCCCGGATACCGCCCCCCCCACCCTATGTGAATGAGTATGGGGTACAATGTACCCCTACCCATTCACCTGTGAAAAAAGTACAAAAAAAAAACACAACACAGGGTAAAAATAGTTTATTGCACAGCTCCAGGGGTCTTGCGTCTTCGGGTGGTCTTCTCGCCGGACTCCTCCGCTAGCTTCTTCTAGCTCTTTTGCTAGCGGAGGAGCCCGGCTTTCTTCCTCGCCGCCGCCCTCGACCGTTCTGGGGATGGCTACCTAACCTTGTTGGCATCTACCTCTCAGGCAATCCAAGGTCCAGTAAATCACCCAGAAGTGGCCAGGCTGTTGCTTGCATCATGGTATCTGAAGAGCAGCTCCTAAAGATTAAGGGGTTCTCAGATCGTCTGGTTGCAACATTGCTATCAAGTAGGAAAAAAGTAACAAGAGCCATCTATACTAAAGTCTGGAAGGTCTATAACTCATGGTGCAATTCATCTACCCAAGGAACCTTGCTTCCATCTTGAAGTTCTTGTAGGGTGGGGCAGATAGGGGACTAGCAGTCAGTACCTTGAAGGTACAGGTTTCTGCACTAGCAGTTTTTTTTTTTTTTTTTTTAGAGAAATCTGTGGCCTCTGAACGGCTGGTAGTCAGATTTTTTTAAAGCTCTTCCAAGATCAAGGCCAGCCGGTTAAGGGTTTCCCAAAATGGGACCTGTCAGTAGTCCTGCAATCCCTAGCAAAGAGTCCATTTTAACCTCTGGATGCAGCATCACTCAGATGTCTCACTCTTAAAGCTGTAATCCTGATCGCATTCAGGATCAGTGAGCTACACGCTCTGTCAATTAAGGAACCTTATCTCTCAGTGTTTCCGGATAAAGTTATCCTTAAGACAGACCCAAAATTCTTACCTAAGGTATCCTCAATGCATAATCGTTCACAGGACATTGTGCTCCCAACCTTCTGTTGTAATCCATTGGGGGAGAAGGAGACTTTTTTTCATATGTTGGACATCAAAAGGTTTTTGTTATGTTACCTAGAAATAACAAAGGACTTTAGACGTACAGATTTTTTATTTGTCCTTTTTTTGGGCAACAAGAAAGGTTGCCAGGCTTCTAAAAAATCATTAGCCAGATGGCTGAAATTATCCTTACTGGAGGCATACTTGCATGCAGGTTTGTCTCCGCCAGCTTAAATTCGTGCACACTCAACCCGAGTGCTTCTGGCCACTTGGGCAGAAAGAGCTGGTGCCACCCCTGAACAAATTTGCAAGGCAGCAATATGCAGTGTTAATTTAGTTGACTAAAATACAACTATGACTAAAATATGACTAAAATGCCATTTTAGTCAAAAGACTATGACTACAATTAAATTGCAATTACTGAAATGTACTGGAGATTTAGTCGACTAAATACGACTAAAACTAAAACAATTGCAGAAGACTGGGCAGCACAGTGGTGTAGTGGTTAGCACTCTCACCTAGCAGTAAGAAGGTCACTGGTTCACTGGTTCAAATCCCAACCACGACACTACCTGCCTGGAGTTTGCATGTTCTCCCTGTGCCTGCGTGGGTTTCCTCCGGGTACCCCGGTTTCCTCCCACAATCCAAAGACATGCAGGTAGGTTGATTGGTTTCTGTTCAAAATTGGCCCTAGTATATGAGTGGGGACCTTGGACTGGGGGCTCCTTGATTGTAGGGACCGATGTGAGTGTGTAATGTGCAGGGATAGGGACAATTGTAGACACTCACTCAGGTTGAACTGGATGGACTGGTGTCTTTATTCAACCTAACTAACTATGAAACTATGAAACTATGACTAAAATGGGACTAAAACGAAAATGCCATTTTAGTCCTAAGACTAAAATTAACGCTGGCAATGTGTTCAAGTTTTCACACCTTTTTGCGACATTACAGGCTGGACCTCACATCTGCCAGCGATCAGACATTTGGCAGGAAGGTCCTGCAGGCTGTTGTCCCACCCTAAGAGAGTAAGTCTACGTTAGACTTACTGGTAACTTGTTTTCCATAAGTCTTTCAGGACAGCAATGACCCGCTCGCCCTCACTATGCTGTGACTAACTTATGTTCCAGCCGGGCCCAGAGGTTCTCTTCTACTACTGATGTGTAGTAGGGAGTTGCCTCCCTTTTAAAGATCTGGAAGGAGGAGGTGTTCCTATGGTCCATTGGGTGGAGTCACTATCTCTCAGGTGCTGTCCTGAAAGACTTATGGAAAACAAGTTACCGGTAAGTCTAACTTGAATTTTCTCTTAGTGGAGATGTGCTTGCTTCCCAGTGCTTTCTGCAGGCATAGATGAAAAACAGCCACAGTCCTCGCTCAGTCATTACAGATGTCCTCATGCACACTTCTACTCCACAGAAAGAAAGGAGGTGTGTCTGATCAGGCCTTTTAGGGCTCATACACACCAAAAACTGCACATAACCACGTGTTTGACTGCATGTTTGCATGCGTTTGCGTGCTTAAATGTGTTTTGCGCTGCGCTTAGCAGTGCATTTTTATATACGTTTTTGGGCTTGACTTAAAGTGTTTGCTACCCCAACATTTCATATTCCCGATATGTGCCTGCTGTACCATGTACTTGTATGTAAATTTATCCTGTTCTTCGTACATCACGGGACACAGAGACTCAGTAAATACTGATGGGTTATAGGGTATCACTAGGTGATTGGACACTGGCACACCCTAGACAGGAAGTTTAATCCCCCATATAACCCCTCCCCCTACTGGAGGTACCTCAGTTTTTTTCACCAGTGTCTTAGGTGTTGGTCACAAGTAAGATTTGCTGTACTGAGTTCCGCTGGAATATCCTTACTGGGGCCAGCTATGCAACCGGATCCATTCAAAGTGTCTTTTCCAGGCTGAATTGGATGGTACCCGGGCCTCGTGTTCCGAAGAAACAAGGTTTTACCTGTAATGCTTCTCTTTTTAGAGAGCTGGACCCTAGGACCCAGTATTTGTTTTTTTTCAGCCATATTCCTGGCAGGGTGCTTTACGGGCCCAGAACTGCGGATCCCCCTATTCAAGGGGCCCCAGTTTCTGAAGGATTTTTCCTAACGGAGCCCACTGTGAGAGGTGAAGATTGTTCAGACCCTGCAGCTGGATAAGGTAAGGGAGACTCCAAGAATTTTTCTAATTCTAGTAGGTTTTCTCCTTTTAAGTAAATGTATGCTATGCCTATAGTTGCCACCGGGGGCTGCCAAGAGCACATACCTTTCATGCCTGACTGTCTGCTTGGTGTCCACGCTCTATGCTCCTCCAGTCATGCTCCAGGAAGGATGAAGGTAAGGCTTTTTTTTTCTTCTGGGATTCTCCCTCCACGGATTAGGGGACTGAGACAGGCCTGGGCAGAGAACGGTAACATACTGCACCACCCGCCGCCGTTCGCCGCTGCCATTACAGCGGCTTCACATCCACCGCCCCTTCCCTCTCCTCTGCCCCAGCCTCCCCTCCATGCTTGCCAGCAGGGTTAGAACCTCTGCTCACCCGGGAAACGCTCGTTTTTAAAAAGCGAGTGGGGGTGGAGGGGTGGAAGTGGTCGGAGGAGGGGGGGCAGAACACTAGGCTACACAGTCTTTAAAGTGCACTCTTTTTCAGCTGCACACAGCCTATGGAGGGACACAGAGCTTAAAGGCGCATGTGAGTGACGAAAACACAGGCATTCCCAGACAACATTTACTTAGGCACCAGACTGAGTCTTGGTAGCAGCGCCAGTTGCTGAACTACAGTGCTCAGCAGTCAGTGCATTTTTTTGTGGTACCTAAAGCAACCTTTTGTTGCTTTGCACTATGGGTAGAAGAGGTACAAGTACCCCGAAGAATAGGGGCTCTGAGGACCCCCCTTTGCAGCCCCTCCCCCCCTTCAGTACCCAGGGAGGCTGGCCAGGGAGAGCCATCGGGGTTGGGCTGCATTTCAGCCCCTGTGTACATTACACAGGAGGTTTTTTCCTCAACCATAAACAGTTTAGAGGAAAGATTAGTGGCCTTAATCGCATCTTCACTCAGTGGAAGAAAACGCACTAGGCCCCCCTCTGTCACCCAGGACCCTCAGAGTGAGGAACTCTGGGATAAAGGAGAGGAATCCCCCTCAGAGGATCGGGAGGAGACTGATGATTCCACTTCTGAGGAATCTAGTGCAGAAGGGCCCTCTTCAGATGGTGCAAATTCTTGCTGGATTGGTCCATTCCACGTTTAAGTTACCCATACCTGTGTCAGTTAAAGAACCCACTTCTTCTCTGGGTTCACTGAAACCTCTTCAAACTGCACATGCTTTTCCTGTTCATGGTTTGCTGGAAAAGCTTACTATTCTGAGTGGCATCACCCAGATAAACATTTTTTTCCTCCTAAAAAGTTTTCTACACTTTATCCTATGGAGGAAAAAATTTACTAAGATGTGGGGTATACCGGCAGTTGATGCCGCCATTTCTTCCTTAAACAAAAGCCTGACTTGTCCTGTTGACAACGCTCAGATGCTTAGGGATCCAACTGATAAGAAAATGGAATTCCTATTAAAAATAGTTTTCTCCTTTAGTAGCTCAACCTGCAGTGGCAGCAATTGGAGTCTGTCAATATTTGAGAGACCATATTAAATAAGTGCTTAAAGCTTTACCTGAACAGCAAGCCCGGGGGTTAGCTAACCTACAAGCGGCTTTGTGTTTTGCTGTTGATGCTATCAGGGATTCTATCCTTCAGACCTCTCGCCTTATGCTTGGATTGGTACACATTCGTAGAATCTTATGGCTGAAAAATTGGTCAGCCGAGTCACCATGTAAGAAACTCCTGGCGGGATTTCCATTTCGTGGTGCAAAACTGTTTGGAGAGGATTTAGACAATTATATCCAAAGGATCTCTAGTGGGAAAAGCACCCTTTTACCAGTCAAGAAAAGGAGTAAACGTCCCTCCTTTTAAAATGGCGCTTTCTCCAGTGCCAGGGTCATTAGCCTCCAGGCAGTCACGACGGCCTCCTCCGTCAGGCTCAAAGGTTAAAACTCAGAGTCAAACCCAGGGACAAAAGAAGTCCTGGGAGAGAAGGTCTTCAAGACAAAACACTAAAGCCGCGTACACACGTAGCCGTATGTCCGACGTACTTAGTCTGGCGGACTTCCCGCCAGACTGTCCGTCGGACTTTCCGAACGGGCTACTTGCCCACACACGGCACTTTTTCAGCGGACTAATACGGCGTACTAAGTCCGCCGTACTATCCGCCCTACTTTTGAAATGAACGGACTCGCCCACACACGCGGAGGAAAGTCCGCTCATTTCGAGCGCGTCTCCAGGTAGGCGGGGCCCGCGAAGGAGACGTCGCTGGCCCCGCTGCCTGGTATGGACTTAAAGGGGAACCCCAACACCCAAAAAAATCGGCGTGGGGGTCCCCCCAAAGTCCACAACAGACCCTTGTCCGAGCACGCTACCCGGCCGGCCAGGAAAGGAGGGGCCAGCGAGCGCCCCCCCCTCCTGAGCCGTACCAGGCCGCGTGCCCTCAACATGGGGGGTGCCTTGGGGAAGGGGGGGGCCGCATGGCCCCCCCACCCCAAAGCACCTTGTCCCCATGTTGATGAGGACAAGGGCCTCTTCCCGACAACCCTGGGGGCCCCCGGATACTGGCCCCCCACCCTATGTGAATGAGTATGGGGTACAATGTACCCCTACCCATTCACCTGTAAAATAAAAGTACAAAAAAAACAACACACGAGATAAAATACTTTATTGCACAGCTCCGGGGGTCTTCCGTCTTCTGGGGTCTTATCGCCGGACTCCTCCGCTATCTTCTTGTAGCTCTTTTGCTAGCGGAGGAGTCCGGCTTTCTTCCTCGCCGCCGGCCTCTTCTTCCGACTTCGGGGGTCTTGTCCCCCTCTTCAGTTCTTCTGCCGCCGCCGCCGCCTTCCGTTCTTCTGTTCTTCTTCAGATGTTGCCTCGCCGAGTCCTCCGCTCACAATGACAGGGAACGGGCACGTGGCGACTTATATAGGGACAAGGGGCGGGGTCTTCTGTGGATGTCACATGGGTTCATGTCACATGGTGACCCCGCCCCCTTACGATGTCACAGTCCCGGAGGATGCTGGGACTGTCGCCATGTGACATCAACCCATGTGACATGAACCCATGTGACATCCACCGAAGACCCCGCCCCTTGTCCCTATATAAGTCGCCGCGTGCCCGGTCCCCGTCATTGTGAGCGGAGGACTCGGCGAGGCAACATCTGAAGAAGAAGAAGAGAAGAACAGAAGGCGGCGACAGAAGACCGGGCCACCGCCTGTAAAAGAGCTATAAGAAGGCGCGGTGGCCCGGCAGAAGAACCGAAGAGGGGGACAAGACCCCCGAAGTCTGAAGAAGAGGCCGGCGGCGAGGAAGAAAGCCGGACTCCTCCGCTAGCAAAAGAGCTACAAGAAGATAGCGGAGGAGTCCGGCGAGAAGACCCCCGAAGACGGAAGACCCCCGGAGCTGTGCAATAAAGTATTTTATCTCGTGTTGTGTTTTTTTTTGTACTTTTATTTTACAGGTGAACGGGTAGGGGTACATACCCCATACTCACATAGGGTGTGGGACCGGTATCCGGGGGCCCCCTTATTAAAGGGGCTCCCGGATTCCGATAAGCCCCCCGCCCGCAGACCCCGACAACCAACGGCCAGGGTTGTCGGGAAGAGGCCCTTGTCCTCATCAACATGGGGACAAGGTGCTTTGGGGTGGGGGGGGCCGCGCGCCCCCCCTTCCCCAAGGCACCCCCCATGTTGAGGGCACGCAGCCTGGTACGGCTCAGGGGGGGGGCGCTCGCTGGCCCCTCCTTTCCTGGCCGGCCGGGTAGCATGCTCGGACAAGGGTCTGTTGTGGACTTTGGGGGGACCCCCACGCCGATTTTTTTCGGCGTTGGGGTTCCCCTTTAAGTCCATACCAGGTGGCGGGGCCGGCGGCATCTCCTTCGCGGGCCCCGCCTACCTGGAGACCCGCTCGAAATGAGCTGACTTTTCTCCGGGCGGGAAAAGTCTGCTCATTTCAAAAGTACAGCGGACTGGCATACACACGGCCGGATTGTCCGCCCAAATGCGAGTCCATCGGGAAGATTGGAGTGTAACACGGCATTCTAAGTCCGCCGTACTTTCGGGTCAAAAAAGTATGCCGGAGGCTACACACGGGGGGATTGTCCGGCGGACTTGAGTTTGCCGGACTTTTTCACCCGCTTGTTTGATCGTGTGTACGCGGCTTAAGACCTCCTTATGAAGGGGCGCCCCCGCTCACTCGAGTGGGGGGGAAGACTACTAAAGTTTTCAGGGCTCTGGCAGGAGGAATTTCGGGGGACAAATGGGTGGTCTCCACAATAACTCTAGGTTACAAACTAGAATTCCAAGAATTCCCTTCTCGTTTCCTCAGATCAAATGTACCCAAAGACCCAGAGAAAAAGAAGTCTCTCCTTCTAGCGTTGGAGCGACTATTGTCGCAAAAAGTTATCATGGAAGTTCCCATGCAAGAGCAGGGAATGGGGTTTTATTCAAACCTTTTCACTGTACCAAAGCCAAACGGAGCTGTCAGACCCATTCTAGATCTCAAAGATCTAAACCGATTTCTAAAGATGCGGTCTTTTCGCATGGAATCAATCCGATCGGTAGTCTCCATCCTACAAGGAGGAGAACTTCTGGCGTCAATAGACATCAAAGATGTGCGCCTGCACGTACCTATTTTCCCTGCTCATCAAAAATTCCTGCGTTTCGAAGTAGAAAAACGCCACTTTGTTTGTAGCTCTGCCTTTCGGCTAGCTACTGCACCTCGGTTGTTTACAAAGATCTTGGCCCCTCCTCTGGCCAGATTAAGGGCCCAAGGTATAACAATAATAGCATACCTAGACGACTTGCTCTTGATAGACAGGTCGATAGCCCGCCTGGACCAAAATTTGGTCACCACAATCAACTACCTGGAATGCCTAGGTTGGGTCCCCAACTTAAGGAAGTCTTCTTTAAAACCAGTAAGTAAGTAAACTAGAGTATTTGTGTCTGGTCATAGATACAGCCGAGCAGAGGGTATTCCTACCCCAAGCAAAGATCAGTGCTATAAGAGAACTAATTCAGGTAGTCAGGGCAAAAAAGGGTCCTTCTATTTGTTTTTGTATGAGGTTGTTGGGGAAGATGGTAGCTTAATTCGAAGCAGTTCCTTACGCTCAGTCTCATTCAAGGCTACTGTAAAACAGTATCCTATTGGCCTGGAACAAGAAGGTTCAGGCGTTAGATTTTCCCATGCATCTGTCCCCTACAAAGTGTCGGAGCCTCAGCTGGTGGTTGATACCCGAAAATCTGCGGAAAGGAAAATCCTTTTTACCAGTTACCTGGACAGTGGTAACAACAGATGCCAGTCTTTCGGGTTGGGGGGCAGTCCTGGAACAGTCGACTGTCCAACGGAGATGGTCCAAGACCGAGAGGGCCTTATCCATCAACATTCTGGAGATCCATGTGGCGTATCTAGCCCTAAAAGCTTGGACACTCAGGTTGCAGGGTTGCCCTGTCAGAATCCAGTCTGACAATGCCACAGCAGTGGCTTATATCAATCACCAAGGGGGCACCAAGAGTCGTGCAGCTCAAGGTGAAGTAAACCAGATCTTAATCTGGGCAGAAAGACATGTGCCATGCATATCGGCAGTCTTCATTCCGGGGGTAGAGAACTGGCAGGCGGACTACATGAGCCACCAGCAGTTAGTCCCAGGGGAATGGTCTCTTCACCCCGTCTTCTTGGCCATATGCCAGAAATGGGGGGGTTCTGGATGTAGATCTCGTTGCGTCCAGGTTCAACAACAACGTTGACAACTTTGTGTCAAGAATGTGGGATCCTCTTGCATGCGGGACAGATGCGTTGGTAACTCCATGGCATCGGTTCTCTTTCATTTATGCATTCCCTCCTATTCTGCTACTGCCAAGACTTCTTTGCAGGATCAGGCACGAGAAGAAGTCGGTTCTTTTGGTGGCCCCAGCGTGGCTCCGAAGAGCTTGGTATGCAGAAATAGTGAAGATGGCGGTAGGCTCTCCTTGGACCCTACTGCCCCGTCCAGACCTGCTATTCCAGGTATTCCATCCTACCTTACAAACGCTAAATTTAACGGTTTGGCTATTGAAACCCACATTCTGAAGAATCGTGGGCTTTCGGGCCCTGTGATATCTACCTTGATTTATGCAAGAAAGCCAGCTTCCAGAATGATTTATCACAGAGTCTAGAAAGCATATGTCTCCTGGTGTGAATCCAGGGGTTGGCACCCCAGAAAATGTGTCATAAGCAGAATCCTCGAATTTCTGCAAAATGGGTTAGAGATGAAACTGGCATTGAGTACCATCAAGGGCCAAGTCTTGGCCTTATCGGTTCTGTTTCAACGTCCACTTGCTTCGTATTCTTTGGGCCGAAGCTTTATACAAGGGGTAACTCGCCTTAATCCTCCAGTTAGGGTGCCTCTGAAACCCTGGGATTTGAATTTGGTTCTGTCCGCTTTACAGAAGCAGCTTTTTGAACCGATACATCAAATTCTGTTGACAAGGAAATACATTTTTCTGGTGGCCATTTCTTCTGCCAGAAGAGTATCAGAATTAGCGGCCCTCTCTTGTAAAGAATCGTATCTGATAATGCACAAGGATAGAGTGGTGTTACGCCCTCATCCTAGTTTTCTACGGAAGGTGGTCTCAGGTTTTCATCTAAATCAAGATATTGTTCTGCCTTCCTTTTTTCCAAATCCCTGCTCTATGGAAAAGAAGTCACTACATTCTTTGGATGTAGTGAGAGCAGTCAAAGCCTATCTGGAAGCGACTGCTCGGTTCGCAATACTGATGTTTTCTTCATATTTTCAGAGGGTCCTAAGAGAGGACAGGCAGCGTCAAAATCTACCATTGCTAAATGGATTAGACAAGTAATTGTTCAAGCTTATGGTTTGAAGCAAAATATTCCGCCTTTTCAGATCAAGGCGCACTCCACTAGGGCTATTGGTGCTTTGTGGGCGGTGCATCACCAGGCCTCCTTGGCTCAAATCTGCAAGGCCGCAATCTGGTCATCAGTCCATACATCCACCAAATTTTATCAGGTGGATGTGAGAAGGCATGAGGACTTCGCCTTTAGGCCCCTTTCACACATGCGGACATTATGTCCGTATTTCATCCATCCGTTTGCGGATGAAATACGGACATACATGCATTCCTATGGGATAGCGGGTGTCTGCGGATGAACATCCACAGACACCCGCTATCGTCCGCCTCCACAATTGTCTGATTCTGCTGACTGAGGAAAATACTATTTTTCTATCCGTCTGCAGAGCGGATCGGATGAACAAGGACAGACGGTCCGTGCTCATCCAATCCCCCATAGAGGAGAATGGGGAGCTGACAGGGCGGTCCCTGCAAAGTGTTCCGGGACCACCCTGTTATCCGCCGTCTCAGCGGGGACAACGGAGCGATCCCCGCTGAGCAAGTGGATCATCACGGAGTGGATCATTACTGATCCGTACCATGTGAAAGGGGCCTAAGGGTGCTGCAGGCAGCGGTACAGGGTCCCTTAGGTCTGATTACACCCTATGTTGTATGGTTCCCCTCCCCTCAGATAGCATTGCTCTGGGACATCCCATCAGTAATTACTGAGTCTCTGTGTCCCGTGATGTACGAGAAAGAAAATAGGATTTTTATAACAGCTTACCTGTAAAATCCTTTTCTTTTGAGGTACTGTACATCACGAGACACAGAGGTCTCTCCCCTTTCTAATACACTTTTATATTGCTTTGCTACAAAACTGAGGTACCTCCAGTAGGGGGAGGGGTTATATGGGGGATTGAACTTTCTGTCTAGGGTGTGCCAGTGTCCAATCACCTAGTGATACCCTATAACCCATCAGTAATTACTGAGTCTCTGTGTCCCCTGATGTACCTCAAAAGAAAAGGATTTTACAGGTAAGCGGTTATAAAAATCCTATTTTTGTTTGAAATCCCTGGTGTTCCTGTCAGTCCCTCTGCTTTCCTATTAAAAACTGACCATGCTACGCAGGATATCACAGTGTGCTCAGTTCTCTAGCTGTGCTGGTAACTCTACCTGCTCTCCTCCAATGATCAGACTTGTCCTGACATGCCTCCCCTGCACAGCTTTTCACTGGGAAGCTCAGTGTACTGTTGCTGCTCTCCCCCCAGCTCTTATGCAGTTGAGAGGGAATGTGATCACTTATTTAAAAACAATATAAATTCCTTCTTTTATATCTATGCACAAATGTTTTTTGCCTTTCGTTTCTATTTGAAACTGGATTTGATATTAAATAGATTGTTTTACAAGGTGATCGTTTATAATCACTTTAACTGCCTTGCGCCTGCCGGCTGTCAAATGACAGCTGGGTGGCACAGCTCTCATTCTGGGCAGACGTCACCAGGGATTGCCACCACCCTGGACCACCAGGTATGCCACCCACGACCACCAGGGAAATGCCAATCAGTGCCCAGACAGCTGCCAATCAGTGACCATCCCAAATGCCTGACAATCAGTGCCACCCATAAGTACCCATCAGTGCAGCCTCTCAGTGCCCATCAGTGTCGCTTGTCAGTGACCACCAGTGCCACTCATGAGTGCCCATTAGTGCTGCCTATTGATGCCCGTCAGTACTACATATCAGTGCTACATATCAGTGCCGCCTACCAGTGCCCATCGTCAGTGCCCCCTCATTGATGCCACCTTATCAGTGCCCATCAGTTAAGGAGAAAATTTACTTATTTACAAAATGTTATAAAATAAAATGAAATTGTCATTTAAACAACGACAGCACTGAAATCTGAAAATTTGGCTTGGGCAGGAAGGGGGTGTAAGTGCTCTGTATTGAGGTGGTTTAAGGGTGAAGTGCAGTGCACTTGAAACATGTTTGTAGCATATGCCTGCATTTGTGGTGCAGAAAAATGCAGTATGCTCTACTTTTTTTTTAACTGAGTTGACCTGCAACGGCGTAAACTATGCCAATAGGATTACCTTGATTTTGGGCTGTCTATGCAGTTTGAGTGCAGTTCATAATGCATCACGCTGGGTTCACACTAGTGCGAATTGGATGTGGTTATTTTGCATCCAATTCTCATGTCAGGAGATTGTGTCCGGCTCTCTATGGAGTCATCTCCGAAGTGGAGTCCTGTGCGTCTTCTGATCTGTTTCAGACAAAAATGTGGAGTGAAATCGGACTTGGAATAGTGAATGGGGATGCACTGGGCCCCTGCTGTGAGCCACTCCATGCTGCAGTGTGAACCCAGCCTCAAACTTTGGCCAATTGCATCAAACTGCATTCGGTGTGTAAGTAGTCTGTGCTAACATGACAGATGGTTATCTTTACTTGCGTCTAGGCAAGCCGGGGAGCAGTAAAACCCAAACATTTTGTTTTTACTTCTCTCTCTCCTTGCCGTCAATGTAAAAGAGGCCTTAAAAGTGTTACTAAACCCAGAACCTGCATTCGCTATATCTGGTCTCCCACAGTGCACAGAACATGGAAATACAATTATTTTAGTATATATAAAAACTGCTAAATACCCTTTCTCATCAGCAGTATATAGCAGTCTTGTGACTTCTATCAGTATCTGGTTAAAGCTTGTAGGAGGAATTTTCACTCTACTCTGTCCTATGAGGCTGCATGACTCCTGACCCTCTGTCTTGACAGTGCTGATTGGCCCTGTGCTTGATCACAGACACCCTCCCGAGGAAAAAAAAAAACTCTATCAGCAGGTAGATTGGGGTCATTAAAAGAAGGGGAGGGTCAGAGATGACAGGATCAAACAGCCTTTTTACACAATGCAGAGGATTGTGGAATCCCTTAGGTTCCACAGCAAGTATAGCAAGCATGCTTTACTGCATATACAGACTAATTTTACTGTTGTGGGTTTAGTAACGCTTTAAGCTGGCCATACATTATACAATTTTCGAATTCAATTTCCTTTTTATTTACCTTCAACTATGTAGTCCAAAGGTCTGCCTGCTTGTATACAATTTGAACGTGCTTAGATTTGACCTAATTTTATATAATTTTGGTAAATCTAATGGAAAGTTGTATAATGTATGGCCAGCTTTAGAGTACACTAAAAATGGAGACAAGTACAAATGTCAATCTGATTGAATATTGATTTGTGGCATTAGTTGGATTTTAGGTACAGTATTTGTTGAATTTGAGCAAAGGCTACAGTGTTATATTCTTCTTGCCCCTCCAATACTGTTGTGCTTACATCCTTTATTTTTCTCATCAGCTGCAAACAATACTTACAAGATATGTATGGGACCCCATTATCATGTTGCTGCTTTGGTCGTATGAACATATGCCGCAAGCTTTTAAAAAGACATAAATCCTTTGTTTTTTGCCTTTATGCAGTGATTTGGGAGTATTAATTACATCCACAATTTGTTTTTCAAATTTACACTTTTTGAGGGTTTAGTTAAATTCTCTGATGTCCATAAACCATGTTCAGCCTCGGTACATACAGTGCCTTGAAAAAGTATTCATACCCCTTGAAACTTTCCACGTTTTGTCATGTAACAACCAAAAACATACATATATTTTATTGGGATTTTATGTGATAGACCAACACAAAGTGGCACATAATTGTGAAGTGGAAGGAAAATGATTTTCCAAATTTTTTACTAATATATGAAAAGTGTGGCGTGCATTTGTATTCAGTCCCCTTTACTCTGATACCCCTAACTAAAATCTAGTGGAACCAATTGCCTTCAGAAGTCACCTAATTAGAAAACAGAGTCCACCTGTATGTAATTTAATCTCTGTATAAATATAGCTGTTCTGTGAAGCCCTCAGAGGTTTGTTAGAGAACATCAGTGAACAAACAGCATCATTAAGGCCAAGGAACACACCAGATAGGAATAAAGTTGTGAAATAGTTTAAAGCAGGGTTATGTTATAAAAAAAATATATCCCAAGCTTTGAACATCTCAATCCATCACCCAAAATGGAAAGAGTATGGCACAACTCCAAACTTGCCACAACCTGGCCGTACACCTAAACAGACAGGCCGGGCAAGGAGAACATTCATCAGAGAAGCAGCCAAGAGGCCCATGTTAATTCTGGAGGAACTGCAGAGATCCACAGGTAAGGTGAGAGAATCTGTCCACAGGACAACTATAAGCCCCTGTACACACGGTCGGAGATTCTGCCAACCAAATCCGTCGGATTTTGTCCATTGGATTTAGTCCGACGGATTGTGTCCGAAACTGTTGCATACACGCGGACGGACTAAGTTGTCGAAAAATCAGATCTTTCAGAACGTGATGACGTAATTTCGTTACGATGGGACTAGATTCAGGCTAGTAGCCAGTAGCTTTGATGTAGGAATTTGATCTGAGCATGCGTGGCACTTGGTCCGATCAAAATTCGCTACACATGATCGGAGTATGTCCGATCAAACCAGTTGGTCGGGAAATATTTCCAACATGTTGGAAAATTGGGTCCGACGGATATTCGGATGGAATCAGTCCGATGCATACCACATACAGTCGGATTATCTGACGACACGGTCCAATAGGACACATTCCGACGGATTCTCCGACCGTGTGCACAAGGGCGTAGTCTTGCACTCCACAAATCTAGCCTTTATGGAAGAGCGGCAAGAAGGAAGTCATTGTTGAAAGAAAGCCATAAATAGTCCTGTTTGCATTTTGCGAGAAGCCATATGGGGGACACAGCAAACATGTGGAAGAAGGAGCTCTGGTCAGATAAGACCAAAATTGAACTTTTTGGCCTAAAAGCAAAATGCTATCTGTGGCTGAAAACTAACACTGCACATCACCCTGTACACACTATCCCCACCGTGAAACATGGTGGTGGCAGAATCCTGTTGTGAGGATACTTTTCTTCAGCAGGGAAAGGGAAGCTGGTCAGAGCTGATGGGAATATGGATGGAGCCAAATACAGGGCAGGAGTCTGCAAAAGACTTCTTACTTGGATGGAGGTTCACCTTCCAGCAGGACAACGACCTTAAACATACAGCCAGAGCTACAATGGAATGGTTTAGATCAAAGCTTATTAATGTTAGAATGGCCCAGTCAAGGTTCAGACCCAAATCCAATTGAGAATCTGTGGCAAGACTTGAAAATTGCTGTTCACAGACACTCTCCGTCTATTCTGACAGATCTTGAGCTATTTTGCAATGAAGAATGGGCAAAAATGTCACTCTTTAGATGTGAAAAGCTGGTAGAGACATCCCCAAAAAGACTTGCAGCTGTAATTGCAACAGAAGGTGGTTTTACAAAGTATTGACTCAGGGGGGCTGAATACAAATGCACGCCACACTTTTCAGTGATTTATTTGTAAAAAAAAATGGAAAACCATCTCCTTCCACTTCACAATTATGTGCCACTTTGTGTTGGTTTATCACATAAAATGTCAATAAAATACATTAAAATTTTTGGTTGTAACATTACAAAATGTGGAAAATTTTAAGGGGTGTGAATACTTTTTGAAGGCACTGTGTAGGCCGGCGTCGTCATGGAATAGTAAATAAATATGTAAGGCCTCGAATGCCTACAAATGGACCTAAAACTGATCTGAGAGATCCAAAACAATCTTGTCATGCAACAGTTTTAAATTTTCAAAATACTTTCTGTGCCTGACCCTTTTTTTTCACCTTACAGGGATTATTGCCACGTGGAGAGAAGCCAAATCCACTGCGAGAGAAGAATGCACGCGTCAACCAGCTCTTGCGCTCATGGCTCCCACGTCTTCCTGGAGTGCAGTTGCTGGACTTTGATTTTGGCTTTGTTCACTCAGATGGCACTATCTCTAGAAACGACATGTTCGACTTCCTCCACCTCACGGCTATTGGCTATGCTAAGGTCTGCAGGCCACTTCATGAACTGATTATGCAACTGCTGGAGGAAACCCCGGAGGAAAAACAAGTCACTCTGGCCTGATCATCATGTCACTCATCCTGTTGTCAGTGTTACATCATTGGCTGCCCCCCCCCCCCTCGCTAACTACAATTGCCTCAGCTGTACATCTACATGCTCAATGTATATACACCTGCTCAAATCCAACCTCTGCAAACCCCCTTTATTGTCTCCTGTATTATTGATCACCTAACATCATTGAAGCCTCTCCCGTGGAGTCAGAGTTGCAGGATTGGGATATGGATTTTTGACGTTGGCAGTGGTGGGGATACCAAAAATCATAGAGTGATGTAGGCTGTAAATATCCATGGCTAATCTAGGGAAGAGAGAAAACTCCCTTTAAAATTTGGCTGTGCGGCCATTGTGAAGCCTTTGTGTAGTGTTTACAAATAAGCTGATGTTCAGGATTCCCCTCTTGAATCAGCAAACTCCCTATTTAATTCAACAGGTTTTCCTTTTATGACAATTACACCTTTTCAATTGCCTGCAAAGGTTAACATGGGTAAAGGTTGTATGGCAGACAACCCTGGTGTGAAAGGGGTGCTAATACACAAAACTAGAAGTGGAATGATTTAATAAAGAAAATCTAGCATTAATAGCATCACTTGTGAAAGTGGGAATTTCTGCAATTCAATCATGTCATTGCAAGTGCAGCCTGTACCAAATTAAAATACCCCTAGTTTATTTTATTATCTGGTAAGTTTGTTCTGTAACTGTCCTCTTATTGCGCAGTGCATAAGCAGTCTTGGAAATGTACGTAAATATAATTGTATTGCTTGTATGAATCCTTTATTGATAAAGTGTGTTGTGGTCAGGGACCAAAGCAGAAGTTACTGAAAATAATCTGTCCTGAAAATTCAGATCATCATCTGGGAAGCTGGGCATTATGGGTTACTAAGTGGCTTAGTACCGAAGCATTGAGCAATATGTAGCCATGACTCAACAATAAAAGGTGTGGTTGATGGAAGATTAAGGGCCAATAAAAGCTGCAGATAGGATATCTTGTAGTGTATTAAACGCTCTCTGTGCCTCTCGGATCTGTACAGGTTTAGGACTCAGTTGTAGATTTTGCATCTTCAGAGCTTTTGCTTCTACATATAGCATAATGAATTGGATCGTTCCTCCTCATTGTTATGTGTGTATGGAGAGAAGTTATAAAAATATCAGTGGTACCCTTGTCTCCGTCTTTTTGTTAAAATACTTTTTCTCTGAAAATCGGGTTTGCATACACAACATTATTCACCTAACACATTCACTGGTAAACTTAACCCTTTTGCGGTCTAGGCCATTTTTTATTTTTTTCGTTTTGCACACACACAAAAAAAGGAAATTTTACAGAAAATTTCACTTAAAACCTCAAAACATTATGGGGGAGATTTACTAAAACTGGTGCACACAGAATCTGGTGCAGCTGTGCATAGTAACCAATCAGTTTCTAACTTCAGCTTGTTTAACCGCTTAAGGACCACCGCACTTACATATACTGTGGCAGGGTGGCCCTTTAGCGCATAATCACTTACCTGTACGAGATTCTCTTCTTGGGGTCTGGGGCACGCGTGCGCCATGGGAGTAAATCATTGAGTCCGACAGATGCCACATCTGCCGAGAATCCGGTGATCGTCCGTAGAGAGTATGTAAACAAGGAAGACTGCTGTTCTGTCCGAAAGGAAAATGGAGATCTTATGTTTCTGCCCCTACAGTTAGAAAGCACACATAGGGAACATATTTAACCCTTTGATTGCCCCTGATGTTAACCCCTTCCCTGCCAGTGTCATTTATACATTGATAGTGCATTTTTTTTGGCACTGATCACTATTGGTGTCACTGATCCCCAAAAAGTGTCAGTGTCAGATTTGTTCACCGCAGTCCCGCTAAATATCGCTGATCACCACCATTACTAGTGAAAAATATATAAAAAATAAATAAGAAGTCCCTAAATCTATCCCAAAGTTTGCAGACACTATAACTTTTGCACAAACCAATCAATATATGCTTATTGGGAAATTTTGGGAAAAACTAATACTTATTGTCCTAAATTTATGAAGAAATTTGATTTTTTTTTACAGGATATGATTTATAGCATGAAGTCAAATTATTATTTTTTTTTTTAAATTGTTGGTCTTTTTTTGTTTATAGTGAAAAAAAATAAAAACCACAGAGGTGAACAAATACCACCAAAAGAAAGCACTATTTGTGGGGAAAAAGGCACATAAATTGTATTTGGGTACAGTGTCACACGATCACTCATTGTCAGTTAAAGCAACGCAGTGCCATATCACAAAAAAATGGCCTGGTCAGGAAGAGGGTAAAACCTTCCGGAGCTGAAGTGGTTAATGAAGCTGACCATAAAACATGGAAGGTGATTGGTTACTATGCACAGCTACACCAGATCCTGTGTGCTCCAGTTTTTATACATCTCCCACAATATTTTCTGAAAGTAAAAACCCTGTCCGATAAAATGGTTGCAGTTGCTCTTTGGTATGTATCATGACATTTATGCTATTTATCAAATGTATATTTTCAGAAAAAAAATACGCTATTTCAGTGCACACAAAAACAACCAGTAATATACAGCAGGTCAAATAATAATTGAACACATCACATTTTTCTAGGTAAATATATTTCTAAAGGTGCTATTGACATTAAATGTTCACAACATGTCGGTAACAACCCATGCAATCCATACATAGAAAGAAACCAAAACAAATAAGTTCAGAAATGAAGTTATGTGTAATAAACTGGAATGACACAGGGAAAAGGTATTGAACACATGAAGAAAGGGAGGCGCAAAACAGCATGGAAAGCCAAAACACCAGCTGTAATCTATCAATAATTAGAAAGCAATCCTGACCCTTGTCAGTGCAAATATCAGCTGGCTCAGTCTCAACCGATTGCCTATAAAAAGGTGTTTGATTACCAAGGTGTCACACAAGAATCATCTCATGATGGGTAAAAGCAAAGAGCCCTCTTAAGACCTTAGCAATCTTATTGTTGCAAAACATACTGATGACATTGGTTACAGAAGGATTTCTAAACTTCTGTTTGTTCCAGTGAGCACTGTGTGGGCCATAATCCAGAAGTGGAAAGAACATAATTTTGCCATAAGCCAGCCACCACCAGGTGCTCTTCGCAAGATTTCTGAGGAGTGAAAAACTGAAAATTGTATACTCACCTTTCTGTAATTTTCCTTTCCTGACACATGTTCATGGCAGCATACATTTGGGTTGTGACTGCCCCTCACAACCTGATAGGACTGAATAACTATAAATTGTAAGAGAGCACCCACTGCAGCATTCTCTGTATCTATCACCTTAGATAGGGTGGGCATCTGTATGCTGCCATGAAGATGCGACAGGAAAAAGGAAAAATTACGAAAAGGTGAGTATACCATTTTTTGTTTTCTTGTTGCATCATGGCAGCATACATTTGGGAAATAACTCGCCAAATGGGTTGGTTCAAGAAGAAATTAAGTTTAACAAGTAATTGAGGCATTGGTTTGAATGACTGACCTCCCAAAATCCACAGTCGACAACTGCGAAATCTAATGAAGGTGTTTTAGAAAGATGCGGCTTTGCGTATTGTCTCAATGGACACTCTGCAGTATGCTGCCCATTAAGTTGTTACTGCCCTAGTGGAGTGAGCTTTTAGGCCCTCAAGTATTTGAATCTGCTGTAGGGAATAGTTTTTTTTATGATCTTCACCAACCATGAGGCAGTGGTCCGAGAAGAGGCTGCCTGTCCCCTTTTGCGGCAGTGAGGAATGACTAGAAGGTTATCTGTCTTAAATGTACTAGTTGCCGTAAGGTATGCCAAGATGTTACCTTTTACATCCAGTGGATGCGGATCACCTTGAACTAACTGTAAGAAGTGCTGGCAGACTTATCTCTTTGTTAAAATGAAACGAAAAGACGACTTTTGGAATGAATCGGTCCGACGGTCTTAGGACCACTCTGGATAGAAGACTAAATAAGGTTCCTTTGCTAGTAGCACTTTCGTCTCTGAAACCCTCTTTGCTGAGTTTATGGCAATGAGGAATGTGACCTTAAGCGTTGAATCCCACAAGAAAAAGGAAAGAAAGGTCCGTGAGATAGTGCTTCCAATACAATTGATAGATCCCATGCCCGGAAAGTAGGTTTTTTTGGAGGTCTTTTTAGGCAGGCTTTTTGAACCTGCATGACGAAAGGGTTTTGGGCCCACTTTACTCCTGTCATGGCCAATAGTGCTGAGACTTGAACTTTTAAGGTATTTGAGCCTAATCCTTTTTCCAGACCAGACTGGAGGCACTCAAGGATTTGTGTCACCTCTAGTGATGATGTGTCCCAACATTGTTGTGAAAATTAGATTAATTTTTTTTCCAGATTCTCCTGTAGGTGTTGTTGGTAGTGGCCTTTCTGGCTTTGAGTAGAGTTTCTACCACTCTTTGAGAACAACCCTGATCTAGGAACCTAGACCTTTCAGCCTACATGCCGTGAGATGTAGTTTCTCTGATGACGTGTGAAGAAATTGGCCCTGGAAGAGTAAATCTGGTGTTATTGTAAGATGCAGTGGATGCTCTGTGTTCATCTGCATGAAGTTTGTGAACCATAGCTTCCTCAGCCAGAAGGGGATCACTGTTGATGTTGATCTTTTGAGTCGGAACAGGAACCTCGCTATCAGAGGAGTTGGAGGGAATATATAGCCTAACTGGAAGTTCCATGAATGCTGCAAGCAGTCTATCCCTTCTGCCAATGGGTAAGCAGCCCTCAAAAGGTATCTCTGGCATTTTGTGTTTGCTGGGGTTGCTGCCAGGTCTATGTCCGGAATACCCCAGGTCTGAGTTATGAGAGAGAAGGCCTGATGACTTAGAGACCACTTGTTGGAAAGGAAGATTCTGCTTAGTTCCTTGGCTAGATGATTCTGTGCTCCAGGGATGTACACCTCCCTCAGATCCGCCAGGTTCGTTTGCCCATTCGAGGATGGGGCAAACTCCTTCCATAAGAGATTGACTCCCTGTGCCCCCGTCTGTTGATGTAAGTTCCTGCCACTTTGTTGTTACTGCCACCCTTACCTTTCCAGAGGGGACCGGATTCTAAGAGGGCTTGAAAGACAGCTCTCATTTCCAGTATGTTTGAAACAATCTCCTGGGTTTGGAACGACCAGAGACCGTGGACTGCCTTGTCTCGAATGTTGGCTTCCGATCCCTCCATACTGGTGTCGGAAGTGACCAATTCTTGTGGAGGGGAAACTATGTGCCTGAACCTCTTGAGGTTGTGTATGTGGGTCCACCACCATATGAACTGTTTGGACTGATTGAAAATAAAGATTGCTTGAGATTGCCACTCCATCCCACTGCCTCAGAAAGGAATTTGGCTCTGCTCCCAAGAAGATCATCTTCTGCGTAGGTTTAAGGTTGCTCTTTTCCAAATTTATCAACCAGCTGAAACTTTGTAGTGTGGCAATCATATATAGTTACATACATAGTAGGTGAGGTTGAAAAAAGACAGAAGTCCATCAAGTCCAACCTATGTGTGTGGTTATATGTCAGTATTACATTGTATATCCCTGTATGTTGTGGTTGTTCAGGTGCTTATCTAATAGGTCAAAAAACTATCAATGCTCCCTGCTGAAACCGTATCTGGAAGTGAATTCTACATCCTTGACACTTTTACAGTAAAGAACCCTCTACGTAGTCTAAGATTAAACTTATTTTCTTCTAATCTTAATGAGTGACCACGTGTCTTATTAAACTCCCTTTCACAGAAAAGTTTTATCCCTATTGTGGGGTCACCAGTATGGCATTTGTAAATTAAAATCATATCCGCTCTCAAGCGTCTTCTCCAGAGATAATAAATCAGTGTTTCCTGATGGGAAATGAGAGATTCCTGACTGTGTGATAGGATGAGGATGTCCTCCAGGTAATGATGGACTCTTAGACCCTTCTCCCTCAGGAAGGCTATCACCGGTAACAGGACTTTTGTGAAAGTCTTGGGGGCGGTGGCAATTCCAAAGGGTAGACTCTGGAACTGAAAGTGTTGATGTTTTACCGAGAATAAAATGAATCTTTGGAACATGACGTGTATGGGGATGTGAAGATATGCCATGAGATAAATCGATGGATAGCATCCCGTCTTACAGATTTATCACCCAAAGGATTGAATGAAGACTTTCCATCTTATAAGACTCAACCATGATTTTCTTGTTGAGATTCTTTAGGTCTAATACTGGGCGCAGGTCTCCTGCCTTTTTCTTTACTAGAAATAGTGGAGAGTACCAGCCTTTCCCTCTCTGGTGCAATGGAACTTATACTATCGCCAGTTTTTGAAGCAAGTCCTGAATGTACTTGACTAAGCATTCTTTTTTCTCACAATGCTGGAAGCCTGGTTGCATAAAACTGGTCCTTGGGAATTTGGTTTTTGAATTTCCAGCTGTAACCAAACTGAACTGTAGCCCCCATCCAGGGGTCTCTTATATTCTCCACCCAAGCCTACTTGAACTTCCTTAGCCTTGCTCCTACCACCACAGGCTGGACGGATATACCATAAAAAAAAAAGACTATTGCTGTTCTCCTGTGGAGGAGGATTTTGTTTTTTGTCATTTTAAGGGGGTCTGGGGATTCCTCCAGTTTCTCCTTTCTTTTCTGGGTCTGTATGACTTGGCCTCTCTATACCTTTCTGGGAGATTACATCTGAATTATGGTGGTTTCTGTTGTTTGGATCTCCTACCTGAGGGAATAAGACCTGATTTTCCCCTGGTGACTTTGGAAATGGCTTTGTCTAGCTTTTCTCCCAAAAAATTTTTTTCCGTCTTCTGGAATCTTACACCAGTAAGTTTTTGAAGCGGCATCAGCTGCTGTCCAGGGTTTAAGTCATAGGGCTCTTCTGGCGATCACGGAGGACAGCATTGCCCTTGAGGAGGATCTGATTGTGTCTACCAAAGCCACTACAAAGTCCCCTGCGAGACCAAGTTCACTGTCTTCACTGTCAGATGAGCTATCTGCTGTTTTTGATGTGCTGGGTGTAACTGCTGAGGAAGTCTGAACATCCGTCTCTTTTACTCTAGTAGCTTCGTCAAAGCATGAACAGGCCAATTTATCTTGGAGAGATATGGTGCCACAGACCCAGCAAGTGTTTGCATTTGGGTGGGAGCGATGGTTTGCCAAAGATGTTCTGTGAGAAGACCTTCTATGGTATGAGTGACGATGTCAAGAGGGTGACTTTGAGCAACTTCGTCTGAGTTGAGCGACTTCTTTGGTGCCCTGAGTGACTTCCTCTGTGTCCTGAGCTGCGTCTTGAGTCCGATGATCTTATGGACCTGATAGGGCTGTCCAATAAGGCAGCATTAATGGCAAGGCTCTCTTTTTCTCAATATTCACTACCTACCAATTTGTCCCCTTATTAAGTTGTGGATGGTGTACTTGGGCAGTTGTCTCCATGAGCAGTGAACAGAGGCTTCCACCTAAAGTATGCGGTAGGATTTAGAGATGTACATTGGAGAAGCAGACAAGTCACCCATAGTAAAAAATAGATTAGTCTTACCTTAGAGTAGGAGCAGGGATAGAGAGGTTAACGGGCAGAGTTTAGCAGTAGACCAATCCAATAAGAATCCCGGGTGTCTTGCAATGACATGAGAAAGAAGGAAGTCACAATTGCGCATGCATGATAGCGTGCCGAGGAGCCACCGCCATGATAGATACTGGCAAAATGAGCTCTTGGCAGCATTAGTCCTACTTGCGCAGAAGCGATTGGACGCTCAGGCGCCATCTTAGAGATGTCAGGATAGCTATGCGGGACTACAGATCCAAGAGAAACCCTTCAAGTGTCAGGAATAGAAAAACGGAGACCACTGCATTATAATCTAAGCTTATTTAAGGCTTGTAAAGTATGATATCTGGTTAGCAGATAATTGGTGACTTCGGCACACCCAAAATACAGGTGCTCTAAGGCTCAGGATGTCCTTCTTACATCCAAACAGACAAACTTGAAGTTAACTGAAAAAAAGCCAGCACTCTAGATATATCATCTGTGGTCTTTATTGTACAATGACAACTATAAAAAAGACAAGCAGATGCGATTCGGCACACAAGCCTTGTTCACAGCTCTTGAGAGTGGGTTTGCGCAAAAGTTATAGCTTCTACAAAATAGGGGATATGGCATTTTTATTATTCACTTTTTTTACTAGTAATAGTGGGAATTTGCAATTTTTAGCAGGACTATGACATTGCGGTGGACAGATCAGACACTTTTTTAGGACCATTGACATTTATACAGCGATCAGGGCTAAAAATAGCCACTGATTACTGTATAAATGTCATTGGCAGGGAAGGGGTTAATACTAGGGGGCGATCAAGGGGTGTGTTTCTAACTGTGGGGGGATGGGATTGTCTGGAGGAGGAGACTAATCACTGTTCATAATCTGTTTGAAAGCAACATGTTTTATTTCATAATACAAGAGGTGTTTGAAATATGAACTATGGCTATACCAAGCCTCCGCATTCTTGGGGGCTGTCTTGAATGTGACAAGTTGCACATCAAAGCTTTGTAGCATATCAGAATCTTCATCTGAAAGAAGGCCAAGGCTGAACAAAAGCTTGGCACCTGGCCAACTGATGTGATAGCACTCTGCAAGCAAGCTTAAGGCTACATTCACACCTGAGCGTAGCGTGTTTGAGCGTTTTTACCGGCGTTTTGTCGCGCGACAACGAGCGTTTTGTCACCCTACAACACGCGACAACGAGCGTTTTGTCACACTACAACGCGCGACAACGAGCGTTTTGGCACACTACAACGCGCGACAACGAGCGTTTTTTAACTTCGGCGTTTTTTTTCAGCCAATAGGAAAAATATTTTTCATCTGCTTATTTTTTCTTGAGCAGATACAGCGTCAAAACGCCCGTAGAAACGCTCGTTGTCACGCTAAACGCTCGAATCGAGCGTTTCCATTAGTTTCTATGGGAATGAAAACGCCCAAATCAGCCCAATTTGCGCGACAAAAAAAGGGTCTGGAACTTGTTTGAGCTTCAGGTGTAGGGCTTCAGGCGACATGGAGTGGAGATGTGAACCATCTCCATTGAGAATAATGGATTTTTTCCCCTCCAGCGTTTTGTAGCTTCAGGCGTAGGGCTACAAAACATTCAGGTGTGAACGGGCTGTTAAAAAGGACCTTGACTGACAAGATGATTGATGAATGTCCTGCTACAGAAGATCAAAGGGCCAGCTAAGAACTTTCCCTAGAGGCCAAAACTGCAGGACAGACAGAAATATAATATATTAAAATGACTACCTCTTGGCAATATCTCATTGGACAGGAGGCTAGTAGGGTGTGGTTACAAGTGGGTCTGAATGAATGTGTAAAAAGTTCACACAGAAGGGAAATCGACTCTTTTTCCGCTCTTGGCTTGTGTCTGATGGCTCTCTGAGCTTCATGGCTCTCTCTGTAACCATCTTGAGCTCAGCCGATGAGACCATGTCTAGGGGACAGCCTTGCGATAAGTACCTTTGATGTTCTTTTGTTATATGCTCTATAGTATTTTCATGTTAGCATTTTCCTATTTTCTTGGGAAATAAATAAGATGTTGTTTTTATTAAGCAGTGTGTTTTTTTTCACAGCTATGGACCCCAATAGTGTAATACTATTAAAACATTTTATTCCAGTAAAAACATGTGGAAATATACTCACATTTTGGCATAAACAATTAAGTATGTTTCTCTTTCGTTCATTGACGGACACAGCATCTTTAATCTTGACCTTAGGATTATATCGCCACCTTCAGGGAAGGACTAGGTAGAACATGTAAAAACAGAAAAACTGCACAGTACCACCCAGGGGGCGGTCCTACTGGCTATAACCCCTCAATCTGCCTCCAGCAGCTCAGTTTTTTCTGCCTAGTATATGAGAAGGACCTGGCTCCCTGTGGGGACCAATGGTCCTTGGAATTTTTTATGCTTTTTGATTACTGTGATCTACAATCAACAGCCAGGCTGGGTAATCTAAATCCTGGTAGCCTCCCCAGCCTGGCCATCGAGCACGTGCAGACCCTAGCTATGCGCTGGGTCGGCCACGACATGCCCCGTCGGGTCCAGGGGTGGCCTGTGAGCTATATGCTCCGGGGCACATATATGACCGGGCTACTGCTGTCCGTGTCACAGTGTGCCGTGGCCAACAGCCACCCCGTACTGCTCGGGTGATGGGTCTGTCTGTGGAATGCATCCAGCAGTCCCTGCAGGAGGGGTAAGTATGGTTCCACCTGTCTCGGCAGGATGGAGCAGCTGGGCATTCCCTGGGAGGTCGACTAGGGGGTCTCTCTATCTCCCTTTCTTCTTTCCCTGTCCCTTTCCCTCCTCATGCTGGGGGGCCGCTGTGTGACTGGGCATAGAGGGTGCAGTGCACGTACCTGGCCGGGGGTCCTCTGGGGGGTCTCTGGGTCCTGGTAGGAGGCTGTGCTGGGCGGCTGGCGGTCTGCTCTTTTTCTCCCCGTTTTTAGGCCATTTTTGGAGTGTCTGTGTGTTGTCATGTGGGGACTGACCGCCGCGGAAATCGCTGCCATTTTCCGGTGGCCGTGGCCATTTTCTTGTAGCCGCAGCTAGTTTCTTAACTGCGCCCATTTTCTTGAACCCCAGCGGCCATTTTCCCGGCGCTCTCAGACATTTTTTGCTGAGGTGGCCAGCGCCCATTTTCTAGTAGCCTCAGGTTTGCTTCACTCTAGCACTGGGCAGCTGGTTCTGTCTGGAACAGCGCGAAACTGACACAGAACACCTCGTGGCTGGCACAGGGGAGAGCGGACAGCGGCAGCACAGTGCAGTACCTGGGTCAGGTTGGCGAGTCCTGTGGGCGGCCCCTCAGTCTGTGGCAGCTAGGAGGGTGGGCATTTTTTGTGGCTTGCCTTAGGTTCCTAGTGGTAACAGATGAGAGTGGGTCAGCATGTTGTCAGAAGCTGGCGCTTCTTCCCCAGACATACCTGTTATTGCAACCAGTTCCCCTGCACCTGCGGTGCCTATGGACACTCTGTCGGTGGCACAGGAGTCCTTTGATCCAGGGTGGAAGCAGCGTGCAGGCGCAAGGCGGTTAAAAATGCCCCCCTCCCCCCGCCGTCTTCTGGGGACAGCTCTGATTCAGACTCGGGTCCCACTGTGACAGGTGGCCCCTGTTCTGAATGACTCCGTGTCTGGGTCAGCGCAGGAAAAAGCGTTAGTAGGAGCACTTATCACAGTGGTGCAGGATACCCTAAAGATAGAGGATACGGCAGGGGCATCTGCAGAGGTGTCGGTCCCTTTTGGGTTCCACAAGCTGGCCCGCATAGCTAAGGCGTTTCCTTATTCAACGTATTTTGATACGTTTATTTACAAGGAGTGGGGAAGCCCGCAGCGGGCCTTTTGAGTCCCGAGGCAGATAGTGGTGCATTACCCCTTTGAGGAGAGTTTCCTGAAAAAATGGACATCTCCTCTGGGGTTGTTGACCCCCCGGCATCCAGGTTAAATAAGGTAACCACGATTCTGGTGGAAGGGTCCCCTGTTTTCAAGGACCCTGCCAACAGAAGGGCCGAGGCGGTTGCCTGGTCCATGTTTACGGTGGTGGGGTCAGCATTGCAGCCAGTGTTAGACACGGCCCTGGTGTCACAAACGCTTACTGAATGGGCTAGGTTTGTGTCACACGAGTTGGAGAAGTAACGAGTTTCCCTGGTCTGCCTGGAACTAGCAGACCAGGTGTGCATGGCCTGAAGTATGTCTGTGATGCGGCCCTGGATAGGGATCCTCTACTTTCTAGAACCTCAGTATCAGCTGTGGTGTTGCGTCACCTGATTTGGTTTAAATGCTGGTTTGCGGACCAGGCTTCTAAGAAAGCGCTGGCGGATTTGCCTTTCCAAGGGGAGAAGCTATTTGGAGCCTGACTGGATCACATAAGAATGTTACTGGGGGAAAGAGTACTTTGCTCCCACAGTCCAGAAAGGGTAAGGAGCCATGCCGTAGGCAGGGGCCCTCCTTTTTCGCTCAGAAGCGGATTTTTCGTCCGCCCGGGTCGGCAGGTAAGCGTTCCCAGTCCGAGAAGGTGCCCGCTGAGGGACAAAAGCGCCCCTGGTTTCGCAAGCCGAACAAGCCTGCAAGCAAATCTGTTGCTGCATGAAGGTTTGCCCCTGCCCGACTCGCGGATGGAGGGGTCGCCTTCGGGAGTTTTCAGTACAGTGGACATCCCTCCTTTCCGACCAGTGGGTCTGTGAACTGGTTTTGTCAGGCTACACGATAGAGTTTCTTTCTTGTCTGCCAAACAGATTTTTTCCCTCCAACCTTCATCTTCTTCCGTCTCGTCGGGAGGCCCTGTTTGGGGTAGTACAGGACCTGCTGCTGCGCGGGGTGATAGTACCAGTACTGGCGCCGGAAAGGTTTCAGGGATTCTACTTCAATCTGTTTGTGGTCTCAAAGAAGGAAGGGGTCCGTCCGGTCCTGGATCTCAAGGCCCTCAACGGCTTTGCGAAAGTGCAAAGGTTCAGGATGGAATCAATTCGTTCCGTGGTCGCTGCACTCCATCAGGGGGATTTCTTGGTGTCCTTGGACATTAAAAATGCATATTTGCATTCCCCATTAGCATCAAGCATCAGAGGTTTCTACAATTTGCGGTTGGGGACGAGCACTACCAATTTGTAGCTCTCCCCTTTGGCCTAGCGACAGTGACAAGGGTCTTCACCAAGGTGCCTGCCCCAATTCTGGCATTACCTGGATGGCCTCCTCCTCAGAGCAGCTTCTGCCTCAGAATTAAGGGAGGATGTGGAGATCACCATACAGACTCCCCGGGAGTTTTGTTGGGTGTTGAACCTCCAGAAGTCAGTGTTGGTGCCGACTCAATGCCTGAAGTACCTGGGCTTGATTCTGGACTCCTCAGAGGCGAGAGTCTTTCTCCCTTCAGACAAGCTGCACACTCTTCAATCTGCGGTGAAGTTATTGATGTACTGCAGGTGGTCGTCACTGCATTTTTGCATGCGAGTTCTGGGTCCCATAGTAGCCACTATCGGCGGTACCGTATGTTCAATTCCACACTCGAGTCTTGCAGAAAGAGATCCTGTCCAAATGGGACAAATCTCCAACATCCCTGTATTGTCAAATTCAGGTGAGCCAGCTAGTCAGAGGTTCCCTTATCTGAGGTCTCCGGCCCTTCAGGCCGGGAAGTCGTTCCTTCCTTTTCATTGGACGATGATCACAACGGTCGTCAGCCTGACTGGCTGGGGGGGAGTTTGGGGCATACAGCCGGCCCAGGGTCGCTGGATGCAGGAAGAATCCCGCCTGCCAATCAATGTGCTGGAGCTTCGGGCTATCAGGCGGTGCCTCTCCACATGGTCACAGAGGTTACAGGGGCGTTCGGACAATATCCAGTCAGACAACACCATGGCTGTGGCGTATATGTCAACCATCAAGGAGGGACAAGGAGCTTGAATGCAGCGCTGGAGGTCGCTCATATGCTGCAGTGGGCAGAGTGGTGCGTGCCGGCTCTGTAGGCCGTATACATTCCGGGCATAGAAAACTGGCAGGCGGACTACCTCAGTCGTCAGATGCTGGACCAGGGAGAATGGTCGCTACATCCGGAAGTATTTCAGCTCATTTGCCTAAGGTGGGGCACATCAGATGTGGATCTATCGGCTCAATTGGAAGGTACAGAGGTTTGTGGCCAGGTCAAGAGACCCTTGGGCGGAAGTGTCAGACGTGTTGGTGGCTCCATGGGAGCATTATCGTCTGATCTATGCCTTCCCCCACTCAGACTCCTACCCCGCCTGATACGCAGAGTGGAGGCCGAGGGGATTCCAGTGATTCTGACTGCACCAGATTGGCCTTGACGCCCTTTGGTACGCCGACATAGTACAAATGGTGGTGGATGTTCCCTGGCAGCTGCCGATGTAGGAAGAATTTCTGTCACAGGGTCCAATACTTCATCCTTCTTTACCTTCAATGGTTTTTGTACATATTACATTCTGCATCTTGTGTGTTTAATAATTACAATTTATAATTTTTTTCGTTGTTTCTATTATTATATTTTCTTTATTTTGCTAGTCAGTCATAAGCTCCGGAAGAAGCATGAAGACACGCAAAACATGTTGAGCATAATACCATCATTCAACCTATTTTGGATGTTCCACGACTTTGTTCTGTATACTGTATCTTGGAGTGTTTATATCTTTAAGAGATATTTTTGTCTTTCATTACCAAGTATATTATGAGTATAGTATAACAGCGGTAACATTCTTGGGTATGAATTCCTGACTGTTTTATGACCGTTTTTGAATTCATTGTCTTGTGATTTATGTAAATAAAATTTATATATTTTTTTTTAAAACAAAAGTTTTTGTAACTGTACCTAGAAAGTCCATAGCCTGCTTTTCTTTCTGTTCGTGTACATATTCAGTTTCCAGGATCCTGCTGTTTTTGCAGTGAGGAGTGGATCAGAAACTTGCATTAAGCACCATTAAGGGGCAGATATCAGCTTTGGCTGTCTTTTTTCAGCGACCTTTGGCGACTCATTCATTGGTGAGTATGTTTGTTCTGGGGGTTCGACATGTGGCCCCTTCGGTTCGACCACGGCTGCTCCGTGGGATTTGAATCTGGTGCTCTCGGTGCTTCAGAGACCACCGTTTGAGAACGTTAGGGAGATTCCCTTATTGACGCTCTCTCAGAAAGTAGTCTTTCTAGTGGCTATTACATCTGCAAGGAAGGTTTCTGAGTTGGCGGCCTTGTCATGCAAGTCTCCCTACTTGATCCTCCACAAGGATAAGGTAGTGCTGTGACCGCAGCCTTAGTTTCTTCCAAAGGTTGTTTCGGCTTTTCATCTAAATGAGGACATTGTGCTTCCGTCCTTATGTCCTCGGCCGCCACATCCCAAAGAGGTTGCTTTGCATTCTTTGGACGTGGTCCGGGCTCTGCGGGTGTATCTGTCTGCTACAGCTCCTTTTCGGAGGTCGGACTCCCTGTTTGTTTCAGTGGCTGGTCCGAAAAAGGACCCGGCGGTCTCGTCGGCCACCATTTCTAGGTGGATCAGACAGATTGTGGTTCAGGCTTATGCGATTAGGGGGTGGGCACCCCCTTTCCTGTCACGACGCATTCTACCAGGGCGATTGGTGCTTCCAGGGCTTTCTGACATCAAGCGTCCGTTTCCCAGGTGTGTAAGGCCTGGTCGTCCGTTCACACTTTCACAAACTTTTACAAGGTTGATGTGAGCGCATCTTCAGATGCTTGCTTCGGCCGCAAGGTTTTGCAGGCCGCTGTTTAAGGTTGCAACTCCTCTGTTGAGGAGTTCTTTTTGTCATGGGTGGAGCTTATTTTCTGTTGCCACCCCTCGTTTTTGACACTGCTTGGGGACGTTCCTAAGGTCAAGATTAGGTGCTGTGTCTGTCAATGAATGACAGAGAAAATAATTTTCACTGAAGTTCATTGACGGACACAGCACCCACCCCTCCTATTTATGTTTGTACTGCTTTTTGACTAACTGAGCTGCTGCAAGCAGAGTGAGGGGTTATAGCCAGTACTGGGTGGTACTGTGCAGTTTTGCTGTTTTTACATGTTCTGCCTAGTCCTCTCCTGAAGGTGGCAATATAACCCTAAGGTTAAGATTAAAGGTGCTGTGTCCGTCAACGAACTTCAGAGAAATGGATTTTACGGTGATTACAAAAATCCTATTATTGCTGACACTAACGCCGACGACCGAAAGTGATGCAAGAACGTGTGCTGACTCTGTCCTATGCGTTTCGTCACTCTAACGTCATCTGGAGCGCACTCAGTACTAAAGTTCTCATTTGATTTAATTTTATTTTTGTTTTTACCTATATCTGCATTTGGGATTTATGTTCACTATTTTTATACTTTTGTGTTTTATATTTTCTTGCACATGATTGTATATCAAGCTTGCTTGGATTATTTTAAGATTTACATTTATATGAACATATCAGTTTTAATAACAGTAGTACGAAAACACACCTATTAGAGATTACTATTTTCATCTCACTCAATTCACCATAATTACCTCACCAATATTTTATATCATTTCAGTTAGGTTAGCATTTTATGAATCATATGTACAGCGCCACATCTACCTCACTATTTCCAAATCATTTACCCTAACCAGGTGGAAGTAATTAGTAGAGGCATCAGTTCTCCTGATTCTCTCCTTTCCGCACTTTCATTTTTTAAATACATATTTCTTTTCCTGCTGGTACTTTTTCCTTTCACGCGGAATCACACATATTTATTACATATGTGTATATGTGTTAACTTTTATTGTATTGCTAATGCAAATTGTTTGAGGCCTATTTAGCTGGTAAAGTGTGCCGTGAGTGAGGGGCTGATCACCCTTCGTTATCTGATGTAGCCTGCAGATTGACAGGATAAGCCACACATCTTTGAGGAGAAAGTGGGAGAAATTGTTTTTTTTTAACGTGAGAGTGAAATAGCTCTCTGTTCCAATAGAAATTCAATGTGACCTGCTTTCTGAGATAATACAGCTAAAGTCAGTGGTAATAGTAGAGCAAATTCTTAAGAGCGTGCTCTGCCTTGTGTGCTGTAGAACTACAAGTAAAAGTTAGCTTTTAAACAGGTTGTATCTGTGTGCATTGTCTAAGCAGCTGCTGTGTATAGACTAGTTGAGCAACATTCAGTGTGGACTAATTAGCAAGTCAATGGAGTTCACTGAAGATTTTCTTAAGAGCCTGTGTTAATTTTAACACTGTGGCAGAAAACGCTTTAATGCACCAATTTATGGAGTTATTGAGACAATGTAATATTCATAATGATCAGATAAAACATAAGATGTCTTCAAAAAAAGGCAGGAAAGCAAGGATGGCCAATGTTGTATGCATGTTATTGAAAATGAAAGACATTGCTATATCAAAAGAATGCCAATGGTATGCTGAGAGAAAGCAATTATTGGAGCAGGTACAAAGTCGAACTACGAATGTATTAGCAATGGTTACAAAGGCAGATGCAAATGTTGGTGATCACATTGAACAATTAGTGACTCAGAATTATGTATTGGAACAGAAAATGAATGAATTCGAGGAAATGTGTAAACAAAGAGAAAGTTGCATTGCCTGTTTGAATCAGAGAGAGGCTGAGGAGCGTATTATAATAACTGCTTAGGAAGGAATTACATGAAGCCCAGTCTGCCATGGAGTTCTCCTCCGCACATGCTCAGTAAAGATAGAGGCTTTGGAACAACATGTAGAAAAGCCAAATGCTAGTGTTGCTGCAAGTGATGTTGCTATGGTAGGAATCAATGTTGGAGATCCGAATGAGGAATATTTAAATCAAAGTGTGGTAACTATGCTTGAAATGGATTCAGGAGTTGAAATGGAAAGGGAGTCTGATATTTTTCTCGTTCAAAAGTTTTTATTTTATGTTCAAATAAATGACATGTAAAGAATATAACACAAATTATGTGATACCAGAACTAAAAAGTAGACATATTGAAGTACGGATGATACAAAGCAAAGAAGAATTTCAAGATATTCTCGTGGGAATGACAATAAATGGCCTTATATATTTTAGAATTTGAAAACATTCTTATAGCTGAGTTTTAAACATTTTAATTCCAAGAAAATATAAATGTCTAAAAGAAAATATATGATTTTAAAGTTTTGACCATAACTTCTAAAGTATGTTTCTAGTAAGTATTATATGAATGAATGAATGAATGAAATACTTATATAGCGCACAATGCGAACTGAATCGCCTCTAGGCGCTGATTATATAGTAAGGGAAGAACATAAAAGGTATATAGGAGGGGAAGGGGAGGGAGTCTGATATTTTTCAAGAATAGTAACACATTGCTAGTGAATACTCAGACAATGGAAGTGTAAAATCTGTTGATTCCAATCATAGTAATGGTATGCAGCAATGCAAAATGGATGTTGTGGAAAATTTTAGATGTATTTATTATATGTATTGTCATAAGAGTCCTCCTGTGTTCATTCTCCCCCAGCCCACTCTAAAAGAGCTGACTGAGGCAGACTGACGCTGATTGAGATCCGTTAGGTAGTGGATAACTTCTTGGGATTGGAAAAAGGTGTTTGCGGAGTGGGTTTATGTCCACCAGCAAAAGGGCCCCTGTACACTGTACAGACGATCGTCTGGGGGCATATGCTTACTCTGCAGGGATTGGTTGTAGGCGGATGTGTGCACATTGTCTCTGCTATGTCTGATCACCACATGGAGATGGGCAGTGCACATCTGTGGATAACCTTCCATCCACAAGGAGGAATAATCCAGGTATACATTGTTCTCTGGAACAATGTATATTAAGGATTTCTATCAACGGAATTATAGTCATCGTTCATTGGTTTTGTATGGTTTCCATCATTGAAAGCATTTAGTCAATTTGCGTCACTGACTATTTGAATGTATACATGTCTGTGATTGGTACCTTCTTCTGAATTGTATTGTATTTTCCTTATATGGGCATTCACATCCTGTGTTACTGCTGTGAGGTCACACCCTTTGTGGGAGGTGTTCAGTGGAAAGGTAAATAAAGTTTTGGTCGAGGTGCGAGAGCACACACAGGGATGCTGACCGTTTGGAGAATGTAAGACTGCTGGTGATGGCTTTTTAATGGGGAACCAGAGGGGCCTGGCTGAGGAGCAGCCAGGCTGAAATGATGATGTAGGTTGCATTGGGGATGTCTGGTCATTGGGATGAATGGGTTGGAAGGTAAGCTAAAGTATTATATCATTAAGATGGAAATGGGTGCTTATATGAGCACAGCAGCAGATGTGGCTGTGTGCATAGCATACAGCCAAATTGCTATTACAATGTTTCTTTGCTATGAATAAGGTTTAGATGTGAGTTTCAGATATTTGCCCTTCATGTTTGGAATATTATAGAGGACCTTGATATATTTTTAGTATTTTCAAGGATAAGCCACTGGATTGTTATTTTAAAAAAAAAAAATCTTTTTTTTCTGTTATGATTATTATATTTTTTCCTCCTCTTATTTTTAATTAAAAAAAAATATATTTTTTTTATTGTTTTAAAAAAATATTTTTTTTTACATTTCAATTGTATTTTATTTTTATTTATTTATTCATTTATTTTATTTTTGTTTTGTTCAGGTGGAAATTTTTTTAAGTTTAGTCCACCTGAAAGGGGGGTCATTGGATATGTCCTCAATTAACAGCTGAATACATTTTGTTTAAGACAAGAGTTGGTAGGAAGCCATTCTAGCTGCTGGAGTAAAGCCCCATACTCACTATCAGATTTTCTGATGATTTTTTCCTTCAGATTTACCAAGACCATATAATATGAGGTCAAACCTTAGGAGTTTAAATTTGTATGCAATCAGGCAGGCCCTTGCACTACATGATTTTGGTAAATCTAAAGGAAAAAAAAATCAGCATTTGTGTCCACAGACATGAATGCCAGACTCAGCCCCGCCCCTGTGTCATTGGATTTGATTGACAGTAGCGGGAGCCAATGGCTGTGCTGCTATCAATCTATCCAATCAAGAGCCTGGACCCCATGAAGAGGTGGACAGCACTTCCCCGCTGAAGAGATGAAGGAGATCAGGTAAGTAAAACGGGGGGCTGCGACTGCCAGGTGTTTTTTTACCTTAATGCATAAGATTTAACCAGTTGCCGACCGCCGCACGCCGATGTACGTCGGTAGAATGGCACGGGCAGGCATAAGGACATACATGTACGTCCCTTGCCTCCCGCGGGTCGGGGGCCCGATCGGGCCCCCGCCCGGTGCCTGCGGCGGTTGGTTTTCGTCCGGGAGCGATCCGGGACGAGGGGGCGGCCATTCATTCATGGCCACCCCCTCGCGATCGCTCCCGACGAATAGAAATCCCCGGTGACATCACTTCCTCTCCTGTAATGTAAACACAGGAGAGGAAGTGATGTATTCTCTCCTCCGTGTCGGTATTTTTCGTTCCGACACGGAGGAGAGCGGATCAGTGAGTTGCACCAACACTCTACACACACAGTAGAACATGCCAGGCACACTCACACCCCCCCTTTACCCCCCGATCACCCCCCCAATTACCCCTGCCCCCCAGTCACAGTGACACCAATGTCATTTTTTTATTTTATTTTTTTTTTTTTTGCATTGGTGTCATTTGTGACTGTAATAACTGTTAGGGCAGTTAGAGTTAGCCCCCTTTAGTTCTAATGTACCCCCCTAACCCCCCCAATAAAGGTTTAACCCCGTGATCACCCCCCGTCGCCAGTGTCACTAAGGCTGGGTTCACATTGCAGCGGTTTATGAGAACGAATGTGATTCGCACCGCACTGCAGTGCAAATCACATCCGATCTCTGTGCGATTCGAGTTCAGCCATTCGCCGCACCCGCCGCACCCGCCGCAAATTCGCACGGGACCCTTTTTTTGGCCCGCAGCAGAATCGGATCGCATGGGTGTTCACACCATGCGATCCGAGTTTGCAGATCGCACTGCGATATGCGAACTGATCTGGGGGTGTCAGTAACATTTCACTGACACTCCCAGCAGTTCGCATAGGGCAGTGTGAACTGCCGCCAGGAGGCATGCGATACGGGAACCCGCCGCGGATTCGCGGCGTTTACGCATCGCTCCAGTGTGAACCCAGCCTAATAAGCGATCATTTTTCTGATCGCCGTATTAGTGTCACAGGTGACGCTAGTTAGGCAGGTAGGTATTTAGGTTCACCGCAGCTTTTTATAGCGCCAGGGACCCCCATATACTACCGCATAAAGCCCCCTGATTGCCCCCTAGTTAACCCTTTCACCAGTGATCACCATATAACTGTTACAGGTGACGCTGGTTGGTTAGTTATTTTTTTATAGTTTCAGGGCACCCGCCATTTATTACCTAATAAAGGTTTAACCCCCTGATCACCCGGCGGGTGTCATTTGTGACTAATAACTGTTAGGGCAGTTAGGGTTAGCCCCCTTTAGTTCTAAGGTACCCCCCTAACCCCCCCAATAAAGGTTTAACCCCGTGATCACCCCCCGTCGCCAGTGTCACTAAGGCTGGGTTCACATTGCAGCGGTTTATGAGAACGGATGTGATTCGCACCGCACTGCAGTGCAAATCACATCCGATCTCTGTGCGATTCGAGTTCAGCCATTCGCCGCACCCGCCACACCCGCCGCAAATTCGCACGGGACCCTTTTTTTGGCCCGCAGCAGAATCGGATCGCATGGGTGTTCACACCATGCGATCCGAGTTTGCAGATCGCACTGCGATATGCGAACTGATCTGGGGGTGTCAGTAACATTTCACTGACACTCCCAGCAGTTCGCATAGGGCAGTGTGAACTGCCGCCGGGAGGCATGCGATGCGGGAACCCGCCGCGCATTCGTGGCGTTCCCGCATCGCTCCAGTGTGAACCCAGCCTAATAAGCGATCGTTTTTCTGATCGCTGTATTAGTGTCACAGGTGACGCTAGTTAGGCAGGTAGGTATTTAGGTTCGCTGCAGCTTTTTATAGCGCCAGGGACCCCCATATACTACCGCATAAAGCCCCCTAATTGCCCCCTAGTTAACCCTTTCACCAGTGATCACCATATAACTGTTACAGGTGACGCTGGTTGGTTAGTTATTTTTTTATAGTTTCAGGGCACCCGCCATTTATTACCTAGTCTCACTAGTGTACCCCTAAATTTAGGGGTGTCTACTTTCCAAAATGGGGTCATTTGGGGGGGGTTTGTGCCATCTTGGCATTTTATGGCCTTCAAAACTGTAACGCCCTTAGAAAGCCTGAAGGCGGTGCTTGGTTTTCGGGGCCCCGTACGCGGCTAGGCTCCCAAAAAGTCCCACATATGTGGTATCCCCGTACTCAGGAGAAGCAGCAGAATTTATTTTGGGGTGTCATTTCACATATGCCCATGGCATGCGTGAGCAATATATCATTTAGTGACAACTTTGTGAAAAAAAAAAAAAAAAGTTTGTCATTTTCCCGCAACTTGTGGCAAAATATAAAATATTCCATGGACTCAACATGCCTCTCAGCAAATAGCTTGGGGTGTCTACTTTCTAAAATGGGGTCATTTGTGGGGGTTTTGTGCCATCTTGGCATTTTATGGCCTTCAAAACTGTAATAGGTAGTGAGAAGTGAACTCAAAAATTTACGCCCTTAGAAAGCCTGAAGGCGGTGCTTGGTTTTCGGGGCCCCGTACGCGGCTAGGCTCCCAAAAAGTCCCACATATGTGGTATCCCCGTACTCAGGAGAAGCAGCAGAATTTATTTTGGGGTGTCATTTCACATACGCCCATAGCATGTGTGAGCAATATATCATTTAGTGACAACTTTGTGTAAAAAAAAATAAAAAATTTTTTTTTTGTCATTATTCAATCGCTTGAGGCAAAAAAATAAAATATTCAATGGGCTCAACATGCCTCTTATCAGTTTCCTTAGGGGGTCTACTTTCCAAAATGGGGTCATTTGGGGGGGTTTTGTACTGCCCTGCCATTTTAGCACCTCAAGAAATGAGATAGGCAGTCGTAAACTAAAAGCTGCGTAAATTCCAGAAAACGTACCTTAGTTTGTAGATGTGACAACTTTTGCGCAAACCAATAAATATACAATTATTGACTTTTTTTTTACCAAAGACATGTGGCTGAATACATTTTGGCCTAAATGTATGACTAAAATTGAGTTTATTGGATTTTTCTAATAACAAAAAGTAGAAAATATCATTTTTTTTCAAAATTTGCGGTCTTTTTACGTTTATATCGCAAAAAATAAAAATCGCAGAGGCAATCAAATACCATCAAAAGAAAGCTCTATTTGTGGGAAGAAAAGGGCGCAAATTTTGTTTGGGTACAACATTGCATGACCGCGCAATTACCAGTTAAAGCAGCGCAGTGCCAAAGTGTAAAAAGACCTCTGGTCATTTACCAGCAAAATGGTCCGGTCTGAAAGTGGTTAAAATGAGAATTTTTGAGACGCAACATTCACGTTAATTTAATCCATTTTAGAGTGTGTTCGTCCTAAAGAAATTATGAGTGTTTTGATAATTTGTTCATAGTTGCAGAAGCCAGGAATACCAAGTTCCTGGGTTCCAAGGAGGGAACTATAAGTAAACATAGCAAGCGAATGGATATTGTGGATAATCATCATAATCAGTACGAACAGCAAATCCGTCTCCTCTCTCCTAACAGAACGAAGATGTCCGCTTACATTGACAGATCTCCGTTCTGTCTCTCTCAGGAACCATTGCGGGTACCCGGCGAACATTGCGGCCACTGGGTATGCGCATCAGCTCTGTCATCGCTCGCCCCCTAGAGCTCTTAAAGTGGCCGAAGTACAGCTACAGCGATTCGCCCAGGGGAGCCAACCTGCCTGAATATAACTGCGTCGGCTAGTCCTTAACTGGTTAAAACAGTCTTTTTCAACCAGGGTGCCTTCAAGAGTTCCTTGGCAAATTACCTAAAAATTGCCCCAAAATTGTATACAAGCCAGCAAGTGGATCAAGCCCGACTCTTAATTACACAAAGCCCAGGTTTTCATTTTGCACCATTATCTAGCAGTCGGTGTCCTAACAATCAATGATGTCATGGATGAGGATGTTGGGTACTTGCACAGCATCTTTGTTTGTTCCCTCCCATTGTCTCTTTTGGTCAGCACTGGGGATCCCTTAGTAGAGTGAGAAAACGAGGGAGAAGAGAAACATTGGAATACTATTCATTACCAATGTGGAAAAGTGTATTTGCTTCGGAAGAATAAAATTAGCTTTAACCACTGTAAGACCGGGCCTCTTTTTTAGATGTGGTGTTTACAAGTTAAACAGTTTTTTTTGCTAGAAAATTACTTAGAACCCCCAAACATTATACATTTTTTTTCTAACATCCTAGAGAATAAAATGGTCGGTTGTTGCAATACTTTCTGTATGACACCGTATTTGCGCAGCGGTCTTACGAGTGCACTTTTTTTTTAAAAACATCAAATTCCTTGAATTAAAAAAAATAAAAGACAACAGTAAAGTTAGCCCATTTTTTTTATATTGTGAAAGATAATGTTATGCTGAGTAAATTGATACCCAACATGTCGAGCTTCAAAATTGTGCCCACTCGTGGAATGGCGGAATACTTTTACTCTTAAAAATCTCCATAGGCTACATTTAAAAAATTCTACCGGTTGCACGTTTTGTATTACAGTAGAGGTCTTGAATACTGTTTTCATATGCGGGCACTACTCACGTATGCGTTCGCTTCTGCATGCAAGCTACAGGATGCATTTACATAGTTACATAGTTAGTCAGGTTGAAAAAAGACACAAGCCCATCTAGTTCAACCACAAAAAAATAAATAATAATAAAAAATAATTTACATTTTTAATATTTTTATTTATTTTACCTTTTACTTTTTATTTTTACACTGTTTAAAAAAAAAGTGCCACTTTTATTCATATTACAAGTAATGTAAACATCCCTTGTAACATAAAAAAAAGCATGACAGGACCTCTTAAATATGAGATCTGGGGTCAAAAAGATCTCAGATTTCATATTTACATTAAATGCAATAAAAAAAAAAAATTGTCATTTAAAAAAAAGCTATGGGCTATTTTAAGAGCTATGGGCGGAAGTGACATTTTGACGTCGCTTCCACCCTCCAGTATCACGGAGACAGGTAAGGGCCATCTTCCCCTCACTATGTCAGCCAAGGAGACAGACGCGGTCGCCTCTGCCACTGGCGACGGATCCGGTAAGCGGCGGAGCGCACCGAATCACAGTGGGAGGGGCCCTCTCCCACCATCAATAAGAGTAATCTTGCGGCGAATCTGCTGCAGAGACCACTTTATCTTGTAGCCGACCGCTGGCCAAACACGGGGATACCGGGGTTATGGCAGCTAACTGCTGCCATAACAACGATATCCGTCCCCAAAGTAGGGACATACATCGGCGTAAGGCAGTCGGCAAGTGGTTCATGTTGGGTGTCCTACATGTGTAGATGTTACTGCATTATGTAAAACGATTTGTTTTGTTTTTTACATTTTAGAATGGGGTGCCTCAAGATTGTGCAGGATTTTTAAGGGTGCCTTTACTGAAACAAGGTTGAAAAACACTGCTTTAAAAGGGGCTTTAACAGGTCAGAGTTGGCAATAATTCTAGAGCCATCATTGACAGTTTATACTCTGGTGTGTGCATTTTCCCCTCGCCATCTGTGTGCCTTTGCAGAGATTTTCCTTCACTTCCTGTCCCATAGCCAAACAGGAAGTGAGTGGAAATCCCTGCAAATTAAGGGAATTCATTGGGGACCCCAGGTCACCAGAACTAGTGTCCCCATTGGAAGATTTCCCCTCTATTACTTTTCTGGAGACAACCTAACATGTGGGATTTTCTTTTACTTTCACTCTCAGTGCTAATGGTAAACTGGACAAGTACAGAGGGTGAATCTCCTTAACAGGGGCACAGACAGCAATAAAAAAAACGGACAAGCTGTGGAGGGTGCGGAAGCAGCCAGCTCAGGCTCTCTCATTGGCCGGCCGGAATTTTGTCAGTACTTTTCCTTTAAGCTGTCCGAGCACAGAACGTAGAAATGATCGGGTGATTGTAAAGAATCATTTATACTAGAAAACTGACAACTGTCAGCTGTTAGCGGCCAGGAGTTTGTTTACATTATTATTATTATACAGGATTTATATAGTGCCAACACTTTATGCAGAGCTTTACAACTTGAGGGGAGACAGTACAAATACAACACACTTTAATACAGTAGGAATCAGAGAGCCCTGATTCTTAGAGGTTACAATCCAAGAGATGTTTACATGCTGGAATTGCAACAAAATGGTAATACTGTAATGGCCAGGTAGTTTGCATTATATATAATAATAATAATAATAATTTATATTACATTGATCGATATGTCTATAATAAAAAAATAAAAATAAAGTGTATATATTAAAAGCCAACCACTGTGTAAGTGATTTCCCCACACCTCTAATAGAATAAAAGAATAAATACAGTGTAGGGCAGCAATAAAAATAGTCCACAAAGTCTTATAAGGATGTGATCACATACACATCCAATTGTGTTGGGAATAAATCGTAAAAAAAAAAAAAAGAAAAAATGTACCTACTTTAACTGCACACTAGAGGGTGCTGCACCATGTATAACTGTAGGGTCAGGGTTCCGCATATGCAGGAAATCTTGAGTTTTAAATATAATCCCATTAAAAATGAACATTTCCATCCCTCTGAAAAACAGATCGCTTTCAGATGGTTGGCAAGATGCTGCCACTAGTGTAAATAAACCCTAAAGCTCACCTTTTAAAAAAAAAAAGAAATAAAATGTTTTAATGATTTTCTCATATAAACATAATAAGCATTTGTTAGAAGAGGTCTATGGACACATAGTAGCATGCAGTATTACAAAGTGATCAAATTAAATTGACAAAGAACAGAGAAGATTACAATTATGTGTGATAAAAGAGATAATACCAATATTCCTATTGTACATGTTCCTGGAATGAGCTCAAAAATATCAAGTGCTGCAGCAACAGTCATTAGCTATGAGTAAGCACTACGTTTAGTGTGAAACACGTCAGCTGTTTTTGGTTCTGTATTACTTTGCTGTGACATGTACAGTGTGATCCTGATGTTCTAATAAAGGCACGAGAAATTTAATTTGGAGTGCGGCTGTCGAGAATTTTCGACTTACCTTGATTTGCTATGTACATTAGCCGGCACCTGGGGCTGTTCATTTCCTGGAGGAAAAACCTTTTTGTTTCAGCAAACCTACCTGGAGCAGTGGTATCCCCATCTCTTTATCTGCAGCAACAGTCAGCTGGAGACTGGAGACAATCACAGAGCAATAGCCAGCAAGAACACAGCACTACCACTCAACCTGTGCAACTCAATGCTGTGTGTAAAGCCTAGTACACATGGCCGAATGTCAGACAGCATTGGCTAGTTCAATAGAAACCAGCCGACATTCGGCCCTGTGTATTACAGCCGGCTTCTGTCAAAGGGGCATGACCAAAAAAAGGTCTGCCGATTGGCTCCCCACCAATCCAAAAGGAGTGATTTGACCAGTGGTGGCTGGTGCTCCATCGATGGGGGTAACCAGAACATAGACCCCCCCAGCCCGTGCCGTGCACCTTACCCCCATCGCCAGCTCACTCACCCTTTGCTGACAGGTGGAACTGGCGGTGGCGGTTTCCCCCTTCAGACTCCTCAATGTCCCAGGCTTCCCATGGAGGCAGTGGTGGCTTCCCCCCCTCAGACTCCTCTGTGTCCCGGGCTTTCCATGGAGACGGCGGTGGTTGCCTCCCCTCTCAGGCTCCTCCGTGTCCCGGGCTTCGCATGTGTCTCTTTGGACATATGTCTCCTCCTTCCTCATAGGCCAATGGGATGGCTTTTCCTTTCGTCCAATCGGGAAACGGGTCTCACTACCCACTTGCTGATTGGCCGGGAGGAGAATCAGTGTGATAATAGCGAATCTCCATCTTCCACCCGACTCCCCTCCGAGCATGATTCATTCATATTTTAGGGCTCACTTACTCCTCTGCCAGGCCCATCTCCTGGTGATTGGCTAAGCTCCCCTAAATATGCAGAACAACCCTCCTAACCTCCACCCTCTAGCTTTCAGAATGCTCTCCAACTTTCCAGAACCAGGGGGGGCACCAGAGAGCTGTCTGTATGAGCCTTGCTGCTCTGAACGCTAATAAACCCTGACCAAATTAAAGACTCACAGGTTTAAGCATGAGTCAGGATATAAATTTCCCTACACTCACACTGGTAGCACACTAGAGAGGGTGGTACACAAGGTATAGGGTGGAGAGTAAAATCGCCAATCACTTTCTGAATTTTCAATTTACCTAAAAAGTTTGTGAGATTCACTTTGGCATATTATTCCGTATATCGGAAGGAGGACGTAAGCATGGAAATCTCCAAAGTGGACAAAGTTGACTCCATGAACAATCTACACCTAGTAAAAGAGCATCTGGTGGGGATGAAGTTCTGCACAATTGTATCCAGTTTTTCTGTGTCCATAAGTGCTTTCAGCTCTATTTTTACCATAGCAATTGAAGGCATATGTCAGGTCACCTGAGATCAGGTGACAGATGCACTCCGTAGGAGTCAGGAGTACACAAATAAAGTAGTGGACCCTAGGACTGACTGCTGCGGTTTGAACCCTGGGAGTTTCAGGAAGCAGGTCTACTGGATCACTAACACAGATCCCAGTGCGAGCTAGAGCATAGATTCCCCAGGTCAAGGAATCTAAGAGCCAGCAGGTCTGCAGCCCGGCTCCAGATCTTGGCCCCCAGGGTCTCACAGCTCACGGTAGACTACAGGAGAAGGAAGCAGCAGGCTGGAACAACAATGATAGTAAGGGATAGGGCAGAGGTCAGGGCGACTAGCAGACAGGAAATACAGAGTACACGCCAAATGTTCAGGGTCACAGGCAAACAGGGATAGTCAGGGACACGCCAAAAGGTCAGGGTCACGAGCAGACAGGAATAGTCGAGAACATGCCAAGGTCGGTAACAGAGACAAACGAAGAGCACACGGCAAGCAGGAAGCCAAAACACACAATGAATATACAATGGTTAATCAGCACCACTGGCTTGCAGTGCACAGGTTAATATAGGGTTCCCTGATAAGGCCTGGGGTGGAGCCATGCTTAGCGGAGAGGTTATGAAAACAGCCAGGTGAGAGTGGCTGGCTGAGCACACGAGGAGAGGTAAGCTGACAGAGAAAGATTACTGCATAACCATGACAGCATAGTTGGAGTTGTTCATGTTTTGAGGATTGCTCTGCGAACCATCAATAGACATATGTGGACCCAATGGGGTAACCTATTGTGAATGAAATGAGCTTCCTTTTCACAGTGAAAGTGACATAATAGCATATCCTTGGGAATGGAAATATTGGTTCCCGCATAAATATAGTTGAGAACTTGGTCCCAAAAGATGGAAATAGCTGAACAGCTCCTGAAGCTATGGACCAAGGTTTTGACAAGATCAGCCACACCAAGGGCAAGAAGACAATTGTGGTTTTTCATTTTCAATGAAAAAAGGAATCAATGTCCAATGTCAAAGCCTGAATTTAGTCTCTCGCCAGATCTCACTGAAAATTAGCCAGTGTACTTTAAGTTAGCTGTCAATCAGCTTGTCGGTCAAGGAATCATCCAAAAAATGTTTTTCCCAGGCTCTCAAGAAGGATTTCTAGATAGCTGTTGAACAGTAATTAATTAACATATGGTACTGCTCGGAGACAGAATAGGAGCCTGTTTGTGTAGCACTGACCCCCGAAGGAGCTGCTCATATTTGATTGGGCCTGTACTCTGCTCTTCCACCCCCAGTAAATTGGCTCGGCCCACTTGACACAGCTATGGAACAGTGTTGGTGTGAATCTAGCCACTTCGTGCCGGGTGGATGTCCTGGGACGGCCTCGACTTTCGAGGGGTTATATCTGAATGATGCCTGAGGCTACAGACATTATTGAGATATTGGCATTTTCAGCTGGCGATTCCCTGCACCATAGGAACGATCATAGCGGCTGTTCCGCCGCTTGATCGTCCCTCCGGTGCTTCTACCGACTCAACGCTTCCATCGGTGAGTCGGTCACAGGATCCGCCAGCCCCCGGATGATATCATAGAGATTTCTGGCGGACCAGATGGTCCCTGGAGTCTCTATGATCGTTCGGAGGCCGGGCGCGATGTTATGACGTCACGCCCGGCCTCTGCATTCAAAATAACAGCACCACCTCGGCTGGGAAGCCGTGATTGTTTATTTTTTATTTTTTATTTTAGGCTTCCCAGCCTAGAGGTGAGATATGGGGTCTTATTGACTTATTGAATACATGCCATATTCCTATTACAAGGGATGTTTACATTCCTTGTAATAAAAAAAAAAAAAAAAAAGTGATTACTTTTATTCCTAAGTGTCAAACTAAAAAAATAAAAAGTAAAATTAACAATAAAAAAAATAAATTAAAGCGCCCCTTTCCCTGTGGGCTCGTACGCAGAAGCGAACGCAAACGTAAGTCCCGCCCACATATGAAAACGGTGTGCAAACCACACATGTGAGGTATCGCCGCGAACGTTAGCACAAGAGCAATAATTCTAGCCCTAGACCTCCACTGTAATGCAAAACATGTAACCAGTAAAAAAAATTTAAGCTAAATTTACTGTTTTTTCTTTTAGCATGAAACTTTTTCCTGAAAAAAAAACGTGTTCGAAAAATTGCTGCGCAAATACCGTGCGAGATAGATAGAGATTGCAACAGCCGCCATTGTATTCTCCGGGGTCTTTGCTAAAAAAACATATATAATGTTTGGGGGTTCTATGTAATTTTCTAGCAAAAATATTATGAATTTTACATGTAAGAGAAATGTCAGAATTGGCCTGGATGCGAAGTGGTTAAGCAACAAAGGACAATCCCACAATAACAGTGTACCAATAATATACCTTTACCATTACCTGGGTATCTGTTTCTCCACCTATAGGAAAAGGAAGAACACTGCATACCAATTGTAATTCACCAGAACGTGATTTTACTAGAACTGGTAAAACAGTAATTACAATAACTACACTGCCACACAAATGTAATGTGACAATGCAATGAATATACACAATTTCTTAATGCAAAAAGATTGTTTGGTTAACCCCTGCAAGCATGTCTCCAATTGGGACTAGTGCCCAGAGTGACAATGCTCTGACACTGGGCACCTTCCCTCCTGCAACACGCTGACAAATCACAATAATACAATGTTATACCAACACAGTATAATACAGTGCAATGCAGTACACCTTGCTCAATAGCTCCCCCTTGAGGTGTGGCTCAGTCCCTCGCTACGACAACTATGCACAAGGCCTCTCAGTGAAAGGTGCAGTCTTTAGTATTCTGCTAGCTTTTATACTGCAATGTATTGTAATCCAAGGGTTTTAATGAGTGAGAGAAAGATAAACTGACGATTTAAACTGTTCCAGTGGTGTGACACACTTATAATTGCCTCTGGTATATTTGTCTCTGAACCGTACAGTGTTGGTGTCTCAGTGAGGAAACGGCTTGAGGCCTGCTTGAATTTAGTCTATTTGGGTGCGACCCTTTTGTGGAACTACTGATCCCAGCAACACTGTAGTATGAGTCTGTGCGTTAACCACTACAATACAGGGCACTTTCACCCCCTTCCTTCCCAGCCCAATTTTCAGCTTTCAGCGCTCTATCGCTTTCAGTGACAATTGCGCAGTCGTGCTACACTGTACCCAAATGAAATTGTTATCATTTTGTTCGCACAAATAGAGCTTTATTTTGGTGTTCTTTATTCATGACTCCGTTTTTTTTTTTTTTGCGATATAAGCGCAAAAATAGCGGAAATTTGGAAAAAAAACTATATTTTCTTTTTTCTATTTGAAAAGAAATCCAATAAAATCTAATTTTGTCATAAATTTAAGCCAAAATGTATTCTGCTACATGTTTTTGGTAAAAAAAATTCCGTTAAGTGTATAATAATTGGTTTATGTGATCACGGACATATGTACGCAAATGATCATGTACATATGTGTGCAGGTGATCACGTACATATGTGTGCAGATAATCATTGGGACATGTGATTTTAGTGGGACATATGTGGGGCACATGTTTTTATTATTTGGGGACATGTATGTTTTGGGGACATGTGTGTTTTGGGGACATATGTGGGGACTGTGTTTGTACTGTGTGGTGTGTTGTGTGTTTACACTACACTGATGATCAGTGAGTAAAAAGCTGTAAAAAGCAGCCCATACTCACTGATCATCAGCCGGCTGCAGCGTTCTGCTCTCCTCTCCTCAGCGGTGACTTCCGTGTGAGGAGAGGAGAGCCGATTGCCTAGCAACCGGCTGTTTGTTTACATCACATGACGGCCGTGATTGGACACGGCCGTCATGTGGTCAGGAGGGCCAATCACAGAGCCCTCCTGCCGATCTGAGATGTGCTACTCCTGAAGGACGTTCCTGAACGTCCTATCAGGAGTAGACGGCTCCCACCCGGCCGTATATATGCATTGGCCGGGTGGGAAGTGGTTAAGTGCATTAAGAATTATGGGTGGTAGCCATCTCACCACACCAGGTCTGGAAACTGGAAACCTCCGCTTTGATTGTCCTGATCCTGCTGCCAGTCAGCACCGTCACACTGCTCCACTGTGTTTGATGACTGGGACCCTCAAATGGCTCTGTCAGGTGTCTCTGGATCCTTCCCGATCCGGTCACAGTGTCTCTCCAGCACACAGATATAAGGCAGGATCCCTGACTGAACCGCAGTTGCTGTAGGCCGCACTCTTTGGAATACCTCCTCACAGATCCTTGCAGGCAGGCCACGCGTCCCAAAGAGAAAGAAAAATGGCCACGCAGGGCTTTTTATATCCTACCCAGCATGCAGTTCAGTACTGAGTGTTCATGGGTAGGTTACTTGGCATTGTGGGTAGGTAAGTCCTTGTAAACTATGAGTCACTTCATGTAACATTTTCTCTATCTTCTTATCATAAACTAGATGTGACCAGAATTGTGTGACTGTTACAGAGCGAACCAGCCATAAATAGGTGAAGGTAAGTTTATTGTAATGGGTTGCAACTGAGGTTGGCATGGCTGATGGGGAAACATACATTTGGGTAGGCTGATGTCTGATGGCAGACATGGTTTGTTGGTTTGTTTGGCTGGGGCTGATTGCACCATGTCAGACCATGCTGAAAGTATAGGTTGTATAAACTGTAGTTTTAAGTCTCCCTGCAACAAAAGACTGAGCAGACACAATGCACTCAGCAATCACCTGTGGGGAACAGGCTGAGTAGCGTTCACAAAAATCAGCAGGATCATCTTTAAAAAGCCATACTAAGGATACAACCTGATTCATATTAAAAGGAGGAGTGAAATAATCATGGCCGTCTGGGATACAGGGCAGGGCCAGCTCAGTACAGATCTTGATCAAAGGCTGCACCTACCCAAACAATATATAACCCTGATCGACCAGGGAGTGAGCCAAACGGATAGCTGCAAACAACTGGGCACTAGACTATCCTTTCAAAGCCTGGTGGCAATAATCACTACTTTCAGATGCCAGCAGAGAAAAATAAATAACCTCCTCAGCATTCATGTTTGCAACTAAACTGAAGCAAAATGGTTCCCCTGTGCAGCCACTTCTGGTCAGGGATGGCCCTGGTATTCTATCATAAACTAGATGTGACCAGAACTGTGTGACTGCAACAGAGTGAACCAGACATAAATAGGTGAAGATAAGTTTATTAAAGTAAATGCATATAAATGTGAAAACACCACCAATACAAACTGAGTGAACAAACCAAACAACCAAACAGTGAAGATAAACAAACAAACCAGCATATGTAGCAAAAGGGAGTACCAGAATCGTAGTCAAGCCAGGCCAGGGTCATAAACAGGAGTACAGCAGATGGGGGGACAAGGAGAAAGGGATCAGGTTGCAGGATAAGGTTCCAGGGATGTAGGAATAGATAGGATCAGGTACAACAGGTTCAGGATGCAGGAATCAAGCTTCAGGGTCAGGTAACAGATAAACAGGCTGCAGGTCAGGGCACAAGGACAATACCAAGGCAAGGTGTGTGTGCACTTGCCGGGTATTTATACAATGGCTGCCATCAGTCATGTGACGCCTGATTGCAGAAGGTATCTGCGCCACACTGCCAGGATCCCTCCGCTGGTGGACGCCAGTACTGCGGCCCAAAGATGACATAATTCCAGCAGGGAAAAGCTCTTCCGACAGCTCCAAACTGCCAGGAGACACCTGCTGGTGGATCTCAGTACTGCACGCCAAATGATCGATTATACCAGCGGAGGGAACCTTTCCTGACACTTCTTCAACTTCTACATTTAGGCCACTAGATGGTGCCAAATACCAACTTAGGACACCATCCATAGTTTAACATTACATAGCACTAACAGGCAAAAATACCAGTGCTACATTTGTATAACTTGATACACTGCGGCAATGCTGAAAGGTTCATTTTTGGTCAAACAGCAGGACATAGTTCACAAGTTGAAGATGGTAAAACAAAGGCTGAGTAGGAAGATCGAACTCTTGAGTCAACTCTGAATAATAATTCAGCTTATGAGTCTGTATGAAATAAGGATATTGCAGGTATGACCTTTTGGAATCCAGATTAAAAAGGGCTTTTCAATAAATATTTTGGTGAAACATTGGTTTAGCATGAATAGGAAGATATCACAATATATATGGGGATAGTCCCATCTTCTGCCATGTCTTTCCTGGGTGACAATTGTATCACAAATAAGTACCGTAAGTTTTATCTTAAAACCAAACTTTACCCATAACAGTTTAAAAATAAATAAAGTTTTTTTTTTTTTTTTTTTTAACAACAAAAGAACATACATTTCATATTAATAATTATGCTACCAAAATTAGCGTGTCCTGTTAACTGCCTCCAGCATTCCTCTTGTTTCTTCTTACTGGAGCTCTCTTCCCCTCTCCTTGGTCTCCAAAACGATATGTCACTTTCTGTAATTAAAATGTGTGCATTTCCAGCCTAGATTGTATGTCTTGGTTCAGATAGAGAGAAAGGTTGACAGAAGTTAAACAGTGCTGAAGTTCACAGACTGCTGCTGCTAAAGGGAGAAATGGAAGAATATTGGGGAGATAACATAAGCCACTCTACTTGTAAGTTTAACTCTTTTGTGTCTCCCAGGTGACAGAGTCTGTCCTGTCACCTCTCCTGCTTTTCTGCTCTAAAAGCTTTTCCCCCCGCATGAAAAAAGCCCCCCAACCCGTTCTCCAGAGTCCTGCCTCGCGCAGTCACCTCCCAAACATACAGAGCGCTGTCAGAAACCATGAATCAGACTGAGACAGAAGTACAGTTAAATCACACTTGTTTAATAATTATAAAAAAAAAAGAAAAAAAAAGGTAAACGGAGTAAACATAGTCAAAACATAGCCAGAGTTCAGGAACCAAAACGGATAGTCAGACAAGCCAAAACGTCAGGGAGCCAGAGATGAGCATAGTAGAACAGCAAGCAGGATCTGGAGCCAGAAGGAATGTCAGCCAAGCAAGCCTTTAACAGGAACACAGGAGAGCATCTCTAGAGATGTGACCAAGCTGAAGGCAGAGATCATCTGGACTGGAAAGCTTAAGTAGGCAGGACTGAGCAGGATATCAAACAGGTGAGTCACTGTGGAGAGATAGGAGCTGGCAATTAGCCGACAGCTGAGTGGACAGCTTTGAGAAAAAAGGGCTGATCTCAGCCCTGACACTCTCAAACTTTCCTTTTACCATCTGGATGCGTGCACGATATTACGCACAGTAGAGACAAGTGGAGTGCCATCCAGGGGCTGAGCCCAGCCTCGACGGTACCCCCTCCTCAATGCCCCCCCCCCGGAAGACCACCAGGCTTGAAGGGAAAAAGTCTATTGAAATAACGGAGGACAGGGGCATGTACGTCCGAGGATGAGACCCAAGAGCATTCCTCAGGACTGCACCATTTCCAATGCACCAGGTACTGTATACGCCCACGAAACCAAGGGAGTCAACAATGGACTGTACTTCAGTAGCATGGACCTGAGCAGCAAGAATTTTGTCACCCAAAGGAGAAGTGAGACTAGTGCAAACCATAGCCAGAATAGGATCAGGAGGAATCATAAGACCTGGAACCGACTCCCTCGTGGAAGTGGAGAAAAATTGTTGCAACAAATAGCCAGCCCTTACATTCTTAGTACCAGGTAAGAAAGAGACAATGTAATTGAAATGAGACAAGAAAAGAGCACATCTGGTGCCCTTCTGGGAGAGAAGGGTTTAGCCTCATACAAGAATGTGAGATTCTTATGGTCAGTAAGTATGAGAACCGGCACAGTGGTACCTTCGCCGAGATGTCTCCATTTTTTCAGGGCTAAAATGATCGCTAACTGCTCTCTGTCACCAATCTCCTAATTGCACTCTGCAGGTAACAATTTTTTGGAAGCAGCCACAAGGATGCATAGGGCTCTCAGAGGTAGGACGTTGAGACAGAAGGGTGCCAACTCAAGTGTCAGAAGCATCAACCTCAAGGAAAAAAGGTAACATAGGATCAGGATGTGCCAACATAGGAGCAGAAACAAAGGCAGACTTGAGACTCTCAAAGGCCTTAATGGACTCAGGAGACCAATTCTGTGAGTTACTGTCCTTTCTAGTCATATCAGTCAGGGGCTTGACCAGAGATGAGAAGTTACGAATAAACTTCCAATAATAGTTGGCAAAGCCAAAAAACACTGCAGAGGATGTAAACCCACGTGTTGGGGCCACTGTAGGACTGCTGAAAGATTCTCTGGGTCCATCGAAAAACCAGCAGTGGAAATGACATAACCCAGAAATTTAACCTATTCATGATGGAATTCGCACTTCTCCAATTTACAATAGAGATTGTTCTCTCAGTTTCTGAAGCACACAACAGACATCTGTGTGGTGGCTCTCCAGTAACTTGGAAAATATGAGGATATCGTCGAGATAAACCACCACACATAACTGCAACAAAACTCGGAGGACATCGTTAATAAATTCCTGGAATACTGCTGGGGCGTTACAAAGGCCAAAAGGCATTACGACGTACTCATAATGGCCTGTTCTGGTATTAAACACAATTTTCCCCTTGTCACCCTCCTTTATCCTCACAAGATTATATGCCCCTTGCTCCCTTGAGGCAGTCAAATAACTCCGTAACCAATGGAATTGGATAGGCATTCTTAATTGTGAAACAATTGAGACCCCTATAATCAATACAAGGTCTCAGTTCACCACACTTCTTCACAAAGAAGAAACCAGCAGGAGATGAGGATTTGCAGATGAAACCTCAAGAAAGTGCGTCTGCAACATACTCCTCCATGGCCTTATCCTTCTAGACCGACAAAGGGTAAACCCGGCCACGAGGGGGTATGGCACCAGGTTGAAGGTCAATTGCATAATCATACAACCGGTGTGGGTTCAAATTACGGACTTGTGGGCAGGCTATAGTGGTCTTCTGTCAAGAGTCACAATTGCAACTGGAGTGTCATGCAGCTGCAGCGGAATCGAGTGCTTCGATACAAAGGCAGCATCAATGAAGAGGCCTGCAGCCCCTGGGTAAATTAGAACCTGTATCTCAACAGACACCTCAGCCCAAGAAAGAGTAACCGAAACCAGAGACTTATCCTTCTGGATAACTGGGGATGAAACAACACCACCTAAGATCTATCCATGACAGGACCTCAAAGTTCGGGCGTTCCCTGGATGGGTAGGACAAGCCTTCAAAAAGTGACCTGCCTGGCCACAATAAAAGGCACACTCTCTCCCTCCTCCTAAGGCAGTGGTTCTCAACTCCTGTCCTCAGGATCCACTAACAGGCTAGATTTTAAGCATTACCTTGGGTGAGATGCAGACTAGAATACTGCAATCACTGAGCAGCAAATAATATCACCTGTGATGTATTTCCGTTATCTTGCAAACCTGGCCTATAAGTGGGTCCTGGGGACAGGAGTTGAGAACCACTGTACTAAGGGTTCTCTCATCAGCAGAGAGACATGTGAAGCCCAAGTGCATGGGTTCATCTTCACAGACCAACTGGATACCAGGAGGCATTGGAGGTGAGGGAGGCAGGGGTGGGACTGCAAATTTTGGAGACAAACGTACAGGAGCCTTCCGCAAGCGCTCCTTAAAACGTAGTCTCTCTGAATCTGGAGTCAATGAAGATGGCAAACGTGATCAACCTTTCCAGCTCAGTGGGTATATCTCGGGCTGCTATCTCATCCTTGTTGGTATCCGAAAGACCATGAGAAAAAGCAGCCACGATGGCCTTATTGTTCCAAGCAACATCTGCTGCCAGAGTATGGAATTAAATGGCCTAATCTGCAACAGTTCTCATACTCTGATGAACATGAGGCACTTGCCAGCAAAAGCAGAGCGTGTGGGATCGTCAAATACCCTTTAAAGGAAGTCACAAACTCAGGGTAATGCAAGACAACAGGCGGCACAGTGGTGTAGTGGGTAGCACTCTCGCCTAGCAGTAAAAAAGGTTTAAAAAAAAGGGGTCGCTGGTTCGTATCCCAACCATGACACTACTTGCCCGGAGTTTGCATGTTCTCTCTGTGCCTGTGTGGGTTTCCTCCCACACTCCAAAGACATGTTGGTAGGTTAATTGGCTTCTGACCTTGGATTGTGGGCTCCTTGAGGGTAGGGACTGATGTGATTGTGCAGTGTATGTGTGGAGCACTGCATAAGTTAATGGTGCTATATGGGTACCTTAAATAGAGATAATTGTGGACACTCACTCAGGATGGACTGGTTGGACTGGTGTCTTTACTAACCACGTAACAGGTTTTTGCTCCCATAGAGGGTTTGCCCAGGCCAAGGCTCTCTCAAAAATCAAAGATGACTTCCGGGTCCAGCGCCGCATGGAGTAGCTTCTCCTCTCCTCGGCTCCCGCAGCATGACCCTAAATCGGCCTGAAAACTCTGCCTGAGCCGCCCCAAACATCCACAGCCTCCTCCGGGTGAATACCGCCTCCACATGGACTGGTTTGTGGAAAAAAACAGCAATCGCAAACGGCCCTGACGGCGCAGCCGGCCAAGCCGCAAATTGAGGCCCCGGTCATGGCCTACACGGAGCTTCTCACTGACACCCAGACGGCCGAAATGGAGGTAAGCGGCTGCACACCACCTCAGTCCTCCACATATGCAGCAGCTTCAAATGCCCCCTCTCCTTTCACCTCCGCCCCACAATCTCATGGGGGATAACAGCACGGAGTGCAGGCTTTGGCAGCCCTCCTATCCCCATGATTGCTGCCTCTGTAGAGAAAGCAGTTAACGCGGGAATGAATCAAATCAAGGCCCAGCTAGGGGGGGTACACCACCAGGCTAAATGACCTAGAACACCACATATCTAGCGTGGAAGAGGAGCTGTACCAGGCTCAGGCCACAGAACATGCTCAGGACAAGACCAATCAATATATCATCCAAAATTTGGACGATTTAGAGAATAGGTCTAGAAGGAGCAACCTGCGATTTGTGAGTGTCCCAGAATCGCTTCAATTGCAAGCTCTCTCAGAATTCTGCACCAGGCGTATTCCTGAAGCACTAGGCCTCACAAGCCCCTGCACAGTGGAACGGGCCCACCGCATGGGATCTTTCAACTCTGATCGCAAATCGCCCCATCCAATAATTGTGAAGTATCTTAACTACTCTGACAAAGCCCTTATCCTACAAAAGTTCAGGCAAAACCGCTCTCTCCAGGTCGACAGAATAAGGGTCCTAATATTTGCGGATTACTCAATTGAAGTTTCAAAAAAACGGAAAGCATTCCAGCAGGTTTGCACAGAACTTTATAAGCAGCAAATAAAATTTACGCTGGCATTGCCGGCGATCCTCCGCCTCAAAACCCCAACTGGGGAACAATTGTCCTTCCACGACCCCTTGGAAGCGGAATCCTTTCTACGATCTCTACGTGCAGACCCACATCCAAACACCATCAAAGGAGCCCATGAAAGGACTCACCCAAATGCTTCAGACACTCGCCCCGGACTATCACCGGGCCACCCCTCGCTGAGAAAAAGTCGCATATCGTGACTCTGACACTCACCCCTCAAGGGCGCATGCAATGCAACACCTCAGGTCTGGCTCTATCTTCCTACCAAATTTCGCAGAGATGACACTTTCCATTCTTCTCTCACCCTACTTATTTGTAAATCACCATTTTTTATTTTTCTCTAGATGACTGTATCTCTGTTGCTATGTTACAAGTTATGTTCCTAAGCCATTATTACTCTATCTAGATAAAATGCCTTTATCGCGCTCAGCCTCTCCTCCTGGTCTCACTGCGTATCTTCCCTTGAAATCTTGTCTTCCCCCATACACGACCTGAGGCACCCACGCACACTCTGTTTCTAAAAACGTGCTTCTCTTATGCAACACTAACCGGGTCCTGTATTGGGAGCTGACCTACTCAGTGATTCCATGCGGAAAAAAAAGAGAAGTTCCCACAACGGTTGTTTTGTTTTATTTTCAGGTCCCCCTCCCAACCTCCTCCCCTCCTTCTTTCTTCACACCCGGGGCCCATGTACAACTTCACACTATTCTCTACCACACTCCTACTTTGAGAACAGAACCACATCCCCTAATCTAGCAATGACTTCACAATATTAATAATAATAACACTGACTTTCAGCAATACATAGAAAAAGCTTGGTCAGAATACTCCACAGCTAACGCACCCACATCGCTGACCCGAATCTCTTTTGGGATACTGGCAAAGCATACCCCAGGGGACCGATCATCTCCTATGCCACCTCTTACAAAAAGAACACTTTAACCAAATACAAGTCAGCCAGCACACGGTTACATCGTGCAAAAAGCTCCTTGACCTCCAAAGACTCTCCTGACAGTAGAGATGAATGACAGGCAGCCAAGAGAGCATTCAACACATGGGCAGACACCCTTGAATTAACCAAAAAGGCACACTTAGATGCCACTCTCTACAAATTTGGAAATAAAGCAGGCAAATTGCTAGCCAGACTTTGTAAGGGACCGTTCCGACCGACCCATATTACCTCCTTACGAGACGCCAAAGGAACCGTACATTCCACCCCACAAACAATAAACAACACCATGCTTCAATACTACCAAGCATTATACGCTCCTGACCCCATAGACAAATAGCTCAATCCTTCCTAGAAAAGGTAGACATGCCCAAAGTCTCTCCACTACAATTAGAAGCCCTTAATGCTCCTATCTCCCTTTCTGAAATCTCTACCACCATCCGCAACCTAACCCCCTCCAAAGCCCCCGGCCCAGACGGATTCACTAGCGAATTCTACAAAACATCACAGAACCCATTCCCCACAAGGTTTACAACGGCATATGGTCCAGTGGTTTGTACCTACAAACGGGAAATCAGGCCATTATCAAACTACTTTCCAAAAAAGGTAAAGACCCCCAAAACCCAGGATCTTATAGACCAATCTCACTGCTAAACCTGGATGTAAAAATCCTAAGATCATAGCCACTAGACTCGCCACTATCATCCCCTCACAGATACACTCCGCCCAATCAGGCTTTGTAAAAGGCAGAACCGCGACCCTAAACATACGTAAAGTCATGTTGGCCCTAGAACATGCCAAACATAACCCCAACGGAGACTTTGCCATCATTACTTTAGATGCAGAGAACGCCTTCAACAATGTCAGCTTTGAATGGCTCTCCATGGCCATGTCAAAAATGGGATTCACAGGCCCCTTCTGCCATCTCATTAACACCATGTATATGGCCCCCTCGACTAGACTGGTTTCAGCAGGCCTACTCTCAGAAAATTTCCGACTCCACAAGGATACGCGGCAAGGTTGCCCACTATCCCCGCTCCTAATCAATATTGCACTAGAACCTCTTTCCAGATATTTAGCCCAATCCGCTCCCCTCCACGGCATTAAAGTCAGCTCACATGACCTACGCACTTCTCTCTTTGCGGACGATGTCCTTATTTTCACAGCCAATCCCTCCTCTGACATGTACTCGATCAAAAAGATATTCAACTAATTTAGGTCGTGCTCAGGCCTTCGAATTAATTACGACAAGAGCGAAATCCTTCCCATGGGCCCAGGATGGGGTGGAGAGAGTACCTATCACTCTATCTTCTCCGTAGCCATCTCCCACATCACTTACTTAGGAATCAAGATAGGAAAACTACCCATCTTTTTAAATCACCTAAACTACCCCCCGCCGATCACCACATATCTCAAGAGTTGGTCAACTGGATGGATCTGCCTCTCTCGCTCCTGGGAAGATGCCATCTAGTAAAAATGGTCAGTTTTGCTATACCCAATGCAAACTATTCCTCAACTCATGCAACACAAAGATATCAAACTTCTAAATTCAACCATTTCAAAATATCTATGGCAAAACAAAAAACCACGTATAGCCTTGAAGAAATTACATCTTTCCAGACGCGATGGGGGAATTAGTCTTCCAAATGTTAGGATTTATAATTTAACATGTCTATTACGAACTAGCTTGGACTGGATATCACAATCCTACCACTATTCCAATTATTCCTTGGAAGCCAAAATGGCACTACCCTACTCATTAGTGGCCCTTCTCCATTGCAAATGAAAATCACTCCCCCCTCCGTACCAACACAATCTACTGCTGCGAGACACAGCTATAGCATGGAGAGAAGTCAGGAAAATCCTCAAGCTGTCTCCATTTATGTCTATCCACCTACCAATCCAGGGGAACTCTAGTTTCCCCCCTGGAATGGAACATAAACCTTTTATCGTTTGGCAGGACAAAGGCCTTACAACATTTTCTACTATGTGCAAAAAGGAAACAGGATGTCCTCTACCCTTCTCGAACATAGCTAAATCCTTCTCACTTCCTCAAACCCATGTCTTACACTATAATCAATGCATCGCATTCTTAAAGGTAGCATGCAAGGAGGGCTGCAAGAGATTTTTAAACCAAACATCACGGACCAAATGCTCCTAGACAACTCTTACAAAATCTCAGACATATATAAACCTCTTCTAAAAGCCGCCCCCCCCCCCCCCCCCGACCTCCTCATCAGTGGCCAACTGATCCAGACCTGGTGGGAAAAAAAAATTCTAAAAGGCCTCAGTAAAGTGCAACAATTAACTCCCAATGAAATATGGAGAGAAACTCAACTAAAGATCGCACATAGAGCCCACATACCTTTCTTATACTCCAAATCAGATCAGAGCAAGACCTCTTGCCCCTTCTGCCACCAAACAAAGCCATCCCTTACTCATCGCTTCTGGTCATGTCCATTCATATCTACCTTCTGGGATCAGGTCCTATCATACATTTTTGAAGTAACCCTACTAAAGTTGCCTAAGGACCCACTGCTCCTCATCTTTGGCCACTGGGATTGCCAACTGCTGCCATGGTCCCAAACTACTACCAACACGACCAACACCATTGGAAACCCCAACAAAGCCACCTCCCACAAAAAACGGTCGTTGATCTGTCTGCTTATTGCACAGAGAACCATATTGAATCACTGGACTTCGTCGCTCCCTCTGAATGACGCTCACCTCAAACGAGAGCTCCTTCTCCTACTATTTAAAGATCGTCTCAACACGGACTTCAAATAGGAAAAATCCAGCACTCTTTTCTATTCCAAGTGGCAAACCTTCATGCTCTCAGCACTCCCTCCAGAAGAACTAGCCATCTTCAATCAATACACATTCTCCTATTTCGGAACTCCTCTTTCATCTTCAGGGGATGCGTTCCCCACCTTAAAAAAAATTCACAACCAGTGAACTCTAGCTTCAACTGGTCGCAATCTCCACCACAAATTCTCTCAACTCATTAACTCCATTTACCTTTATCAACAGTGTGAACACACCCACCCTCAACTGCCACTACCTTGAACATGGTACCCCCCCCCCCCATCTACTTTACTGCTCTGCTTCTACTACATGGATGAGCTCTTTCTTCCTACTCCACCTCCCTCCCCGCTATTGCACCCTATCCCCCCCCCCTCCTGTTATTGTTTTCATTTGTTCCTTCTTGCCAACCTAGGGGTTTTATTGTAGTCACGGCTTACAGATCCCTCCAGATAACACCTTCTGTTGATAACTATGTGCTAAGGACATCTCCTTTAGAGATCCCATTCTGGTATTCTCCTTTTCAACCCCTAGAATGCTATGTTACCTTACTTACTTATAATATTCTGTAAAATGTTCTTACAAATTGTCAATACTCAGTCTTTATATCTCAATAAAAACTTTTGAAAAAAATAAAATAAAAAAAATAAAAAAAAGCAAAGATATCATGAAACCTGCTTTGCTTCTGTCTGTGGGAAATGCCTGGGGCAGCATCTCAAATTATTTATCAACCTGGTTGAGAATCTCTCTGCATTGAACCGGATCACCCCCAAATCGCTGAGAAAGCAGAGCGGAACCAGACATACCTCTTATAGAGGCAATACACGAGGCAGATGTCTGCACAGTTACTGGAGCAGCAGCAGGGGCGGCCTGCAACACAGGTTGTACTGGAGCAGCCACAGTGGGAGATTCCAGGTGAGCCATGGCAAACTGATCCATGCGGTGATCCTGCTCATCCAATCTGGAATAAATATTACCAACAAGTGGATTCACAGCTTCTTCTGAATTCATGGCCTTCGCCTACTTTCAGAAACCATGAATCAGACTGAGACAGAAGTACAGTTATATCACACTTGTTTAATAATAATAAAAAAAGGTAAACTAAGTAAACGTAGCCAGAGTTCAGGAACCAAAATGGAAAGTCAGACAAGCCAAAACGTCAGGTAGCCAGAGATAAGTGTAGAGCAGCAAGCAGGATCTGGATCCAGAAGGAATGTCAGCCAAGCAAGTCTTTAACAGGAACACAGGGGAGCGTCTCTAGAGATGTAACCAAGGCAAAGGTAGAGATCATCTGGGCTAGATGGCTTAAGTAGTCAGGACTGATGAGCAGGATATCATCAACAGGTGAGTCACTGTGGAGAGATAGGAGCTGGCAATTAACCGACAGCTGAGCGGCCAGCTTTGAGAAAATAGGGCTGATCCCAGCCCTGACACTCTCAAACTTTCCTTTTACCATCTGGGTGCGTGCACGGTATTACGCACAGTAGAGACAAGTGGAGTGCCATCCAGACAAACTTCCACCCCCTCCCCTCCAAGCGTTAGTAATTGGCCACAGGCCAACTAGTCCGTGCCCTTCCATGCACCATGTCGGAGGTGTTTGCGCAGACGTCATCCTGTCTCAGTGGAACAAGGTGAGCATGGCTGTGCTGCTATTGGCTGTGTGGTGATCTGTATGTAAATAGTCTCAGTGTGTCCAACCAAAATTGGTTGGAAGAGCAGGGTTAGGGGGCGGTGATTGGGTGTGTCAGCTGTCAGCAATGTGCATCTGTTCAATGCATGCCTAGTAGTGGAAGACATTTTGTGGGTGGGGTTAATATTGGGGGAAGAAGTGACAGGTTATCTTATGGATCTTTGTACTGGAACCTTACAGGATAATGACAGGAAGAATAATTGTCAGTGTTCCGTGTCTGCTTCTTATTCCAGAGCCTCAGCCTTCACCTGCAGCACATGTACTATGTAAATACCGACTTCATTACAAGTCAGGCCACTCCCACCTCACACGTGCAGTGGATTTTAACCACACCTCCTGCTCCGCTCAGCAATTCATTAATTTTAATTCTAGGAATCCATGGAAAAAAAGGCTGTGCATGCGTATTTGCTGCAGATTAAAAACGCACTGGACTGCATCTGAACACACTCCAGATCAGTTTCGGTGCATTTTTATGCGTTTCTGGATGCATTCCAGATGCTTTTTTTCTTCTATTTTCTTGGGGTTTTTTTACACTGTACTAGGGTCTGGTGCATTGCTATGGTGCACTGATATGCTTAATGTTAATATTGTTAAAGTTGCTAATATTTATTTTTGGAACTTAATTCTGTATAAAACATTTAACAGTGTCATTTCATAAGATAATTTATGATGGTGTGTTTAAGGGCGGGGCGAGTAAAGGCTCGTTTACACGATCAGATTTTTGGACGTCTGTTCATCCGTTTTTTTGTTGCATGCTAGTCTCATGTCGAAAGTGGTTGCATTTGTGCCCTAAAATTAACTTTAGTGTATTTTTTACTGAAATTTTGCATTTCATAAACAGTTGTGTTAATATTGCGTGACATAAAAAATTGGGACTACCACCTGGCCTCAAAAATGAAGTAGTTCAAGTGGAACTAAACCCATCCATTTAACATTGGATGGCAAATGGCTGGTGTCATAACTGATCACATGTACAGCATCATGGCATTTGAAGATCAAACAGAGGCCAAGATAGCAGCTTCCATAGGAGGATTTATTCCTGCTTTAACCTCTTGCTGACCTGCTCCCAGTAGATATACTGCGAACAGGAACCATGACATAACCGTACTTCTTAATGTACTTCCTGGTTTGACGGTGGGCATGCGTGTGCCCCCTGCTTACCTATTCTGCGATTGGACACAGCACGAGTTTGTCAGCAGATTTCAGCAAATGAATTTGGCTGAAACCTGCTGATTGACTGTGGCCAATTACAGCACTGAGTACTGTATTGACAAACACAAAGAACTCTGTACACAGATAGTGATGTGTCTGTTTTTCTTCTTGAAATCAACTCTGGTTTCAGGGAGAAAAATCAGGATAGATCTGTAGGTAAAAGCAGCACACATTACATACATTACACTTGTTAGGTACACAGTTAACCCATTGATTTCGCCTTGATATTTACCCCTTCCCAGCCAGTGTCACTATTACAGTGTACAGAATTATCACTGATCACTGTGTTAGTGTCACTAGCGATGTCAGTTAGCGACCCTCCCAGCCCGTGTTAGTTAGCGCTAAATTGCACTCCACGCTAGAACAGCACCACTAGAAGTCGCTAATCACCACCATTATAGTATTGTGTCTGCATGGATCAGCATCTTGATCAAAATCCAAATTATACGAGTGGGAGGGGCGTGGCCTGACGCGAATGGCGACGGATGTTTGATTGAATGCTCCTGCTGCTTGCGGAGCTATCCGTCGCCATCCACATGATCTGTTGCACAACATCGGCTTAAGCTACCTCAGCCAGCTTGCTGAGACCCGCTGCAGTGTCCCGGACGGATATTGCGGCGCTCATTGCTGCGTGGACTCAGGGGATTCGCCGCGCTGTGATCCTTCGGCCGCCGCCATCTTTTTTTTCCCGAGGCCTCACGGAAAATCCTTGGCCCTGTCTTCTGGAGAGGTAAGGGGCCTTCATCGGTCTCCCCCCATCACTCCCCCTCCTGCCAGGATACCTCCGGTGGCGTTCCCTGGACTCTGGGGTGCTCGGGGAGGCCGCGGCCTAGTAAAGCCTACGGATCCCCGGTGTTTCCTGTGGCCGCCGCCCGGGATCGAGCTCCGCGGCCGTTCCGGCCTCCCACCACGGCCGAGGGCTCAGCATTCCCAATGGAGACGGAGACTAGCTATGGCTGAGTAGGAGCAAGCTTTCCTGGAGCGCCCGGTCGCCTCTCGACCACCCCGACTGTTTAAGTACCTTTTAAAGCACTATGCACTCCGCTAAGAAGAAGGGAGCCAAGCGGAACAACAAACTATTGAACTCAGCGTCCCACACCCCGACCTCCGGAGAGCTTAGCCGGTTATTTCACCGCCAGAATTATACGAGTGTTCCCAATATAATAGTATCCCCAAAAATTTAGTTTTTTGCCAAAAACATGTATCAAGATACATTTTGACCTAAATTTATGAAGAAACTGGATTTTATTGGACATGATTTATAACAGTAAATAGGAAATATCTTTTCAAAAATATATTTTTTTTGTTTATATATTAAAAAATAAAATTATAAAAATGTCATTTGGGTACAGTGTTGCATGACAGAGCAATTGCCTGTGAAGTAGCACAGTGCTGAATAGCAAAAGATGCCCTGGTCATGAAGGGGGTAAGACCTTCCACAGCTCATGTGGTTAAACATGACATTGATAAAAAAAAAAAAAAGCAATGTCGTTTTTTTGTCTCCATATACAGCAAAGTTGTAATTGGCGAAAGCACAGTGGCTTTAGTATGTACATCATATGATGGGAGTAGAGTGGATGTAGTGTGTACACCATATGATGGGAGTAGAGTGGATGTAGTGTGTACACCATATGATGGGAGTAGAGTGGGTGTAGTGTGCACACCACATGATGGGAGTAGAGTGGGTGTAGTGTGCACACCATATGATGGGAGTAGAGTGGATGTAGTGTGTACACCATATGATGGTAGTAGAGTGGATGTAGTGTGTACACCATATGATGGGAGTAGAGTGGGTGTAGTGTGCACACCATATGATGGGAGTAGAGTGGGTGTAGTGTGTATACCATATGATGGGAGTAGAGTGGGTGTAGTGTGTACACCATATGATGGGGGTAGAGTGGATGTAGTGTGTACACCATATGATGGGAGTAGAGTGGGTGTAGTGTGCACACCACATGATGGGAGTAGAGTGGGTGTAGTGTGCACACCATATGATGGGAGTAGAGTGGATGTAGCGTGTACACCATATGATGGGAGTAGAGTGGATGTAGTGTGTACACCATATGATGGGAGTAGAGTGGGTGTAGTGTGCACACCATATGATGGGAGTAGAGTGGGTGTAGTGTGTATACCATATGATGGGAGTAGAGTGGGTGTAGTGTGTACACCATATGATGGGGGTAGAGTGGATGTAGTGTGTACACCATATGATGGGAGTAGAGTGGGTGTAGTGTGTATACCATATGATGGGAGTAGAGTGGGTGTAGTGTGTATACCATATGATGGGAGTAGAGTGGGTGTAGTGTATACACCATATGATGGTAGTAGAGTGGATGTAGTGTGTACACCATATGATGGGGGTAGAGTGGATGTAGTGTGTACACCATATGATGGGGGTAGAGTAGATGTAGTGTATACACCATATGATAGGAGTAGAGTGGATGTAGTGTGTACACCATATGATGGGGGTAGAGTGGATATAGTGTGTACACCATATGATGTAAGCAGAGTGGATGTAGTGTGTACACCCAGTAGAGGTTATCATCCCTGACAACCCAGGATGTATCATCCATGTGTGCAGAATGTTCACTGCACCGGGACCCCCCCATCTCTCCCCACTGAGCACCAGGACCCCCCAGCTCTCCCCACTAAGCACCGGGGCCCCCCATCTCTCCCCACTAAGCACCAGGACCCCCATCTCTCCCTACTAAGCACCAGGACCCCCAACTCTCCCCACTAAGCACCAGGACCCCCCAACTCTCCCCACTGAGCACCAGGACCCCCCTTCTCTCCCCACTAAGCACCAGGACCCCCCTTCTCTCCCCACTAAGCACCAGGACCCCCCTTCTCTCCACCACTGAGCACCAGGATCCCCATCTCTCCCCACTAAGTACCGGGCCCCCATCTCTCCCCACTAAGCACCAGGACCCCCATCTCTCCCCCATTGAGCATCAGGACCCCCCTATCTCCCCCCCACTGAGCACCAGGACCCTCCATCTCTCCCCACTAAGCACCAGGACCCCCCATCTCTCCCCACTAAGCACAAGGACCCCCATCTCCCCCCACTGAACACCAGGACCCCCCATCTCTCTCCTCTAAGCACCAGGACCCCATCTCTCTCCACTAAGCACCAGGACCCCCCATCTCTCACTAGAGATCCCTTTTGTCCTCCTTGAAGACAAAGCTGCATTATTTTAGGCAGGTATGTGGGGTTAGGGGCAGGGCCGCATCAGGTAGGTTGTATGGGGCCCCATGAAAGCACCCCACCCACTGCACCGATCACCCTTGCCTGTCCCGTGTCCTCCCCCCAGTCCCCCGTATCCTCCTCTGTCCCCCCCAGTCCTCCTCCGTCCCCCCTGTTCCCGTATCCTCCTCCGTCCCCCCAGTCCTCCTCTGCCCCCCCTGTCCCTGTATCCTCCTCCGTCCCTGTATCCTCCTCTGCCCCCCCAGTCCCCGTATCCTCCTCTGCCCCCCAGTCCTCCTCCGTCCCCCGTATCCTCCTCCGTCCCCCCTGTCCCTGTATCCTCCTCTGTCCCCCCAGTCCTTCTCCGTCCCCCGTATCCTCCTCTGTCCCCCCTGTCCCCGTATCCTTCTCAGCCCACCTGCCCCCCATGTCTTCCTCTGCCCCCCCATGACACTGTGGATTGCTCTACTGACACCACTGTCCCCCAAAAAGCATTTTGAGAATATGAGAAAAAAAATTCTAAAAAATGTAAAAAAAAAAAAAGGAAAAATCCTAAGCACTACTGACACCATCCTGCCCATACTACCCATGTAACCAGTGCTGTATTTAGTGACCGGTAGGTACCATCTGTGCCTGTCAGTGGGTGCTGGTGACATCCTGATCACCGACGTCTCTGATAGTAAACAATGCCCGGACACGTGACGTTCCTGTAAACATTTCGTCACTTCGCCTTCTGAAATGTCCAAACAGAGTCTTCCCCTCCCCTTCCGGCTGCATCCACCATCCACCCATCCAATAGCGTGCCGCTCCGCCTAAGATGTCAGAGGAGGCCCCGCCCATCATTGCTGTGGTCTTCCAGCTGTACAGAGGCAGTACTGGGGGCGGCGGGCAGGTAGCGGCGGCGGAGGGGGGAGGAGGATGAGGAGAGGGGAGAGGTAAGTGATCTGGACCTGAGTACACGGAATGCTAATAATCATCATCACACACACATGGCGGGGTCACCGGGGGACAGTCATGTAGTGGTGTCAGGCTGTGTGTGATGGAGCTGTACACACCTGCTGGTATGATTCCTGTGGACACAGATCTCTGGTGATGTCCGTGTTTGCAGCTTCTGGGCTCCCTGTACCAGGCTTTGTGCCAGTTGGGGGGAGGGGCTCACACACTGCTTTATGGATTTCTTCAATGGGCCACACAGCTAATGATAGAGATGGAAACTCTCTATCACCCTTGTGCTGCCAGCATTAGTAAATCACTAGGAAGACAGATCATATTTCTGTGGTTTGCATTTCTTCAGTTATTTTCTGGTTTCTGGCTAAAACAATGTGCTGTGTCTTCAAGAGGGACTTTCTCAGCTAAACACCCTCCTGCCTGCGTGTCGGAATCAGCAACCCGTCAGATTAGGTAACAGAAGTGACGTTCCATCAGCTGTGATTGTGTGCCACTGCTACCAGGTTCACTCATCTGACAGAACAACTGGTAGCGGACATCTTACTACACCCAGCCTAGTCTTGAATGACAGTCATTTTTAGCAGTAAAGTGAGCGGATATAAATAAATATAGTATTTTGACATCTTTGATGCTGGTTGGATGTTACTATTTTATAATTTTTATTTTTTTTATTTTGAAAGAAGCTGGACGCCGGCAGTAGGAAGATGGCGGTGGCCATCTTGGTACACCCCGCACTGCTCAGCACTAATCCTTTAGGCTTTTAAAATTAAACATCCAAGCAGCATCACAGATGTCAATCTAAAGTTATTACTAATTTAAAATTACTGTGACATTCAAGCTGGGTGTAGTAAGATGTCCGCTGCCTTCTTCTGAAGGTGTTCTGTCGGATGAGCAAACCTGGTTGTGGTGGAACGCATGCGCAGCTGACGGAACATCACTTCTGTTACCTAATCTGATGGGTCGCCGATTCTGATGGAATGCCTGATCTAAGAGCAGATGGATTCCAGGAGTTAAGGCTCCGTTCACACTTGTGCAATGCAGGAACCCTGTGAATCCACTGCAGGTTCCCACATCGCATCCAACTCACACTGCTATATGCAAACTGCGGGGAGTGTCAATACATTGTTAATGACACCCCCATTTCAGATTGCGTATCACACTGCGAACTGACAGTTTGGACATGAATCGGATCGCTTAGGTGTGAACACCCATGAGATCTGATTCTGGTGCAGACCAAAAAAAGGGTCCTGTGCAAGTTTAGTCCAAATGCAATGCAATTTCAGCCATACTAGCTCCTTATGAATAACTTATGAATAACTTACCTGAGAACGAAGCCCCCGAAGCGGTCCTCCTTCTTCATCTTCACCGCTGCCATGTGTCCCCGAGTGACTTCCGGGTCTCGCTGCTCCGGCGCTGTGATTCGCTGGAGCCGCGATGATGTCACTCCCGCGCATGCGCACGGGAGCAGACACGAGCGGCATATCGCCATGATCTGTGGCCTGCTCAGTGCACCTGTGCCATAGACAGCGGTGCCTGTCTTTTTGTAAATATCTCCTAAACCGTGTAGGTTTAGGAGATATTTCTTGGACCTACAGGTAAGCCTTAATCTAGGCTTACCTGTAGGTCCAAGTGGTTTGTAAGGGTTTACAACCACTTTAATATCTGTACAGCGAAGATGTTTTCTATTGGAGTACAAGAGCCACCTGTAGCCTCCTGCCACATTTGGCACTTTTTGGGGGTGAGCGGATACCTGTCAAAACCAGGTACCCATTCCCACTTCTAGATCTTTGTGCAGCAATCTATTGATCTATATTTTTGGCTTTTGTCCCCCCCCCCCTCTTTTGGCCATTCAGAAAATGCAGTGCGACTTGCGCAGTAGTAAACAGGCCGTGAAGCCGCAAGGCTTCACTTCTTTATCCCCTTAGTAAGGATGCCAGCACTTGCACCCCTAGCCAATAAACAAATCAGCTAGGGGTGGTGGGATACCAGTGTCCTTATCTTAAAAGTCAGCAGCTCCAGTATTTGTAGCTGCTGATTTTTTTTATTTTTTATATGCAGGCTGAAACTCCACTTTACAGGGTTGGCAGAAACTGCTTCCAATGGTCTAATCCTGTAACACATCTACAAATGTAAATATTACTGTTACATTGACAGACATTTATGCTGTGGGTGATAGGTTTATAGTTCACCTTATGGATCATGTGACATGTTCTATCCATATTTAGGGTGTAACATGCTCCAACTCCTACCCCCATGGGCGGAAGGTGCTCTCCCCAGCAATTTGCAAGTGAGAAAATGACAAGTCCTCTCTACCACCATAGCGGATGGCTTGTAGTTCTTAATGAACTGTGAGGGCACCGATGAGCGCCTTTGTATTTCAAAGCTGGAGGACGTGTCTGTAGGAGCCTCTTGCTTCTCGGCCTTTTGGCTAAGATAAAGTGTAGTATCAGTTGCCAAGTGGTGGCACTGTGCTAACCATCCCTGATCCGCAGCGGTGGATTAGGGGTGACAGCGGTTATGCATATCCATTTGGCGTGATGGTAACCTGGACAGTTAGTATCAGGGCGGACCGATGGCGTACTGCTCGACGTAACTGAGGGACGTTACTAGACCACCTTTAGAGAAAGCCAAAAGGGTTGCCTCCTGATATGGACAGAGAAACATCAGGTCTAGCCGAAGGGTCGGGTCCCTGGCCTTCTAGCCTAGATTTGTGTGGTTCCTGTCCTTTTCAGTCTTTCGGTGAGAAAAGCCTGCCCTTTTTTGATTTTATTGAGGGGAATTGGCCAGTACTTCCTGAATGTAATTAGGTGGGAGCGATGGTGGAGTCCTATGCCAAGGGGTTCTCCCCATAAGCTCTGTGTTCTGATGCCTTCCTGGTTGGGCTACACCTGTCTGGCTGTGGGCCAGGGTTGGATAAAAGCCCGTGGTGCATGTACCCCTGAAGTGGCAGTCCAGGGGTGCCATAATTCTCACTGTGAGGGAGAGAACACTTTGAGTTTTGGGGGCACCTTGGTCACTGCACCATACACACTTTTTTCACACCTGCTTCTTGGGCCGGGCCTTTTGGCTAGGACCAGAGGAATTTTTTATTCCTGGCTGAAGGGCTGGCCAGTGTCTTGCACAATGGTCACTTTCACTTACCTCTACTTCCTTCTTCCCCACTTTCTTTTATTTGTTTACCTTGTGTTGTCACTTTTTTGTATTTTTTTGTTGCTTGTGTACACTGTTTTGTGTGACTGATAGGGTTTGGGTCCTTGGGCCTACCCTGAAAGTCTTGGGAGGGGGTGGACATGGCCCTCTCTCATGGGGTCTCCCTTCGGGGGAGCCCCACCAAGTACTTAGTTGAGTCTGTTTTAGCAGACCCTCCAGAGAACGGGATCTGTCTGGTTTCGGCCAGATGGGCCATAATGAGTACCTCGGTCCCCGCCTGGAGCCTAATGCCCGGGGGAATCAGGGTAAGGTCCTTTCAGGGAGGACTATAGTACACCCGTTGCACATTTTGTGTCATTCTTTGTGTGTGCACTTTTTTTTGCACCTGGCGGAGTTTTTGGGTGTGTTTTAAAAAAAAAAAAAAAAAAAAAAAAAAAGTGTCTGTAGGAGTCTGACCATCCATTGATCATGGATGCAATACTTTGCAGGCTCTGGGGGAAATAAATAAAGAGTCCAAGATCATTTTATTGTTGTGTTTTTTTTTTTTAAAAGGTCACATAAAAACAGCCAATGCCCCCTTCATCAGGTCTAGAAGAATAAACATAAAATAGAGTCATAATGCTGAAAAATTATGTCTAAAGTATGCATATGAGTATATACCACAAATTCTTGTACATCACATAATGGCATCAGACTTCTCACATGAATTTCAGTTGTCGCAGTTAAATTATAAATGTTACAAGGATACAAATTATATATGTAGTAAAACATCAAATAAAGGAAGTAGATATATAAAATTGCATCAAAAAGAATATTTGCAAAAAAAAAGTAAAGTAAAAATCAAGCTGCTGAAATAAGATTAATTGGCTACTAGAACAAGGGCTAAGGGCCCTTTCACACAGACTTTCCAATCGGGTCCACCTGTCAGTTTTTCAGGCGGACCTGATCCCTATTTTCCATCCGTCTGGCAGATCGGATGAAAATGGACAGGTGGTTTGTTTTCATCTGATCTTCCCATAGAGGAGAGCAGAAATCTGACTGGTCTGTCTCAGCACAGTGAGCGAAGATGGACTTGTCATCTGCTTGCTCGGTGGGGATCAGCAGATCGATTCCTCGGTGAGCAAGTGGAGTCCATCAAATAGATAAGCCTGTGTGAAAGGAGATTGAGACACTAAGCTCCTGAAATTAGTCTAATCCGCTCCTAAAACAAATACAAAAAATGTGAGTACTGAAATGAGTGTTAAAAAAATCTAATACCCCAAACTGCTAAAATAAGACTAATGCCGAAAAAGTCAGACGGAATCATTTCATCAGATATTCCGATTGTATGTCCCCCCCCCCCCCCCCCCCCCGGGTCTAGTATGGATTCGGAGGGGAACTCCAATGACAAATTAAAAAAAACAAAAATGGCCCCAAAGCATTGATGGGGACAAGGGGAGGGGGGGGCCCAGATCGCGCCCCCCCCATGTGAATGGGTAGCGGGTACATCGTACCCCCTACCCATTCACAAAAAAAAAAGCAGTGTAGCACTGTGTAGTGTATTGTCATATTACACAGTTTACACAGTTTTTGACAAGTTCTTTATTAAAAATGTCTTCTTCCTCCTCCAGGCTTCTCCTGCTTTTTCTTTCTTCTGTTTTCTTTGTCCGGTGTTCTTCTTCCTCCACTGCCGCTCCCGCTGATGACCCTCCTCTGATGCTGCACCCTGCTGATCTGTCTGCGCCGATGTCAAGCATTTCTTAGATAACTATGGGGCGTAGCCATTAGATGTCATCAGGCGGCCCTGCCACCCTGTGACTTCACCGCCCGGGGCATGATGGGTCTATGATGTCGTGAGGGGGTGGGGCCTCTGGATGACTTCATCTGATGGCCACACCCCATAGTTAATTAAGAAATGCTTGACATCGGTGTGGACAGATCATCGGAGGAGAGTCGTTGGCAGGAGCATCGGCGGAGGAAGAAGACAGGAGAAAGAAGACACCGGAGGAGAAGACAGGAGGAAGAAGCGAGAGATGCCCGGAGGAGGACGAAGCGGAGAAGAAGATATTTTTAATTAAGGACTTTTCAAAAACTGTCTATTGTGTTTTGTCACACTACACTACTTTTTTTGGTGAATGGGTAGGGTTACGATTGTACCCGATATCCATTCACATGGTGCAGGCCAGGATCTGGGGGGCCCCTTTGTCACTTGTTATAGACCCCGACAACCAATGACCAGGGTTGTCGGGAAGAGACCCTTGTCCCCTATCAGGTTTTATCTAATAGTTTCTTGAAACTATCGATGCTCCCCGCTGAGACCACCGCCTGTGGAAGGGAATTCCACATCCTTGCCGCTTTTACAGTAAAGAACCCTCTATGTAGTTTAAGGTTAAACATCTTTTCTTCTAATTTTAGTGTCCACGAGTCTTGTTAAACTCCATTCTGCAAAAAAGTTTTATCCCTATTGTGGGGTCACCAGTACGGTATTTGTAAATAGAAATCATATCCCCACTCAAGCGCCTCTTCGGCAGATAGAATAAGTTCAGTGCTCGCAACCTATGGCGTGACAGGAGAGTGCGCTTTACAGGCACTTTTTTTTAGCTCTAAAACGCCTGTAAAGCGCCTCAGTGTGAAAGTAGCTTTAAAGTGTAACTCCACTTTTGTTGAGAAAAAAACATTCCCCTCTGGGTGATCTGTGTACATTGCAAGGATTATAACAAACTTTGTTGCAGATTCCAATCCTACCTTTTTGTTTTGAAGAAATCCTGTGTGTTTGTCTGTGCCTCTGTGATTAGCAGGTCTAATGGGAGTGGGTTTCATAATTAACTGTCAGGTGTGGAGCAACAGGGCACTAATGAGGAAATCTGCTGGGCCTGCATCCTTATGCCCCATACACACGATGAGATTATCGGACGAATGATCGTCCGTTTTTTATTGCATGCTAATCTCAGATCGAATCTGATGAGTTTACTAAAGTCACGAAAATTCCCGCACGACAGAAAAAAAATTCGGAAGTGATGTCATGTGTTGTAATGCATTTGTATTGCATTTTCGAACGATAGCTGTACTGATTAAACGAAAATCGTACGATCTGGCATCGTACGAAAAAAATTTCCGTGCATGTCCGATAGAATAATATCGGATGTACTGTCCTAATCGGCTCTCGAAAGCTCTGTACTAACGATCCGATTATCGTACGATCGCTTCGAAAGCGGTATTTTCCGTACGATTTTCGGATCGTGTGTACGGGGCATTAGATGTTTTCCTATTGAAAGTATCTCTCAAAAAAATGTTGCAGGGGATGCCTGAAATCTAACTTATATCTTAGGCAGACTTCTGGGAAAATTGGTGAGCCAATCACACAAGCAGGAAATGACGTTTGTGGGGATTGCAATGTATTCTCAGAAAATCACATTGGCTGCAGATTGAAAAAGAAAGGTCATTTTTAATAACATTCTATTACAAAATGATTAGCGTGTGTAATCATATGCGCGATATCATTTTTTCTTTATTTGCTATTTTTTTCCCCACGAAAGAGGAGTTAAACGTTAGCCTTTTTCTGACACTTGTTGCTTACAAGTAAAAATATGTATTTTTGTTGCTGCTAAATTACTTGGAACCCCCAAACATATATATATATATTTTTAGGAGAGACCCTAGAAAATAAAATGGCCGTTGTTGCAATATTTTATATCCTCCTGTATTTGCGCAGTTATCTTTCAAAAGCAATTTTTTGGGGAAAAAAAAATACACTTCAACCACTTAAGGACCGGGTCTCTTTTTTTATTTATTTTTTTATTTTTTTAGATGTGGTGTTTACAAGTTAAAAACAGTTACCGGTATACATTTTTTTCCTAACACCCTAGAGAATAAAATGGGGGTCATTGCAATACTTTGTCACACCATATTTGCGCAGGGGTCTTGCAAGCGCACAAAGTAAGACAACAGTAAAGTTAGCCCAATTTTATATTGTGAAAGATAATGTTACTCTGAGTAAATTGATACCCAACATGTCATGCTTCAAAATTGCGCCCGCTCCTGGAATGGGGACAAACTTTTACCCTTAAAAATCTGCACAGGCGACATTTAAATTTTTTTTGCAGGTTGCACGTTTACAGAGGAGGTCTAGGACTAGAATTATTGCTCTTACTCTACCGATCGTGGCGATAATGCACATGTGTGGTTTGAACACCATTTTCATATGTGGGTGCTACTTACGTATTTGTTAGTTTCTGCGTGAGCTTGGTGGAACGGGGCACGTTTAAAACATATATTTTTTTAATTTTATCTTTACGCTGTTAAAAAAAAAAAAAAAAAAAAAAATATGTAAACATCCCTTGTAATAGAAAAAAAAGCATGAGATCTGGGGTCAACAAGACCTCAGATCTTATATTTACACTAAAATGCAATTTAAAAATGTTGTCATTTAAAAAAATAAATAAATGGCCCTTTTAAGAGTTATGGGCGGAAGTGACATTTTGACGTTGCTTCTGCCCTGCAGTGTCATGGAGACTGATGGGGGCCATCTTCCTCTCACTCATCTCCATGCACAGCCAGGGGAAGGATCCGTTTGCCTCCAGCCCTGCTGACGGCTATGGTAAGCAGCAGAGGGCACTGGATCGTGGCGGGGGCCCCTCTCCTACCGCCGATAAAAGTGATCTTGTGGCGAATGCGCCGCAGAGACCACTTTTATCTTGTACCGGACCACTGGCCTAACACGGCGATACTGGATTGTGGCAGCTAGCTGCTGCTATAACAACGATATCTGTCCTCAAAGTGAGGATGTACATCGGCATTCAGTGGTCCAGAAGTGGTTAATGAATTAAAGAAAACTAAAGTTAGCCAATTTTTTATTTTTTTTTGTATAATGTGGATGATGTTATGACGAGAATCGTGATCTTTATTTTAAGTAAAAAAAAATCGTGATACTAATTTTATCCAGAAACGTGCAGCTCTAGAACAGTGATATACGGTAGGTGAGATGATCACACTGTTACCAACCCACTCTTGTGGATACGTGCTTACCATCTGCGTTGGACCTAAAAATCATAAAAGGTCAAAAGCAGAGTTTCATTAAACAGCTGGGATTGGCTCTAGTAAAGGATATAACTTTCTTCTTCAGGATAGCCAACACTAGGAAATGCCCAGTAAATCAGCTCAGAAAGAGAAAAGTAAAGACCTAGTGCTCTCTGTTTTAATTAAAATCAAGCAATGTTTATTTAAAAAAAACTTGCAGAAAAAAATCAAAGAACTGTTCTTCTATAAAAAAACAAAACAAAAAAAAACAAAGTAGCAGATACATTCCTCCCAGCTCACCGGTTTGGCTGACAGGTGCTGGGGATCAATATATCAAAGCCAGGTGGGTGCTGCTAGAGCATCCTCTCTTCTCTACAACATTGACCGATCTGGTGAGTTTGTACTACTTGCAATAGATCTTGTTGGATATGAACAGTGGAAGTGCAGCTGCTTGGTTTGTACCTGGATACTGTGGGGAGGATGGATCCCAGTAGGTGTGCGCCCGCAGCCAATACATGATCAATAACCATGCCCGAAGCACTAATATCTTGATGTTTAATGTTCTCTTTTCATGTCTTCATAGGTAAACAGCTATCTGGTGGTGACTCAGGCATGCAGTCTTTGATTACATAAGGTGTGGCATGAACTGCTGATGCTGGAAGGTCCACAGAACAGCAGGATCTCTGCACTCCTCGCTGGAGATGTTCACCCTGGGAATATGGCTGCTGTTACTGTGGTCTGCCGAGGTGGTGGATGAAGCGTCGGCCAAAATAATCCAACAGACAACCGCTGAATTTAATAAGGAATATAATGACTCTGTGAACAATGATGTACAAAGTATATATGCCTTCAACCATACAATGCTAAGAAACAAGGTAAGATATACTCTATAGATATACCTTATGGGTAGTGTGATGCAAAGGATTGAACGTGGTAATTAGATTATAAGATCTGACCAAATATATTTTGTTTGCAGGTCTTTGTGAATAGTCAGTTCTCTTTGTTAGGAATGGGGCGATGAACTGAGTATTCTCAAAATCTTGCACCGCAAAATAAATTCAGTTATATAAAAGGTACGGCTTATAAATATATATATATATATATTTTTTTACCCTCATGCTGCAATTAATGGCTAACAAAATGCAGTAAATTACTGCTAGAGAATGCTGTTTCAATAGAGTTCAGTTTAAAGCTGGTCACACATGTTACAATCTGACCATATAATCTGTACAGTTGTGTAGTGTCCGAACTTACCATATTGGACATAAATCAAAAGGATAATTTGGAGTACAAAAAAGGCAAAACTTTTATTTTTTTGTTATTTTGGATAGATTAAAGGAGGGTTCTAACCACCATCTGTTTTTTGGCATTTTTTTTGCCAACCGTGTCCCATTGGGGAGGTTTTCCTTCACTTTTTGTCTCATAGCCACATCAGGATGTGACAGGCAGATCCCTCTAAAGTGAGGGACTCCCTCATTGTCACTAGGGTCAACAGACCTAGTGTAAGGTGACCAGATTTTTAAAATGAAATCCAGGGATATAATGTTATTTTACTAGTAATGGCAGCAATCGACGACTTATAGTGGGACTGTGATATTGACACTTTTGGCACTTTGTGGGAACCAGTGACACTAATACAGTGATCAGTGCTAAAAATATGTACCATCACTGTACTAATGACACTGGCTGGGAAGGGGTTAAACATCTAGGGCAATTAAAGGGTTAAATGCGCCTAACAAGTATTTTCCCACTGCGGGGGAGGTGCTTTTACTAAGGGAAGGCATAGATACTTGTCCTTGCTTTGCAGGAACAGAGGATTAATGTCTTCCATACTGACAGAACGGCAAACTGCCTTGTTTACATAGGCAGACTGGAGTTCTGTCTTTGTACAGAATGATCGGCGAGTACAAGTGGACATCAAGTCCGCCGGACCCACTGATTGGCTTCTATACCCAGAAAAGCAGAATTACGTGTGTATATTGTAAGGGATCTTCCCGGGGTAGGGTGTGTTTGGACACAGTTCACAGCAGACTTGGAATTTATAAAGCAGATCTTGGCGTTTATTCGTGGTACAAACAGTCCAGCAAACAAAATATACAGCAACACCGTGCTTTCTAAGTACAACAAAAATAAAAGTCCTAGCCCGGCTGGGCGCTTACTAACAGGTTCTGCTCACCTATCTGACACTTACAAACACAGCGTCTTTCGCCTGGATGTCGCAGGGTGAGTTTTAGCTCCAGCAGTGGCTGTGCTTGCAGCTTCCTTCAACACACAGATTGTTCATTCCCTGGCTGAGAGCAATCACCTGCAGACCCTGCAGAGCCTTTAGCTTCCCAGGCTAATTAGGATCAAAGCTCACCTGATCCCAAACCCAGAACTGGATCGGGGGATGTGGAATGACAGGTCCCTCTACCAAACCTACCTGCCATTCCATATAAACCCAGGCCCGGCAAAATTAAATAACAACTCAGCAGCATATCGCTGCTGAGAAACTGATCCATCCTGGATTTACCATCTCACACTGTGTAGCAACCTAGGTGAGATGTACACCCCCTCGATCACTTCTCCAGTGACATGTCTACATATCCCCCCCCTCTTTTTCAGACCGGAGGGCTGAGCCTTTTGTCCCCACAGACAACTTACCCTTGACAATGCGTCAGCATTTGCCTGTAATTTCCCTGGCCTGTGTTCCACAGTGAAATTAAAGTTTTGTAGGGAGAGAAACCATCTAGTCACTCTTGCATTTCTCTCCTTGTTTAACTTCATCCATGTTAGGGGGGCATGGTCTGTCACCAACTTGAATTTCCTGCCTAGCAAGTAATACTTTAACGATTCTAGGGCCCACTTTACTGCCAAACATTCTCGCTCCACAATGGCATAATTTTTCTCGGCCGGGGTTAGTTTTCTACTCAAGTACGTCACTGGATGCTCCTCACCATTCACTACTTGTGAGAGTACTGCACCTAAGCCTGTGTTAGAGGCATCTGTCTGGACCAGAAATTCTCGCCTGAAATCGGGGGTAACTAACACAGGTGGTTGGCACAAGGCAGACTTAAGGCTTTGGAAAGCCTTCTCGGCCTCTGGGGTCCACGTGACCATTGCTGTCTTTCCGCCCTTTGTCAAGTCAGTTAGTGGAGCAGCAACTGAGGCAAAGTTCGGCACAAATCTACGGTAATACCCCGTAATACCCAGGAAAGCTCTAACCTGTTTCCTTGTCAGGGGTCTAGGCCAATTCTGTATTGCCTCAATTTTATTTAGCTGTGGCTTAATCAACCCTCTCCCAATAATGTAGCCTAGATATTTGGCCTCTTCTAGGGCTAGAGCACACTTCTCGGCATTTATGGTCAACCCCGCATCACTTATGGCATCCAACACGGCCTGTACCTTACAGAGGTGACTTTCCCAATCAGGGCTAAAAATGACCACATCATCGAGGTAGGCAGCTGAGTAATCACGATGTGGTCGCAGAATCAAGTCCATCAACCTCTGGAAAGTTGCAGGCGCTCCATGTAACCCGAATGGCATCACTACATACTGGAATAGCCCATCAGGGGTGGAGAATGCAGTTTTCTCTTTAGCCTCACCAGAAAGTGGAATCTGCCAGTAGCCCTTTGTGAGATCGAGGGTGGTTATGTACCTGGCGTTACCCAACTTCTCAATCAACTCATCTACCCTGGGCATAGGATACGCATCGAACTTGGAGATCTCATTCAACTTTCTGAAATCGTTACAGAACCTCCAAGTTCCATTGGGCTTTGGGATTAGCACAATTGGGCTGGACCATTCACTCTGTGACACCTCAATTACCCCCAGAGCAAGCATACGTTTTACCTCGGCAGATACGGCTTCCCTACGTGCCTCGGGTATCCTATAGGGCTTAAGGTTTACTCTGCTTCTAGGCTCAGTTTCAATGTGATGATGGATGAGGTGTGTACGCCCTGGGAGGTCAGAGAACTTGTTTTTGTTTTTCTGTAAAAATTCCTGAGCCTCCTGTTTCTGTGACACTGATAGAGTATCACCTACCTTGACTGGAGGGATTGGTGGTGACAAATTATTAACAGTATTTGTCGCCACCAAGGATTCCCTGTCTTTCCAGGGCTTGATCAAGTTTATGTGATAAACTTGGAAAGGCTTCCTTCTACCTGGTTGGTGCACCTTGTAGTTCACCTCACTGACCTTTTCAACAATTTCATAGGGACCTTGCCACTTCGCCAAGAATTTACTCTCAACAGTGGGGACTAGTATAAGGACCCTATCGCCTGGGTTGAATGTCCTGATTCTTGCGGACCGGTTGTAAATTCTACTTTGGGCCTCTTGAGCCCTCTGGAGGTGTTCCCTTACCAGGGGCATTACAGTGGCTATACGGTCCTGCATTTGTGCTACATGCTCAATAACACTCTTGTATGGGGTGGACTCATTCTCCCATGTCTCTTTTGCAATGTCTAGTAGACCCCTAGGGTGATGACCATAGACCAACTCGAATGGTGAGAACCCTGTGGACGCTTGGGGCACCTCCCTAATAGCAAACATGAGGTAGGGTAATAAATGATCCCAGTCACGACCATCTTTTGCCACCACTTTCTTCAACATATGTTTCAAAGTTTTATTAAATCTCTCCACCAATCCGTCCGTCTGGGGGTGGTACACAGAGGTACGGATGTGTGAGATTTTAAATAGTCTGCATAATTCCTTCATTACTTTCGACATAAATGGCGTACCTTGGTCAGTTAGGATTTCTTTGGGGATCCCAGTCCTAGAGAACATATAAAACAACTCACGTGCAATTGTTTTAGATGCAGTGTTTCTTAAGGGTACAGCCTCAGGATAGCGGGTCGCATAATCCAGGACTACCAAAATATACTGGTGTCCTCTAGCTGACTTTACAATGGGACCCACTAAATCCATGGCAATACGCTCAAAAGGCACCTCTATAATAGGGAGCGAAACCAAAGGACTGCGAAAATGTGACACTGGGGCACTAACCTGACATGTGGGGCACGACTCACAGTATTTTTTAATGTCATCATATATGGCCGGCCAAAAAAACCTCTGGAGAACCCTCTCTCGCGTTTTGTCAGTCCCCAAGTGTCCCCCAAGAACATGGTTATGTGCCATGTCAAGCACCTGACGCCGGTACGGCTTAGGTACCAGAAGCTGTTCCACAATCTCATCCTTAATCTTATTGACTCTATAGAAAAGATCATTAGTCACCGAAAAATGTGGAAACCTTTTTTCAGCATCTGGTTCCTGAGGTACCCCATTCATTACAGCAACCTGCTCTCTCGCATTTTTGAGAGTGGGGTCCTGTAATTGTGCAGCCCCAAAATTATCCCTAGACACCTCTAAGTCTAGTATATTTTGCTCAGTGGGAGGAGCCTCCTCCTCCCCAGCCAGGACCTGTAAAGGAAAACAATCATTTTCATCCTGCATACTTTTATCATTCACAGTGGACAAGGCAACCACCTTAGAGGTATCCTCACTCCTTTTGGGGATTTTTCTTTTTTCCCAGAGAGCCCAGAATAAAGGAAAATCGCGCCCCAATATTACATTATGCATGAGGTTTTTAACCACACCCACTTCATATTGTACTGTGCCTTGTTCAGTCCCAACTTTAGCCAGCACTATAGGGTACACTTTTGTATCACCATGTATACACACAACGCTCATATGCTTTTTAGACTCTAAGTCCCCAGTCACCAGGCTAGCATGCACCAAGGTTACAAGGCTTCCTGAGTCCATTAACGCTTTAACAGGAAAGTCATTGATTGTGATGTTGCAGATTTGCGGTTCAGTCTCTAGTCCAGGAACTGCAGCACAAGATGGTTCCGCAAATAGCGACTGACGCCGGCTAGCGTCACATTCCATGGGTTCAGAGGTAAGAGGGCAATGGGCCGACACGTGTCCCGCCTCATGGCATCTCCAACACTGGATAGGGCCTGGTCTCTTTGGCAAGGAGTCCTTTTCAGAGCCCCTTAGCCACCCGGGACCATCACCAGTCTTTTGTCCCTGAGACACCATTTGAGCCCTTTTCCCTCTATCAGCACCCCTCCACACTCCCCCAATAGATGGAAGTCTCTTACCAGCTGACGGCACAGATCTGGCGCTCCGGGGAGGTGAAGATGCTGCAGGAACATCACGGAGGTAGTCCTCAGTCGCCTGGAACCTCTCCACAAGGTTGACAAGTTCGTTTGCATTCTTAGGATCACCTTGTCCCACCCAGCGTTGCAGGTCAGTAGGAAGCGCTCGGAGGTAGCGATCCATCACGATCTTCTCTAGGATTTGTGCAGGAGTAGAAGTGTCTGGCTCCAACCACTTTCTTGCCAAATGGATTAGGTCATACATCTGGGACCTCGCTGATTTGTCCAGACTGTAGCTCCAGTTGCGTACCCTCCGGGCACGGACTGCAGTAGTAACTCCTAGTCGGGCAAGTATCTCCTCTTTTAGCCGAGTATAGTCCTTAACCTCTTGCTCACTGAGGTCATAGTAGGCCTTTTGGGGTTCACCTGTTAAATAGGGCGCAATTACCTCTGCCCACTCAGCGGCTGGTAACTTCTCTCGCTCAGCCAGGCGCTCAAATACTGTTAGATAGGCCTCAACATCGTCCTCAGCAGTCATCTTTTGCAGCGCTTTCTGCACAGTCCTTCTCCCAAAAAAAATCTCTGGAGCGGCTCCCATCACTGTGGGTGGATTAGCAACCACAGGCGCCTCTCGAATTGCTATCAGGTGCTCGATAAGTTGTTGTTGTGCAGCCATGGACTGTTCATGTCGTTGCTGTTGTTGCAAACTCACTTGCATAAACTGCTTCAGCATCTCCTCCATGTCGCTGGACTGTTCTTGGAGTGTAGTTGCAGCTTTCACCCAAGACATAAGCAGCTGTAGCCAAGTCTGTCCACACCGTTGCCCCTAGCAACCGTGTTGCCCGCTACCTCCACCAATTGTAAGGGATCTTCCCGGGGTAGGGTGTGTTTGGACACAGTTCACAGCAGACTTGGAATTTATAAAGCAGATCTTGGCGTTTATTCGTGGTACAAACAGTCCAGCAAACAAAATATACAGCAACACCGTGCTTTCTAAGTACAACAAAAATAAAAGTCCTAGCCCGGCTGGGCGCTTACTAACAGGTTCTGCTCACCTATCTGACACTTACAAACACAGCGTCTTTCGCCTGGATGTCGCAGGGTGAGTTTTAGCTCCAGCAGTGGCTGTGCTTGCAGCTTCCTTCAACACACAGATTGTTCATTCCCTGGCTGAGAGCAATCACCTGCAGACCCTGCAGAGCCTTTAGCTTCCCAGGCTAATTAGGATCAAAGCTCACCTGATCCCAAACCCAGAACTGGATCGGGGGATGTGGAATGACAGGTCCCTCTACCAAACCTACCTGCCATTCCATATAAACCCAGGCCCGGCAAAATTAAATAACAACTCAGCAGCATATCGCTGCTGAGAAACTGATCCATCCTGGATTTACCATCTCACACTGTGTAGCAACCTAGGTGAGATGTACACCCCCTCGATCACTTCTCCAGTGACATGTCTACAATATATACATGATCCTGCACAGCAGGACCAACCTGTAGCAGTAAATCTGGTATGGGCCGGTTGGCAACTGGTTAAGATAAGCATTATGATAACACACAGGTAGCAGGCACTCTATCATGGCTCTGGCTGGCTCTGTCACAGTGTGTCACATAACATGGCTGCTGGGTGCTGATTTTGTTAACTTGTGACCAATAATGTAAAATATATGGGTGGTCCTGCGCTTATGGCAATAAGTAAAGAAAATTAACTGCTGCCCCTACTGGTACAACCACCTAGGGTGAATGTAAATGAAAGTGTTTGAGAGAGGTAGGTGTGGCGCTGTTCTAGGGTGCAATAATTGCACATCCCTGTTCAACAATTTGTGTGTCCCTATATTCTACTACCAATGTAATTTATGAAAATAAAGAACATCAAATTGCTAAACGTGTTTAAAATGTCACGTGCTTGGTGCATACACTGGTGTGTACAAGTGCTGACAACACACATATGCAAACATGGATGGATGGATGTGCTGTGATCACATGTAGTCCATTCATCAAATCACAAAACTAAAGTGACAGGTGCTCTTCAAAACTGCCTTGGTGATCCTTATGTATAAAATAATATATACTGTGATTTATATATAATCCATTAATTATTCGAGATAATAAAAAAAAAAAAAGTTACAGGTGCTCTTCAAATCCGTGATCCTTATAGACCCCTATAGGTATTGCACTCTCCACACAGGGGTATCTGGCTTTCACAGTATCTGCCACTGTGCAGCAATCCCCAGATCTGTGTCTGCGGTATCAGCTATGTCTTTCTGTGCTTGAGGTGTCAGGTGTACCTTTCTCCTTTAAATCTCACTCCGCATCACTGAAGTCTCCACATATGACCAATAATAACTAGGAAAGCAAAGGACAAAGACAGTGCTCACAACAGGTAACACACCTCCTAAATCGGAGGTGGAATCCTTCACTTGGTACTCTGGCTCAAATGGCCTCCAGCCATTGAAAACACAGCTCCAAGAAAGATGTAGCCGGCAACTCCAGAATCTCATGATAATCTTTAATTGCTACATAAAGGTCAAGATTAAAAACAGTTGACGCGTTTCAACATACAGACTTGTGCACAGAAACTGTGCACAAATCTGTGAGTTATACCATTTAATTATGCCAAAGAGACGGACACAGTGCAATGTAGTCTATTCACAGACAACCCAAAGCACACCTGTGTTGAAGCCTTTAAAGTACTGGCAGCCCCACAATTGGATCTGCTTCCCCTCTGGTTCTGCTGCTGGACAATGTCAGCTGAGCTTAGCTGCCTCTCTCTGCCTGTCGCCACCACCGCCAGCCTTACAGGCTCTCAAGTCTCACTCTCCGGGCCCCGGCTACTACTGGGTGGGGAGCATAGCTAAGCGGAGGAAGATCACTCTGCTGGGGAAAGCAAGGAGATAGGCAGGCAGCTGGCCAAGACAGAAGAACATGCGGGCGGGAGCAGAATGGTCCCCGGAAACTGGGGATGTCTGGTCACCTTAACCTAGTGTCCCCGTTGGAAGACGTTCCCTCTGTTGTTCTGGTGTCAACTTAAAATTTGGGATTTTTTTCACTTTTGCGATCGGTATTAAAGGTAAACATGACAGGTAGAGAGGGTGAATCTCCCCAACGATGTTCATTTTATACAAAATTAAAAAATGCCTTTAACTATACTTTAAACTATAACTCAGGGCAAGAAAATTGCCTTACACTTACACAAAATGGTTCATTGATTAAAATATCAAACGATGCAACACATGCAGTACCAAATTAAAACATGATGTATCAGAATCAGTCATTTGTGTGACGCGCACACAGACATTCATTTGATCTATCAGAAATAATCCTGCCAGTGTCAATCAATCAAACCTCACTAAATTGACGGAATGGAGGGTCTGCGGTTCGTGATTCCTATTCAGTTCCATCATCAAATAATCATATTGATACCTGTGTGGACACTTATAGATTTGTACTTGGCTGTGTTTTGTCACTGCAATACACTGAAGGGGAGGCCAAATGATCGGTTCACTATCACAGCCGCAGCTCTAATCCTCGCAGTGATGACGTTTGGGGCGGTCTCTCTTTTCTGGCCGGCGCAAAGCAATTAATTCTAAAGCAAACAGGACACTGTGAAGCATTACACACACATCACAAGTGGTAACATTGTATTCCTCTTTTCATTTGTATAAATGTCTGTGGCTGGTATTCATCATCGGTTGGCTCCAGTTTACACTATGAACTACATGTGAATCGCACAAGAACTGCACCTATTCAATTCTCATGCGATGCAGTGCGACTTAAGCCCAAAGTCGTACATGCACCAGTTTTGGAACCTCACTGCAGCCGGTTCCGTGTGTTTGTGACCTGCATTTGGGGTGTTGTTGAGATTTCACGAACACCCGCTGCAGATTGCAAGAACAGTCTGATTTGCATGCAGTGTGGGATATACACACACGGATCGTAGGTATACTCATTTATATCGCTGATCTCCAAATTGTGGCCCGGGAGCCAGATACGGCCCTTTGTTGGCTTTTATCTGGTCCTTGGAGCAATATTTCATCCCCTAACACCAATTCATCCTCTAACACATTTCCTCCCAATGATGGGGCACAATTTTTCCCAATGACCTCAACGATGAGCCACAATTCCTCTCACCGACACTGAAAATGGAGCATCGTTTATTCCCATTGATCCCGGGACATGTCCAATGGCCACAGTTCAGCCCTTGTAAAGTGTGAAGGACAGTTCCTTTGTTTTTATAAAGTTTGTAGACCCCTGAAGTATGTTAAGATCATTTTGTGAGTTTGATCTATACAGTTAAACCTTGAATTGCGAGCATAATTTGTCCCAGAAACATGCCTGTAATCCAAAACACTCTTATATCAAAGCGAATTTCCCCATAAGAAATAATATGAACTCAAATGATTTAGTTTCACAACCATTTATTCATAGGTCCTTCAGTTTATAGTCCATATAAAAAGATTCTAGCAATGTGACCAGGTTGTGTAACCATAAAACGTCCATCCACAAATGGCAGCCTCCACAAGGGGATTAGAAGCAAAAGCCAACAGGAGCTACAGAGTATTAAAGAGAAGAGAGCGCCTCTAAGTGTAGCAATATGGTTACATTTAATGAAGGTACATTCATCAACTATGAGAGTTGTTTATTAAGAGGCACATCTAAGTATGCAGGCATCCGGGGTAAGGCTGTCCACATAGACCATCCCCCGCACTGCTGGCTCTCACCGCTGTCAGTCTGCAGTCGTAAATGGGAAGACTACCCTGCAGTAGAGCGATCTGAAAGTGAGGCTTGAACCACTAGTGGAGTGCAGCGTGGAAGGACAACATCAATGGCAGTGAGGAGGATGGTATATGTGGACATATTTACCCCGGATGCCTGCATACTTAGATGTGCCTCTTTTAATCATCAACCATGTGAGTTTCTAAATGTTGCACCTTCATTAAATACAACCATATTGCTACACTTAAAGGCGTCTCTCTTCCCTCTTTATACTCGGTTGTGACATGACGCTATTCTTATATCAAGACATCGCTTGTATATCAAGTCAAAATATATTTTAAAATTTTTTGCTTATCTTGCAAAACGCTCTCAATCCAAGGTTTTACTGTACAACTTCTCTGACCATCTATAGTATACTGTTCATACACTTGTTGCAGTGTATCTAAATCCAAAACAAAAATGCAATTTGACTCAGTTTACCAATCCTTAGATGTAGTGGCTACGTAAATTTTTTCTGCTTTTCCCTTTTTTATTTTCACCTGGTAATCCTGAAAATAACATCCTTCCTGTTCCCCATTGCACTGAGAAACAGCATTGTCACCCTAGACTACTCTCCTCAATTGGACTACAAACCCCTTCCCTTTTTCATCTCCCTTTATATAGGTAGACAGGTTGTATAGTTCACAGAAGGTAGATGGGAAGGCTGAAATATTTTGAGATTTCAGTTCAGGAGGATGTGACAAAGACATGATATTTCTGGCAGGATCAGCAGGTATTTTCTGTACTTGCAGAATATGTTGTGTTCTGAATGCAGCCACCACATTCTAGGACCAGTAAGCTCAGTTATATTACATTTTTGTTCTTTGGGTTTAGATTTAATTTAATCAGGCCATATCTGAAGACGTGTTTGTTTTTGCATTGTAATTAAACTTCCTCCTTCCAACAAAATGACCCTAGGGTTATAGTACATGCTATATTGGGTCATAAATCTACTTGCCAGCTTTGCCACTGTTTTACATTGTTGCTGGTGGTTTCATTGTTGGCTTTATTTGTGTTGTTATCCTTGAAATTCTAGTAAAGGTGAAATCATTTTTATGACGTGGCATAGGTTATCTTAAAGGACCAATAACACAAAATATTCAATTTTGTTAGCTGTATGCACAGAAAGCGAAATTAAACATCCACAATTTTTATATATTTTTTTTAAATGGCCATCAGGAGCTTTTAGCGATGGTATGCTAGTATGCACAGCATATCGGCACATTATCGAAGACTTGCCTGGCAAGTGAATCCCCTATGGTACTGTGCTTTCAGCATTCCTGGCAGTCATGGGTGCTGCCATCTTCTGTCATAGAAAAGCAGCATCCAGCCCTACTGCCTTTAGCCTGTCAGTCTATGGCTGGATGGAGCGGAGCTCTGTACCGAGTGGTACCCATGTTTGGGGCCTTGTGGCTTCTAGGACAAATGCACCTAATGCAGAAGACCGCTAGATGGCCCTGTGTGCAAGGGACCTAAGTAACAGAACTGTGTTTGTTAAAGCTGATGTCCAGGTATGATCTTAATGTGGTATTAAAGCTCAACCGCGGGATAAGCAAATATATTGCCTGAAAGCAAAATTCATGTGTGGTGTTCCTGGAATCTTGGTGTAGTTTGTGTACTTTTTATAGATTTGTGCAATAATCCAGTGTGAAAATGTTACCTCTGTGCAGGAGCTTACTCATATAAAAACCGCTCATTGCTGCTCCTCTACTTGTGCAGGGTGACTGGTCTGGTCTCCGCCCCCCTCCTCTAGTTTCCTGCAGGCAGCCTGTAGCGGGTTATATAGAGTTACATCGTGAGGTTGAAAAAAAAGTCCAAACTGTGTGTGTGCTTGTTAGTATTACATTGTATATCCCTGTATGTTATGGTCATTCAGGTGCCTATCTAATAGTTTTTTGAAATTATCGATGTTCCCTCGCTGAAACCACCGCCTGTGGAAGGGAATGCCACATCCTTATCGCTCTTGCAGTAAAGAACCCTCTATGCAGATTAAGTTTGAACCGCTTCTCTTCTAATTTTAGTGAACGACCGAGTCTTTTTATATTCCCTTTCGCGGAATAGGTTCATCCCTATTGTGGTATCACCAGTACGGTATTTGTACATTGAAATCATATCCCCTCTCAAGCGTGTCTTCTCCAGAGAGAATAAGTTCAGTGCTCACAACCTTTCCTCATAAACTAAGGTCCTCCAGTACCTTTTTATTAGCTTTGTTGCCCTCCTCTGGACTCTCCAATTCCAGCACATCCCTCCTGAGGACTGGTGCCCAGAACTAGACAGCATACTCCAGGTGAGGCTGGACCAGAGTCTTGTAGAGTGGGAGAATTATAATTTTATCTCAGGAGATAATCCCCCCTTTTTAATGTATGCCAATATTATGTTTGCTTTGCTTGCAGCAGCTTGACATTGTATGCCATTGCCATTTACTAGGACCCCCAGTTCCTTTTCCATCCTACATTCCCCCAGAGATTCTCCCCATAGTGAGTAGATTGCATTTGGATGGCAAAAATATGAATGCCTTCTATTACATTTCTCTACATGAAACCTCATTTGCCATGTAGTTGCCCACCACATTAATTTGTTCAGATCTTCATGCAAGGTTTCCACATCCTGCAGAGAAATGATTGCCCTTCTTGGCTTAAAATCATCTGCAAGTACCGAGATTAAGCTGTTTTATCTCATCCTCCAGGTCGTGTATTAATGGTCCCAGGACAGAACACTGGGGGGGCCCCGCTTTCTACACTAGACCATTCCGGGTACTCCCCATTTATCACCACCCTCTGGACTCGCCTCCGTAGCCAGTTTTCAATCCATGTACTCACCCTTTGGTCCACGCCAACAGACTGAGTTTGTATAGTAAATGTTTATGGGGAACTGTGTCAAATGCCTTTGCAAAATCCAGATACACCATGTCTACCGGCCTTCCTTTATCTAGATGGCAACTCACCTCCTCATAGAAGGTTAGTAGGTTGGTTTGGCAAGAACGATTCTTCATTAATCCGTGCTGATTACTGCTAATAATACAGTTTTTTTCATTACTAAAATCTTGTATCTAGTACTTTATCATCCCCTTCAAGAGCTTGCATACTATTGATATTAGGCTAACTGGTCTGTAATTCCCAGGGATGTATCTTGGCCCTTTTTTAAATATTGGTGCTATATTGGCTTTTCTCAAATCAACTGGGACCATTCCAGTCAGTAGACTGTCAGTAAAAATTAGGAACAATTGTCTGGCAATTATTTGCCTGAGTTCCTTAAGGACCCTTGGGTGCAAGCCATCTGGTCCCAGTGACTTATTAATGTTAAAAAAAAAAAAACCTTTAAGTCTATTTCTAATTTTATCCGGGGTTATCCATGCAGGTGCTTCTTGTGATGTGTCATGAGGATAAACATTGCAGTTTTGGTTACTGAAGCCCCCCGATTCCCTCGTGAAGACTGAGGAAAAGAATAAATTCAATACCTTCGCTCTCTCTCCATCCTTAGTAACCAGATTCCTTTCATCATTCTTGGTGGGGCCAATATGATCTGACTTCCCCTTTCTTACTATTTATATACTTAAAGTGGAGTTCCACTGGATTTTTTTTTTTGAAGAAATTATTATTAATATATATATTTATTTATTTTTTTTTCTACTTTTTTATGCCTGTTGCTATCTGGTCCCTCTAAATCTGCCTCCTTCATCACCTCAGCTCCTGACATCGCCTCCTTCGGCACCTCCGCTCATTACTGCTCTTGGGAGATGTGTGTCATCATTTCCTAGGAGTCAGTGGGCTGCGCCGAGGGCTAGGTTGCCATAACAACGGCGCAGCCACTTCCGCCGCTGCCGCCCTTTCATAGTTTCATAGTTAGTAGGGTTGAATAAAGACACCAGTCCATCCAGTTCAACCTGAGTGTCTACAATTGTCCCTATCCCTGTACATTGCACACTCACATTGGTCCCTACCCTCAAGGAGCCCACAATCCAAGGTCCCCATTCATATACTAGGGCCAATTTTGGACAGAAGCCAATTAACCTACCTGCATGTCTTTGGTTTGTGGGAGGAAACCGGAGTACCCGGCGGAAACCCACGCAGGCACAGGGAGAACATGCAAACTCCAGGCAGGTAGAGTCGTGGGTGGGATTCAAACCAGCGACCCTTCTTACTGCTAGGCGAGAGTGCTAACCACTACACCACTGTGCCGCCCTTTGTTATGGCAACCTGTATACTTTACAGCGCTACTACTGCACATTACTGCGCATGCGTGAGAACGGGGTGGTGCATGCTGGTCCAGCAGCAGCACCGTATCCCGGAACAGGATGCTTGTGGGCTCCACAAGCAAAATGAGAACAAGGAGAGAACACCAAGATCAAAGTTAAACAGATGAAACCGGACATCGGGGGAGAAATAAAACGGAAGACGTGAGTGTTAAAACACCTTTTTGTAAATGCTTGTAAAATATATTTATATTGTAGTTGGAACTCCGCTTTAAATAATTTCTTGGGATCTTCCTCTTCCTCTTCCTCTTCTTCCTCTTCTTCTTCCTCCGCTATGTGCCCTTCATGTTCTATCTTAGAAGCCCCAATTGTACCCTTACATTTCTTGTTGCTTTCTTTTGTAAAGTTGGAATGCAGATGATTAACCCTCAGCCTTGTATTTTTTGAAGGCCTTCTCCTTTTGCTTTTTGATATGTTCTTAGGTTGGAGTTAAGCCACCCAGGACTTTTATTAGCTATTTTAAATTTATTTCCCATTGGGATGCACTGGCTAATACCCTTATTTTAATATGCTCTTAAAGCACACCCATTTTTCAGTGTTTTTTGTCCCCTAAGATTTTATCCCATTTGTTCTAGGTTCACATCTATGCGGCTGCAGTTGATGTGTTTTTCAGGCATGTTTTTCGGTGCATCTTGCGTTTTTAAAACGGCAGGTTTTTTTAATGCATTTTTGCATGCAGTTTTCATTTAGAATTTGCATTTTGCATTTACACTGTAAAACGCACTGTATATAGCTGGTTGCTAAGGAGGGGGCCGGGAAGCTGGGCGCTGCGTCCTTAGCACTCAATGAGTCATCCCTTGTGACAATGACCGGGCTCTTTGGGTGATGTCATCGGATGGCCACGCCCCATTTCTATAGGTCCGCCTCCCCCTCGGGTTTGGGGGCTGCTGGTTAGGGGGCTGTGAAACTGCTGGGCCACTCCCACGACTCTGCTCTCTGCACAGGTTTTGTACAGCACAGTGATGATGTCACTGCTACTACAAGTTAATATCTGGATTTGCTTTGGCATTTGGTGCACACAAAATAGATTCTTATCTGTTGTGGCTATTGAGGAATATTTTTAAAGGAAATTTTTTATTTTAATTTTTTAAATATTGCAACCAATTACCAATTCTTAGTGATGGCTGTAGTCATTTTTATAGGTGTTTTCTTTTATTTTCACCTTGTGATCTGGCCAGTAAGTCTTTGTTGTTTTTCAACAGAACAAGCGGCCCTGCAGATATAGCAGTTAAGAAGGTTGGGACTAAGGATGAGCTCCGGCGTGTTTGCATGGAACACGTGCAGAGCCCACCAGGAAGTCGGCACGGTGCTGCACTATACGCAAGCAGTGAGACATTGCCCCGATGCGCGGCTGCAGAGATCGGCAATGTCTCACTGCCTGTAAATAGCGCAGCGCCCTGCCGACTTTCTGGCGGGCTCTGCACGTGAACCAGGCGAACACGCCGGAGCTCATCCCTAGTTGGGACAAACCATTTACCACTGACATGGGTGCTTACAATGATCCACATGTATTTAAGGGGGAAAAAACTGTTTGCTATAACTAATTATGAAGTGTTTTAGCTTACGTTTTTAGTTTAGAGCCGCCTTCCCCCAGACTGACCATTCTGCTGTCCAAATGTGCCTCCTGTGCTCCTTCATGGAGATTGGAGGCACTCTAATACAGGATCATGTGTTACTGGCCAGATCACCAGGTGAAAACAGAGGGCAAAAAAGGTCTGGGGGAAAAAAAAAGGGAGAAAACAAATGCAGCCACAACATGAAATTGGTAAGTTGCAATGCATTACGTTTTTTAGTTTTGGCTTTAATACCGCTTGGAGCAGTGTTACAATATGCAGGTCGCCTGATTCAGACTGACAGTTGTCATACCGGTTATTGTATGTGTCTAACAATGGAGAGGTTCATGGGGTTTCCCCAGTTAGAGGTGTTGGTTTTTTCTTCCTGTTAGTCAAGACATATATATTATTTCAACACTGGAAAATGTCAGTAAAGGTTTATTGTGAAATTCGTCACTACAGTGAACTCTGGAATATCAGCCATTCATTGTGGCTTATTTACCTGATGTGAACAAAAAAGAAAAGGGATGTTTTCTCCATAAACCAGACCCCCCCGGATAGGAGAGTGGGACTAGTATGTGTGACAGATTCAGGGTAATATATTCATTTGCCTGCTTTCTGGTATGTTGCAATAAAAGCCCCACTCCAGCCAAACTTTTCCTACCATTCCGGATAGAGTGGGGATGGAATAGAGCCCAGCGGCCTTGTTCAGTGCTTTGGCTCTTATTGTGTGGCCCTTGGGGCCCCTGCAGACAGTAGCCTGTGCTTTTTGATTTTTTACTCAAGCCAATGAAGATTCTGCGGGACCCTGGGGGTCCTAGTAGATGATAGGCTCAGCAATGGCATGCAATGCCAAGCTGCTGCTAACAAAGCAAACAGAATATTGGCATGCATTAAAAAGGGGATCATCTCCATAGCTAAAACGATAATTCTCCCGCTCTACAAGACTCTGGTCTGGCCACACCTGGAGTATGCTGTCCAGTTCTGGGCACCAGTCCTCAGGAAGGATGTACTGGAAATGGAGCAAGTACAAAGAAGTGCAACAAAGCTAATAAAGGGTCCGGAGGATATTAGTTATGAGGAAAGGTTGCGAGCACTGAACTTATTCTCTCTGGAGAAGAGACACTTAAGAGGGGATATGATTTCAATATACAAATACCATACTGGTGACCCCACAATAGGGATAAAACTTTTTGCGTGGAAGGGAGTTTAACAAGACACGTGGCCACTCATTAAAATTAGAAGAAAAGGGTTTTAACCTTAATCTACGTAGAGGTTTCTTTACTGTAAGAGCAGCAAGGATGAGGAATTCCCTTCCACAGGCGGTGGTCTCAGTGGGGAGCATCGATAGTTTCAAAAAACTATTAGATAAGCACCTGAATGACCACAACATACAAGGACATACAATAATAAGCACACACATAGGTTGGACTTGATGGACTTTTTTCAACCTCACCTGCTCTCTAACTGGCTTCTAGTTACTTATTTCTGTGCTGGGTTTTTTTTTTCTTCGATTGTAATAAAGCCTTATGTACACGTGGAGGTTTGGCCCGTGTTGAATCCCAGAGCTTGCGCCTGTCAATTGATGATACCCTGAAATATGTGGCGGCTAGACACTGTACCACGTGGTACTTGCATTTAGGGACGTATGTATTCAGGGATATATGCCAGTACGCAGGAATTTTTTGTCCAGCTACTGCATATTTTAGCTAGTCATAGATCTGAACAGGCTGCTGACAACAGAACTGGAAGTTGCAACCTGGGCACCTGAAAATGCCAGGATTCGTTTGACACACAGGCCAAACTGCCCATGTGCTTATAGCCCAATAATGCATATTACGGAGACTGCAGACAGGAGATGGTCAAATGTCCATTCTATGATTGTCTCCTGACGCATGTCCCCAGTCTCCAACAACTGATGTTTGCAGTCTCTGAACGCTTTCTGACATCATGAAAGGTGACCGCTGATGGGTTAGAGCCTCTGTGACCTTTTTTTCTATTTTAAAGATTAAAGGCAAAACTTCTTCTTTATTTTAATTTTTTTGAAAGAGTAGAGGGGGATTATGAAGTAACTGATAAATACAACCTATTATTATCATCAGTTATGTATTACTTTGTCTAGTCCCTTTAGATTAGTTAGTCTATCTATACTCTGAGCACATGCTATCGTTAATATCACAATACTATAACAATTAGCTATGAAACAAAATACACGGTCTAGGATCAATCAAATCTCTTTTATTTCCCAAGGAAATAAGAAAGCTTGCATAAGGTATCAATAGAAGTCACAAGAGTATATAGCATACAAGCATTATACTTATCAGACCCTCGTGACTGGACCTCCTGATGGAATGAGAGGCAGCTCCCATTGATGAACCCCTTTTTGATACACACCTCAGCCACACCACACCCCATTGCCCACCCTCCTTTGCCTGTGGACCAATCAGCGTCTCTGGGGCGTCTCCTCCCCCAGGCTAACTACCTCTGACAATCCTGCCATAATTGGCCTCTGGGGGGCAGTGTTTGCCCATGAATTGTAACTGCTCCGACTGGGTTCACATCTTGTGATTCGATCTTGGACGCCCTTCCCGCTCATTAGTTATCTTTTTGTCCTTACAGACAGACGGGCGCCGTCATTGTCCTAAATGTCTTTGAAGCTCCGTGCACACCAGGTGGGCTGAATAGAACTCATTCTGCTATGCAGATTCTGTTTGGTGCCACATTCCTCTATACCTTTAAACATGTGGGACTGCAAATATCAATATGGCTGAGTTCGGTTGTACAAACAGATGTGTAGAACTTTATACGTATAACATTGATTCATGTTCGGGAATATGAAAATAAGAGATATCAGAAAGCACTTTGTGGCTGAACAGTGGATATCTCAAATGTATCCATATAGGGAGGTGCCATCATCCTTAATGAATAAAATTTGGAACAAGGATAGGTGGGGACTTTGGGATTTTAAAGGCACCAGATAGATTCAAAAAATGTAAAAGATAGGGTTTAATATTTTTTTATATAAATTTATTCAAATATAGAAAATACATACAAGATAGAATGATTAAAAAGATTTTTTGACACAGGAAATATATCCACACATATAGGGATCTACCTCAGCATTCACATCACAGATCAAGTGGTATAATTCAACATCTATGCAAGATCTATACTTGGGCAGTGGATAAAGCTGCACAAGTCAAGTCTAGTGTGTGTATTGGCGTGAGGCATCCGCCATACACACGTGCAGTCTGAAATGTCTTTGTATCCACTGCACAAAATAAAAATGACATCAGCATACCTCCTACCTTTCTGGCTAGTACTGGCTATACTTTTCCAGCGCGTTTTACTTATATGGAAAAAACTACTACATTATATTGAAATACTATCTTTATTGTGTACCATCAGCGACATCTACAGAAAGTTTTGGGAGTGTTTTTTATTCACGCCCCAGAAGAAGCGTTTTTCCTAACAATGCGAAACATGTCGGGCAAGTTTTGTGGACGCTACATCAGCTCATCACTATAGCATTTATACACATTTATCTATGTTTGTTGACGAGATCCCATGTATGGATCTTGCATAGATTTTGAATTATACCACTTGATCTGTGATGTGAATGCTGAGGTAGATCCCTATATGTGTGGATATATTTCCTGTGTCAAAAAATCTTTTTAATCATTCTATCTTGTATGTCTTTTCTATATTTGAATAAATTTATATAAAAAAAATTAAACCCTATCTTTCACATTTTTTGAATCTATCTGGTGCCTTTTAAAATCCCAAAGTCCCCACCTATCCTTGTTCCAAATTGATTCATGTTCGATTCCAACAGATTAGCACACCATTAGCAGTTTTTGTGTGTGCCCCCGATAGGGAGATTTATCCTTTCTTTGTCCTGCTTACCATTATCATTGAAGGTAAAGTAAAATCCCACATTTCGGGTTGCCCCCAGAAAAGTAATAGAGGGGAAATATTCCAATAGTTCTGGTGACCTGGGGGTCCCCAAGGAATCCCCTTAATTTGCAGAGTTTTCCTTCTCGCTTCCTGTTTGGCTATGAGATGGGAAGTTAAGGGAATGGAACACAGATGGTTAAAAAAAATCTGATGGGTTATAACCCTCCCTTGCTCTAAAAAGTTGTGCCTATTGTTCTACATTAAATATGTTGTAAAGGTTTGTTTTATATATTCTAAATAGGTTCCTTTACGCTAGTGCATTGTTGGTTCACTTTTACCTTTTTCCTTTGATTTCCCTTCTAAAAAATGTTTCCCTTGTTTGAATTTCTCACTTCCTGTTCCACCTCAGTAAGCTCTTCTGGCTGACTAAACACCGCTCAGATGATGGTGAGAAGTTTACTGAGGAGAAACAGGAAGTGAGAAATTCAGACGAAGAAAAAAAACATTTAGAAGGGAAAACGAAGGAAAAGGTAAGTGAACCAACAATGCACTAGCTTAAAGGAACCTATTTAGAAAATAAAAAAACTAAGCTTTGCAACCCCTTTAAAGATTTTTGTTAATTTTTTATTTTTTATTTCCTTTTTATAATCCTGCCATGCATTTTCTTTATTCTTGCTTAGACTGAAGGGGTCAGAGTGTCTGTTAAAGTGCTGTCGGATCAGAAGGGAACACCATTGCTTTTTGGCGTCCGGCAGAAGGAGGCAGTTGTGTCTTTCCAAGTACCTCTTACCCTCAGGGGACTGTAAGTAAAGATTTTTATTTCCTTTAACTAAACGCACACATTTTAAATGATTTCAAGTAAACCTAAAGGACTAAATTGTACATTGTCTTCGGTCAAAATCTGTAATATTTTTCTATCCCCTGGTTTCAATACAATCATGCCTGATGATCTTGCCAGCAAGGCCACATGCAGTTCCTTTCCTAGGGTGACAACGATTTCCCAGTTCTACTGCAGAGTGGTCGCCCTTTATTGCTCACTCCTGAGTTGGACTATCTTCTGCAGTAATGTGAACCTTCAGCCACCCATGTAGTGTGCACACACTTGAATGAATCTCAGATAATTGCCTAGAGCAGGGGCAGGCAACCTCGGCCCTCCAGCTGTGGCGCAACTACAAGTCCCATGAGACATTACAAGACCCTGACAATCACAGGCATGACTCCTAGAGGCAGAGGCATGATGGAAATTGTAGTTTCACCACAGCTGGAGTGCCGAGGCTGCCTACCCCTGGCCTGGAGGATGTGGACAAAATTAGGTGGACCTTTCAGCCACCAAAAATGCATGGTGTATGCACCTCTGCATCCACACGCAGAAACATTATGACTTAATTTTTTGAGCAATTTCTTTCAATTTTTTAATTTTTTTTATTTCCCCTAGCACTTAGTTTTGAGCAGACACTGGTGGTTTAGCCTAGACCTCACAGACAGCTACATCACTAGTACCAGTGAAAGGCTACCTCACCAGTGCCTTCCTGGTGATCTAGTCTGATTTTGTGCATGTGATGTTGTTCAGTAACAAGCAACCCTAGATCTTGTATGATCTATGTGTCATACGTGATCTAAGGCAGAATGTTTTTGTTCAGTAACAAACCTTCCTGGATCTTGTATGTGCCAGATCTGTCTCAAAATCCATTGGTGGACTAGAATAGAACACGGAAGTAGAAGTCAGGCACCAAACTGTGACATGACATACCTGTGGTAAAGGAGTAAGCAAATACAAAAATAAGTATTTTCCTATTGGTGCATTTACTAGTTTCTTTAAATACATTTATTTAGCGTGGGCAGTTTAGTATGGGAGAGCAGGCCCACTTAAATGATTTATTGGTTTCAATAGCTAGTTTCAACCTAAAAAATATTTTTGGCCTGTTGATTGGCATAGCATACTTCATGCCAGTTTGACATATCCCAGCATCTTGAAAAACAGGTCACTTAAGTAATTGGATACCCACAAGTCCCTACTAATTACTAACTGAATCGCAAAAAACTGTTTCAAAGCTAAAACCACAACAGGATATTTGTTTGCAGAAATGGTCATAATGTGCTTGGATCCATCCAGCAGCTCCGTAGGAAGAAACACCAGGAGTGGCACCAAAAAACAAAGTGAGCGCTCAGAGGACCTCTTGCCAGATATAATGATACTATATTTCACATATGGGTTCAAAATGAACCATTAGGCTATAGCAACAAGTTTATTAAAATTGGCGATGGGATAGTATATATAAAAAAAATATATATACATGTGTAAAACTACCAATCCAGACACCATATGCAGGAGGTGTCCAGTATAATGCAGTTAATCATTGTACAGACGACATCCGCTATGCAATGCTTACTCGGCCTTTGGATTGGCAGTGGGATCTGCTGGTGCTGCGGTGTATAGTGGATGTCGGTACAGTGACTAATTGCATTATACTGGACACCTCCTGCATATGGTGTCTGGATTGGTAGTTTTACACATGTGTATATATTTTTTTTATATGTACTGTCCCAGCTCCAATTTAAAAAAACTTGTTTTAGGGGTTTACACAAGCTATAGCCTAATGGTTACATAGTTACTAAGGTTGAATAAAGACACCAGTCCATCCAGTTCAACCTGAGTGTCTACAATTGACCCTATCCCTGTATATTGCACATCGGCCCCTACTTTCTGAACCCCATATGTGAAATGCAGTAGTCTATCTGGCAAGAGGTCCTCCAAGCGCTCACTTTGTTTGGAATCTTAGTTTAAGTCTGATTGCTAACTGCCTACTAAAGATGGGCAGAAGACCTCTCCAGAGAGATAGGGTGGCCATATATGGCCTGAATTTTAGCCAATCAGCCCGGTAGAGACAGAAATATAATTTTGTTCTTCCATCCACTCTAAACATTGTGGATGGAGGAATCTGTATTACTTTCAGGCAGCCATGGCTCTTGTCACTGTTCTGATTATAATTTTTTGCACCTAGCTAAGATGAATTTAAATAGACTATTGTCGAACCAAGTGGAGCTCCAAATTCAGCACAACGCTAAAGCTGAAACTTGGTCGGTCTTTTTAAAATTTTTTTTTTTTTTTTTTTTTTCATTAAACAAGCTGGTTTAACAAAAAAAGTGACTCGATTTACCCCCCTCCCTCTCCCCATCTACACATTCCAGGTGGATATGTATTCTGACAGTAGGGAGACTTCCCCACCATCAGAATGCATGCTATATGCTATGAGCGTGGGGTGCTGATTTGAGCAGAAATTTTCAAGCAAGGTGGTAGTACAGTGGTAGATCAACTTCTGTCCAACCATAGTGCCCACACATGGATCAAAATTCATCAGATCCCTGCTGAACCAGATGAATTTCGATCAATTTTTGGGAGGCTTAATGACTCATTTAGATTTGCAGTTGGGGGTAAAAATTCTGGATTTTTTCCACCCCCCCACAGACCACTTAGGCTTCAAAGGCAGCCATTAACATTCTATGGCCAGTACTGCTGCAGAATGCAACCCATTAGGGGAATAGGGTTGAGCTATAACCATGTGCAATGCATGTGGCTGCAGCTCATTGGTGCAGAATTTACAGGGTGAGGAAGGGACCTATTGCATCCCCCAAAGCCTGTCAAAGGCTTCTGAAAAGCCATCCACCACGGATCGCTTTCCAGATGTGCAAAAGTAACAGCTGCACGTCTAAAGGTTGCCTTTTGATTCTTAGGGGGTTATTTACTAAAGGCAAATCCACTTTGCACTACAAGTGCAAAGTGCACTAGAAATTGCACTGAAAGTGCACTTGGAAGTAAAATCGCTGTAGATCTGAGGGGGACATGCAAGGAAAATAAAAAACAGCATTTAAGCTTGCACATAATTTTATAATCTGCAGAGCTTCCCCTCATTTCAGATTTACCCCTTAGATTTTCAGCGACTGCACTTCCAAGTGCAATTTAAAGGGCACTTTGGATCGTCCACAGAACTTTTTTCAGGGGCTCATCATTTTAAGGTCAGCCATGCAATGTAAAAATATGTACATTCTCTAGGTTATATTTATATGGGCATGCTATGCCTGGTTCGAGTAATTTCCAATACAAAGTGACGCTGAATTATCTCTCATATAACACGTATATCTTTCCAGTGGAAAGATATGTGTTATATAAGAGAGATAATTTAGCTTCACTTTGTATTGGAAGTTACTGAGGCCAGACGTACCCCCAGTCCATGCCCATATACATATAGCCTAGAGAATGTACATCTGTTGTGGCCATATTTTGATCTTGATGAAAACCGCCTATACAAAGTGAAGATGATGAATTATCTCTTAACATACACAGACATATCTTTCCAGTAATAGCTGTCCAACTTTCCAGAAATATATAAATGCTCCTAACTGCTCTTACCTGTGGTTCTTCTGTTGCTTGGCGCCCACGCTGGTTGGATCTACACAACAAGTACACAGGCAGGCTAATGATCGTTGAAGAGCAGCCACCTTATCTGATAATTGTGCAGGGGGTGAGGGAGGGACATCAGATGTGTCAGGACAGAGAGCAGCTGGCTGACTCAGAAACAGTTGGTGGCGGACACTGCAGCTGGCAACTGCAACACCTTCTTGATGATTCGGGGGGGGGGGCCCTGCGCATGCCCATGTTTATCTCAATCTCTAGAGAGATATAAAATCTCTCTCTCTCTCTCTCTCTCTCTCTCTCTCTCTCTCTCTCTCTCTCTCTCTCTCTCTCTCTCTCTCTCTCTCTCTCTCTCTCTCTCTCTCTCTCTCTCTCTCTCTCTCTCTCTCTCTCTCTCTCTCCCTCTCTCCCTCTCTCTCTCTCTCCCTCTCCTCCCTCTCTCCCTCTCTCCCTCTCTCCCTCTCCTCCCTCTCTCCCTCTCTCCCTCTCTCCCTCTCTCTCTCTCTCTCTCTCTCTCTCTCTCTCTCTCTCTCTCTCTCTCTCTCTCTCCCTCTCTCCCTCTCTCCCTCTCTCCCTCTCTCCCTCTCTCCCTCTCTCTCTCTCTCTCTCTCTCTCTCTCTCTCTCTCTCTCTCTCTCTCTCTCTCTCTCTCTCTTCTCTCTCTCTCCCCCATATTCATATATATAATGCTATCTCGGTATGTATTTTCTCAGATTTCAGCGTAATTATCAATACCGAGATGTTGGACGCACATTGTGCCAACCACCAACCAGGGCAGAGTCAGAGACGGAGTCCTTCTATGTGGTGTTTCCACCCTCTCGGAGAAAAAGTACCACGTACCTTCTACGTGTCACACATGTGGAGAATTTTGTACTGCGTGAGAAGCAATCTATAGTGTTTCTGTATGTGTGTATAATGATATCATGTCTCCGTCAGAGTGAAATTCATGGGATCTTTGTTTTGTAGGACAAAAGAACGGTTTCAGTTTTTAATGCAACTCCTGCTCAGCCTCAGGTATAATGTGTAAAAGGTGGCAATGTATATGTTGTGTATCTGCTCCAGACAAGAGTTATGTGTTTGCAGTTGTGGATATGTTGGTGTTCTGTGTGTTAATATTGAACTTTAACTAATGGTCGTCTTTACACAGTGGAAAAGGTACATAGTCTAAAAGGCAAATATTTGTCAGTTACACGATTAACGTTTCCCACACTTTGCTCTATTTCGTTGATGGTGATGATCGGCATAAATTAGAGGAAATTTGAAGAATGTGAACACACTGGTTCAGGTTCTACCCAGGAGCTATGTTCAAACATGGAAAGTGTCTTTATTTCTGTGGGATTCACTCAGATATTATCCCAGTATAGAAATTTCAATATAGAAATCCAACATTTTTGAGTTGTCATTGGAACAGCAGAAGAGGGGTTTTCTGGGGACACCCTGTTAGTTACAGCTATCTTAGCCCTTGTACACACGGTCGGACATTCCGACAACAAAATCTGTCGGATTTTGTCCGAAACTTGTGTTGCATACACACGGTTGGACAAAGTTGTTGGAAAATCCGATCGTACGTAACGTGATGACGTTATTTCATTACGACAGGACTACGTTTAGGCTAGTAGCCAATAGCTTTGGTCTAGGAATTTGATCTGAGCATGCGTGGCACTTTGTCCGATCGGAATTCTCTACACATGATCGGACAAAGTCCGATCGGATCATGTTGTCGGAAAGTTTTTATAGCCCAGCTCTAAAACTTTGTCCGTTGGATATTCTGACGGAAAAAGTCAGATGAAGCCCACACACAGTCGGATTATCCGATAACACTGTCCGATTGGACATTTTCCGTCGGAATGTCCCACCGTGTATAAGGGCTTAGGGGTGAATTCCTCTAACTTTGTAGAGAATCTGCTTGCATCCTGTTGGGTTTCTGGGACAGGAAATTAAAGGCCATCTACCCAACAGGAGACCTATAGCAAAAAATACACTGACAGGGGTTTAAACCTTTCCCTACTGTATCTGATGTTCTTAAGTTTAGGTTTCATAATAAAGTGATACTAAACTCTGGTATATAAATAAAAAAAATCCTGTTCACGTATGTATTGTTAACTCAAAAAGTACCTTCTATTGTTCTCAACTTCCTCCATCTCCTCTTCTTTTTTTAATTTTTTAGCTGCTGTAGTCTAAACTTTGTGTTAGAGCGTGGCTACGTTCGTTCTCCATGGTCCCACTGTAGGAATGTAGCCACCCTCTCTTTTTTTTTTTTTTTTTTTTTTTAATCTTTAAACTTTTTTATTTTATTTGCTTTATATTCAAATTTACAAATATTACCACAAAGTAATCACATACAATAATTCCCCTTACAGACAAATTTCCCTTATCCCCCCCTCCCATCCTCCCTCCCCCTATCAACCCCCTCCCATTCCCTCCGCCAATAATATTCCATTCACAATTTATACAAAAGAAAATTTTAAATAACATCAAACTTAAACAAATTGCTCATTCCCTTCTCCCATCCCCCTCCCCACCTCTCATTCATTCCCTCCTTCATCCATCACTCTTGCAACTTACTCGCCCTTTCTCATTGCTCACCCCACTTTCCCCATATTTTAACAAACTTCCCATAATTACCTCTTTTCCTATATATGTATTCCTCCTTTTTTATGTTATCTTTCACCCTTTCCATCCATTCCTTTACTGTAGGCGCTTCCCTCCTCTGCCATTTAAACGCAATTAGTTTCCTCCCCTGAAAAAGGCATCTAATGACCGCTGTGTGGATATCCCTTCGTACCTCCTCTTCTTCTATCAATCCCATTATACAGATTTTGGCTTCTACTTCCAATGATAACCCAAACACTTTATTAATTTTTCCTATTATTCCTACCCAATATCTATGTAATCTTGGGCATCGCCAAATCATATGTATTAAATCTCCTCTTCGGTCCCCACACCTTTGGCATTCTGCATCCTGTCTACTCCCAAATCTAAACAATTTAAGAGGAGTATAATATACCCTATGGATTAAATACATTTGAGATATACTATTTGATGGAGATAAGGAAACTTTCGCCCCCAATGCCAGAACCTTTTCCCACTGTTCTACCGATATTGGGCCCACCTCTCTTTCCCATTTTGCCTTTTTTTCCTCCTCTATTACCCCTTCTTGTTCTGTTCCCTTTAGATACCTATAGATCTCAGAAATACCTCCTTTCGATATATTATAGCTTATGATTCTCCTGAGTGCAGGCATCTTACTCCATTCCAACTTCCTGTTTCTAAATTGTGCCTCTAACGCATGTTTAATTTGTATATAATTAAGGAGGTAATAAGCCGGTAACCCATATTCATCCCTTAATTCCTGAAATGTTTTCAGTCTCCCGTCCTTATATAGTTGTACTAAGAAGTGTATGCCCCTCCGATCCCATTCTACTAATCTCCCCATTTTCTTAATTTCCTCTAAGTTTTTATTTTCCCATATTGGTGAGAATTCTGTATATCCTCTGTACCCCAATATTACTTTTACCTCCTCCCAACACTTTACCATCAGTTGGACTGTGGGGCAACTGGTCCTAAATGAGTCGGCTTCCACGGCTTCCGCGACCGTATTATGTGGAGTATCCCTCCCCAGGGGTCCACCCCCCCTTCCTGTCACTGCCACCAGGTTACCTCCCCTCATATACTGTAATTGGGCAGCCAGAAAGTAGTATCTCATATTAGGTAGTGCCATCCCACCCATTTCCCTTGGTCTCTGTAGTGCTTGTAAGCTAATTCTTGCCACACTGTTCTTCCATATCACCTCTCTAAACAAACTTTCCATTTTTTTAAACCAATATTTTGGAATCCAAACCGGTGAGTTTTGTATAACATATAATATTTGAGGCATCCACACCATCTTAATTAACTTGCACCTACCGGCTACTGACAAGGGGAGGTTCTTCCATACTCTAATTTTACGTTTTAATTTTGACATAAGTGGAACTAAATTCCCTGCTATATACTGCCTTGGGTCTGCCGTCATATTCACTCCCAAGTACTTCATTTGTTTAACTATTTCTATTTGGGATACCTGTACTGGCAGTGGGGTATCGAGGGGATCCACTGGTAGGAGGGCAGATTTTTCCCAGTTAATTTCAAGTCCAGAGAAATACCCGAACTCTTTTATCAGGGTCATTGCCGCCACCAATGAGGGCCCCGTGTCCCCTAATAACAGCAATACATCGTCTGCATACAAGGCAACCTTTTCCTCTTCGTTCCCTCTTTTAAACCCCCGGATATCCTTCGCCTCTCTCAAGGCTATAGCCAGAGGCTCCATCGAGAGGGCGAAAAGCAGGGGCGACAAAGGGCACCCCTGTCTTGTCCCCCTCTCCAAATGGAACCCCTCTGAACATTCCCCATTTATTCTCACTTTCGCCCTAGGGCCTGTATACAGTACTCTTATCCATTGCATAAACCCCGGACCAAATTGAAATTCCGCCAACACCCTCCTCAAATAATGCCACTCCACACTATCGAAGGCTTTTTTTGCATCTAAGGACATAACTGCTCTATTCCCTTTGTTTTCTGAAGGAATCTGAATGTTTAAATAGGTGCGTCTCACATTCATATTTGTGGACCGCCCTGGGATAAACCCAGTTTGGTCCTGATGTATTAGTTTTGGTATTATGTTTTTTACCCTTGTTGCAAGTACTTTTGCCAAAATTTTAACATCTGAACACAATAACGATATGGGTCTATATGATGCGGTCTCCAATTGGTTTTTCCCTTCTTTTGCTAGGACCACCACTGTGGCCTCCATCATTGATTGCGGCAGCTGTCCCGCTTCAAAAGCACCATTGAACACCTGTAGGAGAGCCGGTAAAAGTATCTCCCCAAATTTTTTATAAATCTCTATCGGCAGTCCATCCGGACCTGGTGCTTTCTGATTTGTCATTTCTGCTGTTACTTTTTGCAGCTCCTCCAGGGTCAATGGTGCTTCCAAACCCTCCCTATCTTCCTCCGACAGCCTGGGTAATGTTATTTTCCCAAAAAATTCCTGCATCTCCCCCTCTACTTCAGAGTTTGAAACTTTATATAGTTCCTCATAATATTTTCTAAACTCTTCCACTATTTCAGGTGTTGACTTCCTCATACCTCCCTCCCTATCCAATATCGCCAGTATTATTGGGGACGAACTGTTTGATTTAGCAATCATTGACAATACCCTCCCCACTTGTTCCCCTTCGCCAAAGAAGGACTGCCTCTGGAACTGCCTTTTCTTCTCTTCTTTCTCCCATATAAGTCTTTTATATTCTACCTGATTTTTCTCCCATTCCTTGGAACTTTCTTCTGAGGGGGCCCTTATATACCTCTCTTCTGACCTCCTTACCCTTTCTTTTGCTTCTATTTCCTTTGCTACCCCATTCTTCTTAATCTGTGATATCTTTTTTATTAGTTCCCCCCTTAAGAAGGCTTTCAAGGTATCCCACATTATTCCCAGGGACGTAGATCCCACATTTATGCTCAAAAATTCTTTTAGATTTTCTTTTACCCTCTCCATGTTATCCATTAGTTCTAACCAAAATGGGTTTATCTTCCATTCCCTTCTACTACATCCTCTCCCTGTTGTCATTAAAAACATTACCGGTGAATGGTCCGAAATTCCCCTTGGCTCGTACTCCACTTTCTCCACCATCCCCAGCGCCTCTTCATTACACAGCACCATATCGATCCTGGACAAGGTAGAGTACGTCTTAGAGTGACAAGAATACAGTTTTTTTAAGGGGTTCCACTTTCTCCATATATCCACAAAACCCGTTTCTTCACAGAATTGAAATAACAACCCATTAGGTCCCTCCCTACTACCGACCTTCTGTGGGAACCTATCTATTTTTTGATCCATTATCATATTGAAGTCCCCTGCTATTATGACTGGGATTCCAGGCTTATCCTTTATAAACTTCAGCAGTTCATATAATATTTCTGCATTAAATGGTGGTGGGATATACACAGTTGCAATCACACATACTCTATCTTCTATACCACAAAAAAGGAACACCTATCTCCCTTTAACATCTACGATGCTCTGCCTGCAGGTTAGGCCCGACCCAGGATCTATTAAGACACTCACTCCCCTTGAGTAGGAAGTGTATGTAGAATGATATTGTATCCTATATTTTCTGTGTCTTAGCACACTTATTGTATCACGGTCCAGGTGGGTCTCCTGCAAACAGAGCATCCCATAATTACCCATATTCCCCATGGAAAATAACGCACGTCTCTTCAGCTGTTCCTTCACCCCCCGTATATTCCAAGAACAAATTTTAACCTTTTTAGTGAAGTTCCCTACCTTACTGCTTACTCCCATATTTAAAACCTAAATCGCAATATCATACTTTTATTCTCCATTCTACGTGCTTTTTCTGTGTTTTCACACGTGATCTCCCCCTTACTTTTTTCTTTTTTCCCTGTGCTCCAAAATTTTAATCCCACACATATTTTGTATCTCAAATTTACCGTATTTCTTGTACACATTTTACACACATTTTATATAAATTGAACAATATTATTTCCTTGTGCCTCTCTTAATTTCATTTTCTTGTGCCCTTTTTCCCTGACCACCATATTCAATGCAATTTCACCCATCAACTTTATACTTAAATATATTTTTTTTTTGTGCAATTAATAATCCTTTGCCATGCCTACCTATATCCTTTCCTATCCTTTCAACCTCCTTTCTCTCGCTATCATTCATCCATTCATACTCCCCATCCCTTTTTTCTTTCCCCTCCCCCACCCTCCCATGCCCCACTTGGGGCCCTTCTAAGGGGCTTCCAACATGACCGTTTTTACCTCCCAGGGTGATATATCCTCCCCACCTACTCGCCCTACCCACCCACTCCCATAACTCTTATTTCTATAACAAAAAATAGTCCACATTACTGCCGAGAAAAAAAAAAAAAAAAGGGAGGGGAAGGGGGGAAGAAGAGAGGGAGGGAGACAAACAGAGCAATATGGGGGCATTCCCTCTTAGTCCAGAAAAAGGAAAAAAAAATAAAAAATAAGAAAAATGTCCATTTTCTTTCTATTTTCATATTACAGCATTCCCCTCTGTTGCAGCGGACATTTATTTTCCTCCAACCACGACTTAACTTCTTCTGGACTATTAAAGAATATGTTTTCCCCAAATGCTGATACCCTCAACTTTGCCGGATAAAGCAATGCATAGTTCACTTTAAGACTCTGCAATTTCTTTTTGCACTCTATAAACTTGGCTCTCTGTCCTTGCAGCTCTGGGGAAAAATCCGGGTACAATGAAATCTTTACCCCATTATATTAAAGGTTACGCAGTTCTCTTGCTCTTTGAAGGATAACAACTTTATCTCTATAGGACAGCAATTGGATGATTATGGGTCTAGGATGACTTCTTCCTTCCACCATCCTAAACGGAATTCTGTACGCCCTTTCGATTGCAAAAAATCTTGATAGCTTCTCACTCCCTACTTTATCCTTTATCCATATTTCCATAAATTCAGCAAGATTATTGCCTTCACTTTTCTCCGGGACACCTAAAACTCTGATATTTTTCCTGCGTATAATATTTTCCATATTATCCATTTTAGCCATACACAAATTTAACTGGCCCTTCATCATCTGCATCTCCTGTTTCAGCGGGAGTACATCATCCTCCACCTGGCTGACTCTCTCCTCCATATCTGATATACGGGCCGCAGTTTTCTGTACTTCATTTTTAAGATTTATCCCGTCTTCTCTTATCTGCTTTAATTGGTCTGATACATCATCCAATGATAATTTACATGTATTCACCGCAGAAAGAATTTCTTTTAGTGATGGTTCTTTACCTTTTGCCCAAATTTCTCCTTCTGTACTTATCTCAGTGTCCCGTCCAGTCCCCCTCTCCAAGGAGAGATTGCTCACGGACGCTTGTGCTTCCGATATTCCACCCATTACACCCGTAGTGTCCGACCGGACTGCCATACATATTGCTTTATTTAAACTTGTCGGCTCTATTTCGGACGTCAAGCCCTGGCTTTTCCTTCCGACCGTTTGCACGGCTGCAGTACTCTGCAGCCGCCCCTCTCCGACTTGCACGTTCTTTTTAGGTGTTTGGTTTGGGGTCTGATTAGGCGTATGAGCATATCGCTCCAGTTTAGAAGCGGCGGCAGCAGCAGCAACGCCTGTCAGCCCGGTCGAGTGGCCAGCCTTATCTTTGGAACTACGTAGTATTTGTGATCCATTATGTGTGGTCGCCTCCTCCACCCCCCTTTTCCTAGTCATACCTTCGGGTCTTACGTCTCTTCCACCGGGGGGGGGTGTCGCTCAATCCCTCCCTTCGCTTGGATTCCCTCTCTCACAGGGTTTCTTACGTGGGGATCGGTGTTCCTCTATGGGAGAGCTTCCTATGGCGACCTCCACATGTCTCCACTGTTACGCCGTTCGGTCAACCGAGTGTACCGTTACTCTCGCTTTCGTGGTGTCACAGCTTCACAGCGTCCCCTCGTTTCGGCTCCTCAACGCTCGGCTTCTCCTTCCCTCCTCCTCCTCCAAACTACCTTGGCAGCATTAGTCTCTGGAGCGAGCGGTAGGTCTGAGCCCGCCGCAACCTCTCACCCTGACATCCGGTCACGCCCCCGGGAGGTAGGCTTGGCCACCCTCTCTTACTGACTCACAGGATAGGCTAAGGATGTGTATTGTGCATAGGGATATGCAGATGACTGCAAAGAACATGCTGCTTATTCCACACAAACAGAAGTGAGGGGAAAAGTAGAGGTTTGGGTGCGGGACTTTAAAAGGAGGCAGAAAAACGCAGTAAGAAATTATTTAATGAAAGATAGATTACAGGGCAATTAAATAGTCAATGTTGCATAGTGGTTTTTTTTTTTTTTTTTTTTTTTTTTTTTTTTTAAGTAGGCCTTTGAGCTAGCCATACGTTATAAAATGTTCTTGTTCAATTTCCTTTAGATTTACCTTCAACCATGTAGAGCAGGGGTCTCCAAAATATGGCCCTCCAGGAACTTCAATTTCCATCGTGCCTAGTCATGCCTGTGAATGTCCGATATTTTATTTATTTATTTATTTATTTATTTATTTATTTTTTTTACAATGCCTCATGGGACGTGTAGTTCCACAACGGCTGGAGGGCGTATTTTGTAGATTCCTGATGTAGAGCAAGGGCCCTCCTGACTGCATACAAATTGAAAGTGTTTAGGTGTGACCTCCCATATTATGTATGGCCAGCTTTAGTTAAGTTTTTTTTTTTTTTTTTTTTGGTCATATAAAAAAATGAAAGTCACGGTGGCCCGTTTATTCAGTGTACATGCACCAATGACGTTGGCGCAAGCGTATATGGTAAATGTCTCCTAAACCATGCAGGTTTAGGAGATATTTACAGTACCCACAGGTAAGCCTCATGGCTTACCTGTAGGTACAAGTAGTGTAACTAGGTTTACAACCACTTTAATAACAGCATGCAATGTCAGGCTGCGGTTTTCAAAGCAAGCAAAGTCCTTTTTTGTATTAAAGAGGTTGTAAACTTTTGTGAGAAAAAATAACTGTAAGACAAAGGCATAATGAGCTAGTATGCATCGCATACTAGCTCATTATGAAATACTTGCCTCAGAACAAAGCTCCCCAGCTACTCCCACACACCACCTGAGACAGCGGACATCTTCCCCCATGGTTTCTTCCGGGTTTGCGGGCTCTGGAGCTGCTATGATGTCACTCCTGTGCATGCGCGCAGGACCTGCCATTTACGGCACAGGCTCTGAAGCTCCACAACAGTAAGCCAGACCTTCAGAGCGCATGCGCCGATGATGTCATCTGCTTCATGCACTCTGAATATCTCCTAAACTGTTTAGGAGATATTCACAGTAGCTACAGGTACGCCTTATAGTCTTACCTGTAGGTTCAAGTCAAAAAGACTCCAGAGAGAGAGAGGTAATTTTGCTCCTGTACGAATTTATTATTATTATGACCTCATCTGGAATATGCAGTACAATTTTGGGCATCCATTCCCAAAAAGTATATCGGGGGAACTGGAAAAAGTGCAGAGAAGGGCAACCAAACTGATAAGATGTAAGGAGCTCAGCTATGAGGAAAGATTAGAGGAACTGACTTTATTCTCTCTTGAGAAGAGGAAAATAAGGGGGCTATGATCAACATGTACAAATACGTAAGTGGTTCATATAGTGAACTTGGTGTTGAGTTACTGAGGTCATCACAGAGGACAAGGTGGGCTCTTTATGTCTAGAGGAAAAGAGATTTCATCTCCAAATACGGAAAGGCTTCTTCACAGTAAGAGCTGTGAAAATGTTTAATAGACTCCCACAAGAGCTTCTTTTTGCTGGCTCAATAGCATGCTTTAAAAAAGGCCTGAATGTACATAATATAACTGGACATTTAACATTGAAAATTAAAGTTGATCGGTATACTGTAGATTGGATATAGTTTAGTGTCGCTTCAACTTTAATGTTTTCCTAAACATGTCGGTGTAGAGACTGGGCTTTGCAGAAGTCAACAATGCTCTTATAGGCAGGATAAATCGTTCTCTACTGAGGCTTACAATGTAATTCTATTAGGTGACTACATATTGTTAGATCTGTGTGTTGTGTTTATTTTTATTTTTTGCTGGAATCGGCTGTTTTTCAGAACCTGGTTCCATAGACACAAGGGTGGTGGGAGTCTGGCCTGCAACATCAGTTTAAAGGAATTCCTCATCTATACCTCTGTACCAAATTATTATTCCATCTAGCTTTCTCATCCATGCAAACAGTGCTCTCCTGACTGCTGCATGAATGACACAGCACTGCAGGGCCGTGTGAGCTTTCTTTTTGTATGAATGAGCGATCAACATGGTCATGTTATGTTATACACAAGTACAAGCAGCCATGATAGACACACAGAGAGCCACAGCTCTGAGTGATCCTTCACTTCTATTATTGAGTGAGCAGCGCTGCTTGTTCTTTCATAATAGTAAAAAATGTATAATGTATCTGCAGGCTTGTACACACACTGGCACATACCTTACGAAGAGCCAAACTGATCTTTTACTATTCTGAACGAACAAGCAGCTAGGGGTGCGGTACTCCGTGCTGACTGTGCCTCCTCCCACCCCACAAGATGCCCATAATTGGGGCGCTTCAAAAGAGGATGGAGCAGCCAACATATAAAGATGTTTTTAGGGGACAATGGAGACACTGATCAGAACAGGACCAAATGCTGTATGCATGTTCCCCAGAGACGTTAAAAACATAAAAAGATAGTTCCCCTTTCAGATCACCATACACGTTACAATCTATTTGTGCAATCTGCCACCTATAAAATGCAAGGACTTATCTGATTGGATACAGATTGATTGGATAAAATTGGTACAGTAAGTCTTCGTATTACATAATTTTGATAAATCACATAAAAAAAGTTAATTGTACAAACATTGTACAGTTGGTTAACGTGTGTGGTGACTGTTAGAACTTCTGTCAGGTTTCTGTTGTTGTCTGTATGCCCATTTCGTTCTAGTGGCCACATGGGAGATGAGGGATAGTTGAAAAGAAGAATAAATGAATGTACTGTTTCTTAGCAGCACAGGCATAACTGGGTAAAATACAGAAACAAGTTGGGTGAAATCAGAATAATAGTTTGCAGTGCAATGTCCAAAAATTCCAAGAAATGGGACAGGTTAGAAGGGAAATCCTGGCAGTACTTTGAAAGCTGTTAAGATTCTGACTTGTTTAGTTGCAGACACTGTGGAGTCATTTGTCCTCAATGTTCACAGCAGAAACACTACAGAAGTCTTCTCCAAGTCATTATGTCAGTAGGTCATCTCACCATGCTACCCTTCCATGCAATCAGTAGCTTTCCAGCATTCTAATCTCTAATGTAAAAACATAGCAGTTACTGTGGGAGGGGAGTTGGGCTGCTAAGAGAATGACTTGAGGGACTTTAGTGTTCCTGTTATGAATTTTGAGGATAAATTGCTCCATAGTGCCTGCAGTTACAGAGGTAAGTGAAGGGTTGTTTTAAATTTAAATTTACTGCTTGTAAAATATGTATAAATATTTGCAAGTCCATAGCCTGACAACAGCTAAAATTTGAATTTGACAATATATTTCATAAAACAGACATGTTTACATACACAGCGGCTAGCATCACAATGCTGCAATCAGACTTTGATCCTACTTTTAGACCCCATATACACTAGACAACTTTTGTTGTCCGATTTCCTTTAGATTTACCATAGCATGTAGTGGAAGGGCCTGCCTGATTGCATACAAATTAAAACTCTAAAGCTCCATACACACTATTCGATTTTATGCAGATTTTTGTCTTCAGATTTACCAAAACAATATAATATGAGGTCAAACCGTAAGAGTTTAAATTTGTATGCAATTAGGCAGGCCCCTTGCACTACATTATTTTGGTAAATCTGAAGACAAAAATTTGCAGAAAATCTAATAGTGTGTATTGGGCTTTAGTGTGATTATGTGATGCTACTTGGATGTGGTTTGCATGTTCTATGGGGCCAGAATCATGCTAGAATCGCATCAAAGTAGCACAGGAGCCTTTTTTTCTAAAATTGTGCTGCACTGCATTGATGTGAACAGGCACCATTTAAAACAATGCATTGGCAGCATTAAATTAAAAAGTTAGATTGGTTTCTCAATGACATGCATACCAAAGATTTTGGCTCTAAGCTGCCATGTATTCAAATATGAATACCTTGGTGCTGTAATGAAACCTATATCCCTTTAGAACAAAAATGTTGAAATGTTAAGTGCCCCATGTTATAGTGCATGTACTCATCAAAATTCACTAAGAGACAATCCTCTTTAATAACAACTCCAGGAGATCTTTCTTCACATACAGCGGGTAAATGAAGTATTGAACACATCACAATTTTTCTGTAGGCTCATAAATGAAGTTATGTTTAATAAAATAGAATGATGCAGGGAAAAAAATATTGAACACGTGAAGAAAGGGAGGTGCAAAAAGGCATGGAAAGCCAAGACACCAACTGAAATCTATCAGTAATTAAAAGCAATCCTGCTCCTTGTCAGTACAAATTAATATTAGCTGGTAAACTCCCAACTGATGGCCTATGAAAAAGGTGTTTGATTACCAAGGTTTCACACAAGAAACATCCCATGGTGGTTAAAAACAAAGAGCTCTCTCAAGACCTTTGCAACTTTATTGTTGCAAACCATACTGATGGCATTGGTTACATAAGGATTTTTAAACTTCTGAATGTTCCCCCTGAGCACTGTATGGGCCATAACCCGGAAGTGGAAAGAACATAATTTCACCATAAACTGGCTATGACCAGGTGCTTCTCGCAAGATTTCTGACAGAGGAGTGAAAAGCATCATCAGAAGAGTTGTCCAAGAGCCAAGTATGGTTATGGAGAGCTTCAGAAAGACGTGGAATTAGCAGGTACGATTGATTTAAAGAAAACAATAAGTAATGCACGCACCCGCCAAGGCCTGTATGCGTGCTCACCACATAAGACTCCATTGCTGAAGAACAAGCATGTTGAAGCTCAGTTTAAAGTTTGCTGCACAACATTTAGACAAGCCTCTGAAATACTAGGAAAATATATTCTGGTCAGATGAGACCAAAATGGAACTCTTTGGATGCCATAATACACACGGTTTGGAGGTCAAATGGCACTGCACATCAGCCCCAAAAACACCCCCATACCAACAGTAAAGTTTGAAGGTGGGAACATTATGGTGTGGGGCTGTTCTTAAGCATACGGTACTGGCAAACTTCATGTCATTGAAGGAAGGATAAATGGAAAAAATGTACCAAGACATTCTTGATAAAAATCTGCTGCCATCTACCAGGATGGTGAAGATTAAATGAGGGTGGACTTTTTCAGCAAGACCACAATCCCAAACACAAAGCCGAGGAAACTCAATTGGTTTTAAAGAAAGAAAATAAAGCTGCCAGAATAGCCCAGCCAATCACCTAACTTGAACCCAATAGAAAATCTATGGAAAGAAGCAAAGATCAGAGTTCACAGAAGACGTCCCCAGAACCTTCAAGATTTGAAGTCTGTTTGTGTGGAAGAATGGGCGAAAATCACACCTGAGCAATGCATGCAACTAGTTTCTCCATACAGGAGGCATTTGAAGCTGTCATTACCAGCAAAGGATTTTGAACAAAGTATTAAAGTGGTTGTATACCCTTACAACCAACTTTG